>NC_072490.1:57514544-58134929 GCF_027574615.1 Eptesicus fuscus | reverse complement strand
CTCTCCCTAAAACTCAATGGAAATATATCCTCAGGTGAGGACTAAAGAAAAAAAACAAACAAAAAAAGCAAGTACCATGACTTGTCTATTAGCAGACAGTGAAGGATAATTTGCATCGAGCAGAGCTTCTATTAGAAAATGCAAATCAGGATTCGTGCACCAGTGGGGTCCCTCAGCCTGGCCTGCGCCCTCTCACAATCCCCCTTGGGGGACATAGTAGTGCGCAAAGCGGCAGGTGGCCGGGGAGGAGCCCTCGCCGGGCCAGGCAATGCGGTGCTCCGCTCATCCCGCCCCACGGTGCCTGCCTCCGCCACTGGGTAGTGCTACAGCTGCTCTTGCCAGCCCTGAGCCCAGCGTCTGGTGCCTGTGCATCAGCTGAGCAGCACTCCCACTGTCGGAGCTGCACTGACCCCCAGGGGGCAGCTCCTGCGTTGAGCATCTGCCCCCTGGGGGTCAGTGCGCATCATAGTGGCCCAACAGTTGACAGATCATTTAGGGTTTTATCCTATATAATAAAGAAGTAATATGCAAATTGACCATCACTCCAACACACAAGATGGCCGCCCCCATGTGGTCAAAGATGGCCACCCCCATGTGGACAGAAGATGGCTGCCACAAGATGGCCAGCAGGGGAGGGCAGTTGGGGGGACCAGGCCTGCAGGGGAGGGCAGTTGGGAGTGATCAGGCCAGCAGGGGAGGGCAGTTAGGGGTGACCAGGCCTGCAGGGGAGGCTGGCAAGGGAGGAAAGTTAGGGGTGACTGGGCCAGCAGGGGAGGGCAGTTAGGGGCAATTGGGCCAGCAGGGGAGCAGTTAGGCATTGATCAGGCTGGCAGGGGGGTGGTTAGTGGGTGATCAGGCCAGCAGGCAGAAGCGGTTAGGGGCAATCAGGCAGGCAGGCAGGTGAGCGGTTGGGAGGCAGCCATCCTAGATTGTGAGAGGGATGTCCGACTGCCCGTTTAGGCCCAATCTGGGTGGGATTGGCCTAAACGGGCAGTCGGACATCCCTCGAGGGGTCCTAGATTGGAGAGGGTATAGGCTGGGCTGAGGGACACCCCCCCCCCTGTGCACAAATTTTGTGCACTGGGCCTCTAGTATATATAGATAGCAAAAGAAAAATTATGAGAATAATTAATTGAAAAGAAAATAGGACAACTAATGAAGGCCCTAAGCAGAAAGCCAGAAATTATTCCAGAGACAGCAAAAGGTGGTTGGAGAACTAATCCATGTTCAAGTCTGGAATAGATCCTGAATTATTGAAATCTGAATGACTCTCACATTCTATTAAAGAGGGAAAGTGGTATTAGGATAAATATTAAAAGGAGTCACGATCTAGGAAGCGTTAATCTTGCCTGTTAGCTTCCTCCCGTGTACATGCCGGTCCTCTTCTCATGAACTGATATTACCCCCCACCATCCTGCTGGTGCTTCTCAGAGTCAACTCCCCAACACTCTGGCAAAAAATACACTCATGATTGAAGTTGTCTCTATAGCACACGACGACCATGGAGAGAAAAGGGAAAGTTAAGCTGATGTTTTAAGGTGATCGCAGTTATTCTAATTTCATCCCAACAAATGTGAGTCTGACACTACTGGGTTCCAGGCACAGCCTTTGGCATTGCGAACAGGCGAGGCCCAGTCCTTGTTCTCAAGAGCTGATCATTTTGTGGGGAAAAGGACTAGAATATAACAATCCCAAAGCATGCTGAGTTTTCCCCCATAAGAATGAAAAAAGTACCAGAGGACAATGGGAAAAGTGTAGGGCAGTGAAAAAACTGCTAGCTCGATTTGTAATTTTTTGGGGAACCTCATACTGTTTTCTCTAGTGGCTGCACTGACTTACATTCCCACCAGCAGTGCTCATTTTGGCCAATACTTATTTCTTGTCTTTTTTGTAATAACCATCCTACTAGGTGTGAGGTGGTCTCTCACTGTGGTTTTGATTTGCGTCATTTCCCTGATAGCTAACGATGTTCACATGTTTTCATGAACCTGCTGGCCATCTGTATTTATTCTCCTCCCCGTCTCCCTCCCTTCTCCCTCCCCTCTCCCTCCTCCTCCTCCTTTGTTAATCCTCACCCAAGGATATTTTCCCATTGATTTTTAGAGAGAGTGGAGGAGGAGCGACTCACAGAGAGAAACATCAAGGTGAGAGACACAGATTAGTTGCCTCCCGCATGGGGATCAAGCCTGCAACAGAGGTACGTGCCCTTGACTGGAACCAAACATAGGATCCTTAATGCCACCTTGAATCTTACGATGATACTAAACTCACTTATTAGTTCTAAAAGGGTTTTTCTTGTAGATTTCTTGGGATTTTCTACATAAACAATCATATCACCTATGAATAGGCAATTTTATTTCTTCCTTTCTGAGCTGAATGTCTTATTTCTGCTTCTTGCTTTATTGTCCTATCTAGAACTTTCAGTATGATGTTGAAAAAAAATGATAAAAGTGGACATCCTTGTCTTCTTCCCAATTGTAGGAGTCACATATTCAGACTTTTATCATTAAACATGATACCTTTTATGAGGTTGATGAAGTTTACTTCTGTTTCTAGTTTGTTGGGTGTTTTTTTATCATGAATAAATATTGAATTTTATAGAATTTTTAAATCAAATATATGATCATGTGGTGTTTCTTCTCTATACCTTTGATATGATAGATTGCATGGATTATTAGTAGTATTTTTAAAAATCCTTACCCAACGATATTTCTTCCATTGATTTTTAAGAGAAAGTGTAAGGGAGGGGGTGAGGGGAGAGAGACAGAGAGAGAGAGAGAGAGAGAGAGAGAGAGAGAGAGAGAGAGAGGACATACTTATGAGAGAGACACATTGATTGGCTGCCTCCTGCAGGTGCCCCAAACAGGCTGGGGATTGGATTGAACCTGCAATCCAGGTACATGCCCTTGACCAAACCCGAAACCCCTCAGTGTGTGGGCTGATGCTCTAACCACAGAGCTACACCAGCCAGGGCAGCATTCCTGGTATGAACCTCATTTGGTTGTGATGTGTTTTTATTTTTATACATTGTTGGATTTGATTTGCTAATATTTTGTTGAGAAATGTCGCAGCTATGTTCATAAAGGATATTGGTCTGTAGTTTTCTTGGACTATCTGTTTCTGGTTTAGTATCAGGATAATGATGGCCTCATATAGTAAGTTGGGAAGTGTTTACTCCTTTTCTGTTTTTTGGAAAATATTGTTTAGAATTAGTTTCATTTTATCTATAAGTGTTTGGCAGAATTTGCCAGTGACATCATCTGACTGGAATATGTTTTTGTTGTTATTTGTTTTTAACTATGAATTTGATTTCTAAAAATTGATTTTTCACTATGAATTCAATTTCTAGAAATAAATATAAGATTGTTCAGGTTATATTTTACTTGAGTGAATTTTGATAGTTTTTTTGCTTTAAAAAAATTGGTCCATTACTTCTAAGTTTTTAAATTTATGTGCATAGAATTGTTCATAGTATTTCTTATTATCATTTCAATATCTGTGGAGTTTATAGTGATATCTCTTTCATTGTGAATGTTATTAATTGGTGTTTTCTGTTTTTCTTTATCTGCCTGGCTAGTAGTCTATCAATTTTACTGATCTTTTCAAAGAACCAACTTTTCATCTCATTGACTTTTTTCTATTATTTTTGTTTTTAATTTATTAATTATTGCACTTCCTTCTGCATGCTTTGGGATTATTTGCTCTTATATTTGCTGTTTCTTAAGTTGGAGGCTTTAATTGTTGATTGAACACCTTTCTCTCTAATCAGCATTTAGTGCTATGAATGTCCATCTAAGCACTGCTTTAGCTGCATCCTACACATTTTGATGTGCTTTGTTTTATTTTATTCAATTCAAAATATTTTCTAATTTCCCTTGGAACACAGTTATGATAACTTTTCCTGTCTTTGCCTGATAATACTAATGATAGTGTCAGTGGGGGTTGGTTTTGATTGCTTTTTCTCCTCATATAGGTCCTCTTTTCCTGCTTCTTTGCATGGCTAACTTGTCATATATTGCCAGGCATTTTGAATTTTACTTTGTTGAGTGCTAAATATTTTTGTATTCCTATAAACATCCTTATACTTTGTTCTGGGACAGAGTTAAGTTCCTTGGAAATAGTTTGTTCTCTGTGGGTCTTGCTTTAAAGCTTTGTTGGGTGGGATCAGGTCATTTATGAGTGTTAATTGTTCCTCATAATTGTCCCTCATTATGCTGAGTCCTCCACCAGCTGCCAGTGGATTAGGAAGTTTTCCACTCTGGCTATTGGGATCACCTGCTATTTTTGGTAGCATGTGAGCTAAGAAACGGTTCCTTTTAATCCTCTTGAGGGTTTTTTCTTCAGGCTTTGGGTTGTTTCATTCATACATGTAAGATCAGTTCTTAGGGGACTGCAAATTCTCTGGAGTACCCTCCCATGTGGCTCTCTCCTCTGGGTCTCTGCCCTGTGAACTGTAGCCACCTTTGCCTTTGAACTTCCACCTCTGCACCCTCAACTCCGGGAGTCAGCCAGGCTCTGCAACGTTCTGCTTCCCTCCACCAGTAGCCTGGAATATTTCCCCAGACAGGAAGCTGAGGTGATCCTACGTCTTATCTTGATTCTTTGGGTGATGATAAAGTATAAGTTATTGCCCAATAGGTGTATTTGGACGTGTTTGGAGGGGAAGGTCAGTTGTACAGCAGAACAAGGATAAACCAGGTCAGCTTAGCAATAAGGATTTCACAGCCTCAGAGCATGATGGCGGCAGATGAGAGGATAAAACTGTGAGTCCGATTCCAAGAACCTCAGCGAACTATGAAGAGTGACATCATCATCGTCACCCCACTATTTTGCAGAGCCCTTTCTCGGAGGTGGAGATGGAGCTGCGTGAGCATTATACACGTAATCCTGGGGGAGCCTGGCAGGGCCTTCTCAGTCCCGACAGCGGGGAGCATCATTCACGAGGGGCCCCACCCCTTCTCTGATGCACCATCCCTCGTGGGCACGCACGTCCCCAGCCAGTGGCCCCGTGAGCAGGGCAGGGTGCAGCCCACCCCTGAGACACGCCCGAGCTTGGCCCGGACTCCTCACCGGCCTTGCTGGCTCTCTCGGAACTGGGCCTCATCTAAGATTCCCCTTTCACCACACAGCGCCGGTCAGACCTGCTCTTCCATCCAACAGCTCTTTCAGCCCCTTCAGCTCCCCAATGTCCCCCCAGGTGTTTTCTGCAGGAAGCCTCTGGAATGTGTGATCTGTTTTGATGTCTGCTTCTCATTCGAGGAGGCGGGAATGCCATTTATGGACAGACCTGTGTCTCCCTGAGGTTCATGTGCTGAAGTCCTAACCTCAAGGCGAAAGCTTTGGAGTTAAGGCAGATTGGGAGGTAATTCAGTTAAATGCTGTCTAGGGTGGGGCCTCACCTGGTCTGGCTGGTGTCCTTCGAGGGGAAGAGAACCAGGGAACCCCCTACCCCCCACCCCAACGGAGAGCACGAGGCAAGGCCTTAAGACACAGCCAGAGGCGGCCATCTGCAGGGCGGGAAGGGCTCTCGGAGCAGCCACCGCGGGCCCTTCTGGGGAGACAGGTCTGCTAAAGCCTCCCGGAGCGCGGCGTCTGGTTACCGTGGCCCGAATCGATGAATGCACGATTGCTGTGCCCATTGTACAGATGTGGGCCCTGAAGCTGGGAGAGGGTCACACAGGTCGCGGTTGGCTCGGCTGGTATTAGACCCCAGGCCAGTGTGACTGCAGAGACGGCTGTCCGCACCACGTCACCTGCCACTCTGGGGCTTCGTTGTGGGGTGTGGGGAGACCTCAGTGAGGAGGGCTGTGGGAGGAAGGCTCGGGAGAGCGGAGGGAGTGGGGAGAACGCTCCTGCTGTGGCTGCGGATGACAGTGGACTTGGGACAGGAGGGGCCTTCACTTGCCCGAGGGACGGCAGAAGGAGGAGCCTTCCGAGGGATTCTGGCGGCAGAGCCCACGTCTTTGACTGAACAGACAAAATACATTGTAATTAAGTTAATTCCCATGGACAGGACTTTGCTTTTATCCACGTTCACCCTTAGCCATCACCACGCAAGGCTGGGAGCAGCCACAGGAAGCAAGGTGCCCACGGTGGCTGCGGGCAGGGCGGTGGCAGGCCCAGGAGACGCCCCGGAGCCCAGCTGCTGGCTAGACGCCAGGCTTCTCCCCTCACAGGCTTCTCCCCCTCACAGGCTTCTCCCCCTCACAGCCTTCTCCCCCTCACAGCCTTCTCCCCCTCACAGCCTTCTCCCCCTCACAGCCTTCTCCCCCTCACAGCCTTCTCCCCCTCACAGCCTTCTCCCCCTCACAGCCTTCTCCCCCTCACAGACTTCTCCCCTCACAGCCTTCTCCCCCTCACAGCCTTCTCCCCCTCACAGCCTTCTCCCCTCACAGGCTTCTCCCCCTCACAGCCTTCTCCCCCTCACAGCCTTCTCCCCCTCACAGCCTTCTCCCCCTCACAGCCTTCTCCCCCTCACAGCCTTCTCCCCCTCACAGGCTTCTCCCCCTCACAGCCTTCTCCCCCTCACAGGCTTCTCCTCCTCACAGGCTTCTCCCCCTCACAGCCTTCTCCTCCTCACAGGCTTCTCCTCCTCACAGCCTTCTCCTCCTCACAGCCTTCTCCCCCTCACAGCTTCTCCCCCTCACAGCCTTCTCCCCCTCACAGCCTTCTCCCCTCACAGCCTTCTCCCCCTCACAGCTTCTCCCCCTCACAGCTTCTCCCCCTCACAGGCTTCTCCCCCTCACAGGCTTCTCCCCCTCACAGCCTTCTCCCCCTCACAGCCTTCTCCCCCTCACAGGCTTCTCCCCCTCACAGCCTTCTCCCCCTCACAGCCTTCTCCTCCTCACAGCCTTCTCCCCCTCACAGCCTTCTCCCCCTCACAGGCTTCTCCTCCTCACAGCCTTCTCCTCCTCACAGCCTTCTCCCCCTCACAGCCTTCTCCCCCTCACAGGCTTCTCCTCCTCACAGCCTTCTCTCCCTCACAGCCTTCTCCTCCTCACAGCCTTCTCCCCACACAGCCTTCTCCCCCTCACAGCCTTCTCCCCCTCACAGCCTTCTCCCCCTCACAGCCTTCTCCCCCTCACAGCCTTCTCCCCCTCACAGCCTTCTCCCGCTCACAGGCTTCTCCTCCTCACAGCCTTCTCCCCCTCACAGCCTTCTCCCCCTCACAGCCTTCTCCCCACTCACAGCCTTCTCCCCTCACAGCCTTCTCCCCCTCACAGCCTTCTCCCCTCACAGCCTTCTCCCCTCACAGGCTTCTCCTCCTCACAGCCTTCTCCCCCTCACAGCCTTCTCCCCCTCACAGCCTTCTCCCCCTCACAGCCTTCTCCCCCTCACAGCCTTCTCCCCTCACAGCCTTCTCCCCCTCACAGGCTTCTCCCCCGAACAGGCTTCTCCTCCTCACAGCCTTCTCCCCACTCACAGCCTTCTCCCCCTCACAGGCTTCTCCCCTCACAGCCTTCTCCCCCTCACAGGCTTCTCCCCCGAACAGGCTTCTCCTCCTCACAGCCTTCTCCCCACTCACAGCCTTCTCCCCCTCACAGCCTTCTCCCCTCACAGCCTTCTCCCCCTCACAGCCTTCTCCCCTCACAGCCTTCTCCCCACTCACAGGCTTCTCCCCCGAACAGGCTTCTCCCCCGAACAGGCTTCTCCCCCTCACAGCCTTCTCCCCACTCACATCCTTCTCCCCTCACAGCCTTCTCCCCCTCACAGGCTTCTCCCCACTCACAGCCTTCTCCCCTCACAGGCTTCTCCCCCGAACAGGCTTCTCCCCCGCACAGGCTTCTCCTCCTCACAGCCTTCTCCCCCTCACAGGCTTCTCCCCCTCACAGGCTTCTCCCCTCACAGCCTTCTCCCCCTCACAGGCTTCTCCCCCGAACAGGCTTCTCCTTGTCACAGCCTTCTCCCCACTCACAGCCTTCTCCCCCTCACAGGCTTCTCCCCTCACAGCCTTCTCCCCCTCACAGGCTTCTCCCCCGAACAGGCTTCTCCTCCTCACAGCCTTCTCCCCACTCACAGGCTTCTCCCCCTCACAGCCTTCTCCCCTCACAGCCTTCTCCCCACTCACAGCCTTCTCCCCACTCACAGCCTTCTCCCCTCACAGCCTTCTCCCCACTCACAGCCTTCTGCCCTCACAGCCTTCTCCCCACTCACAGGCTTCTCCCCTCACAGGCTTCTCCCCCGAACAGGCTTCTCCCCCGAACAGGCTTCTCCTCCTCACAGCCTTCTCCTCCTCACAGCCTTCTCCCCCTCACAGCCTTCTCCCCCTCACAGCCTTCTCCTCCTCACAGCCTTCTCTCCCTCACAGCCTTCTCCTCCTCACAGCCTTCTCCCCTCACAGGCTTCTCCCCCTCACAGCCTTCTCCCCCTCACAGCCTTCTCCCCCTCACAGCCTTCTCCCCCTCACAGGCTTCTCCCCCTCACAGCCTTCTCCCCCTCACAGCCTTCTCCCCCTCACAGGCTTCTCCCCCTCACAGGCTTCTCCCCCGCACAGCCTTCTCCCCCTCACAGCCTTCTCCTCCTCACAGCCTTCTCCCCCTCACAGCCTTCTCCTCCTCACAGGCTTCTCCTCCACACAGCCTTCTCCTCCTCACAGCCTTCTCCCCCTCACAGCTTCTCCCCCTCACAGGCTTCTCCTCCTCACAGCCTTCTCTCCCTCACAGCCTTCTCCTCCTCACAGCCTTCTCCCCACACAGGCTTCTCCTCCTCACAGCCTTCTCCCCCTCACAGCCTTCTCCTCCTCACAGCCTTCTCCCCCTCACAGCCTTCTCCCCCTCACAGGCTTCTCCTCCTCACAGCCTTCTCCTCCTCACAGGCTTCTCCTCCTCACAGCCTTCTCCCCCTCACAGCCTTCTCCCCCTCACAGCCTTCTCCCCTCACAGCCTTCTCCCCCTCACAGGCTTCTCTCCTCACAGGCTTCTCCCCTCACAGGCTTCTCCCCCTCACAGGCTTCTCCCCCTCACAGCCTTCTCCCCCTCACAGCCTTCTCCCCCTCACAGCCTTCTCCCCCTCACAGCCTTCTCCCCTCACAGCCTTCTCCCCCTCACAGGCTTCTCCCCCGAACAGCCTTCTCCCCCTCACAGCCTTCTCCCCACTCACAGCCTTCTCCCCCTCACAGGCTTCTCCCCTCACAGCCTTCTCCCCCTCACAGGCTTCTCCCCCGAACAGGCTTCTCCTCCTCACAGCCTTCTCCCCACTCACAGCCTTCTCCCCCTCACAGCCTTCTCCCCTCACAGCCTTCTCCCCCTCACAGCCTTCTCCCCTCACAGCCTTCTCCCCACTCACAGGCTTCTCCCCCGAACAGGCTTCTCCCCCGAACAGGCTTCTCCCCCTCACAGCCTTCTCCCCACTCACATCCTTCTCCCCTCACAGCCTTCTCCCCCTCACAGGCTTCTCCCCACTCACAGCCTTCTCCCCTCACAGGCTTCTCCCCCGAACAGGCTTCTCCCCCGCACAGGCTTCTCCTCCTCACAGCCTTCTCCCCCTCACAGGCTTCTCCCCCTCACAGGCTTCTCCCCTCACAGCCTTCTCCCCCTCACAGGCTTCTCCCCCGAACAGGCTTCTCCTTGTCACAGCCTTCTCCCCACTCACAGCCTTCTCCCCCTCACAGGCTTCTCCCCTCACAGCCTTCTCCCCCTCACAGGCTTCTCCCCCGAACAGGCTTCTCCTCCTCACAGCCTTCTCCCCACTCACAGGCTTCTCCCCCTCACAGCCTTCTCCCCTCACAGCCTTCTCCCCACTCACAGCCTTCTCCCCACTCACAGCCTTCTCCCCTCACAGCCTTCTCCCCACTCACAGCCTTCTGCCCTCACAGCCTTCTCCCCACTCACAGGCTTCTCCCCCTCACAGCCTTCTCCCCCTCAGCCTTCTCCCCTCACAGCCTTCTCCCCTCACAGCCTTCTCCCCCGAACAGGCTTCTCCCTCTCACAGCCTTCTCCCCTCACAGCCTTCTCCCCACTCACAGGCTTCTCCCCCGAACAGGCTTCTCCCCCTCAGCCTTCTCCCCTCACAGCCTTCTCCCCTCACAGCCTTCTCCCCCGAACAGGCTTCTCCCCCGAACAGGCTTCTCCCCCTCAGCCTTCTCCCCTCACAGCCTTCTCCTCCTCACAGCCTTCTCCCCCTCACAGCTTCTCCCCCGAACAGGCTTCTCCCTCTCACAGCCTTCTCCCCTCACAGCCTTCTCCCCCTGACAGGCTTCTCCCCTGAACAGGCTTCTCCCCCTCACTGCCTTCTCCCCTCACAGCCTTCTCCCCCTCACAGGCTTCTCCCCACTCACAGGCTTCTCCCCCGCACAGGCTTCTCCTCCTCACAGCCTTCTCCCCCTCACAGGCTTCTCCCCCTCACAGTCTTCTCCCCTCACAGCCTTCTCCCCCTCACAGGCTTCTCCCCCAAATAGGCTTCTCCTCGTCACAGCCTTCTCCCCCTCACAGGCTTCTCCCCTCACAGCCTTCTCCCCACTCACAGCCTTCTCCCCTCACAGCCTTCTCCCCACTCACAGCCTTCTCCCCTCACAGCCTTCTCCCCACTCACAGCCTTCTCCCCTCACAGGCTTCTCCCCCGAACAGGCTTCTCCCCCGAACAGGCTTCTCGCCCTCACAGCCTTCTCGCCCTCACAGGCTTCTCCCCCGAACAGGCTTCTCCCCCGCACAGGCTTCTCCTCCTCACAGCCTTCTCTCCACTCACAGCCTTCTCCCCTAACAGCCTTCTCCCCCTCACAGCCTTCTCCCCCTCACAGCCTTCTCCCCCTCACAGCCTTCTCCCCCTCACAGCCTTCTCCCCTCACAGCCTTCTCGCCCTCACAGGCTTCTCCCCCAAACAGGCTTCTCCCCCGCACAAGCTTCTCCTCCTCACAGCCTTCTCCCCCTCACAGGCTTCTCCCCCTCACAGCCTTCTCCCCCTCACAGGCTTCTCCCCCGAACAGGCTTCTCCCCCGCACAGGCTTCTCCTCCTCACAGCTTCTCCCCCTCACAGCCTTCTCCCCCTCACAGGCTTCTCCCCCGAACAGGCTTCTCCCCCGCACAGGCTTCTCCTCCTCACAGCCTTCTCCCCCTCACAGGCTTCTCCCCACTCACAGCCTTCGCCCCCTCACAGCCTTCTCCCCCTCACAGGCTTCTCCCCACTCACAGCCTTCTCCCCTCACAGCCTTCTCCCCCTCACAGGCTTCTCCCCACTCACAGCCTTCTCCCCCTCACAGGCTTCTCCCCCGAACAGGCTTCTCCCCGCACAGGCTTCTCCTCCTCACAGCCTTCTCCCCCTCACAGGCTTCTCCCCTCACAGCCTTCTCCCCCTCACAGCCTTCTCCCCCGAACAGGCTTCTCCTCCTCACAGCCTTCTCCCCCTCACAGCCTTCTCCCCCTCACAGGCTTCTCCCCTCACAGCCTTCTCCCCCTCACAGGCTTCTCCCCCGAACAGGCTTCTCCTCCTCACAGCCTTCTCCCCACTCACAGCCTTCTCCCCCTCACAGCCTTCTCCCCTCACAGCCTTCTCCCCCTCACAGCCTTCTCCCCTCACAGCCTTCTCCCCACTCACAGGCTTCTCCCCCGAACAGGCTTCTCCCCCGAACAGGCTTCTCCCCCCTCACAGCCTTCTCCCCACTCACATCCTTCTCCCCTCACAGCCTTCTCCCCCTCACAGGCTTCTCCCCACTCACAGCCTTCTCCCCTCACAGGCTTCTCCCCCGAACAGGCTTCTCCCCCGCACAGGCTTCTCCTCCTCACAGCCTTCTCCCCCTCACAGGCTTCTCCCCCACACAGGCTTCTCCCCTCACAGCCTTCTCCCCCTCACAGGCTTCTCCCCCGAACAGGCTTCTCCTCGTCACAGCCTTCTCCCCACTCACAGCCTTCTCCCCCTCACAGGCTTCTCCCCTCACAGCCTTCTCCCCCGAACAGGCTTCTCCCCCGAACAGGCTTCTCCTCCTCACAGCCTTCTCCCCACTCACAGGCTTCTTCCCCTCACAGCCTTCTCCCCTCACAGCCTTCTCCCCACTCACAGCCTTCTCCCCTCACAGCCTTCTCCCCACTCACAGCCTTCTGCCCTCACAGCCTTCTCCCCACTCACAGCCTTCTCCCCTCACAGCCTTCTCCCCTCACAGCCTTCTCCCCCTCACAGGCTTCTCCCCCTCACAGGCTTCTCCCCCTCACAGCCTTCTCCCCTCACAGCCTTCTCCTCCTCACAGCCTTCTCCCCACTCACAGCCTTCTCCCCCTCACAGGCTTCTCCCCTCACAGCCTTCTCCCCCTCACAGGCTTCTCCCCCGAACAGGCTTCTCCTCCTCACAGCCTTCTCCCCACTCACAGGCTTCTCCCCCTCACAGCCTTCTCCCCTCACAGCCTTCTCCCCACTCACAGCCTTCTCCCCTCACAGCCTTCTCCCCACTCACAGCCTTCTCCCCTCACAGCCTTCTCCCCACTCACAGCCTTCTCCCCTCACAGCCTTCTCCCCTCACAGCCTTCTCCCCCTCACAGGCTTCTCCCCCGAACAGGCTTCTCCCCCTCACAGCCTTCTCCCCTCACAGCCTTCTCCTCCTCACAGCCTTCTCCCCCTCACAGGCTTCTCCCCCAAACAGGCTTCTCCCCCTCACAGCCTTCTCCCCTCACAGCCTTCTCCCCCTCACAGGCTTCTCCCCACTTACAGGCTTCTCCCCCGCACAGGCTTCTCCTCCTCACAGCCTTCTCCCCCTCACAGGCTTCTCCCCCTCACAGGCTTCTCCCCTCACAGCCTTCTCCCCCTCACAGGCTTCTCCCCCGAACAGGCTTCTCCTCCTCACAGCCTTCTCCCCACTCACAGGCTTCTCCCCCTCACAGCCTTCTCCCCTCACAGCCTTCTCCCCACTCACAGCCTTCTGCCCTCACAGCCTTCTCCCCACTCACAGCCTTCTCCCCTCACAGCCTTCTCCCCTCACAGCCTTCTCCCCCTCACAGGCTTCTCCCCCTCACAGGCTTCTCCCCCTCACAGCCTTCTCCCCTCACAGCCTTCTCCTCCTCACAGCCTTCTCCCCACTCACAGCCTTCTCCCCCTCACAGGCTTCTCCCCTCACAGCCTTCTCCCCCTCACAGGCTTCTCCCCCGAACAGGCTTCTCCTCCTCACAGCCTTCTCCCCACTCACAGGCTTCTCCCCCTCACAGCCTTCTCCCCTCACAGCCTTCTCCCCACTCACAGCCTTCTCCCCTCACAGCCTTCTCCCCACTCACAGCCTTCTCCCCTCACAGCCTTCTCCCCACTCACAGCCTTCTCCACTCACAGCCTTCTCCCCTCACAGCCTTCTCCCCCTCACAGGCTTCTCCCCCGAACAGGCTTCTCCCCCTCACAGCCTTCTCCCCTCACAGCCTTCTCCTCCTCACAGCCTTCTCCCCCTCACAGGCTTCTCCCCCGAACAGGCTTCTCCCCCGAACAGGCTTCTCCCCTCACAGCCTTCTCCCCCTCACAGGCTTCTCCCCACTTACAGGCTTCTCCCCCGCACAAGCTTCTCCTCCTCACAGCCTTCTCCCCCTCACAGGCTTCTCCCCCTCACAGGCTTCTCCCCTCACAGCCTTCTCCCCCTCACAGGCTTCTCCCCCGAACAGGCTTCTCCTCCTCACAGCCTTCTCCCCACTCACAGCCTTCTCCCCCTCACAGCCTTCTCCCCTCACAGCCTTCTCCCCACTCACAGCCTTCTCCCCTCACAGCCTTCTCCCCCTCACAGGCTTCTCCCCCGAACAGGCTTCTCCCCCGAACAGGCTTCTCCTCCTCACAGCCTTCTCCCCCTCACAGGCTTCTCCCCCTCACAGGCTTCTCCCCCTCACAGGCTTCTCCCCCGAACAGGCTTCTCCCCCGCACAGTCTTCTCCTCCTCACAGCCTTCTCCCCCTCACAGGCTTCTCCCCCTCACAGCCTTCTCCCCCTCACAGCCTTCTCGCCCTCACAGCCTTCTCGCCCTCACAGGCTTCTCCCCCGAACAGGCTTCTCCCCCGCACAGGCTTCTCCTCCTCACAGCCTTCTCCCCACTCACAGCCTTCTCCCCCGCACAGGCTTCTCCTCCTCACAGCCTTCTCCCCACTCACAGCCTTCTCCCCCTCACAGGCTTCTCTCCCTCACAGGCTTCTCTCCTCACAGCCTTCTCCCCCTCACAGGCTTCTCCCCCGAACAGGCTTCTCCTCCTCACAGCCTTCTCCCCACTCACAGCCTTCTCCCCCTCACAGGCTTCTCCCCCTCACAGCCTTCTCCCCCTAACAGGCTTCTCCTCCTCACAGGCTTCTCCTCCTCACAGCCTTCTCCCCTCACAGGCTTCTCCTCCTCACAGGCTTCTCCCCTCACAGCCTTCTCCCCCTCACAGGCTTCTCCCCCGAACAGGCTTCTCCTCCTCACAGCCTTCTCCCCACTCACAGCCTTCTCCCCCGCACAGGCTTCTCCCCCTCACAGCCTTTTCCCCCAAACAGGCTTCTCCTCCTCATAGGCTTCTCCTCCTCACAGCCTTCTCCCCTCACAGGCTTCTCCTCCTCACAGCCTTCTCCCCCTCACAGCCTTCTCCCCCTCACAGGCTTCTCCCCCTCACAGCCTTCTCCCCCGAACAGGCTTCTCCCCCTCACAGGCTTCTCCCCCGAACAGGCTTCTCCCCCGCACAGGCTTCTCCTCCTCACAGGCTTCTCCCCCGAACAGGCTTCTCCCCCGAACAGGCTTCTCCCCCGAACAGGCTTCTCCCCCTCACAGCCTTCTCCCCCGAACAGGCTTCTCCCCCTCACAGGCTTCTCCCCCTCACAGCCTTCTCCCCCGAACAGGCTTCTCCCCCGAACAGGCTTCTCCTCCTCACAGGCTTCTCCCCCTCACAGCCTTCTCCCCCTCACAGCCTCCTCCCCCTCACAGGCTTCTCCCCCGAACAGGCTTCTCCTCCTCACAGCCTTCTCCCCCTCACAGGCTTCTCCTCCTCACAGGCTTCTCCCCCGCACAGGCTCCGACGCCTGCCGACACAGCTAGGATGTCACGATGCCAATGATGTCGTGCTGTGCTGCCATTTTTGCTGCGTTGTCTTAAGCTCAACATGGGCCGAATTCATGTTACTGAAGTCAACTGTTCGATACCTCCTCGCTTTTGTGTGGGAGATGTATTATTTTGCTTGAAGACAGTTGGATTAAAAAGTCTTATAGTGATGCATTCCATACTGGTTTATGTCGGATGTCTTGGAATCTCTCAGGCGATAGACAGGGGATCCCTTCACATCAGTTCCCACGCCTGCAGGGAGCCTGGGCCCTGCGGCTTCCGGAGGAAGGGTCTGCTTACTGGGGGGCCGGAGCCCTGCTGAGCTTAACTCCCCCTTCCTGCAGACTCAAGGCCTGTGAAGAGACACATGACAAGGACACTACTAAGTCCAGGTTTTCTCGTCATTTCTGCCTGGGAGGGCTTCTTCCCTTTCCCCCTGCTCTGCAGAGTCCTCGGCGACCTGCCGGCATTCTGGTTTTCTTTGGGGAGATCCTGGGCAGGGGTGCGTGCAGACATCCTGATGACGATGGAATCGCAGTGTTTGGGTGACTGCTTGCAGAGAGGTTTTATTCAGACGTGAATGCAGGACATTGGCTTCTTTTTAAACACAGACTATAGCTTTTTCCCCTACTTTTTTTTTCTTAATAAAGAAATGACTTGTGGGAAAATAGTTCAGCATATCTTATTAATGAGTTTCCCCTGGAATTTTGTTTATTTCTCACCCCCTCCCTCAGATCTCTGTAACTAAAAATGAGCTTCAGTTCCTCATCTTGGTTACACAGTGGCTCAAATGTTTGTTATTATGTGACTTTGTTTATTAAAGTTTATGTGATTCCTTTTCTTGTCTCCTCCCCCGCCCCAACTGATATGTTTGCTAAACATTGCGTACATTAAAAAAAAAATGTAGTAGGTTATTATTTGGCCTTCCTGAGCTTTGTGGTCATTGCTGTTTTTCAGATTCTTCTCTTTATAATTATTTTTTAATCCTCACCCAAGTACATGCTTAGAAAGGAGAGACAGAGAAAGAGAGAGAGAGAGAGAGAGAGAGAGAGAGAGAGAGAGAGAGAGAGAGAAACATCCATTGGTTGCCTTCCATGCCTGCCTCAACCCAGAATCAAACCCACAACCTAGGCATGTGCCCTGACTGGCAACCTTTTGGTGCACAGGACACGTCAACCAACTGAGCCACTCAGTCCGGGCACTCACTCAGATTCTTCTGTGAAATTAGGCCAAGCCCCCAAGCAGATTGCTCTCGGCTTTGACTCTTGGCAGAGGTGTGCTGTGACGTCACGGCCATTGATGTGTTCTGTGGTGTGTGGGCTAGGACCTGGCAGTTCGGCATGCTCCTAGGGAAGATGGCGTGTTGAAGAAGTCCTTGCGATAGACTGTCCAGTCCCTGATTCTCTCTGATGTGCACAGCTCCCAGTGGCTCTGGGCCGAGAGCTCTTGTGCTGCTCATGGTGGGAAAAGAAAACACGGGAATATGGGTGGTTGCCTCTTGGAAAGACCGTCAGTCATATCACCTAGTCAAAGGTACCAACGTGCCCCAGGAGTGCCACGACTCTTCCCTCCCAGGCCCGGCGTAGATGCCAATAATGGATCATGGCTCTGCTTCTGTTGAGCCATCCATGACCACAGAACTTTCTGGA
Source organism: Eptesicus fuscus (assembly GCF_027574615.1). Taxonomy (NCBI): domain Eukaryota; kingdom Metazoa; phylum Chordata; class Mammalia; order Chiroptera; family Vespertilionidae; genus Eptesicus; species Eptesicus fuscus. The sequence goes on along the minus strand of NC_072490.1, from coordinate 58,118,330 downwards.
CATGGTATGCCATGCTTCTGTTCCAATGCCAGTGACGCTGGCATCGGAGGTGGAATTTCTAGCAGTAGATCATAACATGTCTCTATAAACATCTGGACATTTGGGGAAGCTCACAGTGAGGCAGAGAGTATTGGAATTAAGAGCTTAGACTCAGATTGAAATGACATGACCGCAAACTAAAGCCACACCGCTGTGGGACGTGGGGCCAAGTTCGGGATCCTCGTGGGCCTGTTTCCTGACCATGAAGTGTGGGTGATGACAGAGGCCGCATCGTAAGGCTGTTGGGAAGGTACATCCAGAAGAGTCCACACGCGCATGCAGCACAGTGCTGGTGGCGGACACAATGAGGGGGAGCCGGCATGCCGCCACCACCGCACTAAGGAGAGTGACTTGTTGGAGATTCTTAAGCTCGTTCCGAGGGACAGGGTTACTCAGCATGAGCACACGGACAATTAAACAGCAGGTCTTCCTCGTTCGAGGGCTGTCCTGTGCCTTGTAGGATGTTAGCAGCATCTCCCTCCTCTACTCACTTGATGCCTGTAGCCTTACTCCCCGCCCCCTCCCCAAATTGTGACAAATGTCTCCAGACGTTGCCAAGTGTCCTTTGGGGGCGAATTTCCCCGGTCAGACCCACTGGACCAGACCCAGTTCCCCTATAGATGCTACTTTACTTGTGCCTGAACCCACTGTCAGAGGCGCTGATCCTGCAGGTTTTGTCACTGGGCTCCGAGGAGTCTTTATTTTTTCTTTGTAATTCTTTTTTTTTTTTTAATTTTTTATTTATTTTTATTTTTTTATTGAGGTATTATATGTGTACATATCTTACCATTACCCCCCACCCCACACCCACACATGCCCACCACCCCAGAGTTTTGCGTCCATTGTTTATGCTTACATGCATGCATACAAGTCCTTTGTTTGATTTCATAACTCCCCCACCTCTCCCTAACTTTCCCCCTGTAATTTGAAAGTCTGTTTGATGCTTTACTGTCTCTGTATCGATATTTTTGTTCATCACTTTATAATGTTCTTTACTATCCCTAAATGAGTGAGATCATGTGGTATTTTTCTTTCATTGACTGGCTTATTTCACTTAGCATAATGTTCTCCAATTCCATCCAGGTTGCTGCAAATGATGAGAATTCCTTCTTTTTTATGGCAGCATAGTATTCCATTGTGTAGATGTACCACAGTTTTCCGATCCAGTCATCTGCTGATGGGCACCTAGGCTGTTTCCAAATCTTAGCTATTGTAAATTGTGCTGCTATGAACATAGTGGTGCATATATCCTTTCTGATTGGTGTTTCTAGTTTCTTCGGATATATTCCCAGGAGTGGGATTACTGGGTCAAATGGGAGTTCCATTTTCAGTTTTTTGAGGAAACTCCATACTGTTCTCCACAGTGGCTGCACCAGTCTGCATTCCCACCAGCAGTGCACGAGGGTTCCTTTTTCTCCGCATCCTCGCCAACACTTGTTGTTTGTTGATTTGTTGATGATAGCCATTCTGACAGGTGTGAGATGGTACCTCATTGTTGTTTTGATTTGCATCTCTCGGATAATAAGTGACTTTGAACATGTTTTCATGTGTCTCTTGGCCTTCCTTCTGTCTTCTTTTGAAAATATTCTGTTTAGGTCTGTTGCCCATTTTTTTATTGGATCATTTATCTTCCTCTTATTGAGTTGCATAAGCTGCCTGTAGATGTTGGAGATTAAACCTTTATCAGTGATAGCATTTGCAAATATGTTTTCCCATGCAGTGGGCTTTCTTGTTGTTTTGTTAATGGTTTCTTTTGCTGTAAAAAAGCTTTTTATTTTGATGTAGTCCCATTTGTTAATTTTCTCTTTAGCTTCCATTGCCCTAGGGGCAGTGTCAGTGAAGAAGTTCTTGTGGCATATGTCTGAGATTTTGTTGCCTGTGGATTCCTCTAGTATTTTTATGGTTTCCCGTCTTATGTTTAAGTCCTGTATCCATTTTGAGTTTATTTTTGTGTATGGTGTAAGTTGGTGATCTAGTTTCATTTTTTTTGCATGTATCTGTCCAGTTTTCCCAACACCATTTATTGAAGAGACTGTCTTGACTCCATTGTATGTTCTTGCCTCCTTTGTCAAATATTAATTGAGCATAGTGGTTTGGGTCGATATCTGGGTTCTCTATTCTGTTCCATTGGTCTATATGTCCATTCTTGTGCCAGTACCAGGCTGTTTTGAGAACAGTGGCTTTGTAATACAGCTTGAAATCTGGTATTGAGATCCCACCTACTTTATTCTTCTTTCTGAGGATTGCTGAGGCTAGTCGGGGTCTTTTTTTATTCCAGATGAATTTTTGGAGAGTTCTTTCTAGGTCTGTGAAATATGCTGTTGGTATTTTGATGGGGAGTGCATTGAATCTGTAGATTGCTTTGGGTAGTATGGACATTTTAATGATGTTGATTCTACCAATCCAGGAACATGGTATGTTCTTCCATCTGTTTACGTCTTCCTCTATCTCTTTTTTCAGTGTCCTGTAGTTTTCTGCGTATAGGTCTTTTACCTCCTTAGTTAAGTTTATTCCTAGGTATCTTAATTTTTTTGGTGCGATGGTAAATGGGATTGCTTTTTTAGTCTCTCTTTCTGTAAGTTCATTATTGGTGTATAGAAAAGCCATAGATTTCTTGGCGTTAATTTTGTATCCCGCTACATTGCCGAATTCATTTATTAAGTCTATTAGTTTTTTTATGGAATCTTTTGGGTTTTTTATGTACAATATCATGTCATCTGCAAATAAGGACAGCTTCACTTCTTCTTTTCCAATTTGGATGCCTCTTATTTCTTCTTCTTGCCTAATTGCGATAGCTAATACTTCCAGTACTATGTCAAACAGGAGTGGTGAGAGTGGGCATCCCTGTCTTGTTCCTGTTCTTAGGGGAAATGGTTTTAGTTTTTGCCCATTGAGTATGATGTTTGCTGTGGGTTTATCATAAATAGCTTTTATTATGTTGAGGTATGAGCCTTCTATTCCCACCTTGTTGAGAGTTTTTATCAAGAAAGGGTGTTGGATTTTGTCAAATGCTTTTTCTGCATCTATTGATATGACTATGTGATTTTTATCTCTCAATTTGTTTATGTGATGTATCACGTTTATTGATTTGCGGATATTGTACCATCCTTGCATTCCTGGAATAAATCCTACTTGGTCATGGTGTATGATCTTTCTGATGTACTGCTGGAGCCGATTTGCTAGAATTTTGTTGAGGATTTTGGCATCAATGTTCATGAGGGATATTGGCCTGTAATTCTCTTTCATTGAGTTGTCTTTATCTGGTTTTGGTATTAGGGTGATGCTGGCTTCATAGAAGGAGCCTGGAAGTGTTCCTTCCTCTTGAATTTTTTGGAATAGTCTGAGGAGGATAGGTTTTAGTTCTTCCTTGAAAGTTTGATAAAACTCTCCTGTGAAGCCATCTGGCCCCGGGCTTTTGTTTGCCGGAAGCTTTTTGATGACTGCTTCAATTTCTTCCATAGTTACTGGCATGTTGAGCTGTTTAGAATCTTCCTGATTGAGTTTTGGAAGGTTGTATTTTTCTAGGAATATGTCGATTTCCTCTAGGTTGTCCAGTTTGTTGGAATAGAGTTGTTCGTAGTATTTTGTAACAATCCTTTGTATTTCGTCGGGGTCTGTTGTTATTTCACCTCTTTCATTTCTGATTTTGTTTATTTGGGTCCTCTCTCTTTGCTTCTTGGTGAGCCTGGCTAGAGGTCCATCAATCTTGTTTATCCTTTCAAAGAACCAGCTCTTGGTTTTGTTGATCTTTTGTATTGTTTCTTTGGTCTCTATGTCGTTTATCTCCGCTCTGATCTTTATTATTTCTTTCCTTCTGCTTACACTGGGCTTATCTTGTTGCTCTCTCTCTAACTCTTTGAGTTGTTGGGTTAGGTAATTTATTACCATTATTTCTTGTTTTTTGAAGTAGGCTTGTAGAGCTATGAACTTCCCTCTCAGGACTGCTTTCATTGTGTCCCATAGATTTTGGATTGTTGTGTTTTCATTGTCGTTTGTTGCCATGATGTTTTTTATTTCTTCCTTGATGTCTTTGGTAACCCAGTCATGGTTTAATAACATGCTGTTTAGTCTCCAAGTGTTTGATTTCTTTGGGTTGTTTTTATTGTAGTTGATTTCCAGTTTTATGCCACTGTGATCTGAGAAGATACTTGATATGATTTCTATCTTCTTGAATTTGGAGAGACTTTGCCTATGTCCTAACATATGGTCTATCTTTGAAAATGACCTATGTGCACTTGAGAAGAATGTATATTCTGTGGCTTTGGGGTGAAATGTTCTGAAGATGTCGATTAATTCCATCTGTTCTAGTGAGTCATTTAGGGTTGATGTTTCTTTGCTGATTTTTTGTTTAGAGGATTTGTCCAATGGTGATAGTGGGGTATTGAAGTCTCCTACTATGATTGTATTACTGTCAATCTCTCCTTTGATATCTTCCAGGAGTTTTTTAATGTATCTTGGTGCTCCTGTATTGGGTGCATATATGTTTACCAGAGTTATTTCTTCTTGTTGGATTTCTCCCTTTAGTATTATGAAGTGGCCTTCATTATCTCTTGTTATGTCCTTCACTTTGAGATCTAATTTGTCAGATATAAGTATTGCAACCCCAGCTTTTTTTTCATTTCCATTTGCCTGGAAAACCTTTTTCCATCCCTTTACTCTCAGTCTGTATGCATCCTTTTTTTTGAGGTGGGTTTCCTGTAGACAGCAGATATCTGGGTTTTGTTTTCTTATCCAGTCTGTTACCCTGTGTCTTTTGATTGGGGCATTCAATCCATTTACATTTAAAGTTATTATTGATAGGTACTTATTTGACGCCATTTTTATTCTATACCCCTGTGTACCTTCTTTGCTTCCTATTTTTTTTCTTTCTTTTTTTTTTTTTACAGCAGACCCTTTAGCATTTCTTTCATTGCTGGTTTGGTGGTGATAAACTCCCTTAGTCCTTTTTTGTCTCTGAAGCTCCTGATTTCACCTTCAATTTTGATTGATAGCCTTGCTGGGTACAGTATTCTTGGATTTAGACCCTTCCTTTGCATGACTTGGTATATTTCATTCCATTCCCTTCTGGCCTGATGAGTTTCTGTTGAGAAATCAGTTGCTAGTCTGATGGGGGTTCCTTTGTATGTAACTGTCTGTCTCTCTCTGGCCGCTTGTAAGATTCTTACTTTGTCGTTGGTGTTTGCCAACTTAACTATAATGTGCCTTGGCTTCGGTCTTTTGGGGTTCATTTTGCTTGGAACTCTGTAAGCTTCTTGGATTTGTGTGGGTTTTTTCTTCCCTATATCAGGGAAGTTTTCTGTTATTATTTCTTCAAACAGGTTTTCTATTCCTTGCTCAGTTTCCTTTCCTTCTGGCACCCCTATTATCCTGATGTTGTTTTGTTTTGTATTGTCCCGAAGTTCCCTTACGCTCTCCTCAATCTTTCTAATTTTTGTTTCTAGAAGCTGTTGTAATTGGGTATTTTTTTCCATCTTGTCTTCTAGCTCACTTATGCGGTCCTCTGCTTCATCTAGTCTACTCTTGATGCTTTCTATTGAGTTCTTTACAGCAGCGATGTCATTTTTCATTTCTTCTTGGTTCTTCTTCATTTCTTCTTGGTTCTTACTCATATTGTCGAATTTGTCTTCCATCCTTTTCAGCCACTTTATGACCATTTCTCTGAATTCTTTCTCTGATAGGTTGTTTGCCTCTAAATCGTTTACTTCCTTTTCTGGTGATGCCTGCTTCTCTTTCCTGTGGGGGCTGTTTCTTTGTCTCCTCATGGTCTCTCTTCTCCGGATGTCTGGTTATATAGATTTCTCTCTCTGGCGTTGATTTAAAGGTATAAAATACAACACAACCAGGCACAACAGACAAGGCACTGAACAGAATTGTATTCATGATATTAATAACCTCCAATAAAGGTAACCACCAGAGAAAGACAAATTAGGGAATAGGAGTGGAAGAGGGAGAGTAAAAAGAAAGAACAACAACGAAGAAAAAAAAAAACAACAAAGAGTGTGAATCTGAACTTGGGAAAAGAGCAGAAAGAAAGAAAAGAAATAACAGAAAAGAAAAAGAAAAGAAAAAAAAAGTAAGAGAGACAAGAATGATACTAAGAGAGAAAAGGGGAACAAACTATATATATGGGGAGTAAACTCCACTAGAACAACCACTATCCCCAGCAAATTCCAGCAACACAAGCCTGGAGATTAATACAAACTGCAACAGCAGCTAATATCAAGTGAGGCAAGGGAAAACAAAAGTAAAAAACAAACAAAAACAAAGCAAACAAAAGAACCAACCAAACCAACAAAAAGAATAATCAAAACAATCTCATAAAAAAGCATAAAAATTCAATCTAATCAACATTCAAGCAAACAACCACAAAAGGCCCGAGAGAAAAATAATTTTTTAAAGGTAGCGTAGAGAGAGGTTTGTATGGATTTGGAGCAGGGGGTTGGGAATTAGATATATAAGTAGGGTGAAGTTTTAGCAGGGAGTAAACTGAAAAAGTAGGGAAAGTCTAAAGCCAAAAAGGGTTAAGATAAACTGGGGACCAAAAGGGGAAAGGTTAGGAGGAGAGTGATGGCATAATGTTAGCTTTGAGATAGGGTAAAGCGATTGTAAGGGAAAGATGCAAATCGAATGTAGGACACTAATCCAAAAATAAAAGAAAGAGAAAATCAAATGACATTAAAAAAAAAAAAAGTAAAATAATAGTAATAATAGTGCTGATTGAAAATAAAAATGTAATAATTAAAAAGGTGAAAATCAAGTGAGGAAAAAGAAAAATATATTAGTTTCTTAAGTAAAAGATGCAAAAAATGAAAATAAAAAAATATGAGAATAAAAAATTTAAAAAATTGAAAAAAGAATTGAAAATTAAAAAATAGGAAGACTACAATGTGCAGTAGCGGCTGTCATTCACTTCCTCTATTATTCTGTTTGGTACGCCTTTTTCCCAGTCTGGGCGGTATTTCAGTTCAGCTTCATTCCAGGGCTCCTCAGTGTTGGAAGCCAGTCCTGCTTTTTAAGCCAGCCCTGTCTTAATTTCTCGTATTTATTTTTGATTACACCAGAGGCAATTAGCATTTCAGCCCCTGGGTGGCAGTGTTTCTGAATTGACTTCCGGGCCTCTCTAGCTCTTTTTTCTTTTTTTTTTTCCCCTTCTATGGCACTCACTACCGGTTTGTGGAGGTGTGCGCCTCAGAGCTGCCTCTCTGATGGTCACATGCAGCTCTGGCCCCAGGTTCCGAAAAAACACCTTCCCCCTGCAGTCTTTCAGGGTTTCCACCTGGGTTTTTCTATGTATTGGGCTTAGCAATCAGAGTCGGAAAGAGCCCAGGTGTGCGGACCGTGGGTCTGTGCCCCAGACTAAGGAGCCTGCACTCCTTTGAAAATTCTTAGTCTGACCCTCCTCGTCAGATTAAAATGAGTTGCTTTCAAGAGGTCACTTCTGTTAGCAGCTCAGAAGACCCCCCTCCTCATTCACGGATCACGGCAGTTCCAACTGCCGCTGATTTTTCTAGGCACAGACCTCCTGGCTCCTGCCGGTCCTGCGGCTGCCGCACTTCCCTCACCCAGCGCTTCCCTCACCCACCGCGGGGATTAGAAACCACACCTTATTTCAGACAAAATCTGACCTTTCCGTGGTGCAGTGAAGAGTTTCTTTGAATCCGAATGTTTGCGCTGATAGGGGACCGGTGGTCTGGTGCTCCCAGCAGTTCAGTGTTTGCAGTTGTCGCGGAAAGTCAGGTTTCCACTAAAATCCTCCTTTCCTTGCAAGATGGCGAGGCGCCCGGCGAGCCCGCAGCTCCAGGAGGGGACCCAGCCCCTGTGGGTGCTGCGCGGTCAGAGGAACACTGCCCAGCACTCCCCCGCCTTCTCCTGGAGTTTAGCTGTCCCTTGGCTTGCCCACATACACTCCCTCTGCGAGCCTCTGCTGCTCCGACTCTCCGCCCCAGGAACAGACTCCAAACCCGACTCTATTCCGTCGCCATTTTTCCTCTTTGTAATTCTTATTGGTGGCTTTGACATCTCTGTCTTCATATCAGGCAACAATATTTTCTATTTACCAACTTGTGGACGGTTCTGAGTAACAGTTTAAAAGCTTCAAGTTTTTATTGTGTTTTTGTAATGGAATTTAACATAACATCATGGAAAATGCTCACAATAAAAATTTTCAGTGATAACAGCCACATTTCAAATTGTATAGTAATAATAATGCAAGTATAATTAATTTGAATACTTATTATGTGTTAGATACTAGGCTATGAACTTAATGTTCCTGATGTCATTTGAATGCTATGATGCACAAGGCAGGCATGATTATCCCCCTGACCGACAGTGACACAGAGCGGGTGCCCAGGGCCCACAGCTGCTGTGTGGCAGGCAGGCCGCCCTGGGCTGGTTGTGTATAGTCCACACAGACACACATGCCACAGAAGGATTCGGAAGGACATGTGCCCAATTGTTTACCTTGATTATTTATGGGTGATGGGAGTATGGATATTTACTACTTATACTTACTGCTTTCCAAATTTTCTGCTTTGAGCAATCATTATTTTTAAAAAAGTATTAGAAAACCAAGTTATGATTATGCAGTCCTTTGAATTTTATAAAACAAGCAATTAATTACATTTACAACAATTTACCTCCTATTTATTTGATCTTACTTATGATTGATTGAAAAGCAACAGGAATTATATTTTAATTTCTCTTGTTAGATACCAGAATGGAAACATACAGCCCCTTAATGTAACACAGAGCTATTTAAAAGTGGGGTTATGCACATTTATAAACTATTTTCTCCCAAATGAGGTTGTTCTGTAAGTAATCTTATGGAACTTTAAAATAATCATCTGCTACAGAGCCACAGAATGCTGTCCTTCCCACTCCCTCCCTTGGGAAACTGGGTGCTTGTTTCAGCAATGCCACCAGCGAATGGCCCTTCGATGATCGCCTTCAAAGCTGTTCTCTGAACCAGACAAAAACCAGGCTTCATCATTTTAGAAAAATATCAGGAAGCACCCACTTGACAGCCTGCTTCCCCCAGCCAGGTGGGTGCTGAGTTTCTGTTCGGTCATTTTCAAAAATCAAACATAACCACATGGGTAAAATGTAACATAAGAGACAACATTTTAACCAGTCTTCATTTCCGCTTGGAAATTCTAAAGAGGGAGATACAAATGTGGTTTGACAAGTGGAGTCATTGTTGAGATGAGAGCAGAGGCCCTCCTGTGACCACTTTCAGGTGTAGTACATACTTGGGAACACAAATTCAGGTGTGTGTGCTCATGTGCACTGTTTTATAGCTATGCATCATGTGTTAAATTCTGATTATATTTGCCTGGCTTTATTCTCTATGGCATACATTCCAATTTTAAAGGACTTTGAAAGTTCTCCTTTGTGTCTTCTCATACAGCTAAAGGGTCTTGGTGAATCCGGGTGCAGGTCAAGCTTTGTCTAAGAGAACACGTGTAAACACATATGTTGAGCTGCAAGACATACTAGGTGTACCGGTTAATAATGCGGATTTTTTTCAAACGATGGAGTTATATATATGCGATTTGATATGTATGCTATTTTGTTGTATTGACAGCAAGCTTCAAAACTTCGTATGTCAAATTTGTTGAAGGTGTTAACATCATAGATATTTTTACGCTTAAAAAAGCTGAATGCTGTGCCAAAAAAAGAGCATTTGCAGGAAGTTTTAATTCATTACTTTATTTTGAAGAAAAGTGCTGCTGAAAGTTATCATATACTTCGGGAAGCTTATGGTGAACATGCTCCACCTCAAGATACTTGTGAACGCTGGTGTAAATGCTTTAAAAGTGATGATTTCAATGTGAAAGACAAAGACGTCCAGTTCAACCGAAAAAGTTTGAAGACCAACAATTATAAGCATTATTGGATGAAGATGCGTATCAAACTCAAAAACAACTTGCAGAAAGATTAAACGTTGCTCAGCAAACAATTTCCAATCATTTACAAGCAATGGGGAAGATTTTTAAAGGAAGGAAAATGGGTGCCACATCAACTGAACGAAAGACAAATGAAAAACCAAAAAGTCATCAGTAAAATGTTGCACGAAAGAAAGTCTTTTTGGCATTGAATTGTAACTGGCAATGAAAAGTGGATTTATTTTGAGAATCCCAAATGCACAAAATCATGGGTTGATCCAGATCAACCATCAACATCAACTGCAAGGCCAAATCGCTTCAGAAAGAAGACAATGCTCTGCGTTTGGTGGGATCAGGAAGGTGTGGTGTATTATGAGCTTCTAAAACCAGGTGATTAATACTGATCGCTACCGACAACAAATAATCAATTTGAACCACGCTTTGATCATGAAATGACCAGAATGTGCCAGAAGACACGGCAAAGTAATTTTGCTTCATGATGACACACCATCACACACTTCAAAACCAGTTAAAGACACGTTAAAAGATCTTGCCTGGGAAGTACTAACCCACCCGCTGTATTCACCAGACCTTGCTCCTTCAGATTTCCACTTGTTCCGATCGATGGCACATGCACTTTCTGAGCAGCACTTCAAAACGTACACAAAGTGGAAAATTGGGTCTCTGAATGGTTTGCCTCAAAACAAGAAAAGTTCTATTGGGACGGTATCCACCAATTACCTGAAAGATGGGGGAAATGTGTAGCTAGCGACGGACATTACTCTGAATAAAGCACTTTTGATGTTTCTCTTGAAATTATCGTGTTTTCTTTGACTACAAAATCCGCCATTATTAACCAACTGGTACACCTAGTACAGGTCAGCAGCGGCCCAAGCTTCTCTTTGTCCGCTAGACCTGACCTGCAGGGCTTGGTGGGGCCCCCGGGGGGTGGAGACCCCAGGTGGCTCCGAGGCCCTCCCCCGCCAGCTCTCTGCTGGGGACTCCCTCCAGCTTTCTCGGTGCCTCCTCCGCCGCCTGCTTGGGATGGTTATACTCTTGTCCCGAGGGTCCTGTTACCTGGAACTTCATTTCCATGGAAAATCTCACTTCTGAGTTGGGTGCATTATCATGATGTTATAGTTGAGGAAGGAAATGGTGTCTCCTGAGGGCAATGATTTGCCACTTATTCGTTTGAGGCCCAGTCATTCCCTCATGTTGAAGGCCCACTGTGTGCCTCAGGGATCTGCAGGAAGCAGAGGTGAGCGGTCTCTGGCCTCATGGGGCTTATTTCTAGGGAGGGAACCAGACAATAAATCAGTAAATAAATCAAGAAACAAGTCCGAATTTTAGATATCAATTTGGAAGAAGTCAGGAAGTTTCCTCCAAAGTGGTGACATTTCAACTGAGAACTGAGGGCTGGAGAGACCAGCCCTGCGCGGGTGTGGGGGGGATCTCCACCAGGTGTTCTTTCATTATGAACCAGAAAAGCCAGCGCTGCCACAGGACCAAAGCGCGCGTGTGATTTTTAAAGAACACTGGTGCCCGCGGGAGGAGAGGCGGAGAGCCGGGCCTCCCTCCTGCCCACTCCTGCCGGAGCCAGCCCTGGCGCCCAGCTGCAGACACAGGCTCTGCTCACTCTCCTTCTCCAGAGGGACCAGCATGTGGGGGGGGGGGGGGGGGGGAGGAGATGGGCGCCAACGCCCCCTGGCTCTGCCTTCCAGACTGCAAGCACCGGCCTCCCAGCCAGGCCGCCTGCATTCTCTCGGAGCGCGGATGCTGCTGCTGCCTCAGGGATGAAATAGAAATTGTTCAGACCATTCTCGTCTCCTCGCCCGGATTCTAAATTCTAAATTCTGACCCAGAAAATGCACACTTGCTTCCCTTGAGCAGAAGGCTCCTGCTGCCCAGCCCCTGCTGCCCGAGCCCCGGACAAGCATCCAGAGGCGCTGCTGCCCGTCCCTGCGGGAAGACTGGTTGGGGGGCCGGGGCAGTCTGTGCGAATCCAGAATCCTAGTCCTCTTCCCACCGTTTCCGTCTGGGCCGAGCTCTTTTCAACAGAACGCCATGTCTCCTGTGCCACTGAGAGATGTGTTTTCTCTCTCGCTCCCCCTTTCTTCCCTCTCTCCATCACTGCACCCCTCCTCCAGCCTTACCTCCGCCCCTCCCCGCTCCTAGAACACAATCGTGGGCATCCTTTGGTCTCTGGGTCTCTCTGGACCCGTGTGCGGCTAGCTCAGCTGGCGGCTCAGTGTTCTCTCCGTTGGCATAATAACTTCCCACCTTGTTCGCGAGGTTCTTTGTGAGAGGTAGGACCATTTTACCTATAATTATAGTTACTTTCTCCCTCCATTTTTATCCTTGCCCCACAATCTACCAACATTTCATTTGGCATTTTCTTATAGTTTAAATGATAATTCTAACAAAATACATCGTCTCTGCTCATATGCTCAGTTTCTATTGGTGGCTACAGCTTCGAATTTCTTCTAAAACTGCTCAACTGAAAAATCACAAGCATGTCAGTGCCACAAAGCAAGGATCTCACCCTGCCTCCTACTCTTTCCTCACGTGTACGCTGCGCAGCCCAGCTGCGTGCCATGACTGTTTGCTGGGAGAATGTTTGAGTGAAATTGGCATCAGGCTTGCTGCGGGGCCCGGGCGGGTGCCCACTTCTGCTTCTCATGAGAAGATGCCTCCAAAGTTGAGCTGAACCCTTAGAATCATATTGTCAAACCATCAAATGCCAAGGTTTGCCAAAGTCTTGGAAACAGACACGTGTGTTTCCTAACGTGTTTTATCTGTTCATCTTTCAGACATTTCATTAGCGGCCATTACCCCCCAACAACAAGCTGGGCTTCGTACGCTGCTCAGGAGCCACAGAGGGAGGGACGGATCCGTAATGAGAAGGTGGCGTCTGTGACGGCACTGACCCTCCTCCATGTGACACTGTACAGCTGGTTCCGGGGCTCGGCCCCGGAGGTGCCGGTGCCTGAGGACTTCCCAGGAGAGGGACCTTCGTTAGAACATCCCGATGGCGGTGCTGCCTAAGGGGCACCCGTGTGCCATCTTACGAGATGCCGTGCCCCAGGTTCTCACCCTACTCGCTGGCTCTTCCTTTATCGCACGTCTTCTTTAGACTGAGCTGTGAGTCTGACCAAATGTCTAACGCTGCTCATGGAGCCACGGATTCTAATAACGTCCACTTGATTGTGATGGGACCGGCTTCGCTGCCCAGAGCTTTGTCAGAACTTACGGGGCTGGCGGTGACTGATGAAGGCGACGGAGCCCACCTTGCGCTCGATGGGCTCCAGTTACAGAGAGCCTCATCTTAAGCCACTCCGTTTGAAAATAAACTTATTTGGTTACTCAGTCACAGGTAGAGACGTGCCTGGTTTCTGCTCTTACTTGTGGCAGAGAGAGGAATGCTGGGGCCCTGGACTAGTGATTCTCACATGAGGCAGTTGTGGCTCCCAGGAGTCGTTTGGCCATGTCTGGGTTGTCACGACTGGGGTGGGTGGGCCACTGGCATCGAGCAGGCAGAGGCCAGGGCTGCTGCTACACTTCCTACAATGCACAGGCCAGTGCCCACAGCAAGGAATTGCCTAGCCCCAAACGCCAGTGGGCCGGCGGGAAACCTGGTTGAAGAAACCTGCTGTTTCATGAGAACGGCCCTGCCTGGGAAGGTGACTCTGCTGTTGCTGTTGCCAGTTCTGACCTGAGAAGCTATCTCCATCTCACTCCTGCATCAAGAATTAGTCCATTGGAGGCAGAGCTGATCTGAGAAGCGGGCGGGCAGGCAGCCTGAGCGGAATGATCTGAAAGGCTCCGGGTGAACTGCTCCCCTACATCCAAGCTCCAAGCCCGGATTCCCGCCGCGGAAGCGGCAGCAGCCAGCACAGACAGGCGGGGTCCTGAGTTTTGATGAAGCTCTGCTTCTCCCCAATGCTCGGAGGTTGTTGAGCATTTCCTCTGCGCCCGTCCTGGGCTCCACACTGCACACGCCTTCTCTCATCCCGTCCTCACACCCGGTGAGAGGCGTGCAGTTGTGCCAGAAAGCTATGAGAGCTGATAAATGAAGCCAGTAAAGCTGCTGTATACAGAATTAATATACAGGAATCAGTGAGTTGCATACACTAAGAGTAAACTATCAGAAAGAGAAATTAAGAAAGCAATCCTTTTACAATGACATCTTCCCCAAAAGTGCCTACGAATAAATCTGACCAGAGAGGCAAAAGACCTATACTTTAAAAACTACAGGACACTGATGAAAGAAATTGAAGATGACACAAATAAATGGAAGGGTATACTGTGCTCATAAATTAGAAGAATCATTATCGCTAAAATGTCCATATTACCCAAAGCAAACTACAGATTCAATGAAAACCCTATCAAAATACAAATGGCATGATTTTATACCATTAGAACAAATAATTCTAAAATTCATATGGAGCCGCACAGGACTCTGAGTAGCCAACGCAATCTTGAGAACGAACACAGTTGGAAGTGTCATTACTTCCTGATATCAAACTATACATACTCCAAGGCCATAGTAATAAAAAGCACGGGTCGTGCCTGAAAACAGACACGTGGACAGAACAGAATAGAGAGCCCAGAATAAACCCGCACCTACAGGGCCCACTAGTCTCTGACATACAACGGGGACGAGACAGTCCCTTCGATAACGATGCTGGCAAACTGGAGAGATACCGGCGACAGAGTGAAGCGGGGCCACTTTCTTTCGCCATATACAAAAGTTTATTTTGAATTTACAAAGTGGATTGAAGAAGTCACGTAAGACCTGAAACCATAAAACTCCTAAAAGAAAACATGTCTCCTCAGCCAATGGCAACAAAAGAAAAACAAACAAGTGGGACTATGCCTAACTAAAACGCTTTTGGAAAGTGACGGAAACCATCAACGAAACAAAAACCTGCTGAGAGAAGAAGGTATTTTCAAATGACATATCCTATAAGGGATTAATATCCAAAATATATAGAGAACTCATACAAGTCAACATAAAAAAATCTAATTAAAAATGGGCAAAGGACCTAAACAGACATTTCTTCAATGAGGACATACAGATGGTCAACAGACATATGCAAAGATGCTCAAAGTCACTGATCATCAGAGAGATGCAAATTAAAACCATGAGATATCACCTCACACCTGCCAGAATGGATGCCATCAAGAAATCAACAAACAACAAGTGCTGGCGAGGATGTGGAGAAAAGGGAACCCTCGTGCACTGCTGGTGGGAATGCAGACTGGTGCAGCCACTGTGGAGAACAGTATGGAGATTCTTCAAAAAATTAAATAAGAGCTGCCATATGATCCAGCAATTCCAATTCTGAGCATTTATCTGAAGAAATCCACAACACTAATTCAGAAAGATATATGCATTTCTATGTTGACAGCAGCATTATTTACAACTAGAGGCCTGGTGCACGGAATTCGTACATTTGGCCTGCGCCCTCTCGCAGTCTGGGAGCTCTCAGGGGATGTCCTTAGTGCTGCCATGGAGCAGGGAGAGGCTCCCACCACCGCCACCGCACTCCTCAGCCGTGAGCCCAGCTTCTGGCTGAGCGGCGCTCCCCCTGTGGGAGCACACTGACCACCAGGGGGCAGCTCCTGCATTGAGCGTCTGCCTCCTAGTGGTCAGTGTACATCTTAGCGACCAGTCGTTCCACCATCAGGCTGAAATTGGCTCTCCGACATCCCCAGAGGGGTCCCAGATTGTGAGAGGGTGCAGGCCAGGCTGAGGGACCCCACTGCTGCATGATCAGGGCCGGGGAGGGACGCCTGAGGTTGGCCAGCTGTGGAGGGACTGCAGGAGGACTCCATGGCATGTCCGGCCCATCTCGCTTAGTCCCAATTAGCCAGACCCCAGCAGCAAGCTCACCTACCGGTCAGAGAGTCTGCCCCCTCGTGGTCAGTGCACACGTCATAGTGAGCGGTTGAGCGGCCTTAGCATATCATTAGCATGCTAGGGGCCCAGTGCATGGATTTGTGCACCTTGAAAGGAACTGTGGGCCACAAGGCTGCAGTGGGCGCAGGGGCGGGTCTCGGCCCATACTCCACGCCCCCGCCCCGCGTCCCTCCCGCCATGGCCCCCAGTTCCCTGTTTGCCGGCAGCCCTGCTCCCACTTCTGCCACTCCCACACGCTGATGGCGCTGGCCCCGCTCGCACCCGCTGATGGCGCCGAGTGATCGGGATCAGCACCAGGTGCTGGCAGCAGGTGCAAGCGCTGGCTCCGGTGCCGGCACTGGGTGTGAGCAGGAGCCGGCAGTGGGTGCGAGGCAGGGGATGTGAGCAGGGCCATCACTGGCAGCAGGTGTGAGCGGCGGCTGCCAGACCCCATTGCTCCTCAGGAGCAGGGGGCGTGGAGAAGCCCTCAGGGGCGATTGGGGCCGGCAGCCGCCGCTCACACCCGCTGATGGTGCCCAGTGATCGGGGCCGGCTCCGGCGCCGGCAGTGGGTGCGAGTGGGACCGGCACTGGCAGCAGGTGTGAGCACTGGGCGGGATCGCAGCACGAGGGAGCAAAGAATTTTCAGTAACCACCAGAGGCTCGCCCCAATGACAGTGACCGGCACCCCGCCTTGGTCTGGCACCCCTGCTCACCTGCTCCACCATCCCGCCACAGCTGACGCCCGCCATGTTCGGTGCTCTGCTGCCTGCTGCCAGTGCTCACCATGTTCCATGCGTGCTCCCTGGTGGTCAACGCACGTCATAGTGACCGGTTGTTCAGTTCTTCGGTTTTCCACTGTTTGGGCTATTTGCATATCAGCCTTTTATTTTATAGGATTACACTTTGATTGGTTGAACAGCCGACCAGATGCCTGGACACTTAGCATATTAGGCTTTTATTATGTAGGATAGGCAAACTATGGAAGCAACCCAAGTGCCCATGAATAGATTGGATAAAGAAGATTCGATTTTTGCCCTGGATGGTTTAGCTCAGTGGTTAGAGTTGTTGGCCTTGGGACCCAAGGGTTTTGGGTTTGATCCCTGACTAGGGCTCATGTGAGAGGCAATCAATCACTGTTTCTCATGTTGATATTTCTCTCTCTCTCTCCCCCTTCCTCTGTCCTTTCCACTCTGAAAATCAATGAAAAAAATATCCTCAGGTGAAGATTTAATAAAAGGTGCAATTATATATATATATTAGGGGCCCAGTGCATGAATTCATGCACCTTGAAAGGAACTGTGGACCGTGAGGCTGCAGTGGGCACAGGGGCAGTTCTCGGTCCATCCTCTGCACCCCTGTCCAGCCCCCCTGCCATGGCTCCCGGTCCCCTGTCTGCCCGCAGCCCTGCTCCTGCCACCACTCCCATGGGCTGATAGCGCCAGCCCCGCTCGCACCCGCCAACAGCGCAGTGCGATTGGGGCTGGCGCCAGCAATGGGTGCAAGTGGGACTAGTGCCATCAGTGGGTGCAAGTGGCAACTGCTGCCCCAATCGCCCCTCAGGAGCAGGGGGAGGTAGAGAAGCCCTCAGGGGCAATCGGGCCAGCAGCTGCCACTCACACCCACTGACGGCACCAAGCAATCAGGACTGGCGCTGGGTGCTGGCAGCAGGTGTGAGCGGTGGCTCCAGCACCAGCAGCAGGTGTGAGCAGGGCCATCATTGGCAGCTGGTGTGAGTGGCAGCTGCCAGCCCCGATTGCCCCTCAGGAGCAGGGGGAGGTGGAGAAGCCCTGAGGGGTGATTGGGGCCGGCAGCCGCCGCTTGCACCCACTGATGGCGCCGGGCGATCGGGGCCTGTGCCGGGCACTGGCAGCGGGTGCAAGCACTGGGAAGGATGACAGCATGCGGGAGCAAAGAATTTTCAGTAACTACCAGAGGCTCGCCCCGATGACATCGACTGGCACCTTGCCTTGGTCTGGTGCCCCTGCTCACCTGCTCTACCATCCTGCTATGGTCGATGCCTACTATGTTCTGCACTCTGCTGCCTGCCGCCAACGCCCACCATGTTCTGCGCTCACCCCCTGGTGGTCAACACATGTCATAGCAACCGGTTGTTCGGTTGTTTGGTTGTTCCGCCATTCGGCCTATTTGCATAATAGCCTTTTATTATATAGGATGCGCACACCTGCACTTACACATGCATTCACTCACACATACACAATGGAGTACTACTCAGCTATTAAAACATCTTGCTATTTGCAACAACATGGATGGACCTAGAGACTATATTACGCTAAGTGAAGTAAGTCAGATAAAGAGAGCCATGATCTCACTTATGTATGGAACCTAAAGAACAAAACAATTGAACAAGCAAAATGGAAACAGACCCATAGATAGAGAACAAGCTAATGGTTGCCAGGAGGGAAGGGGTTAGGAGGGCGGGTGAAAAAGGTGAAGGCTTTAAGAAGTACAAATTTCCAATTATTGACTCTTTTCCCTATGCTGTACTCCACATCCCCACGACTTTCACATAAGCACATCATGGCTGTAAAGTACAGCTGAGGGAAAATGGTAGTATCATAGCAACTTTGTACGGTGATCCCATCATAAGATAAATGTCGGAGCACTGCGTTGTACACCTGGAACTAACGTTAAATGTCAGCTCTACTTTAAGAAAAAGTAAATAAAAATGGTATGTGCCGTTACTACTGCTCTTTTGCCAAGGAGAGACAGAAACTTAGAAAGGCCAGGCACTTGCCCATGTGACCTTCTGTAAGAGCGGGGCCGAGGTATGTCTGGTGCCCAAGACTCTGCCGGGAACCAGAGCTGACTGCCCAGCTCTGAGCACCGCAGCGACCTTCCCGTGGCCGTCTGCACGCGGGGAAGACGAGTAAGTTCAGCTCCACGACTTCCAGGAACCCTCGGCCACGCTGCCACGTCCTGCTTCCTTCCTTTGTCTTATGTCTCGTCTGCTTTATTTTGTTACTGGATATCTTCAACATAAAACACTGTGAACTGAAGGTATACAACCTGTTACTTTGAAATGTTTATCTATTGCAATATGACTGCCTTAGTAGCTATATTTCATTGCATAACTATAGTAGAATACTGTTGTCTGTATTCACTATATACTGTTCACCCTCCCTCTTTTTTTTTTTTTTTTTAATTTCTTTATTGATTAGGTGTCACATATTTGTCCTCATCCCCCCATTCCCATCCCACCCCTTCCCCACGCATGCCCCAATCCCCTGTTGAACTTAACCGTTGGATAGGCTTATATGCATGCATACAGGTCCTTTGGTTGAACTCTCCCCCTCCCCCCACCCTCCCCCTACCCTCCCCTATCCTCCCTCTGAGGCCCGATAGTCCGATCGATGCCTCCTTGCTTCTGGTTCTGTTCTTGTTCCTCAGTCTATGTTGTTCCTCATTTCCTCTAGATGAACGAGATCAAATGTCACTAGATATATACTAATAAGAACTGAATGTGAGACGAGCAATAATATTTATGCTGACAGGCAAATGAATCAATCTGTAGCGAGCTTCCCCCTGGACCAACAGTTCT
Source organism: Eptesicus fuscus (assembly GCF_027574615.1). Lineage (NCBI taxonomy): Eukaryota > Metazoa > Chordata > Mammalia > Chiroptera > Vespertilionidae > Eptesicus > Eptesicus fuscus. Next base: position 58,098,944 of record NC_072490.1, on the reverse strand, counting down.
TTTGAGACCCAATTTCGATGTCCAGTAGTTCCTTATGTGTACATGTCAGCACTGACCCCTCAGCTCTGGATGGTGGACAAATGGTGGTAATGGAGGTCTGACTCCCTCTGGTTTGGTCTCGGCCGATCCCAGGGGCACGGCGTCACCTGGACTAAGGGGCACGTGGCCTCACCCATACCCAAGGGGCGCGTGGTCTCACCCGGGCCTGGGACCCAGCCTCACCCGGATGGATCAAGGGGCGCACGGCCTCACCCGGACCCAGGATCTGGCTTCACCCGTACCCAAGGACGCTTGGCCTCTCCCAGACCCAGGGGCACGTGGCCTCACCCGGGCTTAGTTGCACAAGGCCTCACCTGGATCCAGGGACACATGGTCTCTCCCGGACCCAGGGACGCTAGGCCTCTCCCAGACCCAGGGCCACTTGGGCTCACCCGGGCCTAGGTGCACGAGGCCTCACCCGGATCCAGGGACACATGGTCTCACCCGGACCCAGGGACGCTTGGCCTCTCCCAGACCCAGGGCCACTTGGGCTCACCCGGGCCTAGGGGCACGAGGCCTCACCCGGATCCAGGGACACATGGTCTCACCCGGACCCAGGGACGCTTGGCCTCTCCCAGACCCAGGGCCACTTGGGCTCACCCGGGCCTAGGTGCACGAGGCCTCACCCGGATCCAGGGACACATGGTCTCACCCAGACCCAGGAACGTTTGGCCACTCCCAGACCCAGGGCCACTTGGGCTCACCCGGGCCTAGGTGCACAAGGCCTCACCCAGATCCAGGGACGCATGGTCTCACCCGGACCCAGGGACGCTTGGCCTCTCCCAGACCCAGGGCCACTTGGGCTCACCCGGGCCTAGATGCACGAGGCCTCACCCGGATCCAGGGACACATGGTCTCACCCAGACCCAGGAACGTTTGGCCTCTCCCAGACCCAGGGCCACTTGGGCTCACCCGGGCCTAGGTGCACGAGGCCTCACCCAGATCCAGGGACGCATGGTCTCACCCGGACCCAGGGACGCTTGGCCTCTCCCAGACCCAGGGCCACTTGGGCTCACCCGGGCCTAGGTGCACGAGGCCTCACCCGGATCCAGGGACACATGGTCTCACCCGGACCCAGGGACGCTTGGCCTCTCCCAGACCCAGGGCCACTTGGGCTCACCCGGGCCTAGGTGCACGAGGCCTCACCCGGATCCAGGGACACATGGTCTCACCCAGACCCAGGAACGTTTGGCCTCTCCCAGACCCAGGGCCACTTGGGCTCACCCGGACCTAGGTGCACGAGGCCTCACCCAGATCCAGGGACGCATGGTCTCACCCGGACCCAGGGACGCTTGGCCTCTCCCAGACCCAGGGCCACTTGGGCTCACCCGGACCTAGGTGCACGAGGCCTCACCCAGATCCAGGGAAGCATGGTCTCACCTGGACCCAGGGACGCTTGGCCTCTCCCAGACCCAGGGCCACTTGGGCTCACCCGGGCCTAGGTGCACGAGGCCTCACCCGGATCCAGGGACACATGGTCTCACCCGGACCCAGGGACGCTTGGCCTCTCCCAGACCCAGGGCCACTTGGGCTCACCCGGGCCTAGGTGCACGAGGCCTCACCCGGATCCAGGGACACATGGTCTCACCCAGACCCAGGAACGTTTGGCCTCTCCCAGACCCAGGGCCACTTGGGCTCACCCGGACCTAGGTGCACGAGGCCTCACCCAGATCCAGGGACGCATGGTCTCACCCGGACCCAGGGACGCTTGGCCTCTCCCAGACCCAGGGCCACTTGGGCTCACCCGGGCCTAGGTGCACGAGGCCTCACCCGGATCCTGGGACACATGGTCTCACCCGGACCCAGGGATGCTTGGCCTCTCCCAGACCCAGGGCCACTTGGGCTCACCCAGGCCTAGGTGCACGAGGCCTCACCCGGATCCAGGGACACATGGTCTCACCCGGACCCAGGGACGCTTGGCCTCTCCCCGACCCAGGGCCACTTGGGCTCACCCGGGCCTAGGTGCACGATGCCTCACCCGGATCCAGGGACACATGGTCTCACCCGGACCCAGGGATGCTTGGCCTCTCCCAGACCCAGGGCCACTTGGGCTCACCCGGGCCTAGGTGCACGAGGGCTCACCCGGATCCTGGGACACATGGTCTCACCCGGACCCAGGGATGCTTGGCCTCTCCCAGACCCAGGGCCACTTGGGCTCACCCGGGCCTAGGTGCACGAGGCCTCACCCAGATCCAGTGACACATGGTCTCACCCGGACCCAGGGACGCTTGGCCTCTCCCCGACCCAGGGCCACTTGGGCTCACCCGGGCCTAGGTGCACGAGGCCTCACCCAGATCCTGGGACACATGGTCTCACCCGGACCCAGGGACGCTTGGCCTCTCCCCGACCCAGGGCCACTTGGGCTCACCCGGGCCTAGGTGCACTAGGCCTCATCCCGATCCAGGGACGCATGGTCTCACCCGGACCCAGGGACGCTTGGCCTCTCCCAGACCCAGGGCCACTTGGGCTCACCCGGGCCTAGGTGCACGAGGCCTCATCCGGATCCTGGGACACATGGTCTCACCCGGACCCAGGGACGCTTGGCCTCTCCCAGACCCAGGGCCACTTGGGCTCACCCGGGCCTATGTGCACGCAGCCTCACCCGGATCCAGGGACACATGGTCTCGCCTGGACCCAGGGGTGTGTGGGCTCTCCCAGACCCAGGGGCGCTTGGCCTCGCCCGGGCACGGGATCCAGCGTCATCCAGGTCCAGGGGCACTTGGCCTCACCCGGACCCGGAGTCCGGCCTCACCTGGACCCAGGGGCATGTGGCCTCACCTAGACCCAGGGACGTGAGGCCTCACTTATACTCAGAGGCGTGTGACCACACCCGAGTCCAGAGGCGCGCAACCCCACCCGCACCCGGGTCTCAGCGGGGCCCCGTCTTCCCGATCCCAATTCCTGCCGGTCAATCCCCCCTCAGCAATTCCCCTGGCCATCCTTCCAGAGCTCCAGTGTGGCTGCTGCAGAACTCGTCGGGCGGCGGCTCGGCGAAGCTCCGGTGCACCCGGTGCATGGCGGTGGGCCAGTCTGGCGTCGCTGCGTCGGCCCTTGGGTCTGCATCGGTGGCCGGTCGCCGAGCATGCGCACCTGGCCGCTTCCGGGGCGTTGAGATTCTTGACGGACTCAGAGGTCAGCAAGCGCGGAGTCTCCCACCCCATGTCTCATAGGGGCTCGTCTGTCCGTGCTTGGCTGCCAGTGGAGCCGTCCCCTCAGCCGGAGACCGCCGGGGGAACTGCGCCGAGCACGTTCCAGGCCGCTGTTGTATCGCCTGAGCCATAGTTCTTTTGTGTCGCCTGAGCTGTAGTTCTTAAAGTGTGGTCTTTGGGTCACCGGCATCAGCATCATCCCACATACCCCTCTTTTATTCTAGTTGTAGAGCATCTACTCAGCCAGCCCTATGGTGGTCTTGGATGGTGTCTGCTCTGCTCTCTTGTCGTAGTCTCAAAGTTGTTGTGGTAGGCAACAATCAGGCTTCCGCCCTATGCCTCCATCTTGGTCCTCCTTTGTATAGTTAAGTCTTGATTGTTGTTGGTGTCACTGGGGGGGCTCTCTTTGTCTATAAAGGAAGAGTTGCTGTGCAGGAGACACGTTTATGGGCCGGGTCTTGGTGCAGCAAAGCTTTGGCGCTCACTGAATATTCCCGTTGAATGTGTCCCTTATGCACGTGGTTGAAATCTGGTGTCATCTCCCACAGACCACTAGATGCCCTCGTTTCTGGGTCTCCAATGGGGTGTAGATCAGCTACTGCCTTAGGCACTCAGCAAGGATTACAGCAAAAACTGTAGTTTCTTCCTCCTGTCTGAGTGGCCCTGGAGCAGTCCGACTAGAACAGCAGATCATCTGGTCCGCTGCCAGAGGGCAGGCCACCCACATGCATAAGCCATTGCTTGGGGCGCAGGTGTGCCTGCAAGACTTGCGGGGCAGGTCTTCAAAACATGCGGGGCGGGTCCCAGGGCGGGGCGGGGTCTCAGGGCGCCAACAGGCCATGGTGCGGCGAGCCTCGATGGCTGTGAGTCTGGTCCTTCTGCCTTCCATGTATCTAAGTCCCCTCGTTCCGCACTCCAGCGCAGCAAACACTGATTGCTGGGCGCACCTCTGCAAGAGTCCCGCCTCTCCCCGCAGGCATCTGGGTCTCCCGGGGTTCGCCAGAAGATGGGTTTCAGGGTGATGGAGAGCTAATCTCCCTTAGGTTTGGAACAAAAGCCCCTTTCCCCCCGCCGCCAGCCAGACCCACGCACCTCCACACCTCATCCCCTCCGATTTCGCTGGGTGCGAGGCAACAGAACAGCCTTTAACCTCCGCCGCCATCTTTTTCAAACTTCTCAATTTGTACTTCTTAATCCCTTCATTTCAGTCAACTCTACTTAATCCCTTCATTTCAGTCAACTCTACTGAAGTCTAGCGCCGCCGGGAGGTGCACGGAAAGGGCGCCCGGGCCTCCGTCCGGCGCGCGGTGCGCGCGTCCCGCGGAACCAGGCGCGCGAGGGCTGCGCGGCTGGGACGGGCGCTGGGCGGCCGCCGAGCTCCAGGCACCGCCATCACCGTGTTCCGGACGTCGCCGCCGTGGCGTCCCCCCCAATTTATACTTTTTAATCCCTTGAATTCAGTCAACTCTACTGAAGTCTAGCGCCGCCGGGAGGTGCACGGAGAGGGTGCCCGGGCCTCCGTCCGGTGTGTGGGGCGCGCGGCCCACGGCACCAGGCGCGTGGGGGCTGCGCGGCGGGGACGGGTGCTGGGAGGCCGCTGGGCTCAGGGCGCCGCCGCTGCGGCGGCGTCCCCAGCGTCCCGGGCCGGGCGGCCTGTGGGGGCGGCGGAGTTGCGAAAGTGAGTGAGTTTCCCAGGGTTTCGCCCGGAATGGGGTTCAGTGCAATCGGAGCCGGTGCTCAGCGCTCTCCGGAGCCTTTATCTCCTTCCTGCCAGTGAACGCCGGCCAGGTCATCAGCCGCCCCCTCCTCTCCGGTTCCATCCTCCCCGCAGGCGCGTGTGCTCGTGTCTCCGCCCGTTTCTCCATACCTCAGGCTTTTACGGCTTCCCCGACTGTCCCTGTGGCCTTCTCCTTCCCCCCAGCTGTGGGCATTTCAGTCCACCCACTTTCCTGTGGTTCTGGACGATGTCCGTTCTGACCTCTAGTTGTATTTTTGAAATTGTTGTGCCCGGCTGCAGGTTAGGTGTTTAACCTATGCCGCCATCTTGGTTTTTCCCAGTCACCCTCCCTCTTTAAAGACCCCCTTTAAAACGGCAACAGTCCTAGGAGAATGTAAATCCCATAGAAGGAGCCAAACCTCCATGTATGTCATAACCAGCTGGTGAACTTCTAAGAATACTAATGGCCATGGGCTCTCGCCCCCTGAGGACTATACAGATAAAAACCTGGAGTTCTTGCCTCTCCTGAAACTTCGAAAGTTCTTCCTGCCCTGGACTTGCTTTCTTGGTGTGGACTATCAGTGTCCCTTTTGGTTGAGTCCTGTGTGCTCCAATTTCCCACAGTCCCCACTCCTCCCTAGTTACACCCAGTCCTCTTCAAATGGCTCTGAGTTACCTGGTTGAGATCTCTAGGCCATGGCATCAGCATTACCTGGAAGAACGGGTTAAAACGCTGATGCTGGGCCCACGAATCTCCTGGGAGAAAGAGCTGTCACTTTCCCCTCCATTGGTGTACACACATGCACACACATGTGCCAAACCCAACCTATTGTTATTTTTCTTGCTCCAGATGTCTCAATGCTGGGCACTCCCTTTACAGCATCTCCCCACCACGAACTCTCTATTGGCTGCCCTTCCTTTGGCACTTCCTGGCGCCACAAATGCTCCAGGCTTGTTTTGTATTTTCGCTTCCCAGCCTGAAGTAAACTCCTCTTCCAGGAACCCTGGTTCTTTAATTGGACGAAGGTGTTTAGGAACCAAGGTCTGGGTGTTAGGTGTGCTCACTGCTACTGGGATGTATTTGCTGCTTCTAGCCCCTCCATGGACAGAGCTAGGAAACCTGTGCATGCTTATGCACACATACCTACAGATTCATTTCTGTATCTATCTATCTATATCTATCTATATCTATCTATATCTATCTATCTATCTATCTATCTATCTATCTATCTATCTATCTATCTATCTATCTATCTTAAACATATGCTAAAAATGTCCATATGGATACTTTGGACTCTAATCCATTAACATGGCATTCATACTAGTTTTGAGAATATCCATTTTTAATCTTTGTATGGCTTTTTAATTTTAGCAGCGGCTCAACTACATCATGCTGGGGTTGGGGAGCGTCTCCTCGTGGCTATTTTATAGATAGTACTAAAAAAAGTTCCTGCTTTAGCCCTGGCCAGTGTGCTCAGTGGAAGAGCTCTGGCCTGCACACCAAAGGGTTTTTGGTTCTATTCCCAGCAATAGTTGGGACATGTGCAGGAGGCACAATTAATGTGTCTCTCTCACATTTCCGTCTCTCTCTCTTACTCCCTTCCACTCTCTCTAAAAATCGATGGAAAAAAATATCCTCAGGTGAGGATTAACAACAAAAGATTCCAAGTTCAGCAGAACAAAAATGTCAGCATATCCTGATTCTTAGTATTCCTCAGCCCCTCTAAATCTTCTATAACGTGAAACACAGCCCACTGTTCCAGAAGGTGGGAAGCCCTGCCTCCCTTCCCTTCCTTCTCCTACAAACAGTTTGTCTCCAGCCCAGGAGCAATGCCCGTGGTAGCAGAGCTGGTGCGTGCGGGTTCTATATGGAAGCCAAGGCTTTTCTCAGAGATTATAATCAGATTTCGCTTTACATGTGAAATCTTATTTTGAATTCAGGTGCACGATCACTCACACACTTACTTATCCTGCCTTGGGGTAGCATGAAAACAACAGATTTAATTATTTTTTTGGAGGGGGAGGGTACAAAAGTACCCTGCTATCTTGCTAGGAAGGAGAAGCGACCATCATCTTGAGGACTCACAGAAGCAAATGAACCGTCAGCTCAGAGGTTTATTTAGGACGCAGCACACTTAGTGGGTGCTCCCTCCTCTCCTTACACTTCATACAAACCCAGTGGTGGCCAGGTGTGTCTTCCTAAACTGTGCCGAGATCTGGAGAGAGGCTCCCACGGGGACTGCTCACGGTGCTGGAGGCGTGGCCGCCGTGGCTTGGAAACCGTTCTGGGTTTCAAACAGCGATACCTGTAATTACGGGAGCGTCATTCCTTCCATAAGAAAGAGCACAAACAAAGAAAGCAAAGTCTTCCCACTAACAAGGTGTAGTCATCGCTTGTGTGGAGCCTCCAGAAACCTGTCTGGCAGTTGTTCTGGCCTTGTATCTCCCATCTTCCTCTGGGCTCTCGCAAAACAACACAGAGGTAAACAATCGGAGGCAATTAGCAGTGTCTTTGGGGTAACAGGAGAGAGAAGTCACCCTGCTATTAATGTTAAAGGAATAATCATGGTTTACATAGATGATTTAGTGGCTTAACTTTGCAAGTGGTTGAAAACAAGGAACCAACAAATTTTACAAAAGACACCATTTGGAGAACCAGGTATGGCAGACAGCATACAGGACAATCTGTCAAGTGGTTTAAACTTTAGTCTCAATGCCTGAAGGTCATTGCGATGGTGCCTGTTACATGGGAGGCTGCGTGCCTGCAGGTCTGTGCTTCTCAAACGTGTAGGAGACGCAGTTTTGTTAACATGCAGGTTCCGGTTCAATTGGTCTCGGGACTGGGCTGAGACTTGCATTTCCAAGGTGCTCAGGTGGTCCAGGCTGCAGGACAGCGCACCTCATTAGGCCTGGAGGCTCTAGATTGTTCTAGGCACTCTGGCAGGGAGGACTGAGCTGTATCTTCACATTACCAACATGTTGCCCTGGGGTTGGGGGACTAGACTAGCTTTTTGGAGTGGTGGTATTTGGCCACTTTTTTTTGTAGTTTATAGAGATTAGGGTCCATTGGCACCCACAGGGAAACAGCTACAGAGTACAGTTATCAGCAACCTCTCTTCACCAGGACCAATTAGAAAAACATCATTTTTGCAGGCCATGTCTACTTGTTTATAGAACTTTGTCCTTAAAGGGAGAAAAGCAGGAAATGCGATCATTGTAACTGTGATTAAAAGCTCAGAACAGGCATTGCCATCTCTAGTCTTACTGCTGAGCCTCTGAATGAGTTTTGTTGTTGGGAAAACCCTTTCACCATTCCGTGGCCAGCTTTCCAAGTCACACATTAACCCTGTGGTCATCTCGGAGTGCCTGATGACACTGTCCACTTCCAAACAAGGGTCCCGCGTGGTCTCCTGTGTGGGCAGAGGACACCCTGGTGTGAAACATGGCTTCCCCGGGGCATTTTCTCTCCCAGGGAGGAAGCGGGAGTGTCAGCTTTCCTTGAGAGAAGAGCCGGCCACTCTTACTCACCTCTCCTGTCTCTCTCCCTCTTTTCCCTCTGTATTTCCCCACCTGAGAGAGAGGAGAGGGGAGTAGGGGTTGCCTTGGATCCGGACTCTGTGGCCCGTCCCTCTGTGAGTGAAACGTGGGTTGGCTGTTTCTGGAAGGGGCGGACGGTGGCCCAGCTTCTGTGAAGTAGAAGGTGGACGGAAACACACACAGAGGCTGAGTCAGGGCGCTGGTTCTCTCCCTTGTCCGGCCACTAACCAGGCATTTGGCCGTGGAGGTGCTTTAACTCCCCTGGGCCTCAGCTTTGTGCTCTGCAACTTACTATACTTGGGGATGCCCGTTTCTCATCTGAGGTGCATTCGATGGCATTGCATCGAGTATTGAGGAGGACATGCCCTCTTCAATCACGTTCCATCCTTCTGGTGTTCACAAAAACAAAGAGAAAACAAAACTCTCTGTGGACACCCTTGCCACTAGCACTTCTCAGCACTTGCCACTCTTTTTTTAAAAATCACTTTTTGCCAGTCTCCCTAACAAGGAGAAAGCAATGACTTCGTTTGCACCGTGACTGTTTTTAATTTGTTGGTTCCCCTTTAAAGTAGTAATAGAAAAAAATAACATGTCGGTTGATTTAAAGGGAAATATCCAGTACAATTACCATAATAACTGCACTCCAATGAGTACAGCATATTAATTATTCAGGAACTATTATGTTATGGAATATGGCAAAAATTAGGAAGATAGTAATTATAGTTTAAGAAACACTGAATTAGGTGATTTTCAAGTTTCTGTTTACTCTAAACTTCCAAGAGCACCCAGGTATCTCACGAAGTGGCGAATACCCCTCCAGCTCCTGCTCCCCGAAATGTGACGTGGTAACTGACTCAGCATCTGCATGGCAGCGCTGGTGTTTGACTTAATGGTGTATGACACGCACACATTCTGATACCTTGGGGAAATTCTGGCCAGTTAACTACAGTTTGCACTTGCAATCTCCCCCCCCCCCCCCCCGTTACTTAAAATATAACAACATGGGGACAAGCGCCTTTGCCTTGGTGTAATTAAGAATAAAGTGATGTTAGGAACATTTGCTTAAAAATAGATTTCAATTTGCTTTACCACCAAAAGGTGGCGTCCTACCCCCATGCCCTTTATTTAAAAACCCTTCTTGCCTTACTATAACAAAAAGAACTTCCAGTAGACTACTGATAAATTAAAATGTGTTCCCTATGAATATAAGGCAAAGTGTTGAAAATGGACACTATGTTAAGCTGCAGTTAAGTTTCCATCTAACGTAAGCCAAATGGATACAGAGTTCTTTAATAAGGTAGCTCACAGACAGTCATATATACAAAGTTGAGCACAATATATTACAGGGCTTACAAACAGGATTTCCTTTTGTCCACAAAACTAACTTTGGCCCCCACTTTCCAATCTGATTTAGGCCCCCCACTTTCAAGTGAATGCAGATTTTAAGACAGTTCAAATGCAGAATAAGACCAGTGGCAATCTAAAGAGCATTTAGTATGGCAATACGAATAATTTTTAAAAATTCACTGTTTAATCCAAAAAGTGAGATCAGAGCATGAACTGTTCTTTACCGACCAGGAATAAATTAGTCACATTTAAAATAGACTGCTTTCTCTGAGAGGACGGGAGCCGGGAGGGGAGGAAAACACCATCCACTGCCCCTCCAACTGTCAGCAGCCCGGCATGTCACATGAACACATTCTGTCTGGCATAAACTTTTTAGAAATGAAAACAACCCCTCATCCCCTCAATAGACTGGCAACTTTGTAGATTTCCATTTAATTCCATGCGAATTCAGCACATGGGGTTCCCAGTGATGCTAAAGTGTTGTTGAGAGCATTAACGGAGCCGATGGAAGCTTTTACATCAGCACCGCAGTCATAAACAGCAGCTGTCCTGACCCACAGCTGTGGACTGCGCGCCCCTCAAGGCCAGGCTGTCGCTTTTGCCCTCCACGACGGCCCTGGTCTAGAGCAGAGGAGGTTTTCCCCGTCAAGTCTTCATGTCTTGCCTCAAAGACAGCCTGAACCCGCTTCCAGGAAGCTAGGAACCTCCACTCAAACCAACATGCACGTTCTTGACCTAGATTCTCTCTACAAGACTCAGTGGATGGTCCTGACTGGCTCTCAGGGAGGGGCAGATGGCCTTCACCAGGAGCCCTGCTGTGCTGGGGTTGCTTCACCGCCCTCCCTCCCTCCAGGCCTTGAGCTTTATTCTGTATAGCACCAGGGAGTGGCTGTTGTTTTGTTTGTTGTTGCTTTTTAACTTGCAAAAGAGACAGTTTGAAGCAGTAGCCTGATGCTATTATTGAAGTTGAGATTCAGACTTCCTCTGTAAATGCATGTTTAACAATATTTGTAAAAGTTATCCCAAAGCATTTATAATATCCTTTTCAGGATATTATCTGCGCTGGTCTCGAGACCAATGGGACAGTACTCGCCCCCCCCCCCCCACACACACACACCCCAGTATTTTGTTGAACCCATCGGGGTGACTGGCCGCTACACCATCCAGCCAACAGCTGGGAGCACTGGCCTGGGAATCTGGCAGCGTCTGGGGTGATGGCTCTGGAGAAAATTATTTCTGTTAGCAGGACAGAGCTCCATAGCTTCCTACGTCACTCTGGGAAACCAGAGTCTTCTTCCAGCGCCGTTTGCTTTTTATACTTACACGTATATTTCAGAACCTCTCCCCCAGGCCCCCAATGACTCTCACATTGCTAACGCCCCGAACTCCCACCCGGAGCGCACACAGCGCACCCTTCCCCAGAACGGGCCAGGTTCTGCGAGTGACCGTCTCCGGGGAGCCGGCCGGGTGCACGCTGCTCGGCGCGGCCTGGGCGGTGTCCAGGCGGCGAGGCCGGAACCCGCTCCCGCCGAAGGCGTCTCAGCGGACGTGTCCGCGGGCCTGGGCGCGGGGGAGGAGAAGCGCCCCACGCGACTCTCTCCTCTAAAAGCCGGGGACCCTTGCTGGCGGGTTTCTGCTTTCTTGCAAAGGGGGTTTGTCCTTCTGTTGAACTTTCAACTCCCGAACTCGCCTCCTTTCATTGGACAAAGTGCAGAGAGCGAGGCCGCGGGAGGACGGGTGGGGGTGGGGAAGGGGGACACCACCCGCCGCCCCTTCAACTGTCACCGCCGGCGAAACACTTTCGCTTTCACGGCAGCGGACTCAGCCGCCCCTCTCTCCCTTTTCTGTGTTTCCAGCTCGGAAACCGAGCAAACGGCCCGCGCCTCCCCGTCTCCGTCCCGGTGGAAGCGCTGCCGCAGATGCCCCGGAGTCTGCACGCCCCCTCCCATCTTCCGGGGGTCTCCCCTCCCAGCCCCGCACTTTCCAGGCAGACCCTCCGCAGCCGGCAGCTCAGCGCCCCTCCCTCCCGGCGGGGCTCGGCCGCCGCCCGCCCCTCTGCCCTGCAGCCTGGACCGCCCGCCCGGCCCCCGGCCCCCGGCCCGCCGCCCCCGGGCCCGGGCCGGGGCGACTTTCTTCCTCCCGCTGGAGCTGGTTGTTTACACAGCAGGTGGATGTGACGTCAGGGACGCACAACAGCAAAAATAACAAGATCTTCCTCCGCGAGGGCCTCATTTGTTTATTTGTTCCGGGAGGCCGGGCCGGGGGCGGGAGTGGGCGCTGGAGGTCGAGGGGTCGGGGGAGGTGGCGGCTCGGGCTCCGGGGGCGCCGGGGCCTTGGGACGGCCCGGGCGGAGAGGCGGTGCCGGGGGAGGCCGGGGGGCGGGCTGGGAGCGCCCCCGGCCCGGCGCCGCCCGCGCCGCCGCTGCCCCCGGCCCGGCGGTGCTCGGGAAGCTAGTCCCAGCGGAGGAATCTATTGTTATTTATTGTGTGGCGGCTCCTCGCCGCGGCCCGGCCCAGCCCGCGAGTGCGTGTGCGCGCGCCGTGTCGTGTCGGTGTGTGTGTGTGTGTGTGTGTGTGTGTGTGCGCGCGGGGTGCGCGCGCGGGCGGGAGTGGGCGCGTGCGGGAAAGGCCTGAAAACACCTTAGTTTGCACCGCGAGATCATTTGCAGCGGGTGAGTTTGTATTTTTCCATTTCTGCTCCACTTTTTCCCAAGCCGCCTCCCGCCTTGTTTCCGCCACTTTAAACAACAACCAGCACAAAAAAAAAAAAAAAAAAAGAAAGAAAGAAAGAAAAAAGAAAGAGAAAAGAAAAAGAAAGAAAAAAAACTACTTTCCACCTCCAGCCTCCACGTGCACTCCCCAGCCCCCCTCAGGCGCTCTCCCCGGTCGGGCCGGCCGGGGAGCGGGTGGGGGCGGAGGGCCGGCGCCGGGCGGAGGGTCCGGGGCGCCGCGCTCGGGTCTATTTGCATAAGTCAGACGGAGGCGGCGAGGAGCCCGTCCCTCCCTCCGGCCCTCCGCCGGGACGTGCGCTCGGAGGAGAAGTCTGTGCGCCCAGGCCGCCCGGGGCAACTTTCCGTGTCCGGCGTCCGGGTGCCGGCGGCGGAGCGGGGCGGACGCGGGGTCCTGGGTCGGGTCTTCGGCGGGAGGGGGCGCGCTGGCCTCCGGATACCAAAGTTTGGACTTGAGCAAACTTTTCCCTTTTCCCTCCCCGAGCGAATGGCCCTCGGTGCCCTGGGCCGCGGCGGAATGACTGGGTTTGTCCACGCCTTGGGCCTCGAGCTGCGGGACATCCCCGGTGCCACGCACGCCTGAACTCCGCAAACGGCGGCAGGGGTTCCTTCGTCGTCCCCCTGGGGCCGGACTCAGACACCCGCACCCCCAGCTAAGCACGCACCCCACGCGCGCTCGGCCCACCGAGCCCAGCCTTCCCGCGACGGCCAACACGGCGCGTGCGAGTGGGAGCGGGGTGCGATGCGGGTCTCCGAGTCCGGGTCTCCCGTTTTCCCTCTACACACGCACACACACACACACACACACACACACACACACACACTCTCTCTCTCTCTCCCCTCTCACTCCCCTCTGCAGCGTGGGGGACGCGGGGAGGGGCAGGTTTCCAAGCCCCATCTATCCCGAGACGCGTGTGAATCACCGCGTCCCTCCGCCCGTCCCGGCCGCCGAGGGCTCTCCGTCCCTCGCCCGCGCGCCGCCTTCCTCCCGAGCTCCGTTCCCGTCCGCAGAGAGGACTCGGGGGAGCCGGGAGCCGGGAGCCGGGACGGCGGCGCCGGAGCCCGGGGTTTGCTCCTCGCCGCAGGGTCGCGGTCACGCTGCCTCCGCCTCCTCTGGCCCCCGCCTCCGGCTCTTCTCCTCCCCAGACACCGCCGGGGTCGGAAACTTGGATTCCTGCTCCTTTTGGTCCTGGGCGAGTCTCCCTCCCCACCTGTTGTGAGCACCATCCCGGTCCCCGGAGAGTGGAGGTGGCACGCGGGCGCCGGGAGCTCCGCGCCCAGAAACAAAGTCGCAAGCTCCCACCCCGAGTGTTTGCTGGGAGCATGCCGCCCGCAGACCCCCGCCCGCGGCCCCCGCCCTCGGAGCGCAGGACTAAGTAAACAGTGGTAACTCCGAGCCTCGCGCCCAGACCGGCTCCCTAGCCCACCCCTCCCCCTCCTTTTTTGTTGTTGCAACTTGGTGAGATCCCGGGGTGCGCAGACCCGCGGGGCCGTCTCCCAGGCTGGGGGTCCTCGCGGGGACTCCCTGAGCCACGGTCTCTTCCCCGCGCGCTCGCGGGTCCTCCGCGCCCGCCGCCCCGCCTCGGCCTCGCCGCCCGCTCACTCGGCCCTCCCCCAGCAGATCCCGCCACCTGCGCCGGGAAGACTTGCCGAGTGTCGCCCCGGGTTCTCGTCGACCCCAGAACCCGAAAGTTTGCAAGAGGAAGAGCGCGCGCGGCGAGCCGGCGGGCCAGGGGCAGCGGCCGCGCCGAGGACCCTGGTGCCGCCGGCGCCTCCTCCGCGGGCGTGAAGGCGGCGCTCCCGCTCCCTCCCGGACTCGGCGGTAAGTCGAGGCGGCGGCGGGCGGTGGGGCCGGGATGCCCGAGGCGCGCAGGGGCTGGGACATCCTTGAGCTCCGGGCCGAACGCGCCAGCCCGTGTAGCAGTGGCACCGGAGCCAGGAACGTGCCCGTCTTCCATACTGGCCTCCCTCTCTCTCCCCTATTTCTTAAATCCGAAAATCCGAGACCAAAGTTTAGCGCGGAGGGTAAAGTGCCCGGATAAAATATGGTGACATCTCGCTCCCCTTCTCACCCTACTCCCCCCTTATAACTATCAATTATTTCCAAGTCATTGTGTCCGAATACCCTTGCCGAGCTGATTACAAAGTGTATTGATTTAGTCTGGGCTCATCCTACGCGTTTCGTTTTATTCATTTTCTTTTTGTTCAACCCAAAATGAAACATTTCTTCCTCTTCCCAACACCCACCCCCCCAGCCCTCCTCCGTGAGGCTGGGCTGAGCGGTGAAATTAATATAAACAGTTAATTTGGTTGCACCGGAGCCGCTCCAGCCCACTGAGGAGAGGCCGGCGTGGCCGTGGGTCGGTCACAGGTATTTCCGAGTTGGTGTCCTTTTTGTTACTGCTCTCCCGCAGGAATGCTGGAGGGCGTTCTGTTCTCCCCTGGAAGGCGCCTGTGTGTGCACAGGGAAGACGCTCAGCTTCCCCTCTCACTGGGCTGTCCGTGGGCTTTAGGATTTAGGGTTTGCAGAATAGCTGGTTGAGAAAGATCTAAAGGATATTTAAAAGAATTTTCTGTTGCTGCAAATACATTGAAGAACCTCTGCAAAATGTTCACTTTCCCCCCCTTTTCCCCCTGAGAATCCATTTAAGGGGGAGATGTCTTAACTGGAATTTGAGGAGAAATTGTTGGATTAAGGTGTTTTCTACCCAGGGTTAACCAACATAATCGAGAGAGAGGAGTTCCTGTAATTTTCAGTTCCAGAGAGAAATGTATCAAACCTTGTAAAGAATTCCACTGGAGTTTTGATTTTCAAAGTGGAAATACCCATCTCTCTGAATCCAGGAAAAGAAAGCTGGGCTCACGGTTACAGAGGTTTGGAATGGGGTTTTTCTTTTCTGATTTTCCTACTTGAAATGTCTAATAATTAAAGAGCACTAAAAATATAAAATGGAACTCAACTAGTTATTCAAAAGGTGTCAGCTAAAAATCTCACTGCACAAAGGGGAGAAAAAGGTTTAACATCTTTCCACTGGCTGCGTAGCTCCCCCAGCTCCCCACCCCCTTAGACTTTGGGCTAATATGAGAGAGGGGAAAAAATCAGGGTTTTTTTTGGGGGGAAAGTAAAGTAAACAGCCTCCAACTGCTGAACCTTGACAACCCAAATTAAGGAAGCAGGCGAGATCAAACGGAACTGCCGCTGGGTTGTTGTCAGGAGCTCTGCATCCAGGACCCGAGACTATTGGATCAAGCAGCAAAGCTGTGCACTTACTAATGCAGAAACCGACCATTGCAGATGCTGATCTTTGCTGTGCAAGCGGAGGCTCACTTGGAAGGACATACTTAGGTTCTCTCTAGGCAGCATTTGAGTTCTTTATGAATGCTGACTTCCTAAACAGGTTACTATTTTTTAATGCATTCTTGTTTCTGGACAGAATGCACTCAAAAAGGTATGATAAGAATATAAGTCTCTGGAGGCTGTCTGCTACCCAGAAGTGTGCGGTGGAATTCTTCTTCCTAACATTAGGCTCCTTCCGGAGAGTTAGATAACGTTTCTCACAGCAAGGTGAGAAGATCTGCCTTGTCAGGGAAGCCAGGGTTTTGTAAATGGGGGTTTAAATCTGATGTGCAGTTCAAAACAAACAAACAAACAAACAAACAAACAAAAACACACAAAAACCTGGGGAGGATGTTCTGTGTCGGCCCACTGTTGGAATTTAAAGATGCAGGAGGGATGGGTCTGCAGATTAGACAGACCTCTTTTTTTTAGAGTGGCATTCAGCAGAACGAGGCTGCTACTTTTATATAAGTTCTCTGTAACTTGTCCTTGCTTGTTTTCTAGAAAAATTTAACTGCTTTACATTTTTAAAGGGAGTAGTAACAGTAATTACTTCAGCATTTTGTTTTCACAGGCTTGTCAAAGTATAATGAAAGAAACATTGAGTATTCAAATTAAATTAAGTCTTAAATTAAGAGGGTGATATTGTTGAAGATGTCTGTAAGATTTTGTATTTATATTTAAATTTTGGCATATAAGCTGTGTAACTTTTTTTTTTTTTTTGCTAAAAACTCTCCCCAAATTAAATGCCATTTTAAACTAAATAGAGCAAAGTAGGAAATAGGACAAGTAAACACATACAGAAGAATAACAATAATTGTCATTTAAGAATTTCATTTTTAAATAACAAATGTTGATCACATAGAAGCACTTTGTTTTTTTATAAGTCAGAGTTTCATAACCATTGTGGCCAACATGTTTCAAAGTCTGTAGTTTTATTGGGTATACCTTTTATTGTGTAATTAAACAATGCGAGTTAAATGTGCACATGGATGCTATTAGGCAATTTTCTGCAATATGTATTTTTTTTAAAAGCTGTAAATATTCTCTAGTTAAATCATTTGTACCAACAGTAACAGAAATTAACTAGGTTATTATTGAACCAGGCATAGTTTTCTGTCACTAAGTTTTTTCCTTGCTTCTCTTGAAACTGTACCCCTGACCTTGTATGTTTACATTCTTAGGCTCTATTGAAGGGTATATCTTTTTCAGCAGTTGTTTAAATTAACAGAAGAATTGTGATATTTCCTAAATAAATATATTTATACCACAGCACATCCAATGCCAACATTAACAAAGAGAAGGGAGAACAGAGCAGATGTGACAACTTCTTTGGAACCCTATCTTATTGTGCTGTGTATTTGGTTTTTATTTTTTACTTTAAAACTCAAATTCAGTTTTGAAATGTTACCTTGTAAGATTTAGCATCACCAAAAGGTATGTGTATTCAGACAATGTTGGGAGTTATCGCACCAATTACAGTTCAGTAGGGATGCCAGGAATATTTACAGGGCTTTGCGAGGGTTCTGTCTTTGAAAAATAATTTTAGGCACACGTTAATAAAATTTAAATAGATTGCAGGCTGTTAGAAAATAGTATAAATTTTGTTTATGACTCAGTTACGTTAAGGTACTTACATTAAAGAAACTCATTTAACCCCTGACTGGAGAGTATTAAGCAGGGAGGAAGGCCTCCAGAGCGCTCCCGTGCCCTTTGCTCTGCGGATGAGCTTAAATTACTGCAGTCTAATTGCAACTCCCAGGCACTGAGCATGAGCTGTTTCTCTGTGGCTGAGAAAGGTGTCCAGATCAGAGCTAGATTTGCACAGGTGGTATTTGTGATTTATTATTTTTTATTTTTTTTGCTTAGGGCCTTTTCCTTTTGTAGAATTCAGTTATAGTAAATGCCGTTTTAGCTAAGTCAACAGTATTGTCCTTTTTTTAAAAAAAAAAAATTAGGTTTTTTGAACCTGGAGATTATAAAGGTCTAAGGCAAGTGGGGTTTGTTTTCTAAAGAAAATAACCTTCCGAGAAGCATCTGCTGAATAGACAGTGAACTGTCTGCAGGGCCGAGCAGGCTCACGGTTTGCCGGGAATTGTTTCTTTCTGTAGCTGGTGGTAGCGATCCCACCAGGTGACCCGCAGGGTTAGTGAGGCAGCCAGCCGGCCAGGTAGCTGCCAGTTAGCACGTGCAGTCCTAGGTGGTCTTCCTTGTGACGTCTCACTGGCTACAGGCCACTCTGTTCTGTGTGTGCGACCCAAGGAGCCATCTTAAGCCCATTTTTAAAATAAGTGTTTCTCTTCCATGGCACTTGCATGAATAAAGGCTAGCGGTGCCCAAAACGGGCACGCCAGCAGGCCATGCGTGCGCTGAGAGGGTTTCTGCAGTGGGAGAGCCTGGCCCGTCCGGGACCGTGCACGACAGTGGTTTCTCCCCCTCCCTGGGGATCTGCAGTTTATTTCGCTGTGCATGTGACGACGTGGTTAATGGAAATTAAGCAGATTTGGCTTGTGTCGCCAATCTAAAAATACATGTTGTAAGGAGCGGTTGATTTCAAGAAGTGCTTCGGTTTTGCATCCCATATAATGCTCTTACACTTAAGGCTACGAGGCTGGTATTCTGGAAAGAGGAAGTACAGTGGGGTAAATTGCATGGCAGTCGGGAAGGACAATTAGACAGTGTTCTTTGTTTTGCAATGAATTATTCTTATTAATTACAGCCAGTTGGTACCGAGGCCTTGTCAGGCCTTCTTCAGAAGCCAGCTCCCCATCACCAGAAGGTTGTGCCGGGAGCTGTGTGTGTCCTTGTCCTGGTCCCGGTTGCCCAGCCCTGGGGTCCGTGGGGGTCTCCGCAAGGCTTGCTTTCCTGCTTGAAACCTCCTGACACTGGTTTTAATATCTGCCCTGCCTGGTGCACACAGGTGTTGGTTCAGCAGTTAGGCTACGGGATTTAGGGTGAGGACATTGTCCCGCTGGCCAGCCGCTGGCGAGTGAGCTGCCTGAAGAAAGAACCTGTAGGTGAACAAGTGTAAATGGGTTTTTCCTTATGACCCTCCCCAACGTATTTTGTTTTAAAATAATGTGGGGGAGGGGCTCAGGTTAGTGCCTTGATGTTTGCAGTGAAGTTGCAGCGATGTAAGGTCCTGGGCGGTAAGGCGGCAGGGGAGCCTCCGGGGTCTCCTCTTGATGCTGGAAGCACCTCTGTCACCGGGTCAAACTGATTTCTTCAGTTCGAGTGCTTAAAGTAACTAAATCGTAAACAAAATTTATATCAGCTCCTGACAACTAATAATCTATTTAAATTACATGGAAGTATCTGGGCAAAAAATTAATTAAAGACAGAAGTACTGTCAAGCCTGTAAATATCTGACGGTCTACTCAAACGGAGCTGATCCTACGGAACATTTACAGACGCCCGTGTCCGGGAGCACCGCGCAGCGCCTGTGCAAAGCTAATGGCGCTTCCTTTCCAAATCACATGCTTAATAAAACAGTTTTCTTTCGAAAAGGAACATGGATACATAGAAAATTGTGTTCAAGTGTTTTGTTTACTGTTTAGCTCTGATGGGTGTATTCCTCTCCTGCGGCCGGTTCAGACAAACAGCTGACCGGCCGGGAGGGGCCACTGATGGGGAAGCTCCTGTCATTCTGTTTCATTTCAGCAGTTTGGGGGGTTTCAGAAGCGAAGAAGCGAGGGGGTTAGAGGACAGCACCCTGAGGGGAAGAGATGGGTCTGAGCATGGCATTATTGGTCACTTAGGGTAGGACTAAGGATTTTTCCTGAATTTTATATTTGGGTACATATTTATTCAATAGTAGTCAGATAGGGTGACACCCACATTTTGCCAGATTCTCTGATTTTTAGCTAATTCTGTGACCAGGACACTAATAATATTTCTAGCATGAAACTAAAAATCTGAATTCTTGAGGTTTCTTTTTCTTCCAGCTTAGCAGTTGGTTTGTCACGTGACTTTATCTGCTCCAGGTTCCCTGACTGTGGGTTAGGGTGGCAGGTGAAGGTATGTGTTGGAGCGTGGTGACCTCAGGGCACAGGTGCTGTGTGATTACCGTTTCACAGATGCCCTCGGTGCTGCCCCGATCTTGACCTCACTCTTGCGGGGAGAGTGCTGTAAGCTCTGCTGGAGGTGCTCCTGTCCCAGGGCTGCCCCCGAGGTGGGACCAGTGGGGTGGCCGCCGCCTCTCCTAGGGCAGGCGAGCCCAGAGGCAACGCTGGTCCCGGGTGTGCAGCGGAGGCATCTTGGCACTTGGTCCTACTTCAGCGAAGGGCGGTCCCTTGCTCACCTGCTTCCAGATCATCGTTATCAAGGGATTTATTAAAATCCAGATTCCTGGATTCCTGGGTCAGAGTTTGCGGGCTGATGTGAGAATGTGCGTTGTTAGTAAACTCCCGCGGTAAGTCTGACACACACCAAGCAGAGACCCATGGGCCACGTGCTTTATGCTGCTGGAGATTCTGGGACTGAAATCTTTGTCCTCGCCTGGATTTTACTGATTGATTCTTTGTCTTACGTTGAGGTCTGTATTATTTGTAATGTGCTTGACTTTCTATTGGGAATCAAAGCCTGTGGTTTTATTTGTTAATATTTTTTATTGGTTTAAGAGAGGAAGGGGGAGAGCGCGCGCGCGTGAGAGAGAGAGAGAGAGAGAGAAATATCAATGATGAGAATCACTAATTGGCTACTTCCTGCACACCCCTCACTGGGGATCGAGCCTAAAACCTGGGCATGTGCCCTGACCTGGAATCGAACCGTGATCACCTACTTGGTTCATATGTCTACGCTCAACCACTGAGCCACGCCGGCCGGGCCCAGACCCGTGGTTTTGAAGTGTAAGCAGGCATTGGGGCTCAGGGGGCACGCTGCTGCTGAGGGGCTGGGTGGGCTTTGCATTTTGAACCAGCCCCACCTGGTTCTACGCCCACCTAAGGGGGGACTGGACTCCTCCATGGTCAGAGTTGGCGAAGGCCTTCCGAAGGGTCTGACCTCACTGCTGGGGCCTCAGGAACCCTGAGAGGAGGAGGTC
Source organism: Eptesicus fuscus (assembly GCF_027574615.1). Lineage (NCBI taxonomy): Eukaryota > Metazoa > Chordata > Mammalia > Chiroptera > Vespertilionidae > Eptesicus > Eptesicus fuscus. The sequence goes on along the minus strand of NC_072490.1, from coordinate 58,078,049 downwards.
CCTGTCCAGAGTGAAGGGCCTGGAGAGAGCCACCAGCAGAAGCAGCTGCCTCGCACTGCCGAGGGCGGGACGGCCTGGAGCATCGGCGATTGTCACCAACACCAGGCATTTCCTCACTCTGTTCTTACTCCCAGTGGGTGTTGTCCTGTCCTAGTTACCAATTAGCGTCGAAGGGCTTTTGGGAATTGTTTTTTCTCCGAGTATTTCATCTTAATTTTAAAATCTGAACTGTTTACTCATTAGCCTAACCCTGCTGGCTCTAGTATTTGAATTTTCCTAGGCATCTTGGGAAGTTCACTATCATTGTCTGTGATGGGGCCTGCAGGTGTATTGATGGGAATAGCTTAGCCAGCAATGCCACACAAGTGAAGAAAGCAGGACCCTAGGAAGAATGCATCCAACAAGATTACGAGATGAAGGTGGATAAATTGCCAGGGAGGCTGGTTTAAATATTCAGGGCTTTAGCTAAAGATCTAACCACTGAGATCAAAAGAGTTATTTCACAGAAGCTGTACAGACATTTTTCATCTGTATTCGTAACGTGCCTTTTGAAGTAACCCAGTGATAAAGCATTTGTCCAAAATGCCCTCACCTAAATTTGTAAAAAGTTCTCTGTCTTTGGGTGTGGCTTGATTTGAATGGATCCAAAAGGGGTCAGTGGTGTTTGGGTCGAGAACTTCAGTTGTCGTGGCTCTAGGTTTGAAAGGTGGCATTTGTAATATTCCTATAGTACAAAGTTCATTAATTTCTGCTCAGACCCCGAGCACTTTTAAAAATAATCTCTGGTGGTCAAGTTTAAAACTAGGGTGTCGGTGTCCTTGAAGAAAGGGTTTCTATAGCAGACGGCATGAAACTGACCGGAACCAGGCGCTGGCCCTGGCCCTAGATGCTCTCGCCTGCAGCAGGCGCTGTGTCCGCCGCCTTGCTTGTCCGAAGGATGCTAATCATTTCATTAAGAAAGGTTAAGTAATTAACTGACTTATCGCTAGGGAATCAACGTCAGAACCTTTTTAGTGATGTATTGCAGACATTTTCTAATATAAAATTGGCTGCATTTAATTATTAGGAAAGAAGCTAGTTGGACTTTGAGAAAGCAGGTAGGGCTTCTTAAAAAACCTCGCTGCCCACGTGCAACTGCAATAATCGCGGAGAAAACTGTGTTAGGTGGGAAGCTGCTCAGCCGGGCTCTCCGGCTGCCCTCCCCAGGCGTGTTGCTGCAGACCTGCTGTGTTGCATGCCTTCTCGGGGTTTAGGAAGGCTCAGCCGCTTAAACGTGCCCGTCTAATTTTCTAAACGGTGGCTTTGCTGCCGCGGCCGCGTGTTGACAGTAAGCGCGCTGTAGCTGCGGTAAGCTCGCAACGAATTCTTGTGCTTGTGGGAGCAAGTCCTCCCCCTCCCCCCTTTGTCTCCGGTCCTCACGGACTGGCTCCAGGTCCTCTGCTCCCGCGGGGGCGGGGAGGGCGGGCGTGGTGGAATCAGCTCCCCATCTGTCAAAAATGGACCTTTCTCTTGCACTCCTTTGTTCCAGAATCACACAGAAGGTACGCTTCTAGCTCCTTCCTGTGCCTGTATTCGAGTCGACTCAAAATTAAAAAGATACTTAGTGATTTCCTCTCCGTGTTTTTTTGTTTGTTGTTTGCTTGTTTCTATTCAGAGGACAGTCCCTTTTCCTAACTGGAGAGCATCCCTGTGAGACATGCCTTTTCAGAGCAGAGTGGACGGGGTGGGAGGGGGCGTGGGGATGGGGGATTTGAACGTTCTTTGAGGTAGAAAAGAGCACTTTGGAGATGGGCTCTGTAACAGGGAAGCAGGGTGAGTCTGTAACCAGAGCAGCTGTTGAAGAAAATGGGATGCCCTGGCCTCAAGCTCTTTGATCTCTGAGTTGAGAGCAACTTTTGAGGAGAGAAATCTGGCAGATCTTTACAAAGCTATTTATCTTAAAACTACGTGTTCTTATCTTCCCATTTTCATTATGGAGCCTATCCCACCAGAAAGGAGCACAGAACAGCTCAGCGAGGCGGGCCCTGCAGCTCAGCCTCAGGAGGCCCTTTCTGTGCAGGCGAGAGCCCCCCCTCCCCCCCCATCTCACCGGCCACGCCCCGGAGGCCACCTCTGCTCTCTGCTGGCTGTTTGTCGTCCCCAGGATTCTTCAGTCTCTTAATATATAAGCATGTATTCCCCCAAATACAAGGTTTGTTTTGCATGTTGAGGACTTACCAGTATATTGATGGTACCCCACTGTATATGTTCTTCAATAACTTGCTTTTTTTTGGGTCAATAGTTAGTGAAATTCACCCATGTGGATACATTTTAGCTGTAGTTCATTCATTTTTCCATGCGAACCTTTGGAAGTGCTGCATATTAACTCAAGACAAGTTCTTTACATCTGAACTTAACACCCAGCACCTCCCGCAGTACATATATTGAAACTTTAGGGTTAATATGAAATTACCAGTCCTGACTCAAACTTCATAACTTGCTCATTTGCCAGTGGGTTTTGTGTGTGTGTGTGTGTGTGTGTGGCAGGGGGACTTTAAACAAAAGCAAACATTTACTAGGGAATTTGATTTAAAAAAATAATATAGCAAGTGGCTGATCTCTTACATTCAAGAAAAACAACAAAACAGGCAACGCATTCATTTGAAGGGGCCTAGCGTTTTCTTTCCCACCCGCCGACGCGGCTTAGCACCTGACGGCCAGTCCGCAGGCAGCAAGTGGAAGGCGATGCTGAACTCGCAGCCTCACACTTCTGGGTCCCGGCCATGGTGCAGCACCTTGCTCGTCAGTGCGGAGCGATGGCTGTGTGTTAAAGGACCGGCGTCTCTGTCTCTGCAGTGAGAAGTCCATATAAATGAACATGTGCTCTGGTGAAAGTGGGATGTGTTCGCAACAGCACGCTCCGCTCCCAGCCATGGCCCTGGCGCTCTGCCTGAGCTGGTGGCCCACGGGCTCCGGCCGCGCAGGCAGCGGCTGGCAGCGCCGAGGGCGGCCGGGCTTCTGTCATTCAGTGTCAGTGACAAGTAGTCAGGGTGCATTCTGAGCAGGTGGAACGTATTTAATTCTGATCACACAATTTCCATTTAGTCAGGCTCGTTGCTGAGTAAAACGAAATCTTGTGTTTTAGGAGGAAAGATAAGGCCTGTTAGTGTGGCCAGCAGGCCCGGGTGTAGAAATGTTTCCCTTGAACAGACAGGGAAGGTTGGGAAACTTCCCTCCTGGACAACGTGGGTGTTTGTGCTGCTGTTTTATTGGGGGTGTCAGCTCCTCAGTGAACAGCGTGAATGGCTGGAGATGTGGGAGAAAAGGAGTCTGAAGGCAGACTGTTCCCGAGGCGGAGGACGGTGTGACGGTGTGACGGGGCAGAGGACGGTGTGATGGTGTGACGGGGCGGAGGACGGTGTGACGGGGCGGAGGACGGTGTGACTGATGGGGCGGAGGACAGTGTGACGGTGTGACGGGGCGGAGGACGGTGTGACGGTGTGACGGGGCGGAGGACGGTGTGACGGTGTGACGGGGCGGAGGACGGTGTGACGGTGTGACGGGGCGGAGGACGGTGTGACGGTGTGACGGGGCGGAGGACGGTGTGACGGTGTGACGGGGCGGAGGACGGTGTGACGGTGTGACGGTGTGACGGTGCGGAGGACGGTGTGACGGTGTGACGGGGCGGAGGACGGTGTGACGGGGCGGAGGACGGTGTGACGGGGCGGATGACGGTGTGACGGGGCGGAGGACGGTGTGACGGGGCGGAGGACGGAGTGACGGGGCGGAGGACGGTGTGACGGTGTGACGGGGCGGAGGACGGAGTGACGGGGCGGAGGACGGTGTGACGGGGCGGAGGACGGTGTGACGGTGTGACGGGGCGGAGGACGGTGTGACGGGGCGGAGGACGGTGTGATGGGGACGGAGGACAGTGTGACGGGGCGGAGGACGGTGTGACGGTGTGACGGTGTGCGGGGCGGAGGATGGTGTGATGGGGACGGAGGACGGTGTGACGGTGTGACGGGGACGGAGGACGGTGTGACGGGGCGGAGGACGGTGTGACGGGGACGGAGGACGGTGTGACGGTGTGACGGGGCGGAGGACGGTGTGACGGTGTGACGAGGCGGAGGACGGTGTGACGGTGTGACGGGGCGGAGGACGGTGTGACGGTGTGACGGGGCAGAGGACGGTGTGACGGTGTGACGGGGCGGAGGACGGTGTGACGGGGCGGAGGACGGTGTGACGGGGCGGAGGACGGTGTGACGGTGTGACGGGGCGGAGGACGGTGTGACGGGGCGGAGGACGGTGTGATGGGGCGGAGGACGGTGTGACGGGGACGGAGGACGGTGTGACGGTGTGACGGGGCGGAGGATGGTGTGACGGGGCGGAGGACGGTGTGATGGGGACGGAGGACAGTGTGACGGGGCGGAGGACGGTGTGACGGTGTGACGGTGTGCGGGGCGGAGGATGGTGTGATGGGGACGGAGGACGGTGTGACGGTGTGACAGGGACGGAGGACGGTGTGACGGGGCGGAGGACGGTGTGACGGGGACGGAGGACGGTGTGATGGGGATGGAGGACGGTGTGACGGGGCGGAGGACGGTGTGACGGTGTGACAGGGTGGAGGACGGTGTGACGGGGCGGAGGACGTTGTGACGGGACGGAGGACGGTGTGATGGGGACGGAGGACGGTGTGACGGTGTGACGGGGCGGAGGACGGTGTGACGGGGCGGAGGACGGTGTGACGGTGTGACGGGGCGGAGGACGGTGTGCCGGGGCGGAGGACGGTGTGACGGTGTGACGGGGCGGAGGACGGTGTGACGGTGTGACGGGGCGGAGGACGGAGTGACGGGGCGGAGGACGGTGTGACGGTGTGACGGGGCGGAGGACGGAGTGACGGGGCGGAGGACGGTGTGACGGTGTGACGGGGCGGAGGACGGTGTGACGGTGTGACGGGGGCGGAGGACGGTGTGACGGTGTGACGGGGTGGAGGACGGTGTGACGGTGTGACGGTGTGACGGGGCGGAGGACGGTGTGACGGTGTGACGGGGCAGAGGACGGTGTGACGGGGCGGAGGACGGTGTGACGGGGCGGAGGACGGTGTGACGGGGCGGAGGACGGTGTGACGGTGTGACGGGGCGGAGGACGGTGTGACGGGGCGGAGGACGGTGTGATGGGGACGGAGGACAGTGTGACGGTGTGACGGGGACGGAGGACGGTGTGACGGGGCGGAGGACGGTGTGACGGGGACGGAGGACGGTGTGACGGTGTGACGGGGCGGAGGACGGTGTGACGGTGTGACGGGGCGGAGGACGGTGTGACGGTGTGACGGGGCGGAGGACGGTGTGACGGTGTGACGGGGCGGAGGACGGTGTGACGGGGCGGAGGACGGTGTGACGGGGACGGAGGACGGTGTGACGGGGCGGAGGACGGTGTGACGGTGTGACGGGGCGGAGGACGGTGTGACGGGGCGGAGGACGGTGTGACGGGACGGAGGACGGTGTGACGGGGCGGAGGACGGTGTGACGGTGTGACGGTGTGCGGGGCGGAGGATGGTGTGATGGGGACGGAGGACGGTGTGACGGTGTGACGGGGACGGAGGACGGTGTGACGGGGCGGAGGACGGTGTGACGGGGCGGAGGACGGTGTGACGGTGTGACGGGGCGGAGGACGGTGTGACGGTGTGACGGGGCGGAGGACGGTGTGACGGTGTGACGGGGCGGAGGACGGTGTGACGGTGTGACGGTGTGACGGGGCGGAGGACGGTGTGACGGTGTTACGGGGCAGAGGACGGTGTGACGGGGCGGAGGACGGTGTGACGGGGCGGAGGACGGTGTGACGGTGTGACGGGGCGGAGGATGGTGTGACGGGGCGGAGGACGGTGTGATGGGGACGGAGGACAGTGTGACGGGGCGGAGGACGGTGTGACGGTGTGACGGTGTGCGGGGCGGAGGACGGTGTGACGGGGACGGAGGACGGTGTGACGGGGCGGAGGACGGTGTGACGGGGCGGAGGACGGTGTGACGGGGCGGAGGACGGTGTGACGGTGTGACGGGGCGGAGGACGGTGTGACGGGGCGGAGGACGGTGTGATGGGGACGGAGGACAGTGTGACGGGGCGGAGGACGGTGTGACGGTGTGACGGTGTGCGGGGCGGAGGATGGTGTGATGGGGACGGAGGACGGTGTGACGGTGTGACAGGGACGGAGGACGGTGTGACGGGGCGGAGGACGGTGTGACGGGGCGGAGGACGGTGTGACGGTGTGACGGGGCGGAGGATGGTGTGACGGGGCGGAGGACGGTGTGATGGGGACGGAGGACAGTGTGACGGGGCGGAGGACGGTGTGACGGTGTGACGGTGTGCGGGGCGGAGGATGGTGTGACGGGGACGGAGGACGGTGTGACGGTGTGACGGGGCGGAGGACGGTGTGACGGGGCGGAGGACGGTGTGACGGGGACGGAGGACGGTGTGATGGGGACGGAGGACGGTGTGACGGGGCGGAGGACGGTGTGACGGTGTGACGGGACGGAGGACGGTGTGACGGGGCGGAGGACGGTGTGACGGGACGGAGGACGGTGTGATGGGGACGGAGGACGGTGTGACGGTGTGACGGGGCGGAGGACGGTGTGACGGTGCGGAGGACGGTGTGACGGTGTGATGGGGTGGAGGACGGTGTGCCGGGGCGGAGGACGGTGTGACGGTGTGACGGGGTGGAGGACGGTGTGACGGGGCGGAGGACGGTGTGACGGTGTGCCGGGGCGGAGGACGGTGTGCCGGGGCGGAGGTCGGTGTGACGGTGTGACGGGGCGGAGGACGGTGTGACGGTGTGACGGGGCGGAGGACGGTGTGACGGTGTGACGGGGCGGAGGACGGTGTGACGGTGTGACGGGGCGGAGGACGGTGTGACGGTGTGACGGTGTGACGGGGCGGAGGACGGTGTGACGGTGTGACGGGGCAGAGGACGGTGTGACGGGGCGGAGGACGGTGTGACGGGGCGGAGGACGGTGTGACGGTGTGACGGGGCGGAGGATGGTGTGACGGGGCGGAGGACGGTGTGATGGGGACGGAGGACAGTGTGACGGGGCGGAGGACGGTGTTACGGGGCGGAGGACGGTGTGACGGGGCGGAGGACGGTGTGACGGTGTGACGGGGCGGAGGACGGTGTGACGGGGCGGAGGATGTTGTGACGGGACGGAGGACGGTGTGAGGGGGCGGAGGACGGTGTGACGGGGCGGAGGACGGTGTGACGGTGTGACGGGGCGGAGGACGGTGTGATGGGGCGGAGGATGTTGTGACGGGGCGGAGGACGGTGTGACGGTGTGACGGTGTGACGGGGCGGAGGACGGTGTGACGGGGCGGAGGATGTTGTGACGGTGTGACGGTGTGACGGGGCAGAGGACGGTGTGAGGGGGGCGGAGGACGGTGTGACGGGGCGGAGGACGGTGTGACGGTGTGACGGGGCGGAGGACGGTGTGACGGGGCGGAGGACGGTGTGACGGGGACGGAGGACGGTGTGACGGTGTGGAGGACGGTGTGACGGGGCGGAGGACGGTGTGACGGTGTGGAGGACGGTGTGACGGGGCGGAGGACGGTGTGACGGGGCGGAGGACGGTGTGACGGTGTGACGGGGGGGAGGACGGTGTGACGGGGTGGAGGACGTTGTGACGGGACGGAGGACGGTGTGACGGTGTGACGGGGTGGAGGACGGTGTGACGGGGCGGAGGACGGTGTGACGGGGCGGAGGACGGTGTGACGGTGTGACGGGGCGGAGGACGGTGTGACGGGGCGGAGGACGGTGTGACGGTGTGACGGGGCGGAGGACGGTGTGACGGGGCGGAGGACGGTGTGACGGTGTGACGGGGCGGAGGACGGTGTGACGGTGTGACGGGGCGGAGGACGGTGTGACGGTGTGACGGGGCGGAGGACGGTGTGACGGGGCGGAGGACGTTGTGACGGGACGGAGGACGGTGTGACGGTGTGACGGGGCGGAGGACGGTGTGACGGTGTGACGGGGCGGAGGACGGTGTGCCGGGGCGGAGGACGGTGTGACGGGGCGGAGGACGGTGTGACGGGGACGGAGGACGGTGTGATGGGGCGGAGGACGGTGTGACGGGGACGGAGGACGGTGTGACGGGGCGGAGGACGGTGTGACGGGGCGGAGGACGGTGTGACGGTGCGGAGGACGGTGTGACGGGACGGAGGACGGTGTGAGGGGGCGGAGGACGGTGTGACGGGGCGGAGGACGGTGTGACGGGGCGGAGGACGGTGTGACGGGGCGGAGGATGGTGTGACGGGGCGGAGGACGGTGTGACGGTGTGGAGGACGGTGTGACGGGGCGGAGGACGGTGTGACGGGGCGGAGGACGGTGTGACGGGGCGGAGGACGGTGTGACGGGGCGGAGGACGGTGTGACGGGGCGGAGGACGGTGTGACGGGACGGAGGACGGTGTGACGGTGTGACGGGGGCTGTGTGGCCAGCGCCCCTTTCAGGAGGCGGTGTGACTCAGAGGACAGGAGAGCAGCGTCGCCGTTAAACAGTGGCGTTCATTTTTTAATTGGGTTTCTCAGAACAAAGAAAGTGACGCTCAGTGGCCGTTACCTTGAGAGCAGTCATACCTGAACAGCCTTTTCCTAGGCCCCGGAGCCTCGTGAAACACGGCCACTGCCTCGGGGTCGCTGGGGCGGGCTCCGGCCGGAGGGCAGAGAGGAGGCCGGGGTAGCTGTGTTCTACAGACGTTCAGAGAGCATGATTGGAGTCTGTAAGAGAAGAAAATCAGGTCGAAGGCCACCGTGGCATTATTTTTAAACAATGCATTGTAGACATCATTCTCCAAGGCAGACCCCCTGGCGGGCACCAGCGAGTGCTGCCAGCCTCCTGCCCGCTGCCCGTGCAAGCACGTTGGCCCGCAGCAATGCCACCTGCTGTCCCAGCCGTGGCTCCTCTGTACGGCAGGCCCATTGGGTCACCTCTGCGATCTGGCTGATGTCCACGGGGAGCGCAGGCCAGGCCAGGCTCATTGTTATGTGTGTCCAAGGCCAAGATTTCAACGTGGTGAAAGGCTGTGGAATTTATTTCCCAAAGCGCTGCCCAAACTGCTCTTCCTTCCTTCAGCTCCTCCTTGGCTGAGAGGATCGCTTAATGCTCTTAATTACGCTGGATCCTCCGTGTTTTCGAACACCTGTGCGTAATTCAGATCCTGGGTGGCCACCGCCTGGCTCTGCACCAGCCTCCCTCCCAGATGGGAAACTGCACGCAGCCTGAGCGCACGCGTGTGGGGCTGGGGAGCTGGGAAGGCGGGCGCGGCTCCTGACGTCCCCGGGGCCAGGGGAAGTACCCTTCCCCCTTGGGTAGGAAAGAGTCTCACAAGGAGTAGCTCAGAAATAATGTTTTAAAAAATAGCCTCTCATTGCCCTAGCCGGTGTGGCTCAGTGGCTAGAGCGGCAGCCTGGGTACCGAAGGGCCCCGGGTTCGATTCTGGTCAAGAGCACGTACCTCGGTCGCAGGCTCTGCCCTGGCCCGGGCCCTGGTCAGGGCTCGTGCAGGAAGCAACCAGTCGATGTGTTTCTCTCACATGAATGTTTCTCTCTGTCTTTCCCTCTCTCTTCCACTCTCTCTAAAATCAGTGGACAAATATCCTCGGCTGAGGATTTAAAAGAATAATAGCCTCTCATTCATCGCTAGTGGCACTGCCAAACGGTAGAGCCACTTGGGAAGATGATTTGGTGGTTTCTTTTAAACCAAACATACTCTGAGCATACGATCCAGCATCACAGTCATTGATATTTACCCAAAGGGGCTGAAATCTTACGTTCACCCAGAAATTGGAGTGTTTATAGCAGCTTTATTCATTATCGCCAAAACTTGGAAGCAGCCGAAACCGGTTTGGCTCAGTGGATAGAGCGTCGGCCTGCGGACTGGAAGGTCCCGGGTTCGATTCCGGTCAAGGGCATATACCTTGGTTGCGGGCACATCCCCAGTGGGGGGTGTGCAGGAGGCAGCTGGTCGATGTTTCTCTCTCATCGACATTTCTAGCTCTCTATCCCTCTCCCTTCCTCTCTGTGGAAAATCAATAAAATATATTTAAAAAAAAAAAACAAAAAAAAAAAAAAAAAAAAAAAACTTGGAAGCAGCCACGATGTTCTTCAGTAAGTGGTGGGTAAATACTAGCTGTGGTATGTGCAGCCATTGGAGTAGTATTCAGCCCTGAAAAGAAACGTGTGGGCAGGCCAGGAGAAGACACGAGGAGCCTTCGATGCACGGCTGAGGGACAGAAACCAACCTGGAAAGGCTGCCCGCTGTGATCCCAGCTCTGTGACGGCCTGGAAAAGGCAGAACTGGGGGCAGGAAGGAGACCAGGGGTTGAGGAGAGGAGGGAGGGAGCACCGAGGACTTTGGGGGCAGGGAAACCACTCTGTGCGACACTGTAGTGGCTGATAGCGTGCCATTACACGTGTCCAGACTCAGGATGCACAGCTCCCACCGTGAACAGTGATCATCCTGGGTGTCCCTGCAGGTTCTTCAGTTGTAGCCAACGTCCCAGCCCACTGGGGATGGGTAGTGGGGAGGCTGTGTGAGGGCAGCACCAGAAGGACCAGGCCGTCTCGGATGTTGTAACCTGTGGGCCCAGGACCTGCACGTTTTCCTCAGGACACGGGCTGTGCCTGTGTGCATGCTCCTGTGTGTGTCATGCCTGGAAGGCGTACACTTCCCTGTGAATGCAGGAGAACCAGGTGAAGGGTCTAGAGCAGAGTTTCAGTGAGGGCGCTGATTTTCACAGCCCCTGAGACTGACATCACACCTGGCCCACCCTCCCTCCATCGATCCGCTGGTGACGTCGGTGCTTGCTTTTCCCTGGGCTCGGACAGTCGTACGCGCACAGTTTGGTTTGCAGGTTGGAGCACGTGTCGGGGCGAGGTGAAGAAATGCCTGCTCGCTGAGTAAATGTCAAGTTTTGAGGATCTGGGACAGCCAAGCCAAGTCACGTGGGGTGTAAATAGCTCATGAAAACAGTTATCTGTAACAAAGTTGAAGTCAAGTCCAACTGGGATGCTCCAGTTTGAAAATTCAAGGAAAAGTACAAACAAAAAGTGGGAGCCAACTGGCTGTGCAGCTTGCGGGGCCCAGTGCAGAATGAAACGCTCGGTTCCTTGTAGAAAAGGAGGAATTCTGAGACGGCCGCAGGAGGACAGTGAGCCGTGTGTAGGGCCTGCCGCAGAGGCCATGTCGCCAGTGGCGTTGCCCTTGCAACCCAGGAGGAGGGTGGGCTGGGACAGGCCCGGTGGCTGGCCCGCCCACGGCTCGCTGTTACGAATCCAGGCTGGGCTGCAAACGTTTAAAGTGCATTTCTCTTCCTGGGTTGTAAGAGAGGGATTGAGTGCAGCATATCGGCCATCCTCTGGACTGGGCGTTCTCAACAGGTTTGTTGCAAAGTCCTTAGAGGGAAGCGAGCCCTGTTCACGCTCTCCTCTCTGTTCTTCTCTAGCCCTTCTCCCAGGGTCTGGCCACTGTGTCACCGTAACTGGTCCTCATTGTCCCCTGCCATGATTTCCTTCTGGAAGGGACCCGCTGGGCCTAACCCTGAAAGCAGTCTCAGAGAGTGGCTCTGCTCTTCCTGCCGCAGGAACCCAAGGTGACGCCCTGTCCTAAGGGGCAGACACCATCGCAGGGGGGGTTGTGCCTCTGCACTGGGGGGGGGGGCGGGGGGGTGTCCCGCTGGTGAGGAGAAAGTGAGCTCTCCACGCGGGCTCAGCAGGGTTTGCAGGAAAGATGGACGTGCGGCACCAGAGGTACCAGCATTGGCTTGTTCAGGAGCCGCTCGCCCTGGCCAGGAGCTTTTGTTCTCTCCTGTAAAGGGCCCGCCCGGTGCTCTGCCCTTAGTAGCCCGGCCTCCCCAGCCAGGGGCAGAGTCTCTGAGGTTACGTTGGGGGCAGTGATGGGCCTGGTGGGGTTGGTGGGAGGCGGGAATGAGTGATGTGTGCAGAGCACCGAGCACAGCGGCGGCCCTGGGACACCTGATCGTGGGGCTGCTGTGTGGATCCCTGTCACCTGCGTTCGTGTTTCATGGGGACAGGGTCTTGGCAGTTCACTCCCTTCTGTCTCTTCAGAACATTTGATGGTGAAAGTTGGGAAGATTAAAACACCTACCTCTATGCTTTCTTGCTTCATCTAACTTTCTCCACATTTTCTCGTAGCCTCTCCTTCCCTTCTGTCCAGTGCAGTGGCTGTTCCCGACTCACTCTGAAGGGACGGGCTCTGAGCTGGGGAGCAGGTGGGCGTGTTTTCGGGGGGCTGTTGTTGGGTTTACCAGGAGCATCCAGAGGCCAGCAGGGGAGGGGCCTCTCATGTCTCTGGCCAAATGTGGGCTGTATCAGGTGTGCCAGAGCCTCAGAGAGCATCCCCCCCCCCCCCCCCGCCCCGTCCATTTAGCTGCATCCGTGCTGAAAGGACGACTGTGTTACAGGAGTGACTGTCTAGCTGTTTACTAGATTGCCTGTAGCATTGCCTGTTCACAACCTCCGCGATCTCTCCCTGGAGGCCCCGGGGATGGGTTTCAGCTGGTCAGCGGGGTTAGAGGCGGCGGTGCAGGGCCGGCAGCCAGCTTGGATTTGATGTGCGGACGGGTCTGTGCTGTCTTCCCTGGCGGGGTGTTGCGTTCCTGGGGGAACGACAGCCGCTCAGGACAGCTCACCGTTTGCGAAGGAGTGATTAGCCTGTACTCCACGCACACGCTGGGTGTCTCTTTCCCCGTCAGGGGTGCTTGGCAGGCCGGGAAGGGGGTCCACGCGTTGGCCACTCTGATTCCCCCAGTGACCCTGGCCCGGCTTCGGGGCGCTCCCGTCCATTTAGCTGCATCCGTGCTGCTCTTCCCGCGCCCGTGAGGGCGTGGAATTCACCGCCTGCACGCTGCTCAGTGACTAGGTGGGCCGCCCGCAGTACTGGCTCACGCACGCACGCACTGTGTACTTACTGGTCCCCCGTTGGTTCCTCTCCCTCCCTGTGTGTGACTGACCCAGCGTCACGCTTGGGCCAGGAGCAGGACTTCCCAGACCTGCAGCTGCTTTGGACACGTAGGAGGGTGTGCACACGGCGTGATTCACACCCAGGTGTCAGTGTTCACGGAGATCTTCGTCCACACACTTACGGGCTTCATCTGGCTCCGCCCTTTATTACTGACCGGGGCTGCCCCGAAGCAGATGCGGTCCCTGTTCCTGCAGGGGATGCCGCGCAGCCGCCTGTCCGCGCCTCAGTGCCACACCCCGGGCGGCGCTCCCCCTCAGGCCGTGCAGACGTCAGCCTGAGCCGTTCTTGGTTTGAATTTCTTTTTAGGGTCTATTTACCCCCCCGCCCATATGTGTACACTATTTGTTGAAGACTCCCTTTTACACAATGAATTTTATGCCACGAGTTGGTAAAATACAAAATAAAACATCTGGCTAAAAAGTGTGGTAAAAGGCACTGGTGAGGGATTGCTTAGTCTGCGGTGCCCTGGGCACCTCCGGGCAGGCTGCCCTCGCGCCATGCTGAACGGCGCCGGGACCCAGGAGTCCCCGCTTCTCAGTCTTCTTACCGAGTCTCCGTCCGAGGGGGCTGCCGACGGGGGTGCTCAAGCCCTGATGACGTGATTGCCTTGCTCCCTTCTTTTCAGTGTTCATCCTCTCCACACCGCACCCGAGGACTTTTCTCCTTCGCTGAAATATGCGTTCCCACTTGTAAAATGATAAAACACACACTGCAAAAGCCCTTTTCTGTTGTTGGATGGAGGGGGCGGGAGGGAGGGAGAGAGAGGAAGAGGGAAACATCCATGCTGCCTCCCGCACGCATGCAGGCTGTGGGTTGAACCCGCCGCCCTTCAGCGTGCAGGCCGATGCTCTAACCACGGAGCCAGGGCCGCACGAGCCACTGAGCTCTAGAGGTAGAGCCTTCTTAATGCTGAGGGCCCGGGCCCGGCAGCTGGCTTTGGTGGTTAAGGGTGGGGGCTCTGGAGTTTGGCAGACTTGCTGGGTGGTCTAAAGCCTATGAGCCTTTCTAATATGCCTGTGTATATAAAAGGACATAATAATAAAATTACCTCACCCATGCATTCTGTGGGTTACATGAGATAACCCATGTAGAATGTGACACAGGTACCTGGCATGTATAGGAAGGAACTTTTTAAAAATATATTTTATTGATTTTTTACAGAGAGGAAGGGGGAGGGATAGAGAGCTAGAAACATCAATGAGAGAAAAACACCAGTCAGCTGCCTCCTGCACACCCCCCACTGGGGATGTGCCCGCAACCAAGGTACATGCCCTTGACCGGAATCGAGCCTGGGACCCTTCAGTCCGCAGACCGACGCTCTATCCACTGAGCCAAACCGGTCAGGGCAGGAAGGAACTTTACAGGTTAGCACTTATGGTTATGATGATCCTGTCTGTTGGTTAAAAGTCACATGGCATGGCTAAGACGGAAAGGTGCAGAATTCCCAAAGATCACTGCGGAAACGGGAGGCGGGGTGCCCCCGGGTGTGGACGGGCCGGAGCTCAGGCTCAGTGCCTTGTGTCCCGGGTTTCTGCTGGCGGCTTTGGTTTTGTCTCTTCACTTTTGAATAAGCTTCTGCATTACGGTTACGTTGGATGTTAGATTTGCTTCTGAAATTTGTGCAGGTGCAGGTAACAGGAAGTGAAACCTTAAGCGGTCGAGGGAGCCTCATTCAAATCGTGCCAAGCAGGTATAACATACAGGCGCTATCACTTTGCTGATCGCCTGGCACTGCGGCGTCCCACGTGCCGCAGCAGCGCCTCTGCCCCCCGAGGAGGGCGGGGAGGAGACGGGTCCAGGGCTCGGGGAGCAGGTGCCGCTTGCCTGTCGGCATTTCACCTGGTCTGAGAGGCCACACCTCTTGGCTGCGGAGACGGCATCTTTAATGAATTGGCGCCGTGTCTCTGGAGTTAAAAAGGCCACTCTGGGTTTTAGACATCACAGATTGCTCCATGTTTTGACAGGAAAATTTGTAAACTGAAGCCCCAAGCTAGAATACCAAGTTTTTCAAATGTTAAAATGTTCAGATTGTCCAGTGGTTATATCTAAAGAAAGTGTTATCTTTCAGGCCTAGGGTGGTTCTTTGCCCGGAGTGTTTAGGGAGGGACCGCGGTTGCCTCGCCTGTGGGAGGGAGAGCGCTGTCCTTGGCCACAGGCTGTCTTCGCCTGCAGGGCTCCGAGACTCCGCCGACGGAGCGGACTTTGCCCGGCAGGGCCCACCAGCCTGGAGGGGCCACACCGTGGCACTTCCTGCTCGGGCCCAGAGGGGGCCAGTACCTGTCTGCAGGACGTCCGTCCGTTTCCTGTTTGGGGTAAGAGAGCAACTCAAGTAATTTGCCTAACCCCAGCACCCTATGTCTCTCCTCGTCTTCCACTTGGCTGGGACTTTGTTTCTTCTTGTTTAGCTTGATGCTTCCTAGCCACTGTCTGGTCACATTCACACACACACACACACACACACACACACACACACATACACACATTACACTCTCATAGTCACACACACTCACTCTCACACTCACACTCCTCCCGGGTTTGTTTCCACTCATTTCACATGACCAGCCTAGCTTCTCCATTTCCCCAACCTCACTCCACTCACATCCCATATTTTCCCCTAAAGAGGCACTTGCCAGAGGCACAATTTTTCTCTTCCCGTTGCTCCCGAAGGCTGGGATGGGATTTGGAAGGGGGAGGGATTCCTTGAGGAGGAAGGCATAGCAAATAAAAGAAGGAGAAATAAAGACAAAACATTGGGTCTAAGAGTCAGATCACATATCTGTGGGGTCCATAAGTCACTGTTCAACTTCCAATTTGAAGAAGACCCCAGGAAAGCCCAACTTCGCCGATAGAAACACCAGATTATCCCGTTACTGGCGTGCATGGTCTTGGGACCAGACAGAACAAGATGCAGGCCCCGTGGCCTCGGAATTGTGGCCATCTTGAGGCGGTTTATCAGCTCAGAGTGCTCTTCTGTAACATGGACTAGGGATGATAATATGCACCTGTTAGGGATGACATGATGGTAATTCATGGTAACACCAGTGTCTAGCGCATTCAAAACCTTCACTATAATAAGGTAGACACTATTATCTCCAATTATTCTAGGGTGTGGAGGCAGTGGCTTCATTGTGCCTTGTCGAGGATCTAACCAAACACTCAGAGCGTGGTACACTGGATCACACAGGGGGGCTCAGATCTCCAGCCTTGTCGTTTATGAGCCACGTGACCTTGGACAAGTTATTAAACATTTCAGTTTAATTTTCTTACCCACAGTTCATTTTTTTTACCCACAACATGGTATGATAGTATGTACCACATAAAGCTGGTGGTGATAATTAGTTAACACATGTAATTCTCTTAGAATTGGACAGAATCTGGAACACGGGGGCCCTCAATTAGTCAAAGGTGCGACTGTGGCTGCCCTGGTTACGCCCCTAATGGTGCCATTAGCCCTTCTCTGTCTGGGCAGAAACAACCACAGAGAGGACTCGGGAAGAATGCTTTCAAATCCTTCCATTTCTTGACAGTTCGGGGCAGACACCCAAAACTCAGACTTGGTGTGAGAGTCTTGTTTTAAACCCAAACTCCTATCATCAGGCCGGAACATTTGGCCCCTTTTCCTCGTCGTCGAGGATGGAGACACATGGAAATGGTTTGTAGCAGTTGGGTGTCAGGCCTTGGTTTCAAGTGGAAGATGAAAGACGTTTCCTTGCTACTGGCTATAACTTACTTACATTCTCATTCTTTCTTGGTCTGTCCCCCAGGAGAAGGCGACAATGAAACTTCGGTGGGAATCCATCTGTGTGGCTCCCTAGGTTAGCACGTACTGGCTATTGGCACAGCACATGCGGTGCTCGACGAGGAAGCCCGCACGGGATTGAGCTTGATTTGCAGGGACTGTGCCTGGGGCCACATGTAAGGGCTAGTCAGCAAAGGGCTCAACAGCTGGAGCTTAAAGATGCTGTTGTGGCAGGGACTGTTGCAGTGGTGTCTACCTGACATTTATTTTGTCCTCATACAGCTTTATGGGGAAGTACTTTCCTCTCCATTTCACAGATGAGAAAACTGTGAGAGAGCTTGAGAGCTTGAGAGCTTGCCCAGAACCACAGGGCTGGGCATCCTGTCTCATCTAACGGAACAGAGAGAGTCATGGCACGTCATGGGGCAGAGGACCTTGGCCACCATCTTACTCACCTGGCTTGTGTTTTTCTTTTTCTGTAACAACTTTATTTAGATGTAATATACTAGTACATACATGTATATATGTATATATATGTGTGTGTGTGTATATGTGTATATATGTATATTCACCAATTCACAGTGTACTGACTTGTGGATTTTAGTATATTTACATAGTTTTATAACCATCACCACAATCAATTTTGGAACATTTTTACCTCCCACAAAAGAAATCCCACATTCCACCGGGAAAACATTCAACCTAATTTTTGTTTCTATAGATTTGTCTGTTCTGGACGTTTTACATAAATGGAACAGTACAATGTGTGGTTGTTTGTGTCTGCCTTCTTTTACACAGTGTGATGTTTCTTTAGGTGTATCCATGGTATAGCATGCCTCAATATGTCATTCTTTTTTTATAGCTGAGTCATATTTCATTGTACAGGTATACTTCATTTTGTTTATCCATTCATCCACTGATGAACACTTGTTTCATGTTTGGCTTTTATGATGAAGACTGCTGTGAATATTCATATACAAGTCTTTGTGTTGACATGTGTTTTCAGTTCTCCTGGGTATATACCTAGCTGTATCATATGGTACCTTCTTTGTTTAACCTTTTGAAGAACTGCCAGGCTGTTTTTCAAAGGAGCTACACAATTTTACATTCCCACTGGCAATGTATGAGGGTTCTAATTTCTCCACATCCTCCCCAACACTTGTTGTTACCTGTCTTTGTGATTAACCATCTTATTTTTTTAAATTGGGAAACCAAGCCTGGATGGGTTTTAATGATTTGCTTCAAGTACCAACCCTACTGGTGCGAGCCAGGCTCTTTTCCAGGTGTGAACGATAGAAGAGTGAGGAACATGGTCTTCATTACGGAAGCTCACTGTCTGTGGGGGTCAGACACGTAGCTGTTGTGCGCGGTGACACAGGATATGATGGGAGTGCTTGGAATAGAAACTATTCCCAGTTTAAGGAACAGAAGACCATTTAGTGGCTCTTACAACTGAACAGTCTGGTGGTCAGCTTTGGGCACCGATGGAACCACGTGCTCAACAGAGACTGGCTCTTTCACGGACTCCCTGTCCTCAGCCATGTCATGCCTTGTTGTGGAAAATGGCTACCACATAAGCATCTCCAACGGATCAGTGTTTCTTTCCCCATAACTTTACCAGGAGGCTTACCTAGGTCTCTCACCAGGTGATGTGACCCCCTTCTAGCCAATGGGAGCCAATGCTCTGATTGGCCATTCTTGTTTCATCGCCTACCCTGGACCATAGACTGGGGTGGGGTCACCCAGACCATGGGAACCAAGAATGGAAGAGCTGTGATTCCCAAAGGGGAAAATCACGGTTCTGTTTCGAGAAGAATAAGACCTACTGTCTGCCTGATTACAGCAGCAGTTGTTGGCCAACCAGTTAGGAAGATTTCATTGACTCGTTACTGAAATCCGCACTCAAACTGGCTTAAACACCAAGAGAATGTTAGTAGCTCATTTAACAAGTTCAGAGGTAGGGTGGCATCCAGGCCAAGCTGAAGCCAGTGCTTTAGTTCTCAGTGATGCCCTGTTGTTGCCCTGAAGGCAAAATGGCAGCAGTAGTTCCTGACGGCCACATCCGGGGAAGAGAGAGGCGCTCTGTCCAGTGGCCATCTCTTAAAGCTGCCTTCTCAGCAGCCTCCCAGCCAACTTCCTCTCTGCTGTCCTGCCCTGAGTTGCCCATTCCCTGGACCAGACAGATGTCATTCCTTGGTTGGCTTAGCCTGGGTTTCTAAACCAATCAGATCCTGTTGAGGGTCACCTCGGGGGGAAGGGGTGGAGCCAGCTCCCTGAGCTGTGGGTCCTGTGGGAGAGGGTGCAAGTCTGAATCAGACAAGGTTCCCTGCAGGGGAAGGTGAGAAGGGAGGGTGGGAACCCAGTTAGGAATGCCAATCTTGCTTTGCCTTAAAGAAATTCAGGTTTCCAAGGAGACAGTGTGGGTGTGGGATGCAGACTTTCCAGGCTAAGGGAGTAGCATGGGCAAAGCCATGCTTTCCCTGCATTGTCTGTGAAATGGGAAGTGCCCTGCTTAGTCAGACCTTTCATTGTGTGAACAGGAAGTGGTAGAGCAGAACGTGAGAGGCAGGATTGGCACCAAACTCGGTCATCTCCCTTCCTGCTCAGCTGGAGCTGCTGGCGGCCGCCCGGGCTGGCCAGCCTCGGAGCTGCCTCTGCGCAGCCTGGCAGCACAGCCAGCCACGCAGGGGCGCCTTCAGCTTCCAAAGCTCGGCTCTGCCCCTAGCTTTCAGGGCCCTGTGAGAAGGGTGGGCATCTTGTGCTGTATGCAATAATTTCAGGACATAACAGAACTTTTATTTTTAAAAATCAGATTTTTTTTGGGGGGGGGGGAGTTATAAGTTGACTATTTGAAATGTAGAAAATCATATGGAGGCATGCCAATATTTAGTTATTTCCCCCCAACATACAAACTATTAATTTACTTTCTCCTTCATCATCCATTGTGATCAGCTAGTGATTCCACAATTATTTGTTCAGAAAGGTACCTTTGTGAGATGCCCAAATTTGAGAATTGTGATTTTGTAAAACTTCCTAGTATATTCCTCAGCCATAAGAAAAGTTTATATTAAATTTTTAGTGTATTTAAATCTAACCTTTTATCCATTTACATGAACAAACACATGCAGGTGAGATCAGACAGTCTCGGTTCCTTCTTGTTCTCACTCAACATCACCTCATGAACATTTTGTGCATCTTTATGCAGTTTCTGCGAGTGTGCGTTTCAGAGGTTGCTCCAGTCCGTCCCGGGCCAGGGCTGGTCTGAGGAGCCGTGCTGGCGGTCTCCGTGCCCGTCCTTTGGTGCTGGAAGCGGTGCCGCGCTGACCGTTTGGTGCAGACGCTTGCTTGCACCTCTCGTTTCCATAGGGCGCATTTAAGTTGTTTCTAGATGAAAGGGTGGGGAACGTTGACCTGGTCTTGGCTGTGCCACCACTTTGTTTTCCGTAGAAAGTTATGGCAGTTTCTACCTCATTGCACTAAGGCCACGTGGAGCAAACCACCCCCTCTTCCCGGCGGACAGCTGGAGGTGAGAGCTGGCGAGGAGTCGGGCGCGCTCCTCTTTGTGACCAGGCCTTGCGCTTCCTCCTGTCACCTCCGGCCCTGCGCTCTCCGCTGGTTGCGTTTGGCTCTTGTGTGCTTTTGCGATGCACCTGTCTGTATCATGCACTGAGTTTCAAAATCACTGTTACTGATTTGGAAGATATCTCTTTATATTATGGATTTTAATGTGTGTTTTTTTCAAAAAATTCCCCTTTAAATATTATATTATTTTGGGGGTAATTCCCCCCACTGTTAAGTCCTCCATCTTTTTATTTATGCCTTCTAATTTTCTCTAAGACAGATTTTTTCCTACCCAATATGCATTTGTGTCTTATAATTGCTTTACAGTTTCTTCTTTTCTTCCTGCTTTTTGTCCTTCCCCTCCTTTTCTTTTTTCTCTTCTTTTGTAAAAAAGTGTTTAACTCTTAATCTAAATTTTATTTCAGTGCATGGTGTGAGACAAGGGTTTGACTTGATTGTTAAAAACATAAGTAGCAATCAGTCCACAAAGTAAATGAGTGGAGGCGCGGCCGGTGGGGCTCATTTGGCTGAGCACAGTCCCATGTACTGGAGGTCACCAGTTCCATTGCTGGCCAGGGCACATCCCTGGTTGCAGGCTTGATCCCTGGTGGGGGGTGTGCGCGCAGGAGGCAGCAGAGCTAACTTTCTCTCTCCCTTCCCCTTCTTCTCTCTGAACTAAACACACACAGTAAACACACAACAAAGCATGTTTTCCACAGGGTGCTGGAGGGATGCCTCCGCGTGCTGCTGGAGCCGCGCCGGTGAGCACGGAGAGCCCGCTCCGCTCTGCCAGAAGCCCGCGGGCAGCCGCTCTGGGGCGCGCTCCTCCTGGACAGCTTCCGGGCGCTCACCAGCGCTTCTCTGAACCTCCAATGGGGATGCTGTGTGGGGAGAATGAGATAATTATATGGAAGGGTGACCTTTATGACCAGCTTGTGAGGGGCAATCCTGGGTTTACACGGTTCTTCAGAATCCTGTGTAGCTTAGAATTTGTCTCAGATTTCTCATTTTCTCACAGAGTATTGTTATCAGTATACCTTCATATGCTGTTTCTGCCCTGTAGTGTCTGAGATGCTTGTGTAGTGACCGCTGAAAGATGAAGGGCAATAATCCCCTTTCATCCTCGGGCTCTGTCTGGGCACGCGGTCATCTCAACACCTCTGTCTCGAGGAGGGCATGCTCAGGTGTGAGTGGCTGGACTGGTAACGGTCTGGCTGTAGGCGGTCGGGGGACATGGTGAATTTCAGGTTAGTTCACATGCACTAACCTGTGGGGCCTGCTGCAGGTAGCAGTTTCAAGATCAGTTAAAGTAATTCCAGTAATAATTTGATTTTTTTTCCTTATCCAGTTCATAGAATCAATGTCTGAATGTCCTTGAAATAGTGCATTTTATGATTTATTAAATGATGCATATACACGTATATATGTGTGTGTATATATATACATATATATATATACACACACAATTATTTTTTAATATTGGTTAAATTTTAAAAAATGTATTTTGTAATAAACCTTTTTGGCAACAGTGAGCCTAAAAAACACACAACTTGTTTAATGAAATATTACATGACTGTTTTTCTATTTTCAAGAAAGTTAGCCATGAGCGTTTACTTCCATAAAATGTTTTTGACATTTACCATGCACTGGGGGGTCATAGCAAAAGCTGAACTTAGAGATCCATTTGCTAAGGAAACACTGCATCTTTTTCAAAGTTAGCACTTATTTTAGGAGGACTGTGCCCACACACAGCTGCGTCTGGTTTACTCTGTGAAGCATGACTTTTCATGTAGATCAAAGGACTATTTTTCTAAATTAATTTCACTCATGTTGGAGTCCAGTTTTCTTTAGCACATACAAAAACTGAATTAAGAACTGTTCATGTGTATTGTGTACAGAACTTCTTATATATATAGCAGTTTTATATCATTGTCATTGGATGCTTCAAGTAGAAGATAAGTTAAAGTAATTCCAATAATAATTTGATTTTTTCCTTATCCAAGTCATAGAATCAAAATAAAGCTCTTGGAATTTCTTTCTGTTGAGGGTAAAACATCTTACATTGCTGTAGGTGATATTATAAATTATGTGCAAAAGTTTAACATTGCAGATGAAATCATTTTTGTGGTATAAATATGAGTTTTGGTGGAGAAGATATTGTGCGAAAAACCATTTTCATTACATAAAGAAACCTGTGGACAAATATGTCCTTGGAAGTGGCGGTTGTGAGTGCACATTTCATCATCATGTCCAGTGAAGTACCTGTCAGTCACTTAGCATAATGTTCGCCAGGCCCCTCCATGCTGTCCCAAAGGGTAAGATTTTCTTCCTTTGTACTGCTGCCTAGTATTCCATGCTGTAAACGTACCACAGCTTTTTTATCCACTCATCTGCTGGTGGGCACTGGGGCTGCTTCCAAAGCTGGGCTATTGTAAATAATGCAGCAATGAGCATAGGGGTGTTTATATTCTTTCAAATTAGTGTTTCAGGTTTCTTCAGGTAAATTCCCAGAAGTGGAATTACTTGGTCATAAGTCAGTTCCATTTTTAATTTGCCAGGCAGAGAAAGACAAGCACCATATGATTTTACTCACATGTGGAATTTCATGAACAAACTGAACTACCAAACAAAATAGAGACAGACTCATCGCTAGAGAGCAGGCAGACAGCGCAGGTGGTGGTGGATGTTGGGGGAGTGGAGGGATTGAGCAAAAAAGAAAAAAAAAACTCATGGACATTGACAACAGTGTGGTGATTGGGGCCAAGGGGGAAAGAAGTGGACAAGGGTATAGAGGGGATAAATGGCGATGGGAAAAATAAAATCGATATCTATCAAATAAATGGAAACTGTGGATACCCACATTTATAAATATTTTTATATATACACAGATAACCAAATTTTAAATTTTTTTGTATTGAGGCTAATATTGGATCCAAATATTTCCACTGTCAATTCGATTTTAGAATTGTTTGAGACTTTGAGATACTATTTTGCAAGTCAATGTAAGTGTTTTATGGTGGCATTAAACTTTTGTGAATGAGTTACTCTAACTTTTGGTTGCATTTTGTTTAAAATCAGTTGGAAATATTAATAACGAAAAGAATGGAGTGCACACACAAAGAACTTTCTGGGAGACTGTTAGCAATTATAATTATTGGGGGGGGGAAGATTGCAAATAGAACATTATAATTTCATCCTTGCAAAAGTAAGGGAATAACAACTAATTAAATAATGGGAGCTCAAAAAGTAAACAAGTTAGATTTGAAATTCTGTGACTGTGCTTTGTAGTATCTCTCTAAATTTGGCCAAATATTTGAAGGAACCACAAAACAATTTAATGAGTTTTGTTCTGTAAAAATATTTTTCAAAGAAATGTACTCAGAGCTAAAACGATGGCCTGTCAAGGTATTTGGGCTAAAATATTTACACATTTAAATGCAAAATAATAAAATTGGGAATAACCTCAATTTAGTGGAATTTGCAATAGCTAACAGCTGCGGCAGCACCCACATAGAGGGTATTTTCTCAATTGATACTAAGGACCAGAGATACTGACATTTGAAGGTGTCATAAATTCAATTTATTAATAATAAAATACAACTTTGAAGAATACTGCTGGTAATTTAATGAAAATAAAAATATTAAGACCGCATTTTCCTAACATTCTTTCAGAAAAAATTTGGTGATGTGGTAAAAACGACAGTTATACCAAGGACCTGATTAAAGATTAAAGTACAAGAACATTAGCTAAGAAAATTATTCTCCTTATGTTATTTTTAATTAATTACACAAGAATCTAAGTTAGTATGGTAAGTTAGTTTGTAACTCTAAATATAAAAAACACTTGGCATATAATAAGCACTCACATGTTAACTGTCATTATAGCTATCTTCAATGTTCTTATCATATTTCCACTGATTTTTCTGCCTAGTTCTTTGCCATTTCCATAGTGTTTTAGTTATTAGGGCTTTATAATATGCTTAATATTAAATATTTTATTATCCTTATTACACTTAAAAACTTTTTGATTTTTCTGTTTTAGTTTCTCTAAACCACCTTTTGATTTTTTGAAAAAATTATTTTCTTTTGCATTTTGATTGAGATTCAAAATAATTAATTTTCCTCAAAAGAATTGTTTTTTTTTCTTGTCCATCCAGGAAAAATAGTTTAATTATCTTTTTTATAAGTATTCCTTTCTGTTTCTTACAAAAATTTTGTAGTTATACTATGTCTAAACCTGGAGAAGAAACATCTCCCTTTCATACCGTCTTACTGATTATTTTTGTTATGTGGACAGTTTTGTATGTTTGTATATTTGTTTGTATATTTATCACCTTGTTGAACTCTCATCATTAGGGCTTATGTTTTTATTGTTATATTTCAGAAAACAAACAACATTTAATATCTCATAGATAATTGTATCTCCTCTTTTTCCTTATTTCTCTGCATGTCCAGGAATTCTTCCCACAGAGGCCAGCAGTTACTAGTATGTGGGCCCCCGCCCCCCGCCCCCCGCTCCTCAGCCCCGTCTCGGGGAACTGAAACCGGGCTTGTTTTGCTTGAAGGTGCCGTTTGAATACACTCACACAAAGGAAGTAGAGCCACAGGACTTACTACTTGTAGTTCCCCAAAGCGGGGTGAAGGGAGAGCACAAGGAGCCCGGCAGGGCAGTCTGTCCCGGGCACCAGCGGCAGGGTGGGAGCACCTGGCCGCCAGGGCTGAGGCCACCCCCTTTTCAGAGCTGATGGAAGTGGTGATTCTAGAAGGCGCCAGGAAAAGCAGCGTGGGAGTTTGGGTGGGAATGGGCTCAGGACCCTGACCTGAGGGTAAGCCTAGGTGTGGTGGGGCGTTTGACCAGGGCATCGCGGTGACCGAGGAGGAAGCTAATTCTCCATCTCCCTCCCTGGGAGGGAGTGACCCGGCGGGACCGGGGACGGGGCTCCTCGCTGTGCCTGCCGCCAGCGAATGCACAGGCCCTGCGCCTGCCGCTTTGTTTGAGGCGCTGCCCCTCGGCCTGCGCGGGGTGTGGGGCGTGTTTGTGGATGGAGCCCGAGAGCTGTGTGCTGTAGCAGCTGTTTCTTCATATTCACCTGAAATGGGAAATTTATACTCATTCCTTCGTGGGTTTAAGCTAGAACATGTGCGCCAAACTCAGCGCTCACCTTCCACTCCAGGCGTTCTTCTGAGGGGCATAAATATTAGCAAAAACAGGTTTCTCCATGTCTGTTGGTAATATTTTTGAAATGAGCATGAGTTCTGTGTGTCTAGTTATGTCATTTGTCTCTCGAGACAGATTCAGGGCTCTGAAGACGCCAGGAGGCCCACGGCGTGGCTGTCCGGTGTCGGGGAGCGCGTCCTTCTGTTGGGCTCCGGGCTCCAGGCGCAGACCTGCTGACTGTCCCGACTGGGCGTCACAGTCACCCCCACGAGGGACCAATCACAGAGGAGTCTTTGTGGAACAAACAGATCTATTTCCCTCTGTTCCTCCTTGTTTTCTTTTTCCCTACAAAGTAAGTTGCCTGTGCACTGTTAGGCACGTTTTTATGGTTTTGCTTTTTATTCACTAGCTATTAATTTATTTAAATATATATATAGCAATGCCTAAACACAACTCTGTACCCAGAATGTCCTAATTATTTTATAAACTAGAGGCCCTGTGCACGAAATTCGTGTGTGTGTGTGTGTGTGTGTGTGTGGGTGTGTGGGGGTGGGGGGGGGGAGAGGGGAAGAGTGTGTGTCCCTCAGCCCAGCCTGCACCCTCTTCAATCTGGGACCCCACATGGGATGTCCAACTGCCCGTTTAGGTCTGATCCCTGTTTCCCCGGGTCCTGCCGGGTCACGCCCTCCAAGGGAAGGAGATGGAGAATTAGCTTCCTCCTTGGTGACCATGTTTCCCACTGGGATCAGGCCTAAACGGGCAGTCAGACAACCCTCTCACAATCCAGGACTGCTGCCTTCCAACCGCTCGCCTGCCTGCCTGCCCCTAACTGCTTCTGCCTGCCAGCCTGATCACCCCCTAACCACTCCCCTGCCAGCCTGATCGACGCCTAACTGCTCCCCTGGTGGCCCCTAACTGCCCTCCCCTGTTGGCCTGGTCACCCCTAACTGCCCTCCCCTGTCAGCCTGTTCGCCCCTAACTGTCCTCCCCTGCAGGCCTGGTTGCCCCCAACTGCCCTCCTCCCCTGCTGGCCCGGTCACCCCTAACAGCCCTTGCTTGTCAGCCTGGTCGCCCCTAACTGCCCTCCCCTGCTGGCCTGGTCACCCCCAACTGCCCTCCCCTACAGGCCTGGTCCCCCCCACCCCCAACTGTCCTCCCCTGCAGGCCTGGTCCCTCCCAGCTGCCCTCCCCTGCAGGCCTGGTCACCCCTAACTGCCCTCCTCTGCAGGCCTGGTCCCTCCCAACTGCCCTCCCCTGCTGGCCATCTTGTGGCATCCATCTTGTGTACACATGGGGTGGTCATCTTTGACCACATGGGGGTGGCCATCTTGTATTGGAGTGATGGTCAATTTGCATATTACTCTTTTATTAGCTAGGATATCAGCTCATGGGCCTGGCCAGTGGTGCTCAGTGGTTGAGTGTTGACCCAGGAACCAGGAGGTCAAGGATTGATTCCCTATCAGGGCCCATGCCAGGGTTGAAGATTAGATCCCCAGAGCGGGTGTGCAGGAGGCAGCCTAGTGATGATTCTCTCTCATTGATGTTTCCATCTCTGTCCCTCTCTCTTCCTCTCTGAAACGATTAAAACAGTTTTTAAAAAATGATACTTAAAAAATATTAGCTGGTGGATTTTATTTACCCCTCTACCGTGACTGCCGATATCCTCACTTCACAAAGGTGGAAGTTGTGGCACAGAGGTCACGCTCTTTATTAGCTCAAGGTCAAACAGCTAGTAGAGTGGGGCGGGTGGAATTCAGTACAGACAATCTCGTTCAAGCCAGGGTTTGTGCTTCCAGGGGGCTTGCTGTTGATCTAGAATCATTCCATCTTGGCAGGGTGGGTAGTGGGGATGCGAGAGCTGTGGCTCTGCCCGGCCGTGGGCCGAGGGCCGTGGGCCGAGGGCCGAGGGCCGTGGGCCGTGGCCGTGGCTGAGGGATGTGTCGCTGACTCGGGTGTGGTGGCTGCCTCTGGAGGAGCCGGGGGGCTGCGGGGGGGAGGCTGGGGAGGGCGTGGTTGATGCCCGCTGTGTTGCTGGAAACACTTTTACCAAGTGGACCTGTATCACAGTATGGTTTTAAAATTGAAAGTTACCTTTGAAAAAATTATATATATATACACACACACACACACACACACACACACTAGTAGCCCATTTGCAGGAAATCCTGCAAGCGGCCGCGTGCGCTGCCGCTGCCACCACTAATGCGGCCGCAGTGCCTGCACCCGCTCCGCCCCGCCCCGCCCAGCCCCGCCCCGCCCAGGCTTTCCCTCTGGCAGCCGCCTTGCTTTCTGCTTTTCCTCCCTCTTCCTTCTAAGTTGTCTTCAGTCTTCACTCCTCCCTCCCTCAGCCTATGCAAATTAACCGCCATCTTTGTTGGGTAATTTGCATACTCACCCTGATTGGCTGGTGGGCGTGGCTTTGGCTGGTGGGCATGGCTTGGGTGTAGCAAAGGTGTGGTCAATTTGCATATTACTATTTTATTAGGTAGGATACACACACACACACACACACACACACATACATACACACACACACACACACACACACACATACATACACACACACACACATATACATACATATACATACACTTAGCTCCAAACTTTATAAATGTATATTCTAAATAAAAAATTAAAAGTTTACCAGCGAGCATTTCCAGGGGAGCAGCTTTCGGAATGGGGTATTCTGTAACGTAATTGGCCATTTCGAACACCTTGCAGGGCTTTCTCTAGTGTCCGTTCATTTAAAGTTTAAAAGTAACCGCAGAGTTGAGAAGGCATTTCAGGGCCATTGTCATACCTGACTCGTGTAATAAATACCCCGGGTGTGGATTATTGGAGTGCATTGTCTTAGGACCTAGCGGAACGTGTTTCTAGTCCTTAGGAAGTTGGAGGAGACATGGTGTGGACGGTGAAGGTCCCAGAGGACAGGGTGCCCGCTTCCCTTCTGCCAGTTTAGCTGTAAGAGGCAGAAGGTGGTGTGTTGCTGAGTTGAGTTGCATTATACATTAAGTCAGTGAAGAAATCTCATGAAGTTAAAATTGACCGTGAAAATCCTATATGTAACCAACCTGTGGACCTTAACAGTACAAGTAAACAAGTAACTTCTTTGGTTAATACATACCTGAGGCAGCGTAGTGTGTGGTTAACGTGCCTGGGTTTGAATTCCTGCCCTGCCTTTTACCAGCGTGTGACTGGATGTTAAACACTCTGCCTTAGTTTCTAAATCCATAGAATGGGATGATTTACCTCATTAGGTTCTTGTTTTGATTAAATGAGTCAATACAATACAATGAAACACTTAGGACTTTTATGCAGCAAATGCTGAATAAATATCAGTACTAGCTTTGTCTTTTTTTTCCCCTCCTCATTTCTTATGGGACATTAAAGACCAAGTCTAGTTTGAGGAGAGTAGGGCGTATAGAGGGAAAGAATAACTGAGAGACTTGGTGGAGTGGGGCAGGTGCACAATTGAATTATTACAGCCTATTGCTTTTGTGATGCTATTTGGGAGGAAAGTAATTTTATCTTTTCAACATGAAATCTTACTGTGTGTGTGTGTGTGTGCATTTTAGTTTTAGACTCCAGGTGGGATTTGTATTTATTGTTATTCAGCCTTCACTATCATTAGCTTTAAAAGGGCCAGTTTTTTAAAACATCCACATGGATGGTGGTGCTCAGTGGTTTACAGTCATCTGCAAGTCACCGCATTTTCAGTGTGCATTTACACGTGGGTGTGCCCTCCACACACTTACCTCTTCAAGACAAAGAATGACTGGCTGTGGGAGAGGAACCGGGAGTGGCCTCTCAGGAAACTGGCTGTTGTATGGCCCCTCCCCATGTCCATGTCCCCGCCCCGGTGTGTATGGCCCCGCCCCATGTGCATGGCCCCGCCCCTGTGTGCATGGCCCCGCCCCTGTGTGTATGGCCCTGCCCCTGTGTGCATGGCCCCGCCCCTGTGTGCATGGCCCTGCCCCGTGTGCATGGCCCCGCCCCCGTGTGTATGGCCCTGCCCCTGTGTGTATGGCCCCGCCCCCGTGTGCATGGCCCCACCCATTGCATGGCCCCGCCCCTGTGTGTATGGCCCTGCCCCTGTGTGTATGGCCCCGCCCCTGTGTGCATGGCCCTGCCCCCGTGTGCATGGCCCCGCCCATTGCATGGCCCCGCCCCCCGTGTGTATGGCCCCGCCCCCGTGTGCATGGCCCCGCCCCCGTGTGCGTGGTCCCGCCCATGGGACCGTCAGTGGCTTTGGCTGCAGAGGCCTTTTCTGATTTGAGGAAGAACCTCAGGTCTTGTCTTCCAGCAGGACAGATGTGCACAGCAGGCCTCTGCCAGGGCTGTCAAAGGTCTGGTAGCCTGGCAGGTGCTGATGACCACGGGCAGGTTGAAGAGCCCAGCGCATCCTCTCTCTCTGCACCTTGCTGGAATGTGCTAGAAGGCTGAAAGCGTTGCTATTGATAAGCAGCCAACCAGATGTTTGGTTGAAGAGCATGTTAAGTAATTGTATCCAGAAACAATTCTCCACAAACCCTTTCGTGTCTTTAGTTCACATTCATCTCTGCTCAAGCCCCTTGCCAGGTAACTGGCCTTTGGTGGCATGTTGACCTGATACACTGGGCCCTCTGGGTCCCCCTCACCCGGCCCCAGCCATACACCTGGAAAAGGCCTGAAATGTTGTCCACCTGCTGGCCTCCGCTTCCCTCAAACAAGGAGTGCTCTCATTGGGTTCTGCGGCCTGCCCCGTGCCTGCCCCCAGCCTGCCCCGTGTCTGCTCTGTGCCTGCCCGCAGCCTGCCCCGTGTCTGCTCTGTACCTGCCCGCAGCCTGCCCCGTGTCTGCCCGCAGCCTGCCCCGTGTCTGCCCGCAGCCTGCCCTGTGCCTGCCCGCAGCCTGCCCCGTGCCTGCCCTGTGCCTGCCCGCAGCCTGCCCGCAGCCTGCCCTGTACCTGCCCGCAGCCTGCCCCGTGTCTGCCCGCAGCCTGCCCTGTGCCTGCCCGCAGCCTGCCCTGTGCCTGCCCGCAGCCTGCCCCGTGCCTGCCCGCAGCCTGCCCTGTGCCTGCCCGCAGCCTGCCCCGTGTCTGCCCGCAGCCTGCCCTGTGCCTGCCCGCAGCCTGCCCCTTGCCTGCCTGCAGCCTGCCCCGTGTCTGCCCGCAGCCTGCCCTGTACCTGCCCGCAGCCTGCCCTGTGCCTGCCCGCAGCCTGCCCTGTGTGTGCCCGCAGCCTGTCTGCAACCTGCCCTGTACCTGCCCGCAGCCTGCCCCTTGCCTGCCCGCAGCCTGCCCCGTGTCTGCCCGCAGCCTGCCCTGTGCCTGCCCGCAGCCTGCCCTGTGCCTGCCCGCAGCCTGCCCCTTGCCTGCCCGCAGCCTGCCCCGTGTCTGCCCGCAGCCTGCCCCGTGTCTGCCCGCAGCCTGCCCTGTGCCTGCCCGCAGCCTGCCCTGTACCTGCCCGCAGCCTGCCCTGTGCCTGCCCGCAGCCTGCCCTGTGTGTGCCCGCAGCCTGCCCCATGCCTGGAGCGCCTGGGGAGGCTGCCTGGAGCATGTTTTGGCTGCGGATTTGGCATTCTCACAGTGGGCAGAATGCAGGGGAAAGGGTCAGCATCTAAAGTGCCCGAGAGGAAAGAATGTGGCTTAACACGAATTGTTTTTAGAAACAGCACTTTTAGTTCATGTAAAGCCCAGATACATTGAATTCCCCTGGCACCTCTGCTTTTGATGAGTTTTATCTCCTAAAACTGACAACAAAGACTACTGTTGTTGGAGTTCAGCGGTGAGCGTTGATTTCTAGGTTCCGTCGTTTGTCTTCATGCAAGTAGTTTCGTTCCTTAGCGTGTCTCCCTGTTTCCTCACCGCAGCCTCTCGGCCTCTTTCCCTCTTCGTCCCTCCCGTGCTTCCTTCTTCTCCTGAGCTCATAATGGAAATGGATCCTGAAATTTTATTTTCAGCTGAAAGCACGGGCCACGTGTGGCTTCACTGGGGCCTGGGCAGGCCTCGCAGGATGAATTGGTGTCCCTGCCTCGAAGCGAGTAGAGGGTCCACCGAGGCGCAGGCCGATGCTGCTGCGGGGGCCAGCATGGCGCGGTGCGGGAGGCGCGGGGTGGGCCGTGAGCTAACGCACCTGCGCGGGAGGGTCCGCTTTTATGTGGGGGACGGACTCTCCTCACCGAGGCCGACTTCCCAGAAGCGGCCTGTGTGCGCCGGAGCGGCCTGGCAAGAGGCTCGCTGTCCAACACCCAGAGCCTCTTTAAGGGACTGACTGGAGGAGGAACCACCTGGAATGTGTAACTTGGTCACAAAATGGTGCCGTGAAGGAGCTGGGATAGCCCTTCGGGTTTGGAGGTCACACCTTCCCTGCTCGGCTAACGAGCAGCTCTGTGCGCTTTACAAGGTCTGCCAGGTGCCAGGCTCGTGTTCACTGGAGTTGGCGGCTCAGCCCTCTTGCTAATGAGGCCAGAGTGTGCGTTCCTGCTGCTTGTGCACCAGCTCCGCCCTCCTTCCTGGCCTCCGTGCGCCCCGCGGGCGGCTGAGGGGGCAGTTGGAAGTGGGAGAGGAAAGGGTTGTGCAAGGTGCGGTGTGGGTTAGCTCAGCTCCCTAACTCGCCCCGAGAAACCCTCACGCATCCTCTGCCCACAAAGCGTCTTGCCTTGTCTCCATGTCGGAAAGGTGATAGAGTCGATGAAGGTTAATGGAAGATGCTGATGTCGGCTAGAATTTTGGACTTTTGCCAGGACAAGTGCAACATTCAAAGTGATTTAGGGAAACTGTGCCATGGTTCATTGGGAGAGAACTTAGGAGGAATGAAACGGTGGAAACCTACAAGGAAAGAGGGATGACTTGCAAACATGCAGCAATGCGATTGGGCATGGCAGTAGCTTAAAAATATGCTTTCTAGGAATGCACTATTTTCTAAAATCTTAGGATGGATGGAATCACGTGTGGATTGTAGGTTCTTTAGACTTGAAAGTCTTGGTTCCTGCCTAGACGGGCTAACATGACAGGCTATAAAAGTTAATACTGTATTTTGGTTATTTATTAAGGAATTGCATAATAAATAGAAATCTTTCAGTTACTAGAAACTTTTTGAATTTTAAACAAGTGATGAGGAACATATCACTTGTTTAAAAGCTGTCCTAGAAGATAAATATTTGCACAAGGCAGTTCAATCTTTCAACTTGCATATTTTTAAAAAAACAAATAAAAACCCCAGCAATATTTACCCTAAGTGTAATTTGCAAAGTAAAAGGAAAGTAATTTTGCACTCCTGTGTGACTTGGATTCTTTGTCACCTTTGTAAGGATAAATGAGCAGTAAGTAAAGAGCTGCTAGGAAAGCATTGCTTAGCTTAGATTTGGGAAAGTCTAGCATTGCCTTTGTTACACCTGAGACATCACTGTTTGCCAAGAAAAGAAAATCGGGCCCAGAGAAATTGTGACTTGCCCAAGGTCACACAGCTAGGAAGTGGCAGAGCTTGGGTGGAAACCAGTTCTCCTGACCCTCGAGCCAGTGATATTTCCATGACAACTTGCTGATTTTACTGGTGTGTGTGTCCGTGTACACGCCTACACATGCATATTTGTGTGTGTATGTGTGGATGAAATAACGCTTTTGCTTTCTTTTAACAAACTGATTATACACTCAGTGACTTGGAAATACAATTTTATTTCTCCTCTCAGGGAGCAAATTTAACCTATTACTTTATAGCCCTGAGGTCTGTTGGCATTATAGAAGTGACATAGTCTCGGCTTTGTAAGCTGTTTAGAGCAAGGGAAGATTCCAATCATAAACTGAATCTGGGGGGAAAACAAACCCTGCTATCTTTCTGGTCAGTCTCATTCCCTTAAACATAACTCTTACTGGAGTTTCACTTGAACATGTGCTGACTTACAGATGTGGCCCTTGTGCGGTACGTGACACCGAGGTCTTGCCTTCATGATTGGGTTCTGCCTGTTGCACTTGGTTTCAGGAAGCCCCACTCGGAAGCGGCTGCCCTGCGATTCGCCCTGGGCTCGGGGAGCTTCAGCCGTTCCTTCCCAGACGCCCTGAGGAGAGCCGCGGGCCTGGGCTCTGTAAACTTGCATGCTTGCCGTTGACATCACTGCAAGTCCTCCATTTCCCCATTTTTGCCGTATTTGACCAGACAAACTGTGTCCACTTGTAGGTCTCCCGTGTCTTTCCTGTGCTGCTTTGTCCTTATTTTGTTCCAGTTTTGTCTTCCTATTTCCTCACTTTCCTGTGTCTTTTAG
Organism: Eptesicus fuscus; assembly: GCF_027574615.1. Classification (NCBI taxonomy): domain Eukaryota; kingdom Metazoa; phylum Chordata; class Mammalia; order Chiroptera; family Vespertilionidae; genus Eptesicus; species Eptesicus fuscus. The sequence continues at coordinate 58,044,355 of NC_072490.1, read as the reverse complement.
GAAAATCAGGCTGACCTGGGTCAGAGGTCGCCATGCTGTAGCAATTTCTAGTGGTGTAAATATATAGTTTACTTATGTCTTTTAGTTATTTATACCTTTTCCATTGTACATTTTGTAGAAAGACCAAGGATGAAATATGTGTTAAGTGACCAATGTTTTAGTAGTTCAAAAAGACTTAAGTATGTATGTGTGTGGCATATACACATACAGTGTATAGAAATGAGGAAATGATTTCATATCTTTACAAATATATCCAGGAGAGCACTGTGTCAGACACACGGTCTTTCCTGAGGCTGCTCTGGGTGCAGGGGTCCCTGGCACCCTCTGGTCATGGCAGCAGGTGAGGAAACCAGACGCCAAGCAGGCAGGCTGCTGCCGGGCCAAGAGGTAGGGCCCTCGGGCAGGTGGCACCCGGCTCTTGTTGTCCTGCCCGCCCTCTTGGTTTTGAGGCAGAGACTAGGGCATGCCAACTCCAGGACAAGGCTTGCCCGGCCATGTTTGTCACCATGGTCCGCTGCGAGCCACGTAGATGGCCCTCGTCACACACATTCGAATCTGAGCTCCGAGGGGGCATTACTGTGCGTCTCATCTTGGCACTGTGGCTCGGCCGGGTCGGTGGCTAGCCAGGGCTGGCATTGACCACGTTGGGGCTGGCAGGACGCTCGGAGGACACGGAGGAACACGCAGCAGGAGTCGGCACTGTTCGAAACAAGAGATCGGTGCCCACGGCGCCCCATCCTCCCTGTTGCTTTGCAAGTGGAAATTTTGCAAGTTGACTTCTGCAGCATGCGGAGTACAATTTGGCTGACAGCAGTTTCTGGCAAAAGAAATAACCAAATTATTATTCAGTCATGGGTTTTTAACAGCCGCAAAGCAAGTGGATGTTAACTAAATGATGCAATTTATTCCCTTCACCCTTATTGCCAGCTCGCCTATTACGGAGTGACTGCCAGTTTTCAATAAGTGGCACCCAGATGGTATTCGCATGCCGCCCACTTGGTTACAGAGCCGAAGCGGGAATAACTCGGCAGACACTACAAGCTGCGGGTCAATTGAGGGGGAATGCCTGTTGCTCACAGTTTTGCATATGTAAATCTGTTAATGTTATGTTAGTACTGTGCGGGCTAAACACAAGCATTGCCTTTCTCTGGGGGCCCAGCTGAACTTGGCCTACAGCCCAGTTATCCCAGGCGGGGGCGACGCTGCAGTTGGAGGATGCTGCAGTCTGCTGCCTCAGCCCGCCCGCCTCTGCTCGCGGTCCAGCCTCCTGCCCGGTCTGCTGCGGGCGGCTCCTACCAGGACGGCGGGCCAGCCTAGAGGCGGGCGGTGCAGGGTGGCGGAGTGCGAGCGCGTCTATTTTTAGGCCAGCCCGCTGCGCCTGCTGCCTCGCTCCCACTCCGCTGTGTCTGCCACACTCTGCTCCCCTTTTCATCAACTGCAGATGTGGCGCGGCCGTCTTAAAAGTCATGAACTGTGTCGTCTGCGGCCTCACAGCCAACATCTGCTGCAGCAGCTGAAGGGAGGGCAGGGGAGTAATTTTCGGGAATGCATTCAAGTGCCTCAACTTCGCCTCTTCTTTGGCCTGTGCAGACAATTATTTTACACTAATTGCATCAAGATAGCAGCTATAAAAACTAGATTTCAATCGCTCCCCCTTCTCGTGAAAGCTGCAGTTACAGAGGGCTGTCCTTTCTTCTTTTTACTGAGGTTTATTTCTTGTTCTCAAACGCTTATTACACTGGGTGCAAACAACAACAAAAATGCTATAAAAAGGCAAGAATCATAATACGTTTAAAAGCTGCAAGGACCTCTGGTGTTGGTTTAGCCAATGAAAATGTCCCTGCAGGTGCTGTAAAGTTTATGTGCCATATGAAAAGCATTAAGGCTGTTGTTTTTTCATGAAGGAAAATGTTCACCGTTGAGCCATTTTGTAAATTATTTTAATGCTGCATTTCTGCTTAAACCTCATGATTTTGATATACAAACCAGTTGAATGTTTTCTGCACAGACCCTGGCTTTTCTTAAATTTTATATATGGGAAAGCCTGTGTTTGTATTGGGCCTTCTGGCTTCTTTCATATTGAAAATCCATCTTGCATGGCCCCGTGCCATGTGGCGGAGGAATGGCTTGACAAGACTCAAACCTCAAGTGTTGACTTTTGAATTCTAAAGATAAGTCAAGACTGTTAATAATAAATATATAGAAGTTGCTTTTTTAAAACAGGAGTCATTTGATCACAATAAGAATAACATCTCTACGTATGGGCTTTCTAATACATTGGTCTGTTTTCAACTTTTCATCGACTTGTAGAGGCAACATTATATTTAGTATTCAGGTCTTACTTTAAAAAAAAATTCTCTCAGTAACTTTGGTTAACTACACATTCCAGCATCTCCGACTCTTGAAAGATCTGTTCCGGAGCCTTCCGCGGCCTGTTGTGCAGCTCGAGCAGCTCCCGCTCCTCACGTTTCAGGTCTGCGCTGTGCTCTGAGCAGCAGATGGAAGCATGCGGAGTGTTTTTATCTTTTGTCCTTCACACTGTAACCCGATCTCCAGCGTATCTAGACATCTAGCAGCAGATTTACTATGTGAAAGCAGGGGGATGATTTAGAATGTGGACCAGCCGGGGAGACAGGGCTCAAGAGCACGGTATCAAAGCCAGTCTCTCCACCCCCCCACACCCCTCTTTTTCCCTCTATGAAAGCAATGGTTTCTGATCAAGGGCATTTCTAAGTGTGCCCAAATATTTTTCTGTTAACCTGCGAACTGTGACTGACCAGTGGGTTTGATAAAGGTGCAAATACGTGTGCAAGGAAAGTTGATTACTTAATAATTAGAAGCTTAGAAGACGAATGAGTTGGTAAAATTATACACTTGGCCATGCCTTGCAGATGGGCAGGGCAGTTAGCATAAGGGACATTTCCAAGTTGCATATCAGATTTGAGGCAGAGCCTAGACTCAAACCCAGCCTTTCAGGAAACCACATAATCTCAGGCTTCATGGCACGTGTGGTTTTAATGGCAAAATATTTGCAACCTTTTTGTTACGGATTTCATATCCCTTTGACTTGTTGGCTTAAAAAGAGTAACGACAGTTGTCTCTTTTCAGACTTGGATTTGTGTTTGGAATCTAATTAGTATGAATGCATTAGGTGAGTAGCTGTATCATGGTGTTAGGTATTTGCTGCACTTGTAAGTGTGTGCAGTATGTGCCCGCGTGTATGTTTGCTTCCACGTGTGTGCATCTGGGGCTATGACCTGGGCTCAAACACCAGCCGTGGGCTGGAAGATAGGAAGCCTTGGGTGAGTCACCCTAACATCTGTAGCTCCTGCTCCGTCCACTCGAAAGCCATGGCAGTCACATGCCTGCCTCTGGATTGTCACAGCAGGTAATGCGATGGTGTGCCTGAGACACTGGCATGGTCATGCACAACGTACAGTGTGCTTGTTCTTAGAGAATGCTTGCTATTGTACTTGATATCCCTGTCCTGGAAAACAAAGGAAAGCTAGAGGCATGATAATACCATGTGTAGTGTAGAGTTTAACTTTTCCTTCTCAGGGCAGACTGGTTCATGCTTCTTGCCCTCCTGCTCCCTCCCCACACCTCCTTACCGCCTGGCATCTGTGCACATCCCACTTACCTCCGGGTGCCAACCTGCATTGTTCCTCTGCTGCTTACGCTCACCCTTAGTTTCTTTCCTGCCGGTGACGTTTCCTCCGTGGTTTAGCCAGAACAGCTACGGGGAGTTGTCAGCTGCATGGGGAGTTCTCAGTAAACTTCTTGCATGTGAATATTTTGCCCCATTATAGTCAGTAATATCTGACATCCACACTGTCAGAACCAACCTATAGATTGAAGAAACTAATACTTATAGGTATATTTCTTGCCTAAAATAGATGGCATAAATTAAAACTTCCTGCTAGTGTTGAGAACGGTATTCCTTCAGCAGGTGTTTCCTGAGGGCCTACTATGTGCCTGTGGACAGGAGGCGCTGGACAGACATGTGATGCCCTCAAGGAGCTTGAGGTATGAAGTCTGGCTTGAATCTTGGCACATTCAGTTTCCTTGAAATCCAGCTTATTTTATTAATTTATATATATATATGTGTGTGTGTGTGTGTGTGTGTGTATACACATATATATGTATGTATATATACTTTTACGGACTTCAGAAAGAGGAAGGGAGAGGGAAAGATACAAACATCAATAAGAGAGAAACATTAATCAGCTGTCTCCTGCATATCCCTTCTGGGGATCGAGTTTGCAACCCGGGACTGTGCCCTGACTGGGAATCGAACCACGCGTGACCTCCTGGTGCATGGGATGACACTTGACCAACTAAGTCACATCGGCTGGGCAAAACGCAGCTTATTTTAATCTTTGGTTTCTCTTAGGCTTTGGCCCTTGTTTTTGCACACTCACCTATTGACTCTCTATGACTCCAAGTTAAACTCATACTAAGAAGAATGATGTCAAAGAATCCCATTCACAGTAGCAACAAACATTACTTCGGAATAAATTTAATTAAAGAGGTACAAAACTTGTATGCTGAAACCACAAAACGATGTTTAAATACACTCAGGAACCCTAGCTGGTTTGTTTCAGTGGATAGAGCGTTGGCCTGTGGACTGAAGGGTCCCCAGGTTCAATTCCCGTCAAGGGTTGCGTGCTCAATCCCCAGGGGAGTTCGTGCAGGAGGCAGCCGGTCAATGACTCTCTCTCATCATTGATGTTTCTATCTCTCTCTCCCTCTCCCTTACTCTCTGAAATTAATAAAAAATGTATTAAAAATAATAAAATAAATAATACACTCAAGATACCTAAACAAATGGGAAGATATTATGTGTTCATTGACTAAAAGACTTAATACTGTTATGATGGCAGGACTCCCCAATTGATCTACAGTTTCAAAGCTATCAGAGTCCTAGAAATTAACAGTTTGATTCTAAAGGTCATGAAATTCAGGGTGTCCAGGATAGCCAGACCTTTTGAAAAAAAGCAAAATTTGAGAACTCATACTTCTGAATTTAAACCTTGCTACAAAGCTACAATAATTAAAGTGTGGTACTCGAATAAGGATAGACATATAGATCAGTTGAATAGAATTGGGACTCCAGAAATAAACCTTCACACTTATGGTCATTTGATTTTTCAACAAGGATACCAGTCCAATCCAATGGGGAAAGAATAGCCTTTTCAACAAATTTGCAGGGACAACAGAACATCTATGTGCAAAAGAAGGAGGTGGGACCCCTACTTCAGAACATACACATCGAAGACCTACATGTAAGAGCCAAACATAAAACTCGTAGAAGAAATCATAAGAGTGAATCTTCATCACCTTGGATTAGGCCATGATTTTCTACATATGACAACAAAGGCACAAGCAATAAAAGAAAAAATAGATAAATAGGACTTCATCAAAATTAAAAGCTTTTGTGCTTCAAAGGATACTGTCAAGACAGTGAGAAGACAGCCCACAGAATGGCAGGAATGTTTGCAAGTCCCATACCTGGTAAGGATCTAGTACTTAGTATACATAAAGAATGCTTACAGTTCAACAATAAAAAGACAGCTGACCCCGTTAAAAGATGGACAAAATCTATGCATATCCCTTTATCTAAAGAAGATATACCAATAGGCAGTAAGCACATGGGAAGATGCTCAACATCATTAGTCATTAGGCAAGTGAAAAAAATCATAATGAAATTCTGCTTTTCAGCTAGTTGGGTAGCTACACCAAAAAAAGACAATAATGTGTTGGTGAAGACGTGTAGAAATTGGAACCCTTGTACATTGCTGGTGGGAGTGCAAAGTGGTTCAGCCATTCTGGAAAACAGTTTGGAAGTTCCTCAAAAGGTGAAACAGTCATCATGTGCCCCAGAGAAGTGAAATCCTGCCCACACAAGAACACGCACCTCGGTGTCCATAGAAAATAATAACAGCCCAAAGCGGAAGCCGCGTAAATGTCCATGCACTGAGGAAAGGAACAAAACTTGCTCTGGACATACATACCAGGGACTGGTACTCAGCCATCCAGAGCATCGAGGCAGGGACGCAGGCCACAGCACAGAAGAATCTTGAAAACGTGGTGGCCAGGGACAGGGCTCACACCGAAGGCCACACGCCGATTGAGCCATTTATGTTGAACGCGCAGCATTGGCAAATCATGGGAACAAGTGGGCTAGTGGCTGCCTGTGCCCGGAGAGAGGCAGGAGCAGGGAGTCACTGCTAATGGCTGCAGGGCCCTGGGCTGTGATGATGGTGTGACAGCTCTGAACAGACAAAAGGATTTAAGTGTGCAGTTCAGAGAGATGAGGTTTATGGTATGTGAATTATATCTCAGGAAAGATGGCACTGTCTCTGCTGAGGCTCCTTACTTACCAGGGAGGCGCAGCCATGTCACTGCAGGGGCGCTGAGGGCTGTGCAGGGGCGCTGAGGGCTGTGCAGGGGCGCTGTGGGCTGTGCTGTGCAGGGGCGCTGTGGGCTGTGCTGAGCAGGGGCGCCGCGGGCTGTGCAGGGGCGCTGAGGGCTGTGCTGTGCAGGGGCGCTGCGGGCTGTGCAGGGGCGCTGTGGGCTGTGCTGTGCAGGGGGCGGGCTGTGCTGAGCAGGGGCTCTGCTGGCTGTGCAGGGGCGCCGCGGGCTGTGCTGTGCAGGGGCGCCGCGGGCTGTGCTGAGCAGGGGCGCCGCGGGCTGTGCTGTGCAGGGGCGCCGCGGGCTGTGCTGTGCAGGGGCGCCGCGGGCTGTGCTGAGCAGGGGCTCTGCTGGGCTGTGCAGGGGCGCCGCGGGCTGTGCTGTGCAGGGGCGCCGCGGGCTGTGCTGAGCAGGGGCGCCGCGGGCTGTGCTGTGCAGGGGCGCCGCGGGCTGTGCTGAGCAGGGGCGCCGCGGGCTGTGCTGTGCAGGGGCGCCGCGGGCTGTGCAGGGGCGCTGTGGGCTGTGCTGAGCAGGGGCGCCGCGGGCTGTGCTGAGCAGGGGGCAGGCTGTGCTGAGCAGGGGCGCCGTGGGCTGTGCAGGGGCGCTGTGGGCTGTGCTGTGCAGGGGCGCTGTGGGCTGTGCAGGGGCGCTGAGGGCTGTGCAGGGGCGCCGCGGGCTGTGCTGAGCAGGGGCGCGGGCTGTGCTGTGCAGGGGCGCGGTGGGCTGTGTAGGGGCGCTGCGGGCTGTGCTGAGCAGGGGCGCCGTGGGCTGTGTAGGGGCGCTGCGGGCTGTGCTGTGCAGGGGGCGGGCTGTGCTGTGCAGGGGCGCTGCGGGCTGTGCTGTGCAGGGGCGCTGCGGGCTGTGCTGTGCAGGGGGCGGGCTGTGCTGAGCAGGGGCGCCGCGGGCTGTGCTGAGCAGGGGGCAGGCTGTGCTGAGCAGGGGCGCCGCGGGCTGTGCTGAGCAGGGGGCAGGCTGTGCTGAGCAGGGGCGCCGCGGGCTGTGCAGGGGCGCTGCGGGCTGTGCAGGGGCGCTGCGGGCTGTGTAGGGGCGCTGAGAGCTGTGCAGGGGCGCTGAGGGCTGTGCAGGGGCGCTGAGGGCTGTGCAGGGGCGCTGAGGGCTGTGCAGGGGCGCCGCGGGCTGTGTAGGGGCGCCGCGGGCTGAGCGGGGGGGGGGGTTGGTAGTGAGCGCTCCATGCGGTACAGCCTGGTGGCTTGGCTCCTCCAGTTGGCGTTGCAGCGGGGACGTGGCCTCACAGCATGCAGGCGCACAGGGTGGCAGAGTCCCGTAGAACTTTATTCACGGCTTCCTGCGGCTGCCCTGGCTGCCTGGTGCCCGGCCCTCTCCTGCGCCCTCCCACGTGGCTAAGCCACGGCCACGCGGCCTCCCTTCATTCAGATTCCCTGTGACTCCCTTCTGGGAAGGTGATGCCTCGGGCCTGTGGCGCCAAGTCCACCTCCTGGCCCTGTGCGCCTCGCCTTTCCCCAGGCTGGTTGGCTGGCCCCGTTTAAACCCTCCGCAGTGACTATGTTCGAGCCTCTTTGTTAGGACTGCAGGGCAGGTAGGACCGACTTAGGACCAAGGCCTTGCACCTGGGGGGCTGTGGCTGCCGTGGGCCTCAGTGACACCCCATCTCTGCTGGGACCACGTGCTGCTGTCCGGAGACCAGGATGTGGGCGTGGTGTGGAAAGCGGCTCCTCCCGTCCAGCGTGAGCCCGCACCCGCTACGAACATGCTAACAGGGACCGCAGAACCTTTCCCACAGGATCTGGGTCATCTCTCCAACACCCATGCTTTCCATGCGAGGGTTTTCCTCTGGAAGCCACGTTTTCTGTGCTTTTCCAAGCCGGAACAATTCCCAAAACAAAGAAATACATATAATGAATAAAGAAGAGGAAGAAAGAAAAGAATGGTTTAGAGAAGCTTAAATGATTAATGTCAGCTCTTTATTTATGACTCACAATGTGGCTGACTGCAGTGCTGTGTGCATCCTGGTAGCTGGGCTGTGTGCAGAATTCAGGGAGTGCTGACTGTGGGCAGCGGAGGGGCCAGTGGCGGGGGGAGGGGGGGAGCGGGGAGCACCCATGGCTTGTGTGAGAGCGGTACCTTACCGTGGGTGCTACATTCTTCAGCAATTCCTGGGTCACAGTGAATTATTGAGAGACCAGAAACTTTCCTTCTTTGCCCTAAAATAGTTTGGAAATAACACTGGGGAGGTTGTTTGGCCATAGGAACAGAGGAAAGGGGGGCGGACCAGGGAGATCTGGGCACTGGATCCTTCAGGGAGCAAGGCCCTACCTTCTCTGGTGCCGCTCTCCTCAGTCCGAAGCCGCTCTCCACTGTCAGCTGCCGCTCTCCTCCATCCGCTGCCGCTCTCCTCAGTCCGCCGCTCTCCGCTGCTCCCTCGGTCTGTTGGTCTGGGCTGTGCATGGTTTCCTCTCCCTACAGACTGACAGTGTGCAGATGGCCGTCCTCACTCCCCTGAAGTCACCCTTGGTCCTGACCCTGGGAGGACAGGGATCCGGTCTCAGTTATGTCTGGATGCTCATTGCTTTCTAGGCGTCTTGGTTTTGCAGGAAGCTGACAGACAAGCCCAGGAGAGGGAGAGGGGAGGTGGGGGGGGAGGGGTGTGTGTGCAGCCCTGTCTGGGAGGGAGAAGAACCCAGACGTGGAGCATCAGGGGCCCAGGCCAGGCCCTGCCACTTCTCTGTTCCGCACTGCGCGTCGGCCGCGGGCTGGTCCTGGGTTCTCAGTGGACCTGCTCTGTCCTCATCTAGTGGAGCTGTGGCTGCCCTGGAGGTCAGTGTCTGCAGTCAGCGTGTCCCGTGAAAACTGCTTATAGTTAACACTGCTTTTGAAAGTCCTGGCGATCACGGGCAAGTGAGGAGAGATGCTCAGCCGGGGCCTAAGGGACCAGCAGGTTTTTAGCTCCTTTTGCTCCAGGGCCTGTGCCCCTAATCTGCACTGGTAATGAACACGCATTCTTTCTCTGCCCCCTCAAGGGGCTGCCTTTGTATGAGGAACACGGGTACAATGTGATGTTACGCATCTCAGTCCAAGCTCATTGGGGAAGAACTTAAAGCGTTTGAGGGGCGGGCTCAGGCCTGTGCCCGTTCCTCGCCCAGTTAGCTCTGGCTCAGAGTTTTCTGCGGCATTCAGGAAATGTTCATACTTTTAACCTTTTGCACTCGGATGTCAAGTGTGACGGTTATTGAATGTATCAATAATTTGAAATATAAAAAAAATCCAAATAAATAAGTTTGTATGAAAAGAAACTCCAGTTTTTTATTCTACTGCCATGCTTTGTAAAATCTGGGGTATTTAAAAAATTAAATCCTGAGTAGAATAAAGGAATCGAGAAAAAAGCAAGTGAGTGCAAAGGGTTAATTTAGGCCTGACCCCCCCCCCCCAAAAAAAAAAAAAAGAAAAAGAAAAAAAGAATAAACAATGGGAACGAGACAAAACCACAACCTAGAAAATGACAGTTGCAGTCTGACCCTGGCCCTGGTGGGACCTTGAGCAGAATCGTGTTTCAGAGGCAGAGCCTGACCTGGCCCCACACCTGTGTCTGGTTCTGACAGAGCCTAGGCCTGACCCTGGCAATGAAGTGACCCGATGCTGCGTCTGTTTCCTCTGGAGACTGTGGTCACTGCCTTTTAGAGGAAGCTGCTGAGCTGTCTCAACTGCCTTTGGAGTGAAGCTTTCTGATCCCAGAGATAAATGAGCATGTTCGCTCATCTCTTCCCATGGCCTTCCCATGGCGCTGGGAGTTGGGGCTTTTCCTCTGCTCATTAAGGGTTAAAACCACTTTCAATCCATGGTAAGCAGGGTGGATTGTAAATAAGAAATTTTGGGGTCTGTTATTATTTCTTATATTTCTTGAATCTCTCTGGAGAACCCCTTCATGTTAGCTGAACTTCCATTTCTCCCTAGAAAGAAAGAATAGGACTGAGCTGAACATTTGTCTGGAAGGTGTTTTGCATATCTTCCCAACTCATGCTATTGTCCCATAAAAAACATTTAAAAATCATTCTGCCAAATTAAAAACCTGGGTAAGGGTATGCATTTGAAAGTGCTCGTAGAAATACATACCTTTTTCATCTTGCCAAATTAACAGTTGTGAAATATTGAAACAATTTTTTTATTTCAAATTATGAAAATTGAAAATATTTTCTTTATAGTTGAGTTCTCACTGGCTGCTCTACAAGTATTTCATAAAACTGGTATGATAACCTTAACTTATAGTAGATTCTAAACTCTTTATTTCTGGTTATGCAAGCAAAATACATGGCCAGGATCCTGTGCTTTGATTTGAATTGTTTAGCTGTGACTCATGTTTGTTTCCTTCAAGGATGAGGTATGTATATCTCAGTACTTCTTACTCCCTCAGAAAGCTACGCTCTAGTACACACCCGCAGTGCGGGCGGCGGGCAGTGCTCCAGTGCGCACCCGCAGTGCGGGCGGCGGGCAGTGCTCCAGTGCGCACCCGCAGTGCGGGCGGCGGGCAGTGCTCCAGTGCGCGCCCGCAGTGCGGGCGGCGGGCAGTGCTCCAGTGCGCACCCGCAGTGCGGGCGGCGGGCAGTGCTCCAGTGCGCACCCGCAGTGCGGGCGGCGGGCAGTGCTCCAGTGCGCACCCGCAGTGCGGGCGGCGGGCAGTGCTCCAGTGCGCACCCGCAGTGCGGGCGGCGGGCAGTGCTCCAGTGCGCACCCGCAGTGCGGGCGGCGGGCAGTGCTCCAGTGCGCACCCGCAGTGCGGGCGGCGGGCAGTGCTCCAGTGCGCACCCGCAGTGCGGGCGGCGGGCAGTGCTCCAGTGCGCACCCGCAGTGCGGGCGGCGGGCAGTGCTCCAGTGCGCACCCGCAGTGCGGGCGGCGGGCAGTGCGCACGGGGCTGTTGCTGAGGGCACTGTCTGTTCCCTCGCTTGGAAGAGGAGGCGGGGCAGGTGGGGAGCTCCAGTAGCCTCCCTTCACTTTTCCTGCCAAATTCAGTAAAAAAAGGAAAACGTGCCCAACCTCCTTTCGGTCTCCTTAGGCACAGGGGTATATGGGTCGGGGAGATTTTGGCATCATTGAGAATTTTAATAAGCAAGTAGGTGTACTACTTTTCCTTTCTTATTTTAAATCCTCACCGGGGATATGTTTATTGATTTTAGAGGGAGAGGAAGTGGGGTGAGAGAGAGAAAGAAGGGGAGGGGAGATGTGAGAGGAACATCAAGCCCTTGCCTCCCCTATGCACCCTGATGGGATCAAACCCGAAACCTGATTACGTGTCCTGATTGGGAATCGAACCCGCAACCTTTTGGTGTATGAGATGACACTCCAACCAACTGAGCAACCTGGCCAGGGCTAGCTGTACCTTAAAATGTTCTGCCATAAGAACACCCTCACAGTCACCAAATTAATTAAATCCTTCAGCTAGGACCGCTGTCTTGCCGACAGTTTTAGGTGAAAATGAAGATAAGATGATAACCGCCCAAGGAGTGGATTTGGCTGTGGGACCATCCACTCACTTTCTGGTGTTGAGTAGCTTCATTAATAGTTTCCTTACGGAGCTCGGTGTCGCGGGGCATGAGGCCTTGCAGGCGGGGGCAGAGAAGGCTGCTGCCTGTGACTTCTGTGGAACCCTGTCGGACCTGAGACTTCCTAAAAGTAGAGAGGAGGTAGCATTGAGCAGGGGGACGTCAGAGAGACGGGCTCTTTCTGAAGTGTATTCTGAAATGCTAGATACACAAAGCACACCGTCACACTGTAAATGGCACCTGTGCCCCCGGACCTACCCGGTCCGGCAGAGTCACAGACGCACTGGGTCCGTGGGCACTGTGGTGAGGGCCCGTCAGCCTGTGCACGCAGACCTTCCCAGTCCAGCCCTTTCTCCGTGGGTTTCAACCTTTGGCGCACCCCGGACACCGTCCCCCTCAATCTGATAAACCACTTCCCTCCTAAGGGGTCCCGCTAGAGCTAACCCTGCATTTAGGTAGGAAAGCGGAAGGAGGAGGAGAGATGGTCCTGAGCGTGGACTGTGACAGACTCTCTTTCCTCGTGAGGCAGGTCTGTCTCCCTTACTCCGTTCTCTTCTTTGGCTCTTTCTTCTCTCTCTCTCTCTCTCTCTCTCTCTCTCTCTCTCTCTCTCTCTCCTTTTCTGCCAAGTTGTTTTTCTTTCCTTCCCTTTTTTCTTTAATCCTCACCTGAGGATATTTTTCCATTGATTTTTAGGGAGAGTGGAAGAGAGAGGGAAAGACAGAGAGAAACATTGATGTGAGAGAAACACATCAATTGGTTGCCTCCTGCACGAACCCCGACCAGGGCTTGGGCCGGGGAGGAGCCTGCAACCGAGGTACATGCCTTAGACCAGAATCGAACCTGGGACCCTTGGGTCTGCAGGCCGACGCTCTATCCACTGAGCCAAACCAGCCAGGGCACTAAACACTTTTTGTAAAGTCACCTCAGCACGCAACCCCAGTCATTAGGCTGAGAGCAGGGAGAGTCCGTTTCCCAACCAGACTGAGCTGCAGAATCGGATGTTGGGAGGCTGGTGTTGGCTTTCTTTTGATCAGTCAGAAAAGTCTCCTGTATTAAAATCTAAGTTATGTTTTATAATTAGACTCGGGGCAAGGTTTTGCCTTATATGGCAATCTCCTTCAAAACCAGGAATGTTTCTTGGCTTAGCACTCCTCGGAGTTAAATATTTCACAGTCACCATTTGTTGAAGATACTGAACACTTGCAGATTTTCTTAGAAAACAGCCTTTGTCTTCCTTCTTTCACATCTAACCCTCCACCTTCAGGCCAACATTTTGACTTCTTAAATTCTGTGAACTTACACATTGCTATTTCTGTTGGATAAACTATCCTAAATACTACACATTCCGTGTGTCCACTCACCGTGCCCCTCTGTCCTCTTACTCAGGTGGTCAGTCCCCTTATCACCGTTTTTCTTCAGCTTGTGCTCGAAATCGGGGCCAGGGAGCTGCGTCCCTAACTTCATGTGAATCTGTGACCTCCGTGTTCCCTGGCGATATTGGAATGGAATGTCAGCGGCCCACATACTTGGATATTGTGAATAATTCGGGAGGACATTAGAAGGTCAGGCATTATTTGTGATTTCTCTGAGTTTGCTGGATGGCAATCACCGCTCAGGAAGTCGGTCAAGCCTCTGGGTGAGTCGGTGTGGGCAGCCGATGACCAGGCAGAGGAAACCAGTCGTGTCTGCTCCGCTGTGCGCTTCACATTTCTTTGGGAAGGCTGGTCCCCCAGACGACGCGGGGACTCAGCCTTTTCTTTTCTCCCGAGCTGACAGTTTGAAAGTCAGGGAATTCTTTCTACTTGTATTACCTGTTTGTCAGCAATTTACTAAAGTTGTTTTTATTTAACACTCTACAGGTTCTGGGAGGTATAAGTACAAGCATGGTTTTATAGAGACGTAAAGAAACCAGGGCAGTGCCTGCATTGTTGGGGACCTGTATGTTTGTTTTAACCTATACACAAAGTCCCTTTGCTTTTTGCTTCTTTTCTGGCAACTTCACGTCCTGAAAATACCATGGTCTTTGTGTTTGAATGGCCCAAGCATTGTACCATTATGGCAGGATTGCCATTGGTAAACTAAGAAAAGGTGAGATAATGAGCAAATACATATGACAAGCTTTAATTTAAAAGGAAACAAATTTATTTGAAATCAAAGTACAGGTAACGCAGGATGAACTGCTGAAGGGTCAGCGTGAGTCTTAGATACCAGGCTTTCCTTGGCATTCCGTTTGGATCCTTTGTAAAGCGTGACCTGACATAACGCAGCGTCTTTCTTCCTGCTTGTCCCCCGTTGCACGGATTGTTGTTCATGAAAAACAGAAACAGAAACAAAGCCTTATCTTTAATTATATCCCGGTGAGGCTTTTCTTCTTACCTCAGAGGACAGGGCGGAGGGGCTGGGCCCGCCAGCACCTTCGGCCGGTAGTCGGGGTGGTGGTTGTCTGTGGACTGGACACCCGGTCTGGCAGAGCTTGGGCTCTGTGCTTTGCAGCAGTTAGCATCATCTGCGTTCTCTGGGATCATCCAGTCGGGCCCACAGCGTGGGGGTGGTCACCGAGGGTCTGCCTTGGCTGAGGACCCGGTGAGGGGCACAGCTTCGGAGCCATCTTCCCAAAGGCTCTTGCCAGGGAAGGGGTTGAGGGCAGGCCTGTGTTCACTTCAAACCAGCTGGTCTTCTCAGTGACCGGGGAATCACTAGCCATGGGTAACTAAGGAATCTTGGTTGTTAGAAAGCTGCCTGACAGTCGCCTGTCCCTTGTTACTGTTTGGGGGCTGCCCTGTGTAACTGGGGGTGCTCCCTGTGTGTGAGCCCGGCTGAGGGGCCCGGCCTGGCCCCGGCTGCATCCGCCCGGAGAGGACCCTTTTCATACCTGCTGCCCACGCTGCCTCGGCTCACCAGGCCTTGCTGTGCAGCCTGGTGAATAGTTAATATTATATTAACAAGAAGATGCCTGTATGTTATTTTGAGTAACATAGGTTCAAAAGGTTCATTTGAATGCATGGGGCGGGGTGTGTGGGGGAGGGTCATGGGGTGCAGTTCACAATTTTGACACCACATTCAGGACTTTTAATAAACACGGATTCCAAGGTGAGGCCCTAAAATGCTTCATGTGCTTCTAAGAACCCACTTCTTCGGATGGAATTTCCTTAGAACACCCCCCCCTCCTCCCCCCAGGCCTCGATAGGTATGCAGTTTATGTAGACGGTGACTGTGCCCATTTCAGGAGCGGATGTTTGTCTCTGTTGACCTAGTTTTCAAGATTTCCCTGGCAGAGCATGTCCACCTGGACGGCTGAGGCACAGAGGTGGGCCCAGACTCTGCGCTGTTGCTCATGTGCGATGGTGGGATCTAACAGCGACCCGCGGAGGGCTGGCCCTGCCCTGCCTACATCCCCTCGCGTCCTGTCCACCTCACTCTGGTTGTTGTGTTGACTGACATCGAGTGCGACCAGTACTTACAGTTCGTTAACTCATAATTTCTTGTTATTACCTGATTTTTTAAAATGTAAATCATTGTACCTTGTAAAGAAACCACCTTTATCCTTGTAGTTAGAAAACAGTCACCATAAGCAGAAGGTGAGGATGAACGGAAGTGGGCGGGCCCAGCCGCTCTGAAGGGGAGGCCGCCTCGCTGTCACGTGGCCCTGGGACCCCGCCCTCAGTGCGGACCTCACAGTCACCTGGGAGCTTCCCACGGCCACAGAGCCAGCTCATTAGAACGAGGATCTGGAATCTGTGGTTCTCTCAATTCTCTCAAGTGATTGACCAATTTGTTTTTAGCTGGCGTTAGCAAAAATTAGGGATTTTTCTGAAAAGAGGTTACCATTGTTTTGTGGTGGCCAGCATTCTCTGCTGCTCTCTGCAGCCGAGGAAGAATGGGTGTTTCATTCAACATTGATGTTTCCTTTTATTCCTAAAGGTTTTTTTTTTTTTTTCCTGCCCCAGTTTTGGTGAAATTATGTATCACTTGTGATAATTCATTTTAAAAATTCCTGAGCTGTGTGGTGCACTTTCATGAAAATTCATTTAGATAAAATTAGATATTATTGTTTAATGAGGTGGCATTTCAATTTAGACCTTGCGTCAGGCATATACCGAGAATTCTTTATGGAAGAGTTAGGTTCATTTGAGTAATAAAGGCTGAATCATGGGGCTTTAATTCTTAATCGCCGTGCGGATTGTTATCCGTGGGATGTGAGCTGTCTTAGTGGTATTCAATCAAGTGTCCACTTAGCCATGACTGGAAGTAATTGCTCCCAAGTGGGCCGCACGGTGACCTGTTAATACTCGATTTGACCCTGTGACCTTGTCTGCCCCATTGTTTAGGATTTTATAGCAGGCGAGTCTGTGTTTCTGTGGGGTCAAGTAGATAGCTGGAGGTCAAACATTTCCTGATTGCAGCCTTGCCCACACTGTAAGTCGCCAGAGCTGTGGCTTTGCTAATAGTCACTGCTGCACAGGGGACAGGCACCGTTTGAAAATTGTCTTGTCAGCCTGCATGTAAACAGTTTAATATTTTACGGAAAGAAGTTCATCTTGTAAATTAGGTATGAATAATACATTTGTAATTACTGCTTGTGTCTTTAAACACTTGTGTCTTAATTGGCTTGCTTTAAAAAAATGTATTTGCATTTGCCAGCAAGCTAAAATTAACTCGTGTAGAAACTCAGCCACGTGAGGACGGGGCCACCAGGCCTCTCGGCTCCAGGTTTGACGGGAGCTGATTCTGGCTGGACAGTGAGTGGAGGTGTCTCCTGTGTCGGGTTTTTACCTTTGTTATTTCATGCCACAGTGTTATTGGTGTTGCTGCTTGTTGGCTGGTAATATAAAACTTCCCCCAAAAGTCACATGGACACATTCCCTCTGTCTGTGAGTAACTCCAGTTAGCTCCCATCTCTCAGCTTTGTGAATTCAGTCACATCTGCGCCATTTTAGGGCCCCATCCCTGTAACCATGCCTTTTCACTTTCTCTCACTCTTAAGACACTTACCCAAGGGGTTTTCTACCAGTGCTTACATGGAAAAATATAACTAGAACAAAAGAAAACATACAATCAGAAGAGTTGGCAAGTAGAATGTCATCCAGGGTGACTCTGGAAGTCAACCCGAAATAAAACACTCATGTGAAGAAGCAAAATTAAGTGACTCTTCCTGATGTTTTGAATGTATTACTCAAAATAATATATTGGCATCTTCTTGTTAATCTAATATTAAAATAATCACATATGATTTGATTAAGAAGGAAAACCTTAATTGCTCAAATTTAAGGGCTGTTGTTTACCTTAAAGGTATGTAAATTGCTTTTTCTCTGAGGTGCAGTGATTTGTGCTGTTTTGTGTAAACTTCCTTTTTGGGCCGGTTTCCTTGTGAATTAAAGGTGGTGTCATTAAAGGTAGTATCATTTGTCCGAAAATTTGTACCCTCCTTGGCTTCATGTGAAACACGTCATTTTGCCAGTATGGAAAGGGCTAGCAAAATCCCAAGGATGTGCACACCGGTACCTGTGTGACTGTCAGAGGCAGTTCCCACGCTGTGTGCCGCGGTGCAGGGGCTGGACCTCGGGGCTGAGGACGTAGGCAGCTGTCTGACCTGCAGGCGCCAGGTGACTCAGCTCTCCTGTTAGGTTGGGTCATACTCCTATCGATAGTGCCATATTTTGCATAGCTGGGTTTTTGGCCGCTGCCATGGGAAAAAGCAAACGTACATTTGAAAAATCACTGTGGGACAGAAAACAAGGGTGGCAGTGTGCAATCCGATTTCAGGTGTGCGAAACCGAGCAGCACAAAAAGACACATGGCTTATTAGTAAGTATTGTGTTGTTTAAGAATGAAATAAAAATATCTGCCTTTCAATTTCCTCCCTAACCTAATAGCTACAAAGTTATTAGGGCTGGTGATAGTTGTTTGGATCTAACTAATCAGTAAATAGGGTTGTTAGGCCTTTCTTTGCCCAGAGGGGTTGAGGGAGAGGGGTCTGTGAAAACATTGCTGGCACACCACGAATGCTATGAACTGAGAAAGTTTGGGGGTTTCTGGCATAGATGCCACGTATTCGTTGAAAAAGAAAAAGTAGTTAGACCATTCAAAAATTTAAATAAGCTAAATGGAGAAAATAAAAATTGTTCTTGATGATGCTACCCAGAGACTTATGTACACTATTAATATTTCAGTGAAAAAAATTTTTTTGGCTTGCAAATACCAGAAACCAGAACCAGTTAATATAAGAAAAAAGAACATTCTTCAAGAATGAAGGGTAGCCCTGGCTGGTGCTGCTCAGTGGTTGTAGTGTCAGTCCATGCAGGGGTTTTGGGTTCGATCCCCCGTGCGGGAGGCAACCAATTGATGTGTCTCTCTCACATTGGTGTTTCTCTCTCCCCCACTCTCTCTAAAAATCACTGGAAAAAATACACTAGGGCGAGGATTAACAAGAACAAAAAGGAATAAAGCAGTATCCCGGGGGCCACATGCAGAAAAGGGCGGAGCCAGGGCTGGGAACACCTGTCGACTGCAGCTCCTCCCATGCTTTCATTCCTGCGAAATTTAATCATTCTCTATATTTAAAAGAAACTTGTGTTTGATGGGAAATAGAATTCAGTTTGAAATCTTCCCCTGAGCCCCTCTCACATCTACTCAGGCCGCAGTGCCCACATTTCAGCTTCTGGTCTCTGTCCCTCCTCAGCACACGGTTCAAGCCTTGCACAGCGCATTGCCGCGGGAGGGAACTACCCCCTCCCACCTTCCTGTCTTCTGGCTGCGGATAATCCAATCGACACGGGCAGATTGACAGGAGAAAACGTCCAAACTTTATTCCGTGCGCCCATACGGGGTTCCCTAAAATCTGGGACCCCAGGGCATGCTGGGCAGTCCAGGCTTGCTTGCCACCTTGAGCCAAGGAGAGAAAGGGGGGTAGTGGTTTGGGACTTCACGGGGGGCAGCGCTCCCGCGGAGAGGGACAGCAGGTGTTGGCTGGGCATCTTTCCCGGCCGGACGGGCCGCAGAGGACGTGTCTCCCTTCCCGGAGGACCTGCTGGAAATAACCGGCTTAAAATAATCTGTACCCCGAGAAGTGCCTTGGGGTGCCAAACGGGGTCTCCTGAGTAGAATACTAGGGTTGATGTCTGCTGCCCCTCCGTCGGTCAGTCCGGCGGAGCATGAAGGCACTGGGGTTCTGTCACCCCCACTTCCCTGCAGCGGCAGGGCCGGAGGGGCACGGTCAGCCCCGGACCCTCCCCTAGAGCGGCCTTTCGAACTCATTGCTGACATTACTCTCCTCCCCCCCCCCCCCTCCGCTCCCCTCCCCGTCCCCACCGCCTTCTGCCGGTCCCTCAGCTTAAACGCAGAGACTTACTGTCTCCCCTCCTGTGGCCACAAGTCCAGGATCAGCGTGTGGGCCAGGCCAGGTCCTTCCCTCACTGCTCCACCCCTCGCACGGCCTCTGCCCTCGGCTCCCGGTGGCTCTTCCTGTGGGGTCTGTGCCCATGTCTCCTTGTGAGAAGCAGCCGGCCCTTGGTTGGGGCCCCCTGCCCCATATGACCTCGTCTTAACCAAATACCCCTGCAGTGACCCTGTTTCTTGGTACGGGCACATCCTGACCCCCTCCTGATGCTCAGCTCAGATCGTTGAATTTAGGAGAATTAAATGTGCAAAGCACCACGACTCCTCAGAATATTACAAGGCAGAATGCAAAACCCATGGGCATTAGAAAGGAAACCATAGGAGGAGGTGCCGTGCCCCTGGCCTTTACCGCAGGCCAGCAGCCTTGGCCCACGTCTCCCTCTGCGCGGACACTGGTGTGGACAGCACACGGCCAGTCACAGGTCGTATTTCTTCCTTTTCATATGACCTGAGCACAGTGTTTGATGAATCTGTGCCAGTCCATGGGATGATTGACAGGGTGGCATTGGCCCCCAGAGACCCTGGGTCATGGCAGCCTTCCGAAGCTCTGCCCGCACTGTGCCGACCAGGCGCTGTCCACGCGGGGTCTTTCCATCTGGGGTGCGGATGCTGAGGCCTTGCCCAGGGTCACACGGCTAAGCCAGGACTGACCGCAGGCCTTGCTCAACACAGACCCTGGATTCTTTGTGCCTCTGACTTACTGGGTCCCCGTTTCCTCGTCTCTCCTGGAAAACACCCTCACAGGAAAAGTGGTATTTCCCGTCTTTTCGGTTTGCCTGTCTCTTTATAAATAAAGTAGAGTTTACCCTGAGCAACAGGAATGTAAAACAAGAAGTGTCTGCAGGTTGGATGTGCCCAGGTGGCCAGACGAGCCTGGGGCCCTCGGTGTGGCTGGGCAGCTGTGCGCGGGCCCCGTGTCCCTGGGCTGGTGTCGGGGTCATCACCAGGCCCCAGGTCTGCTGGCCACTGCTGGTGCCCGTGCTGGGGTGTGTGGGTGGCTGTTTCTTACTTTGGTCTTGTCACCTGCCTTTGTGGCAGTAACGTGGGCATCATCCCTGCTGCTCCGATCGTCCGTGGCTTTCAAGCAAAGCCCCTGGAGAACCTGCCAAGTCAGGGGCTCCGTGAAAGGCTGGCGCGCAGGGCCGAGCTGAGCGCTGGGCCGTTGGCGAAGTGCTATCTGCCCTGGGCCCTGGGCACAGGCGGCTCCCTCTGCCCAGAAGGGGCAGCGCAGCGGAGGGGGCGCGGAGGGCTCGGGCCAGCTCGCGGTTGCGATGGGAGGGAAGTTACTCTGATGGGCCCAGGTCTGCTCTCCTGTATCTTCCAAAGAAAGCAGGAAACGTAAGTAAGGAGTGTTCAGTGCCGGTGCTGGAAGCCAAGCGGAAATGCAGTCTCTGCAGTTCCCCGTTTCCCACCCCCTTGGGCTCTGGGTCATCAGTCTGCAGTCCGGGCCCACGGCAAGTGCCAGCACCTGGGCTGGCGCCATCTCTGACCTTCTCTGCCCTGTCACCTAAGTCAGGAGCCTTCCCCTGCTTCTGTCTCCAAACCCCGACCTGCACTTTAATTGTCCTTGTCCTCGGTCTTTCCCTGTGGGGGCCCCTCCCCCTTCTGGTGCTGGCGCGGTCCCTGGCTACAGGGGTGACTGTGAGTGGGGCGAGGGTGGGTGGGCCTCGTTTCTCCTGGAGGGTTTTCTCCCCGTTGTCATCTGCATGCGTTTTGCTGCGTGTCGTGGGTCCCTTCTGGCAGGTGGCACTGTCATTTGTTGACCATGCCTTCTGAGTTTACCTGAGTTGCTTTAGAGAAAAAATAATAAATGTCATAGAAATTTCAGTGGGCGTATCCATGCCAACCTGTTTGGGATCCTAGCGGCTAAGTGGGGACATAGCCGGACAGGTTTCTGATGGACACTGTCGTCAGCATTCGGGGATCACGGACTTCCCCCCACCCCCTGCGCCGGGAAGTTTCAGATACGCAGCCGTTTTCCGAGGGCAGTCTCTTGCTGACGTGCTTAGGGCACTGGGATAGCATGCTGTCGCTGCTCTGGGAAGTGTGGGGGAAAGGCCCCTTACGTGCTTGTAAAGATGTCCTCGAGTCCGCCTGAGTGACAGGCAGGGACTGTTTCCAATGTGCCGCCCGGACGTTTGCACTGAACAGCCTGCACGGATTCCTGCCTAAGCTGGCTCCCTCCCACTCGGGATCTGAACAGGTCCAGGGGTCGGCCAGCTTCAGGCTGGGCAGTCACACTGCACTATGCTGGGACATGGATATATGTCTTTCAAAAATGTGAACTCTTTCCCGTCATTGCAAAGGAATGTAGATGATGTATTTTCAAAAAGGTGCAGAGATTGATGGGGCAACAGAAGTCTGAGGGTTCATTTATGGGTGAGAGGAGAACAAGCTTCGTGTCCCAGACACTCACAGTGGGATGGCAGGCTGTCTCCAGGTCCCTGGGGAGCCGCACAGAGTTCATCTGGAGTCGCTTGTGTGTGTGCTTGTGTGTGTGTATGTATTTGTGTGTGTCTGCGTGTTTGTATGTCTGTGTGTATATCTGTGTGTATTTGTGTGTGTATGTGGTGTGTATGTCTGTATGTGTGTGCGCGTGCATGTGTGTGTCGGGGGGGTGAGAATGGATGCAGGTATGCTTTCTTTCCTTTCCTTCCTCTTTGTCCTTCTGTGTTTTGTTGCCTCCCCCCCCTTTTTTTTTTTTTGCTTTTTTGGGTACTTGATAGTAGATGTTTATCTAATTTTAATGTTAAATCAAAAGACTGCAAAGTCAGCCTTCGCCGGTTTGGCTCAGTGGATAGAGCGTTGGCCTGCAGACCAAAGGGTCCCGGGTTCGATTCTGGTCAAGGGCACGAACTTGGTTGCAGGCTCCTCCCTGCCTGGGCCCTAGTTAGGGTGCGTGCAGGAGACAACTGGTCGATGTGTTTCTCTCACATGGATGTTTCTCTCTGTCTTTCCCTCTTGCTTCCACTCTCCCTAAAAATCTCCCCAAAATGGAAAAATGTCCACGGGAGAGGATTAAAATAAAAACATGGCAAGGTCAACAAGCTGGTTTTTAGTTGGAAAACTGTGTCCTGTGGATGCTTGACACGCGTCTGCTGCAGTTAAGGCTCCTTCACGGGGATGTGTTCGCGGGGCCGGCCCACTCTCGGGATGGGGCTTCGGAGGCGGGGAGAGAGGCGGCTGCTCCTGGCTGGCACCTTCAGAGATTCGGCAGCAAAGGCTCATTTTGTAGTTTAAAGCGCTTATTCCAGTTGCATTCTTGGCTTTACAAGTTGGGGAAGATTTGAGCCTTTGACTTGTTCTTTGAGGCATTCTAAAGACTAAGAATTTAATTTCTTAAGCCAAAGAATAGAACTAAAGTTGCCCCAACTTAATAAATATGAGGATTTGTTCCATGAGACCAGAGGCACTATGGGAAATGATGGTGTATAACCAGGAAGGGGATGAGTGAGTGGAGATGGGCCCCTGGGAAGGTCCAGGACTTCCAGGTGAGCGCTGATTTTAGAGCAGAAGCTGGGAGCCGTGTCCTGAGGGGCTCAGGAGGCGCTCGGAGGGTAGGCGGTGAGCTGCGCAGTGGAGCGCGGCCGGTCCGTCTCCGCCCGGCTCGCCGCTGGCGCTGGGCTTGGCGGGCCTCTTCCGGAACCTGCTCCCCTCTGTGTGCCCACCTTCTGCCCATTCACACTTCTGCTGCTCCCTCTTCGGTCCCGTGTTATGTTGCTGCCATCACATACACAGAACCCTTCCAGTTCTCTGTCCTCATTGTCCCCCATGGTTTGCAGAGAGCCCAGCCTAGTATAAGCTCAGTAAATGAGGTGGGGTTGAGGGTGAGGTCACAGAGGGAAGAGGCTAGCTGCTGGGACAGGTCAGTCACCCGTATCCAATGGCTCAAACCCAGTGCTGGCTCCTGGTTCCCGGGCCTCTTCCCGCAGGAGGCGCAGTGTTAGGCACCTTTGTTCTCCACCGGGTGGCTCTGCCGTCTCCTACCTGTGGTTTAAAGGTTTGGAGAAAAGAGAAAAGAGCAAGGAGGAACATGAAGGTGAAATGTTATGGGCCAGGTGTGGACGTAGTGTGCGTGACCTGCACAGAAGCTCCATTCCACCGACGACAGTGTCCGTAGGAAAGGAGAAGCGGCAGCTCTGCGTGGGGCCGGGACGGATGCGCAGGCAGGGCTCCCTGCGCTGGCCCTGCCCCGGCAGGCGCCCCCGCACGCGGCCAGGGCGGGAGGCTGTGGTTGGCCGACCCGGAGCCTTTGCCTTCTCATCTGGAGAAGAAGAGGGTAGATGTTTGGAGCAGGGAACCTAGTTGCTGACAGTGACCTGTTGAGTCCCTGTGGTGTTTAGTTTCTCAGGGTTCTTAGAGAGACGGCCTTGGGTAAAACACAAAAAAATAAAAAAATAAAAGGCACTGTGAAATGGCCAGCAAGATTCTCGCTGATTTCCCCAAGTAATTGTTCACTAAGAGGGTGAGTTGAGAGTTGTTCACTGGGGAGGGTTTATTATTCTAATGTGCTTTGCACTATTTCCAGAATAGCTAGTTACTGAGAGGATTTGAAGTTCTGAGGACCATCCCATAGACCTGATGGATTTCAGCATTTACACACCAAAGAAAGATAAGACTGCCGTTCGATGCTGACAGCCATGGCTTTAAATACATTACTTAGTCAGTTCTTTTAAAAAAAATCCTCACTGAGCATATGTTTATTGACATTTGAGAGAAAGGGAGGGAGGGAGAGAGGGTGTTAGAGAGAGAGGGGGAGGGAGGAAGGGAGAAAGAGAGAGAGAGAAACATGGATGGGCCTGCCATACTACACACCCTGACCGGGAATTGAACCTGCAACCTAGGTATGTGCCCTGACTGGGAATTGAAGCTGCCACATTTTGGCGCATGGGACAATGCTCCAACCAACTGAGCCACTTGCCCAGGGCCTACTAATGTCTTTTTTATCTTTGCAGTAATCCACTGAGGTAGTTTTCCCATTTTATAGTTGAGGAAACTAAGGCCTAGAGAGATTAACTTGTTCAAGATAATGCAGCTGACTAAGTGGAGGAGCTGGAATGAGAGCCAGACAGCCTGCAAGCCAGTGCTCCGTTCTCTCTGACGTGAACATTAGTCTTAGGGAAAGGGAGTGGTACCAGCAGCTCAGCGTGCATGGAAGGTTGGCCGTTCTGTTCTCTGAGAATGAATGGACAAGCATTCTCCATTTGATTGGCCAGGTTGCTCCAGTGGTAGTAAAATAAGCATTTCACTGACAATATTATAATGGACTAGAGGCCTGGTGCACGAAATTCATGCACTGGGGTGGGATGTGTCCCTCAGCCCAGCCTGCACCCTCTCCAATCTTGGACCCCTTGGGGGACGTCCAACTGCCGGTTTAGGGATTGGGCCTAAACTGGCAGTCGGACATCCCTCTCGCAATCCGGGACTGCTGGCTCCCAACCGCTTCCCTGCCTGCTTGCCTGATTGCCCCTAACTGCTTCTGCCTGCCAGCCTGATCACCTTCTAACCGCTCACCTGCCAGCCTGATCGATGCCCAACTGCTCCCCTGCCAGCCTGATTGCCTCCAACTGCCCTCCCCTGCTAGCCCAGTCACCCCTAACTGCCCTCCTCTGCCGGCCATCTTGTGGTGGCCATCCTATGACCTCATGGGGGCGGCCATCTTGTGCGAGGGTGTGACGGTCATTTTGCATATTATCTCTTTATTATATAGGAGGATGTTTCCCTGAGAGTTAATAAAGTGGTCTATATACTACTTGGTAATATAATCCCTGTTGCTAGTTTGGCTGCTAAACCCAAGGAGCCTCTGGGCAGTGGTAGCCAAATGCGTTCCCGCCTTGTAACCCCAAAGCCGTGTTGCGGGCAGCAGGCCCCTCCCTGAAAGCATTTGGTCACTGACTTCTGATGCTGGAGTTTGCATGGGCTTGCGTCGTGTTGTGATTGTTGTCTGTGTTTTGCGTTGCCACGTCTATTTTTTGGTAGGTTATCTTTAGGGTAGATTACTACTAATATTTTTAGTGAAATTAAGAACTAGTATTTTGGTCCTCCTTTCTGGATACTTAAAGCACTGTATTAAAAAATGGGTGTTTTCTCAGTACTTACTAGCTGGTAACCTCCTTTCCCAATTGAGAAGCCGTATTCTCAGACCCACAGCAGCTCTTTGGAGTTCACAGGGGCTGAGACCAAAGGCACAGTCAGGTGACAGGTGAGCCATGCTTGGCAATGGGGGTGCTTCGCAGGCATTTGTTGAGTGACTGAACGAATGCAGGAACAGAGGATGCACCTTAATCTGGTTAATCTTTCATTTTCTAGAAATGACCAAGGTAATATATTTTAGGAAGGAAATTAGGATACAAAGTATAAACTCATTTTTCTTTTGATTTAATTTCAAACTTATACAAAAGTTGAAAGATTGATATAACAAATTTCCATATACCCATCGACCAGGTTTACCAGTCGCTTATGCTTGTCTCCCTTTGTTTATTGCCGCCTTTGCCCCTGACTCTCTCCTCCTCCTTCTCTGATATATTCACACATATGTGTGCACACACATCCACACACACAAGGTTTAACATTGATACAAGACTCTTGTCTAATTTTGTCATGTCTCAGTCTTTTATCGCCATTATTTTTCCCAGTCCAGAATCTAATCCAGGATTACACATTGCATTTTAGTTGCCATGTCTCTTTTATAAGATTGTGTTTAATGAGCATTTGATCAACAAAATCTATTACAGAATCCCAGGTGAGTGCACTGAATATCCTTCTGATCCATTCTCTTGGGTGTAGACAAAATCGCTTCTGAATGTCAGAGACACATAGCTCCCCTTCCTTCCTTAAAAGTTGAGGGTTGTTGTTGTTTTTTGGCATTTTTTCTTAGTAATACATCCACGGGTGTCACTACTCTAGCCATAGCGAGCTCAGTGGCACTGACATTGACGCCTACTCTTCCCGGGTCACGTACTGTGTCACCGTTTTTGTCTTCTGTATCCTTAGCACAAAGTGTCCCCTTCTCCTCTCCCCTCTCCTTCCTCCTCTGCTGACCTCTTTCATTTCACAATGGACCTTCGAGGACAGTGAGACTGGCTCTGGCAAAGTGTGATGAGCCCTGGCTTGGACCCTGGTGGTAACTAGTACTCTGCAGGCGCGATTCAGCGGCCTGCAGGGCGGGCAGCTGGGGACATAGGCAGAGCTTTCGCTGTGTGAATTTTGATCAAAGGGAAATGCATATACCATTTAGCTGAGAGTTCCTTTATATTTAATCACATGTGAGAGGACAGCAACCCGCGGAACAAAGTGGCATGGGAGGCCAGAGCTGAAGACGGCAGCGTGGCGGTGTGGGCGCGCAGAGGTGGGGCCTGGGTGTGCATTCAGCCGAAAGGCCTGGTGTGATGAGTTGGTCTACAAATGGCGCCTTGTTCCAAAAAGGATGGTCTGTCCTGATATTCTTGAACTTTTTGAGTTAAAATAAAACTTGAAAATAGCATGATGATCTCTACGCTGTGGAATTAAAATTTTTACTTCTAGAAAAAACCAGTAATTTTTATATTTTTCCTTTGAAGTTGCCTGCTGTGGATCTACTTAATTTTTATCCAATTACAGTTTTGGGTGTTTGAAGTGTGTTTTTCTTGTCTTAGGGCTGGGGATGTCATTAGCGAGTGGAGTGGAGATTGGAGGCAGGGCTGAGGCTGGGGTTGAGGGAGATGGATTCCGAGTGGTGGCTGGGCCTATGGGCAGAGAGCTGACCCCTCCAGTGGGTCCACTCCAGTGCAGAGGAGAGCTGTGGTGTGGGACCCAGGTCTCTGGTAAGTGTGGGCATGTCTGTTTTTTCTCCTTGCATCTGGGAGGCAAAGACAACACAGCCTGACCTGTGGGGAGGGGCCTTCTCAGGATAGCCGCTATTCTGGATTCATTCATTCAGTCTGTGATTCATTCAACAGATTTCATTAAGTACCTTTTTTTTTGTACCTGGCGCTGTTCTGAGAATGTGGAAAAAAATCAGTGCACAAAGCAGACCCTCACCCAGTGGACGCTCCTGCTCTGGGGAGATGGGAGGGAGACAGTGTTGAGCACATGAGGCAGTGGTCAGAGAGCGTGGGCAGGGGGAGGAGCCCAGGAACAGCACTGCAGTGCTGGGTGGGGTGGCCAGCGGGGTCTCTGTAAAGGTGTTGTTGGAGCAAAGACTTGCAGGAGGCAAGCCAGTTAGTCCTGCAGAAGATTTCAGGCAGAGGGAACAGTGCAACACGGGGCCTGTGGTGCAGGCTAGGCCTGCTGTGACTGAGGGACAGTCAGGATGTAACTGGACAAACAGTGGGTCCAAGCTGCCTGTCACTACTTGAGCCAATTAAGCAGAGACAGGGTTGATCATGTGAGCGTTTATTCCAGTACTGCCGGCAGTTTGGGAGAGCAGCAGGTCATCCATAAAAATCTGCTCTGCCTTTTCCCATGAGCCAGCTGCTTATATTGGATGGAAGGACAAAGATTACTTGGGGAAGTAGGCAAAAGGAATGCCAAATGACAGTTTACAGGTCTGGAGATTTGCAAGGGCCTGGGGATAGGTGAAGGCTGGGGGTCTTCAAAGATTGAAGACCTAGTGATCTGCAAAGGGCTGGGGGTCTTTAAAAGGCTGGAGTCTCTGCATGAGAACAGGCAACTCCAGATGGGGAGGATGGGCTGCATCTCCAGGTGAGCTCCCAGGTCCCCAGTGCAAATGACAGGTTAGGATGTGCCTTCTTTAATCAGAACAAAGCAATCAGGGTTAACCGAGCAGGATTAATATTCCTTACAATTGTAGCTGGTCCCCAGTGTTCCATTTCTGCCCCTATCAGGGAGGCTGATGTGACTGCCAGCCCCCGGGAGCGTGGTGAGAGACGGGCTCTGCGGGATCTGGGGCCTCGCTGTTCAACACTGGCCTTGTGCCTGAGTGACCTGCTGCCCCGGAGGTACTGAGCTGATTTAAATGTGAACAGGATTCTCTGGGCTGTGTTGAGAATAGCCCTTGGGTGGGCATGGGGTGGGGGAAGGGATCCGTTAGGCAGCTTTACAGGAACCCAGGCAGGGGTGGTGGCCATGACCAGGAAGTTGGTGTGAAGGTGGGACGCAGCCCTGAGATTTGAGATCATCTTTGCAGGCAGGCACCGTGGGATTTCCTAATGGAAAAACGAGTCAAGATTCACTCAGATAGATGGTTTGCCTGAGTGTGCTGGACGGATGTGGTTGCCATGGGTCGTGACGGGGCGGCTGTGTGGAGCCTGTTTCAGGGCAGATCGGGGTCTGGGCGTGTCGAGTCCGCGACACTTAGACTTCCCGAGGACATTTCATGGAGGCAGATAGGTGCCCAGGCCTGGAGCTGAGGAAAGAGGTGTGGGCTGCTCTGGAAGTCTGGGGGAGTGGACCTGCCCCCGCAGCTGGTTTTCGTGTTACCTGAGGCCGGCCTACTGGTCATGCAGGGACCCTCCTCTGTTGGGCGGTCCCGGGTGCTCCCCGTTAAGGAGATAATGGGTTTAGCTCTCTAAGGGGATGTCAACCTGGGGTGAGCTGTTTGCTCTTGAGGCATGCGGGCTGTGGTGCTGGTTGCATGCACTCCAAGGAAGACCTCAGAGTCGCGCGAAGCCGGGGGTCCCACGCAGGCGTGCAAAAGCCTTTCTTACCTTCCCGTGAGAGGAGCAGACTGGGGGCCTGTGCATGGGCCCAGTGGGAAGGAGCCCAGTCGGCCGACTCCCTGTCCCATTCTCTTCTCCGCTGGGCAGAGCAGCTTCTGTTGGAGAAGTGTTTGCTCCGAAAGTGGGTAATGCGGCACTTTGGCTTCTTGCATTCATTCTCGATCTCTCGTCACCAGGAGATGGGCTTGCATTCCAGAAAGCAGACTTCTCCTGGCGTCCTCACTGAGAGCTTAGAGACGTGTCCTGGGGTGTCCCTTTGTCAAGGCAGCCTGAGAGATTTGGGGATGCTGGGGTAGCAAGCGGTAAGTAAGGGTTGCAGAAGGTTAGGGATTCGTTTTTTGTAAGGATTTCCCCTTCCTGCCTCCAGGAGAGACGGGGTGTGACTGTCTTGGCTTAGTGATTGCTTGACTGCTGCCGGGTCTTCTCCTGAGATGGCCAGGCTGAGCT
The DNA here is from genome assembly GCF_027574615.1 of Eptesicus fuscus. Lineage (NCBI taxonomy): Eukaryota > Metazoa > Chordata > Mammalia > Chiroptera > Vespertilionidae > Eptesicus > Eptesicus fuscus. Next base: position 58,014,925 of record NC_072490.1, on the reverse strand, counting down.
GCCTGTCTGTAGCCAAAATTAGAGGTCATTTAGAGGCCAGCGAGGTGACCCTACCCTTAGGCCCGATATCCTGTCTCTAAAGCACCACCGGGAGGCAATACAGTACAGTCTGAACTAGATTCAAATCCTGGTTCCTCCACGTGATTGCTGTGTGCTCATGAGCAGCTTGCTAACATCTCTGAGCCATAGTCTCCCACTGAGAGGACTCCTTCCTGCCTGGAGCAGGGCCGTGAGGAGCAGACTGGGAGCACGCGTGTCAGGCCGAGCACTGCTCTTGGCTGCCATGAATGCTGCATGGATGATAGCTCTGATGGTTGTCGTTCCTGGCCTGTCCACCAACTCCAGCCTGAGGCTTAGGCCAGTTTCCTTAAGATTAAGGTAGCTTCCAGAATGTACTAATTGGATTATTACATTTTCACGCATGATGTATATTTAGATATACATGCATGGTTTGAAATCTACACACGTATATATTCAGTCAAGTTTATCTTTTAAAAATCTGTAAGAATTATATTTTTGAGTCATTGAACCATGATAAAATTGTTTTTCAAAAGAGATTCCTATAAGTGATCAAAGTGGGGAATAATGTAGAAATGGAAATAAAAAAATTTGAAAAGAAACCTGATGTTACTACAAGGGCCCTAGTAGAGTATGTGCTTTTATAACGCGGTGTTTAAAAACGGTGCTTTCCTGAGCTGTTTCGGGTTGGATGGCACAGATGAAGTTTATGGGATTTGGGATAAATATTTTTTGGGTAATGCTACAAGTTGTACTCTTATAATCAGAGAGGCTTATCAGCAGCTTTTCAAAATCTGACATTTCACGTGGAATGCCCAGCGAGGGAAGTTAACACTGTGAGCGCTTTCACAGTTGAATTCCACACACATGAATTATGACAAGTGAGGCGACTGCTCTGTGGTTTGTTGTGTCTGGTCTGGTTCCTACTTTGAAAGTTGCAGTTGCATTTGGTCATTTGAAGCTTATTTTCACAGCCTGGCCAGCCAGCAGGGTTCCTGGGCTCTGCGGGGCGGGCGGTTAGAGTGCATCAGACAAAAGGACTGAGGGGCTTATTTAACATACACTGTTTGACTTAATTTAGATATTTGATGGAAAGAAAAGCCTTTTATTATCACCAAAGGGGAAAAGCTGCCAAATATTGTGAGGCTCTGCTGAAATACTGTAACGAGTACAGAGTGGCAGTACATTCCACAGCCTTACATAATGGGTGTTTAATGATAGGTGTTTCTTTACACTGAGCACACGCATCTTAGATATTTGCACTTTGCAAATTATGTGCTGTGGTTCAAGAAACTCCGGTTTATGTGTTTTCATAAAAAAATTGTCTTAATGAAATATATACTGGTTTTTAAAAGTGGCCCTTTAACTGTGGTTTATGTTTATTCCACAAGCCCAGATTGGGGCGCTTATGCCAGGAATGAACACTGTCCGTCCTGCCTTTGACAAACACGTGAGCAGTAGCTGGTGTGCGCTGCGCATCTCGTGAGGTAGGGGTTGGCCTGCTGCGCAGATGGGGCTCCGGGAGGGCTGGTGCCCTGGGCGGGACCCGGGCTGTCCCGGAGGAAGCCCAGCCCTCTGGCTGTGCTTGGCTGCCGCATCTTCCACAGAGACCGAACCTGCTCAGGTTGCCAAGGCCCAGGGTGATCCGATTTTCAATTTGAGATCTACCCCAGCACTCCCGGGCATGGACGTGGGGCCGCTCCGGGTCCACCTTGTCCCCTGCCAAATCTTGTATGTTGAAGTCCTACCCCCTTAGTCCCTCAGAAGGTGACTGTATTTAGGAAGAGGTTTCTTAAGGGGGTAATTAACTTAAAATTAGCTGGTTAGGGGGGTCCTAATCCAGTGTGAGAGATGTCCTGAGAAGAGGCAGCACAGGCAGGTAGCAAGGGGAGACCGGGGGTGGGGGTGGGGGCAGGCAGAAGCAGCCTCCACCAGCCCTGGAGAGGGAGAGGGAGGGGCCTCCAAGGAGAGCGGCCACCCTGCGCCTGCCTCGGTCTCCACACTTCTAGGTGTCTTGGCTGTGAACCACCTGACCTGTGCGTCACATGGCAGCCTGGGCAGATGAATGCAGGAGCGAATCAAGTGTACCAGACGGCCTGGCCCGCTGAAATGTGTATCCCTACAGTGCTTCACTGCGGAACACGGGCACATCCTTCCCCGGGGAGAAATCCAGTCCACCTGGCGAGGGTTGTGTTCCCGTTCACCAACACGCACAGTGGGCCAGGCACCGTAGCCCTGGCGGTCGGAGCTGTTCTGCCTCTATCCTGTAGTGAGGGGCTGTGGCAGGGAGCTTCAGTGGCCCCGTGGGACCTCCAGGCTGTGGCCTCCGGCTGTGGCCTGTCCTGGGCCGTGCTGGCCGGCCCAGTGAGGCCAGGGCTGGTGCTGGGCCTGCCGTCATGCTCCGTGAGAAGATGCTGGGACCACTACCTTACACCGGCTGTAGTCCCATTTCCAGGGAGAGGCTCTGGAGCGGCTGGAGTGTCATGACGTCGCATGATCGCCGTGTGACGGAGTGTTCCCTGTGGGAGCCCCACGCTGGGGCCCAAGCAGCTCCGCGGCGGGAGCCACCCCGAGGGACGCCTCGCCCCGGGCAGTGCTGGCCTGGCACCTGCGTCGTCACGAGGAAGGGCAAGAGGGAGAGGCTGGCTGCCATCTGGGTTTTTAAAACAGAAAAAAGTCTCCTTTTCCCTTATTTACACACGTTATTTATGAGTAAAAGTAAAAATAACTAAACCAAACCAAGCCAAAAATAAATAAAATGTATCTACAGTCCCACCCCCAGAGGAGAGTGAGCACTTTGGAATCAAGCTTGGGTTGGAATCAAGCTCTCCCTTACTAACTACACGACTTTGGACAAGTTATTTAATTTCTCTCTGTTTTCATTTTCTGTCTTTAAAATGGGGACAATAAATAAATAAAGCTTGCTTCATTGAGTTTGCAGTAGCCCAGGGTATATAATGTGCTCTTTGTAGCAAAGGCACTCAGTAACTATACTTCAGAACTGTAAAAAGAATCAATGTTTGTGACACATCTTTGTTACTTAGCAACATATTAGGCAGCGAACATTCGGTGTGCATATATGATGTTGGGATCATGATTTCTTCCGTGTCCATGTTTATCTTTACAACTCTTTTAACAGCAGCATAGTACTTCCTCGTCAGTGTGAATCATAATGGGTTTCGTTTGTGCTGGACGTTTATTTTCCCAGTTTTATGTACCATGCACAGTGCCCTTGGAGCTGAATTTTCCTCAGTGATCACTGTTTTATTAGGACCATTCTAAGGACGGGTGACCAGGAAGGCGTTTCAGGGCTGTTGAAGCAGTGCCCGGGGACCCTCAGCGGCCGCCGGCTCACCTGCGCCTGGCCCTGAGGGGTGCCTTCCATCGGTGAACTCGGTAGCATGAGCTCGGTGGGCACAACAGAAGCGGCACAGTATGCTCCGCGGGCCTCTGACGCAGAGGACAAGGCGCTCAGCGGGCCGTGGCCCAGTTATGCGCGGTGCTCTCGGCCGTGGACTCACCTTCACAGCAGCATCGAGGGGGGCCTCCTGGGACTCGCGTTAGCCCCATTTATACGTGCAGAATAGAGGTTCGGCGAAGTGATGCGATTTGTCCAAATCACAAATTAGGGGACTCTGGCAGCGCTGGGCGGGGGGTCCAGGGCGCTGATGCTCAGCCCGGCCCTGTCCTGGGTAAGGAGGTGCACGTGGGGTGTGGAGGGCGGGGTGGAGCCGGCGGGGGGTCTGCTTGCTGGACCGGAAGGCTGGGCTGTGGCAGACAGGCAGCAGGAGAGGGAGCCGGTGCGGAGGGCATAACGACACCTCCCCTTTGAGGCTTCCGTGCAAAGCCGCCTAATCCTCACCCAGCCCCGAGAGCCGAGGACACGGAGGCCCAGGGACAGTGCGTGGCGTGGCCCGTGAGTGTCACAGCAAATTCGGATGCCCCGGACCAGACTGGGAAGCAGAACTCAAGGCGTGAGTTTGCACCTGGGATGTGTTTGTTGGGAGTGACCTGTCCCTGCTGCCGAACGTGAAGTCCGCAGTAGCCACTGTCATTGGAGTCACCTGGCAGTTCGCTGTGTACTCTCCGCGCCCCTCGCGGGAAACGTCATCTAAGTCACGTGTTCTTCAGTTCTCCTTCCGGGCAGGCGGCCCCAGCCCACCGAGGACCACTGTGGGCCAGAGAGGCCTCAGGGCTGGAGCCCGAGACCGGGAGGCGCCATTGGAGGAGAGGGAGACTCAGGGCGCCGCCTGCGTGGGGACGCCGCCTGCGTGGGGACGCCGCCTGCGTGGGGACGCCGCCTGCGTGGGGACGCCGCCTGCGTGGGGACGCCGCCTGCGTGGGGACGCCGCCTGCGTGGGGACGCCGCCTGCGTGGGGACGCCGCCTGCGGGTCTCCTTCCTCCGTGGGGCGCATGGCCGGCTCCCGGCCGGGCGCGCTGGCTCTCGGCGCCCCTCCTTCCCTGGACTTGCTGGACTTGAAGCGAAGCCGGGGTGTAGCTGGGCGGCAGCGGGGGTTCCCGTGGGCGTGGGCCGAGCACCCCGTTGGGCTGTGTCCTGGGAGCCTCTCGGCGGAGCGGCTGGTGATGGTTGGGAGCATGAAGGGCACTTGGCTTTCGCGTCCCCGTGCCTGCCACCCTCCCGCGGCCTCGGTGAAGGGCCTCCGAGCCCCGCCCTGTGAGGTAGGACCCGCGCTGTGCCCCGGCGGCTTCCAGGCACAGGCGAGGCGGGCGCCCGTGGGCTGCGCACAGGGCCGGCTCCAGCTGGCTGTCCTGGGAGAGGCCCGTGTTCCTCCTCTTACAGGACGTTGTGCCACCTCATCTCTGCACTTGTCCTCCATGATTCCGTCCAGACCCTCAGCTCTTCTCATGGTGTCCTGAGCCACCCTCCACCCGGTCATTCCTGGTCCCCGGGCGTTTCCACCCGTGTCATTCCTGGTCCCCCGGGCGTTTCCACCCGTGTCATTCCTGGTCCCCCGGGCGTTTCCACCCGTGTCATTCCCCCGGGATGCCGTCCTTGTCCTCACGAGAAAATGTGGCTCGGATGCTGGACAGACTGTGCCTGGGCGCCTCCACCCCGCAGGGTGGGTCTCCCTTGGCAGGAATTGTCCGCAGCTGCCTCAGGCATTTCACTGGGCGGTTCACGGTGTTTAAGCGGAGACAAGTGACTGGGAGGCAGTGGCCGGTGGCTGGCCGGTGACCGTCCCGCTGAGCCAGCGTCCGCTCGGCCGGCTGAAAGCCGACGTCCGCTGGGTGAGTGGTCACTGGCCAGCGCCACGTGAAGGAGAGAAGTCCTGTCGTGCTCCATGTCACGGAGCTCCACGTGCCTTTGGGGCTTGTTCTAAAGCCTTTCCGAGCCTGGAATGGTCGGTGTCCCCGAAATGGTGTTTAGATCTGAGTTGGAGACTTGTGACATGGGATTGTCCACAAAGGTGGGATCCCAGGACACCAGTTTGTAGGAAGGGAACCCAGGCTCTGAGGAGCTCAGGGACTTCCTTCCCAAGGAGGGCTCCGCCCGCTCTGCTGGGCGGCCTGGGAGCCACTGGTTCTGATTCTGCCCCTTCACTGCAGACCAGGTCAGAAGGCAGGGGGCAGCTGCCTCCGTGTGCCCTGTTCTCCTCTGGCAGCGCGTGCTCCCCTGGGGCGAGCGGGGGAAGTGGCCTGTTCTCTGTGCTCCACGCGCCCTCTCGAGGGGGCAGAGGAGCTGTGGGCATCACTGCTCCCAGCACCCCCACAGCGCCGGGCCTGATGCTATAGTCCTGTGCAGTAAGTGAGTATGTTTCTCTTAGGTTCCACAACCTTAACCTTATTTTTATTGATTTCAGAGAGGAAGGGAGTGGGAGAGAGAGAGAGAGACAGAGAGAGACAGAGAGAGAGACATCAACGATGAGAGAGAATCATTGATTGGCTGCCTCCTGCACACCCCACACCAGGGATCAAGCCCACAACCCGGGCATGTGCCCTGACTAGGAACTGAAGCATGATCTCTTGGTTCATAGGTTAGTGCTCAACCACTGAGCCATGCCAGCTGGGCAACAACTTAACTTCTTTGTTGTTGCTTTTTAACTTCTTTAACTTGAGTATGACCTCAGAAGATGATTTGAGAATGGGGAGAAAGTATTTGTTTCAACAAAGAATTTGGCCTTTATGTTTCTATTCATTTAAGTGCTTTGTAATTAACCTCAAATGCTTGTGCTAAAATGACTTTTGCTTCTAGCTAGAATATTGGGGCACAAAAAATTCTCTAGATTTGGCCCCACTATGGTGGGACTCCACGCCTCCTCCCACAGAGCACCTGGGCAAATCGCCCTTTCAAATCCTGCTTTGCGACTGTTGGTTTTCTCTAAAGATTTTTCCCCCCACCCTCTCTGCCCCTTAACTCTTCTTATGTTCCTGTCCAGTAACGGAGGACTTTTCCCTGTTACAGCTGAAGTCAGTGATGGGAAAGCAGGCAGAAGTCACCACAGAGCAGGTCTCAGGAGCAGCATAGCCAGTGTCTGCCCTGGTTGCTGTCTGCACTCGATGAGAGGTTGTTTTGATCCCCCATCAGCTATGTATGCTGGTTACACAGCCTTAACTTTTCATAGAAAATGTGGATCCCCACCCACAGCACGACACCCTCTGGAGTCACTGTGGCAGGCTCTCCACTGGGGAAACTGAGGCTTGGGTTCCCTCCTCTCCTTCTTCTGCAGTAACAACTGTATATGAGTGTCATTCTTGTTCTCACCCAGGGGAGAGCCTCGCCCGCAGTCCAGTCAACCTCCTGAACAGGTTGAGAGGGATCCCCTCTAGAGTGGAATGGAATAGTAGGATTTGTTTACTACCTAGACCGTTTACCTGGGGGTGTGAAAAATATGTTTTGAATTTAAAAGTGTGAAAAACAAGTGTGCTAGCTATAAAAAAAAATCTCTCCTGTCAAAGTAAACATGTTTATAGAGCAAGACTCAAAACAAAATACTTGACCGTGATAAGCCCAGCAATGAAAAGCAAGTAAACATGTTTACCACGAAAGCCTTAGAAAGAGCCAGGGGCTCTGCTCACTTGACTTCTCCCAGGGCCCCGGGACAGGGCTGCCCTGCCCTGCCTTGCGCAAGCCCACTCTCCTTGCCCGGCCCTGGCGGCCAGTGGGAATGGAAGGTGTGTATTTTGTGCCTTTGAACTGAACCATGTGTGGATATTTGTGAAACTGAGCCTGGAATTCCCATGATTCTTAAATAGCAACTTGTCATAGGTTGGGTGCCAAGCAGGCTTATGGGGAGTCTTCCTGCCTCCCTGGAAGAGCCAGGCTGACATCACACACAGTGACCTTCAGGTCCCCAGCCCTGGGGTGTGGACACTCGGGGCACAGCCCAGGAATCACACCCAGCCTGCCTCACCCAGCTCCCTCTGGTGAAGGAACCAAATAGCTCATGTAGGAAGTTGGTAGAAAAGACAAGGGCGTACTGAATGGCACAGGGTTTTCGGGGTGCTGGTATCATGGGGAGACTCAGATGACGTAGAAGGGAGAAGGGCGTTCAGCAGTGGGGTGATGGGTTGTGTGCATGGCGAAGGGGAGGCGACCTGAGAGCGTGGCACTGTCTTGGTGCCGCCCAGGAGCAAGCTCGGGAGACATGACCAGGGGAGAGATGGCCAGATGGCAGGCTGTTGTGAGCTTTGGAATCCAGAGTCTTAGAGATGGACGCACTGTACAGGATGTTGAGACCCACGTGTTGGGCATGTCCTCAAGTGTCGAGGGAGTAGCAGCTGTTAATTAGTACTGGATGAGCCTGTGTGGTGTTTGGGCAAACACCCCAATTTCCTGGGACAGGAACTTGCCTGTGTGCTGCTGGAAAGTTGCATGACTGGGGGTGGGGTGGGGGGTGGACACTGGCAGTCTGTTTCACAGCCCGGGCTCAACCGTTGCACTGCATTGTTCTTCAGAGGGACTGGGCCACTCTAAGGTCAGGCATTCAGACAAGCGAGCGTGTATTTACTCATCCAGCGGCCAAGAGTTGTTGAGTGCCAGGCCTGGGGAGCCTTGGCCAGGCTGTTGGAAGGCCTTTGTGGCTATTGGGGGTGATAAAAGTGGCCTCACTCAGGTCCAGCCGAAGTTGTGAACCAGAGGCAAAGGCCATGGTGGGGGGGGGGGTTGGCAGCAGGCTCCCTCACATGTGGTCATCACAGGAGGGGTTTGAAGGACAAAGGGACACAGTGGAGAGGGACAGTTGTCTTTTCCTGGGGGAAGGTGCCAGGTAAGGGAGGCTGTTAGCGGAGCAATACCTTGGCTCTAAGAAAGGGAATTCAAGGGAGGCAGTTCCCCCCTTTCTTTGCCTGAAGTCCAGGATGTGCAGCAGATGGCTCTGGAATAGGTGAAAGGGCATTTTTAGAGAAAAAGAAAGTCTGGGTTTCTCATGAGGTCAGTGGTGGGGCAGTGGAGCCAGGGGCAGGGTGGGTGGACTGCCTCCGCCCAGAGCGGGCCGGTGCCCAGGGCGGCGGGAGGCGTGCGGCACGGCTACCGCCCCTCACTTTGGATGGCAGGTTCAGGCACGGGCTGGGCTGTTCACTGGGGGCAGACAGATGCAATAGGAGACCAGCCTTGAAGTTTTCAATGGAATGTTAAGATTTTGAGTGAAAAAGAGCAATAAACAAGGTTTCTGGTTGAGCCTCAGTGGACTAGGAAAGCAGTAACGTGGAAGCCAGGTGTTCTGATTAATGGGTGTACTCAAACCCCTGTTCTTGCCCAAGCCCCCTGGTGAGCTGAAAGGAATCTTACGAGTGACAGTTAAGTAGGAGGGATAGTGGTTAGTCCCAGGCAGCTTCACTGAGTGAAGTCAAGTGGGTTCGCTGAAGCCATGAATGTCGGCATAGTTAGTGACTCTGGTTAAATCCAGTTGACATTTTTATTAGAACTTCAGAATTTAGCTGTTCAAACAGATGCTTATTTAGGGGACATTTGAGGTTGTTATTATTTTAAAAAACAATTACCATTTGTTCTTCTTTTCCAAGCCTCACTAATTGAGGCCGATGTACATCTGTGAGCTGACAGCACACCTTTGCTCGCCCGTGTGCTGTGGCAGCAGCTCACTCCGCCCACCTCTGTTCCCTTGCTATTTTGGTGCCATTTGCAACAAAGGAGACTCCGTTAGTAAACTAGAGGATCCAGGCCCACACAAATGCTCCTTGTTAGCAGGTTGTGTAACCAACAAGCAGAGCGGGCGCGCTACTTCTGTGGCACATGGACCAGGGGAGCATCGGAGCCCAGCACGTGGCATGGCCTTGCCACGGGCTCCCAGGTCTCCGGGCCAACCTGTGTAGCTGCGTTAAAAACTCTATAAAGGTATATATGTGTACATCACAGGTACATATACGTGTGTCTCCCTGGGTATATGCACACACACGTACATATTAATATTATGTGGGTGTATAAAATGGCAGATTTCACATTTTAAAACCAAGGAGAATCCATTGGACCACTCACTGAATTTGAGTTTTGTGTCAGGGTCCCTGCAGGAAATAGGTGGCCTTCTCTCTTCTAGGCCTGAGAGGACCCAGGAAAGGCAGGTGATGGCTACTGGACCCTAGAGAGAGCAGCTGTACGGGGATGGCCGGCTGCAGGGGCTGTGACCGCACAGGGGCTCGGCCAGCCTGCAGCCTTTCCGAACACAGAGCGGGCGGGGGGGGGGTGGGGGGGGGGGAGAAACGGTGGGCACAGGACTTGGAGAAGCAAATGGAAGACCATCCAGCGCATTTTGTTCTGTGAATTCGGTTGGGCAAGACACTGCCACACAGAAACCCATGGAGGTCAAGGTGGGACTGAGCTCCCAGACCTCAGGATGGCTGGGAAGCGCACGGTCCTCAGAGGTAGAGCCGGACCATAGCACCTGGCCACTTGGGAACTTGCTCGAGAGTCTTAGGCCCCACCCTGGACCAGTGAGTCAGACCGCGGGGAGGGGCCCTCAGGGCTCTGGCTTTGTGACTGAGAGGCTCAGAGGCGATGCCCATTTGCTGAGGTGGCCACTGCTGGCTTGGAGATGCCAGTGAGGAGCATGGTGTCCTTGTCAATCAGGGGCTTGAAATGGGAAACCTCCAACCTTCCTTTTAGAAACAGGCACTCTTCAAAGAAACGGATCACAGTAGGCCCTGGGGCCAAGCTCTCCCTGGCAGGCCCTGGACTTCGGAGGCTGTTTTGAAAAACAGATGCAAATGCTGCCTGCTCTGTTGTTGTTTCCCTGATGCCTGGCAGCCTTGGGAAACCACTTGATTGCTAGGTCTTGGCCTCGGGAGCCACAGCTGCTCCCTGCAGCTCCCTGCAGACCTCTGTACCAAGCAGGGTTGCTTCAGGGACAATAAACCGGAGAACAAACAAGAAAACACCTCTGTTGTTTTGTGGCTGCCTCTACCTGTTTTTCTGGGGCTGTTTTGTAGCCACAGGCTTCTTTGCTTTATAAAACAAGGAAGGCAGGCTCTGTGGCACCCCAGCCTTCTTTCTCCGTGGCCAGTGGCCAGACCCTACCATGGACTTTCAAAGCCTATGGAGTAGCCACTGTGAGAATATCTGCATTTAAAATATGTAAATTGAAAAGGAGAAAACTTCATTCTTCTAATGACTCCCAAGATGGTAACTGGCTTTTCACATCTCTAGGAAAACAGACTGGATATGGCACAATCAATGTTCCAGCACTTTGAGGCTTTTCTGTAAAATACTTAAATGGGCTTTTAATTTATGGCAGCTCCTGATTCTCAGGTTGAGGGGGGTCACTGCTTACCCCTGGCCCAGGTGCTCATGGGGGCTCCAGCAGAGTGGAAGGAGCAAAGGCCTGTTCTGGGGACAGGCCCGACCTCCCGGGCACGTTCCTGGCCCTGTCCCTTCCTGGCCTCAGTGGGTAAGCGCAGTGCCGTAAGCTCCCGGCCCGAGGCAAGGACTCACCTGCCTCAGAATCCTTGGGGCGTCTGCAGGGGAGCAGCTTCCCTGGACCTGACCCAGACTCTGGACTTGCGCAGGGACCTGCATTTCAGGCGGGACCCCAGTAGCCACTCAGGTTTGCAGCCTGTGCCTTGGGGAGTGATGCCACCACAGTGGGAGTGGTGAGGGGGGGTGATGGTGAGGCCAGTGGAGTGGTGAGGGGGGTGATGGCGTTGCCAGTGGAGTGGTGAGGGGGGTGATGGCGTTGCCAGTGGAGTGGTGAGGGGAGCGGGGTGATGGCATTGCCAGTGGAGTGGTGAGGGGGGTGATGGCGTTGCCAGTGGGGTGGTGAGGGGGGGTGATGGCGTTGCCAGTGGAGTGGTGAGGGGGTTGATGGCGTTGCCATGGAGTGGTGAGGGGGGGTGATGGCGTTGCCAGTGGGGTGGTGAGGGGGGTGAGGGCGTTGCCAGTGGAGTGGTGAGGGGGGTGATGGCGTTGCCAGTGGGGCGGTGAGGGGGGTGATGGCCTTGCCAGTGGAGCGGTGAGGGGGGTGATGGCGTTGCCAGTGGGGTGGTGAGGGGGGTGATGGCGTTGCCAGTGGGGTGGTGAGGGGGGTGATGGCGACGCCAGTGGAGTGGTGAGGGGGGGTGATGGCGTTGCCAGTGGAGTGGTGAGGGGGATGATGGCGTTGCCAGTGGGGTGGTGAGGGGGTTGATGGCGATGCCAGTGGGGTGGTGAGGGGGGTGATGGCGATGCCAGTGGGGTGGTGAGGGGGGTGATGGCGATGCCAGTGGGGTGGTGAGGGGGGTGATGGCGATGCCAGTGGAGTGGTGAGGGGGGTGATGGCGATGCCAGTGGAGTGGTGAGGGGGGTGATGGCGTTGCCAGTGGGGTGGTGAGGGGGTTGATGGCGTTGCCAGTGGGGTGGTGAGGGGGGTGATGGCCTTGCCAGTGGGGTGGTGAGGGGGGTGATGGTGATGCCAGTGGGGTGGTGAGGGGGTTGATGGCGATGCCAGTGGGGTGGTGAGGGGGGTGATGGCGATGCCAGTGGGGTGGTGAGGGAGGTGATGGCGATGCCAGTGGGGCGGTGAGGGGGGTGATGGCGATGCCAGTGGGGTGGTGAGGGGGGTGATGGCGTTGCCAGTGGGGTGGTGAGGGGGGTGATGGCGATGCCAGTGGGGTGGTGAGGGGGGTGATGGCGATGCCAGTGGGGCGGTGAGGGGGGTGATGGCCTTGCCAGTGGAGTGGTGAGGGGGGTGATGGCGTTGCCAGTGGGGCGGTGAGGGGGGTGATGGCCTTGCCAGTGGAGCGGTGAGGGGGGTGATGGCGTTGCCAGTGGAGTGGTGAGGGGGGTGATGGCGTTGCCAGTGGAGTGGTGAGCGGGGTGATGGCGTTGCCAGTGGAGTGGTGAGGGGGGTGATGGCGTTGCCAGTGGAGTGGTGAGGGGGGTGATGGCATTGCCAGTGGAGTGGTGAGGGGGGTGATGGTGATGCCAGTGGGGTGGTGAGGGGGGTGATGGCGATGCCAGTGGAGTGGTGAGGGGGGTGATGGCGTTGCCAGTGGAGTGGTGAGGGGGATGATGGCGATGCCAGTGGGGTGGTGAGGGGGGTGATGGCGATGCCAGTAGGGTGGTGAGGGGGGTGATGGCGACGCCAGTGGAGTGGTGAGGGGGGTGATGGCGATGCCAGTGGGGTGGTGAGGGGGGTGATGGTGATGCCAGTGGGGTGGTGAGGGGGATGATGGCGATGCCAGTGGGGTGGTGAGGGGGGTGATGGCGATGCCAGTGGGGTGGTGAGGGGGGTGATGGCGATGCCAGTGGAGTGGTGAGGGGGGTGATGGCGATGCCAGTGGGGTGGTGAGGGGGGTGATGGCGATGCCAGTGGAGTGGTGAGGGGGTGATGGTGATGCCAGTGGAGCGGTGAGGGGGGTGATGGCGATGCCAGTGGAGTGGTGAGGGGGGTGATGGCGATGCCAGTGGGGTGGTGAGGGGGGTGATGGCGATGCCAGTGGAGTGGTGAGGGGGGTGATGGCGATGCCAGTGGGGTGGTGAGGGGGATGATGGCGTTACCAGTGGAGTGGTGAGGGGGGTGATGGCGATGCCAGTGGGGTGGTGAGGGGGGTGATGGCGATGCCAGTGGGGTGGTGAGGGGGATGATGGCGTTACCAGTGGGGTGGTGAGGGGGGTGATGGCGTTGCCAGTGGGGTGGTGAGGGGGGTGATGGCGTTGCCAGTGGAGTGGTGAGGGGGGTGATGGCGATGCCAGTGGGGTGGTGAGGGGGGTGATGGCGTTGCCAGTGGAGTGGTGAGGGGGTTGATGGCGTTGCCAGTGGAGTGGTGAGGGGGGTGATGGTGAGGCCAGTGGAGTGGTGAGGGGGGTGATGGCGTTGCCAGTGGAGTGGTGAGGGGGTTGATGGCGTTGCCAGTGGAGTGGTGAGGGGAGCGGGGTGATGGCATTGCCAGTGGAGTGGTGAGGGGGGTGATGGCGTTGCCAGTGGAGTGGTGAGGGGGGTGATGGCGTTGCCAGTGGAGTGGTGAGGGGGTTGATGGCGTTGCCAGTGGAGTGGTGAGGGGGGTGATGGCGATGCCAGTGGAGTGGTGAGGGGGGTGATGGCGATGCCAGTGGGGTGGTGAGGGGGGTGATGGCGATGCCAGTGGAGTGGTGAGGGGGGTGATGGCGATGCCAGTGGGGTGGTGAGGGGGGTGATGGCGATGCCAGTGGAGTGGTGAGGGGGGTGATGGCGATGCCAGTGGGGTGGTGAGGGGGGTGATGGCGATGCCAGTGGGGTGGTGGTGGGGTGGGAGTGTTGGCGTTGACAGACTTCTTTTTTAAGTCTTGCCCATCATTTTAAAGCATTTACTTTTCATTTACTCACAAGTTCTCCATTATTTTGGCTCCCCCTTCCTTTTTAAATTTGAGAACCTTCTTTCTAAAATAATTTTATTTTGGTCTGAAATACATTTTCCTGAATGTCCTTGTAGAGGTGATAAAATTCTGTTTGCCTGAAAAGATGTTTATTTCTCCCTCATTTTTGAAGGATAGTTTCTCCAAGTATGTGATTCCAGCGCTGTTTTCGCCTCTGAGCAGCAATTTTGATAATGTACTTGGACATCTACCTTCTTTTCTGGTGGTTTAAAAATTTTTTTAATTGCTGTATTTTTAATTTCTAAAGCTCAGATTTTTTATTAGAATTACAAACCTTTTATTTTATAGCATACATTTATGAATATGTATGTATTATAGTACATGTATATGTACATAGTATGCATTTTATATGATCAACACTATAAATATATATAAACACTATAGTACCTAATTTATATAGTATTTGTTTTGAACTATAGAGCTTATATAGTCTATATGTATGAATACACTGCATTTTATAGTGTATATACTACAGACACATGTAAAAACTGGAATACATGTTTTATAGTGTTTTGTTTAGAGTTATAGAGCTTGTAGGGATGGAATTCAGTCCTTATCTGTTGGACTCAACAAAACAAGCAAAAACAAAAACATCCCACACAGTGCTAGTCCGTCCTTTGCTGGGGGTGTCCGGCGACTGACATTTGCTGGTAGGACCCGCCACGGGCCTGCGCTGTGAGCGTGTTGGGGCGCACCCTCTCCAGCCTCTGCCTGAGCTGCAAATCAGCCTCGCCCTGCATGGCTCCTGTCCCAGGCCCCCCCTCCCAGGCTCCCCCTTCCCAAGCTCCCCCTTCTCCTGGCCCCCCCTCCTCCTGAGCCCCCCCCCCTCCTCCCAGGCCCCCTCCTCACACTGTTCCTCGGGGTGACTTGCCTCCCCCACCCCAAGCTGTGGAATACTATATTTAATATTGGAGTGCCCTTCCCCCCCATCTTCCATTTCTTCTAAAACTTGCTCCAGATAATCCCTGGAAGGCCTGCTCGGAGGCCTCCACGCCCTGCCCAGCGCGGCTGCCCCCCTGGAACCGCGCACCAGGATGTGCACCTGCGTGTGGCCCGTCACTCGGCGCAGAGGCAGCGGGGTTCTTTCTTTTAGGAACTGTGAGCTATTAAAAGGTTAGCTCCTATCTTGGAAAAATTATGGTATTTCACAGAACAGTAATCTGATTACTGCCTTCATTTGTAGAATGAATGGAAAGCTCTCAAACCATGGGCTCCTGTTCCCATGGGGAAGTAACTGCCTGTGGAGTGGTGCCCCTGGGCTGAGCAAGCCAGGCCTCCTGGTGACCACATGCCCGTCGCCCGGCCCGCGGCCTGCCCGATGCCTGGCCCGCGTGCTGGGCTGCAGTGTCTGCTTGGTCAGTGGGCCTGAGCCCAGCCGGTGACCCTCGGCAAGGGCTGCAGCCAGAACCCGCGCTCAAGCTCGAGGCAGGAGGTGTCTAGTCCAGGTGATCACGTGCCACACGCCTGAGTGTGCTGACTGGGGAAGCGCCGCTCTGGGGGAGAGTTCTGCGCTCCAGCCCTGCTGCTGTGTGGTCCTGGGCAAGTTTCAAACACTCTGCCTCATTTTTCTAACCTGCGATATAGAGCTTCTAAGACTTGGTTGTAAAAATAAAATTAAATGAACTCTTCTGAAATACTTAAAACAAAATCCAGTACATAATGATTTTACTAGTAAATAAATGGTGGTTATATTTTTATAGGATGCTAAAGAATTCTTTCAATTGTTGATTCAGTGTTGACTCAAATCTTTATATGGGTCCTGCTGTGAGCGAGGCATTTCTATGAAGTTCTTCAGGACAGTGATGAATAAAACAGAGGTTCCCTGATCTTCTGAGCTTCTATTTTAGTGTGAAAGAAGTGAATAAAGGAGAAAAAAGTTGATAGATTATTGCCAGAGCTCTGGAGAAAGCATGGAGGATGCTGCATGGAGTCGCTGAGGACCAAGCCCAAGTATGTGGGCAGGTCTGCCTTTCTGAAGTGGCCTTTGCCCCTAAGACCCGAGGACAGGAAGGAGGCCGTTGGGTGATGAATAGGCTTGTGGAGCTCCCAGGCGGAAAAGCAGTGCCCAGGCCTGGGGCGGAAGACATTCAGCTTGCTCAAAATGGAAGGCATGCCACTGCATCTGCTAGAGTCGGTGATTGGGTTGGTGGCTGGTGGTGGCATCAGAGACATGGACAGTGACCATATTACGCAGGGCCTCTAGGCCAGAGAAAGAAGTTTGTATTTTGGCCCATTTGTTTTTGCTGTGTGGCTGAGTAGTTTTGGAGAGCCTCTCTGAGCCTTGGAAATGCCTCTTGGTCTCAGGGCTTCTTGAGGCTCAGAGAATATGGGATTTTATCCTTTGGACTCAAACTGTGGCCCTTCATCAGTAGTGTCCGCATTCTCTGGTAGGTTGGTAGGAATGCAGAATCTCAGGCCCCACTTCAGAACAACTGAACCCAGACAATCTGGAGACAGGGCTCAGGGATCTGTATTTTAAAAAGTTCTCCAAGTTATGCTTCTGCACACTGAAGTCTGAGAAACACTCCTGTGTGACACATTGGGGCTGATTTCCATACAAGTCCGGGCTGCTCTCTGAAGAGCAATGGAAGCCTTCCAAGGGGACCCAGGGATGCTGCCAGCCCCCGGGCGCCAGCTCACCGGGCTTGGGCACTGGTGCCAGAGTGAGAAGTCTTCTGTGCATGTGCAAACCTTCTTTGGTGTTGAAGGCACATCAACAGAAGAGTGATTTGTGGTAAACAGTTTCTTTTGATTCAGGAAGTTTAAAGCCAAAGGAAGCTGAGAGCGTAGGCTATTCAGAATAAGTAGGCTTTACCAAACGTGACAGAGGGCTAGAAGGGGAAGGGACTTGGGGAGCATCAGTTAATGCCATGGCCCTTGGATGAAGAGTCGGAATCCTGAGATGTTAAATGGCTTTCTTGGGGCCACACGATTGGTGACAATACGGGGTCCAGAATTCGGTTTCTCCACTTTGATGCCTGAACTTCACAATGGGATGCTCTGTCTTGATGGAAATGCCTCCATGGGTCTGATCCTGATGTAATGCATAAACATTTTAAGAATTATTTTGAAGGAAAAATTGATTATGGTTACTACTTTTACTGATTTTGGTACTGGTTTTTATTTTAAAAATAACTTTAAATTTTCAAGTTTTTTCATTCTTTAGAAAACATAATTAATATGAAATGGTAGTGCATTTATCCATGTAAGATTTGAATTAAAGCAGCTTATTGTCACCTAAGCACTTTATAAAATATTTGGCACAAAGTCTGCAATAAACCACCACTTTTCAGTGTATGTGTTGAACTAATTGGTAAATGCATCTTTCAAAACAGCATTTCCGGCTCATGTTTTACAGCATTTCTCTTCATACTGACACCCCTCGTTCGAAAGGTGTTTTCCTACCCCTAGATTCGATGTCTGCCTCGCTGTTTTCAAGAGTAAGGAAGTGGTGGTTTTAGAAGTTACATCTTAGTTATGTGTAAAAATGTTTTTGTGTTGCAGTGTCCCAGGAGCTTTTGCTGACAATTCCAGTCTCCAAACAGAACACTTGGGCGATGGTGAGGGCCTCGACCCCTTCTCTGACTTGCTGTCAACCATGAACGGGTGGGTGTGATGCCTGCTGGCCGATCGGGTGAGTGTACAGCTATGATCACGCGCCTGAGAATTCACAGGACGGAAGTCAGCTGAGGGTCCCGCGCAGTACAAGAAGCTGCTCAGAACACTTGCAGTGAGGACAAGAGATTCTCGTTTGAAAGGAGGGACCAACTCGGTCATTATTTCCTGCCGTAATCTTTTTGGACGGCCCGTACAGTGACCTGAGGGTTTATAAAGGCAGAATGGGGCACAGGAGAGTGTTTTGCTTGCTGGTTTCTTTTAACCATACGCCGAAGGGTGGACTGACTGAGTGTGCGCCACACATGCACAGGTGGAAGGAACAGGGTTGCTTGATGAGCCACCACGAAATAAGGCTCTAATGATCTTACCTTGAATTTTGGGGGGGATTTAAGTTTAATTTGTTCATTGAGAATGTCCCATCACAAGCTCTTGAGGAAGCTAGAAGGTTGGGAACTTGGGATGCTCAAAGATTTTTCAGAATGACGCATGGGCATTTTTTTAATTTTTGTTTTTTTGGTATTATGGTGTACCTCATCAGGTACTCACTGTAATTTTGAGGGGGAGGTTAGAAAGGGATGCGATGGTCTTTTAATGTCACGCGTGTTCTTCTGTATTTGAACGCATCTATCACGTTCCTAAGAAATAGGTGGCTTCTGTGTAGTAATGAACGAACAGTTGTGACTTGCTTTTACCACAGCAATAATTGGTTGAGACTAGGCCTTTTGGGTAAAAACTGTGACCTCATTCAGTGGTAGGTTTGTCGTGGAATGAGGACAACTTCTTGGGGAATCGTTTGGTTTCAGGCTTTGTATTGAATGGCATTTAATGGTAGGAACCATTTCATTACCTTTTCTTTGTCTTAGTGGAGTTGTATTTGAGACAGCTTCGAATTAACGGAGGTCTCAAAAGTAAAGTAAAGTTGAAAGAGCGCTATATTGGAAATTGGCAGACCTATCAGCTACCTGACATGGGGCTTGTTAGTCTCTGTTTTTATTTTTGAAATAAAGCAGTTCATTTCCAGTGTCCTGTTTATGAGGCTAACAAGGCCCTAGAAGTTTCTGTTTAACTCCCACTTTACAAATGGGGCAGCTGAAGCCCATAGAGTTTGAGGTGCAAAGTCCCTGGGCTCGGTCAGAATTGGATCTTGTTCTTTTTGTCTGCATCACCATTTCTTTCTACCTTATCCCCATGGTGGAGTGGGAGAAATTCAGACCATGCAGTTTGTAAAGCTTTTTTGGTTAAGTGTTTCTTCTAAGACTTTGTTATGCATTCAGCTATTTGGGCCAGATTTTTAAAGGTTTTAGTTAGAGGTCATTTTGACAAAATCCTCTCATTTTAGAGGAAAAAGCAAAGCACTTTAGTGAAGCATCTAGCCCAAGTTTACAGCCCCGATGGTCCTCGGTGAGCCTCTGGGCTTCAGGTTCCCGTGGGAGATTGCACGATGGCTTGTCCTTTGCACTTAGTTCTGCTGGAGCTAGAGCCAGAGGGAAAATTCTTTTTGGTCTTCCTTATAGTACTCCTTCTTTTATTGGCAAGGGATAAGGCAAACAGTAGACAGCACCACACAAGGAAAGGGGTCCACAGTGAGAATGGTTGACGGAGTCACGGGACTTCAGATCTGTTAGATCTTTGACCATCGCCCGGGGTCGTCCTGCAAGTCCTGCTCCCTCGTCTGTGACGCTCTCCCGAGGTGGCCAGTGCTGCCCGGACACCAGGCTTTGTGAATTGTCTAGACTCGTGAGCAGACAGCATGCGCCATGAAACAGTCTATCCGTGGGAGTCCAGGCAGAGTGAGAACCAAGCCCGCGTGTCTCACACACCGGAGCCTCCTTGGAAGTGGTTGGAATTCTGAGGGCATTGACATAGCAACAAGCTCAGGTTTGAGGTTACCTGTCATCTCGGGCTTCAGTATTGAGAGAGTCTGACTTAATCTCACTCTCATAAAATTGATGTATGAAATTTAACAAAAACACTTGAATGGATTTATTGGCGACTAGGTTCATTTTATTCATTAATTTCATTGGATAAGACCTGCTGTTTGAAAAATCAATCTGAAATACTATAAGGAACATGTTATCCATTTGAATTGATAGAATGTGCTGGTAGGCCCTGTCGAATACCAGTTTACATGATCATGGACACACTTTGTATCTCCCAGTTTATCTCCCAGACGTACTAAACTGCACTGTCAGGAGGGAGTAGTGGCCCTGCAGTCATGAGCTGCAGGGAGCTCACTGCTCCGCCCCGCCTGTTCTCAGCGCCTCTGGTTGGGAAGGAGCAATTCTCTGCCCCACAGCACCGGGCCTGGCTGTGCGCATGCCTGTGACCATGAGCTCAGCCCCCACGTCCACGCTGTGCCCACAGGCCCATGGCCTTTAGAACTTTACCGTTTATCGAATAACCAAAAGAGACACCAATTAGTTGTTACAGTTGATAATTTGGAGTCTTTAGGCTTGAAATAAACTCCAATTCTGGGTGAGACGTGTCATGGTGAGTACCCTTCTGGAAGAGGGCCACAGGCTCGGGGCAGCAGCCGGGCAGCCCATCAGCTCACTCAGGCGCAGGGGATGAAAGGCCCCGTAGACGCTGTGCACAGCTGGTCCTAGGGCAGTTGTCGGTCAGTGTGTGGTGGTGGAGATGGTGCCCGTACACCTTTAACTCGGGCAGGTACAGGGAAGGAGGTCTGTCTGTGCTGACGCCTCCCTGTCCCTGTCCCTGTCCCTGTCCCAGCACAGCGTGGAGCCCGAGAGTGGAGAGCGAGTCCCCTGCATAGTTGAGGGGCAGTTAGCCTGGGAGTCAGTGTGACAGGAACTGCCTGGGTTTGCACAGAACTCTCCTGTGGAGAGCGGAGCGGCTGGCTCTCAGGCCAGCGTCCCTGGCACTGCCCGTCCCATCAGTGTGTCCCTTGCTGGTGTAGGAGTGTAAGCATCCTGCAACATTGTTTTGTCACCACTTGTTTTTTCTTATTTGCCCACAGTTCCTCTTTTGCTCTCTCCCATAATCACATTTCTAGCATCTACCTACTGGGAAGAGGTAAAAACGGGGAACATACTTCTTCTCATGTCTTGCTAATGAGCTACTTTTTGGGTGGGAGTTTTTTGCTTTTTTATAAAACACAAGCGTGTGGATTTTTTGTCGCTGGTTTTGGGGTGGGTGGTGGGGTGCTGCTTCCAGGAAGAGGTGGGGCGGCGGCAGGCTCAGGGCAGGAAAGCACCCGGGTCCCCTCTGCGTGCTCTGGGCTGGAAGCTGTCAGGGCCCAAGCCACTGCCTTGTGCTTAAACTTCCAGTCCCTGAAATGTTAACTTTGAAAAGTAATTTTAACAATTTAATAAACTACATAATATGTTTTATAGGCTGGCGCGAGTGATCTTAACTATTTTGGTCTCTTTCATAACACAACGAACCTAATATTGGTAAAAATACAGACCCTCACCCGGCCATAAAGGGAGGCTAGATTTAATAAGCAGTTATGAGCTGTGGCAGCCGCCTATCAGATTGTATCACCTGGGCTCCAGCATTCGAAGGCAGTGTCAACTTACATTTTATCTCCCAAGCATTTTTGAGGCATTTATTTTGCCTTTCTTTCCAGTCCCTAATGGAATTGGCTAAACATTTCCCCATAGCTAATTGGCCAGGGGCTGGGTGGAAACCTTGTGTGTCTTGATAAAGATAGAAATTAACATGACATTTACATGGAAGTGATGGAATATACAGTAATATAGTAACTGGGGGGCACCAGTGTCCAACCTTTTCCTGCCCATGATCAGCAGTTCTGGGGATCAGAGAACCTCCAGGACATGCCCCCCCCCCCCCCACACACACACACAGCAGTGCGGGCCAGGCAAACCCCATGTCAAATTCACCTTTAAAGTCTTTACGTGGAAGTGTAAGACAAGCAAATGAGTTATTCCATTTGTCAGTTAAAAAAGAAAATCCACCAACTACTATTATAAGATTAAATTCCAATTAGAAAGTTGCATTTAATTCCATAGCTATAACATTGTTTTAATGAGTTCTGTTGGATGTGACAGTTTATGTGAGATAAATTGATATGGCATAGGTAGATAGAAATTTATTGTATTACGTTAAACATGTTACTTCATATATATTAGCTGTGAAATTTATTTCTTCTCTAGTTATGTTCCCGAGGAGGTAGTCAGAGGAAAAAACATATTTTCAAAGAAAGAACCCTTTCTATTTTTTCAGATACTTGTTTTAAAACAGTCTTTTTGCACTTTTATTTTAAAAATTTGTTAAATTTCTACATTAACTAAATTTATGATTCTTGGTGTATGCTATTTATAAAATTGAATATAGGTTTTATGATATAGGAACTTAGGCTAGGAATGAGAATGCGATCCAGTTTTGTGATGAAGGTAATCTGCATTTATATTGCAGATATTTCCACTTCTGTCTAAGCCCCTCATGGGATTCTGCACACATTTACCTGGATATACATATTCACTGTAGAATAAACTTTTAATGTATTGGACAGGCTTTTGTTCACATGACATCTACACAAAGCATCAAGCCCTTTGCTTAAATCAAGGGTGGCAAACGTTCTTCGACCTCTTCTCCTCCGCACGCCTGCCCAGTCTTGTGCCCAGCAGGCGTCACTCATTGATTACACTCATTGATCCATGAGTGTGGCTGTGTCTTCAGAAAGATCCCCCTTAAATTCTTGTGGGCAAGCTTACAAACACACTATTTAGGAGAGAATGTCAACCAAGTAGCTTTTGCCCCCCAGTCTCTATAAGTTTTTCTGTGTATGCCTAATGCTCACCCCATTCCTGGCACCAGGTTAAACAGGACGGGTTTGTAACGTTAATGAGGTAACTGTACATGGGCACAATTCTGGCAATTATGTGGTTGTATAATGATTGGATGTTTGGCATCATGTATATGCCATATTTGTATGCTTTGTTAGATAACATATTTTCTACCCTTCATCTGGTTTTGGTAGTACATGTGTGTAATGTTTCATAGATTTTTGCCTATTTCTGTAACTTTGGAAAACACAAGAAAGAGACAGTGCTTCCCTCTTGTTACCTGTGCATCAACTGAGGCTCAGACACAGCGAGCCAGTGTGGGCGAGAGCCAAGTCCAGACCTCCGGCCCAGCGAGCTCCTTCACTGCGGGTGCGTGTGCGGGTGCTGGCCCGGGCAGGGCAAGTTTCTGGCAGTTTCCTTTTGCATATTAATCTTAGTTTTTATCAATACACTGTAGCAAGCTGCACCAGGGAGAAGGCACTGAGCTATTATATTTCAAGTGATGTCTTCTGTGATGTAAAATTCTAGGAACTTGAACGACCTTGCATGTTGTTTCTGAAAACACTCTGCTTTCCGTTCCCTCGGTTCAGGTAGCGCACAGAGGTCAGAGGAGGGAACTCTGTGCAGTTTAGGTGCAGGCCACTGAGCTGCCCTGTGGAGAATTGTCATCATTTTACTTCCTCCTTAAAGAAAGATGAGTAAGTAATGCCTTAAGCACCATTTAGTTAACGTACATTTTAATTTCATGTCAGCATATTGTTGGGATCTGTGTGTGGGCCATGGCAACCAGAGTTCTAGGAAGTGACTGGGTGGACATGCGCGTTCCTCGCCACTTGGCCCACGTTCCTGGGATGAAGTGTTAGCCTTGGTCAGGGCAGATCGGGCCCTGCCATCTCGTGCCCATGGTGGGTCTTGGGTTTTGTCTGCACACAGTTTCTCTGACCCATTCATAGGAATAGGCTCATGAGATGAAATCCTTTTCATCCCTCCGCATGGTCCTGGGATTTTAGAATATTAATAACAAATAACTATAGCAGCCGTTCATTGGGTACTTATTTTCCTGCAGTGGTTGGATACACATTAGTTATCTCCTCCAATCCTAACGGCATTCTGTGTTCTGGATGGAGTTATTCTGGTTTTATTGTTGAGAAAACAAGCTCAGTGCCTAAGTCACCCGATCAGGGTCACAATCAGGGTCACGATCAGGGTCACGTAGCAGGTTTTGCAAGCGGGATTGACCTCAAATTGGGACAGTTTCAAAGCCCACATCTTAGCCACCAGGGCATGCTGCCACCTCATCTCTGAGCAGATTCCTTTCATTTGGTTTGGGCAGGGAAGATTCTGTAGCTTATAGTCTGTGTGGAAGATATGGGATCCAATTCATTTAAGACTGCAGTTTAATCTACTCAGGATTTCTGTAGAACCAGTGATATAAAAGGGAGTAAGTTCTCCCCGAATGATTCCTTACCCTCTGGCCTTTTCCTCAGCTCACGGCTCCCAGAGCATGCGGTGGGCTCAGCACGTGTGCGCCCTCAGTCCTTCCTGCAGGGAACAGCACGCGCCCCCCATCTGGGCGGAGGCTCTTCCTGACAGTGACCCCCATACAGGGCTGGGCCGCAGGGAGCCTGGCGCCGGGCTTTGTGGCTGGGTGGGTGGCAGGGCCTCAGCCCTCGGCTGGTCTTGCAGGGACTCTGGGCCCTCCGGGGCCTTCGGCCAGATGGGGTGGCTCAGTGCAGTTGCGCTCAGCGGAGTTCTCTCACACGTGTGTCCGGTGTTAGGAAGGGTGCGCTCCTCCCATGCTCTGTAGAGTTGGGTGTTGGATTTGTAAGGGTGAAATGGCATGTCATTTGTACTTTCCTTTACAGATCTTCAGAGAAGAAAAAATGGAACGGAATCTTGATATTCTAGGATCTGGATGATAGGTATATAGGTTTCATTATACTATTTTTTCTTCCTCATATGTTGGTCACTTATAATTTTAAAAAGTGTATGTGGGGGTGCGAGGTGAGGCGCTTCTCTAGCCCATTACATGGTGCACTGGTGATAGACCGGTCACGGCCTAGAACCTGTCTTCCCTCACTTGGCTGCTGATACCATTTCATTGATGTGGAGTCTCAGGGCAAGGAGATGCTAAGCTAATTGGCTAAGCGCTGAAGTAATTTTCTAATATAGATAAAATGACTTTAGCTGACATAAAAACATTCCCTGACTAACCTATGCAAAACTACAGTAGTTCAGTAGCTGTTACCTCGGAGCATCCGTGACATGCCAGGGGTTATGATACACCCGGTAAAGGTTTTCTCTCTCCCTCTCTGCAGTGTTTGCAGGGAGTAGAGCAGGAGTGGGGAACGTCTGCCCATGACATCATCTGGGCAGGCACTAGGGACGAGTTCATTAAGGGTTTGACCAATAGAGCAGGCTAGTTTTTAAGGTGATAATGGTGTGTGGCCTGGGAATGATGCTCTCGATATCCTGATGGTCCTGGGCAGGAGAAGGTCCCCACCCTGGAATGGAGGAACCTGAACCCAGGGCCCATTGGACCTTTCTTCTCTTCCTCCAAGTCCTGGGGGCCATGCTTTCCAAAGTGTTTCAGAGACTGCCTGGGAGCCGTTTTAGATGCAGGTTTCTGGACCCACACCAGGCACCGGCCTGGGCCTTGACTACGCAGAGCCCAGGCTCTGGAGGGAGAGTCGATGGCCGCAGGTCCTAGCCCCACGTCTTCCTCACAGTTGTTCCCTTGGCCAAGTCAAGGTCCTCTTCCAGCCTCACTCTCCTCATCTGCCAAGTGTGGACTCAGTGTCTGCCCTGTTGTCTGAGGACAGTCCTCCTCAGAGTGCTTGGCGTCCTGTGAGCACTAGGTAGGTGTCACCTGCTACTGTGTTTTAGCCTTTGTGAGACGTGTGCCAATGCCCTGACATAACCAGGAATCTAAGGATGAAGCAATTAAGGCTCCAGGGGGCACTGTTTGGTGGATATAATTTAAACCTTATAAATCCTAGAAGTGTTCTTTGTAATTATTAATAGCATTTTAAAAATCAGCGTTAGAGAGTTTTACATAGGTGTTTGAAAAGGAATTCTGTCACCAAAGTGTATGAGCATTGACAAGTTTCAACATGTAGCTAGACAGGTTCAGAACGTGTATTATTTACTGATCCACACGCTGCCTCCGTTAGAGCATTAACTCGGCAACTCCCTGCAGCGCTCTCTGTGCTGCTGTACTCAGGACGGCCATGCATATTGAAATATGAACAAGTTATTTTGTATGTGTGGTTATAGCTTTTAAAAAATTATATTTTTATTGACTTCAGAGAGGAAGGGAAAGGGAGAGAGAGATGGAAACATGAGTGATGAGAAAGAATCACTGATTGGCTGTCTCCTGCACATCCCACACTGGGGATCGAGCCTGCAACCCGGGCAGGTGCCCTTACTGGGAATCGAACCATGACCTCCTCTTCATAGGACGATGCTCAACCACTGAGCCAGGCCGGCCAGGCTGGTGGCAGCTTTTTAATTGTTAGTGTTGCTGCTTAAAAAAGATATCAGGTTAGTTTACTCTTATGATGGCTAGTAGTTATCAGAATTGCATGAAAAATTAGGGGAGCCAGAACTCAGTGGGGGGTGTCAGTGTGTTCAGTCAGTGCCCTGCCACAAGCAGCTCTCCTCCTGACCCTGGGACGGGATGGAAGGGAAGTCCTCATGTTTTCTTTCTACTACTGTGTTGTTCTTTGAAAACTTTTATAACCCAAAGCCGAACATGCTTGTGTACATGTGTGATGGTAGAAGGTGTTCTAACTCCCTGTCGGGGAGGGGTCAGCAGACCTTTTCCGAGCCAGATAGTAATCTTGTAGAATTTGGGGCTGCAGCTCTGTTCCCATGGCCCTCTGGGTTGTATTGGGAACAACCACAGGTGGCAGGTAAATGAGTGGGCATGGCTGTGTTGGCAATAAATGTTATTTACAGACACTGAAATTTGAATTTCTTGTAATTTCCTGTGTCACTAATTATGAGTAGTATTTTAATTTTTTTCCAACCCTCTTTTTACAAATGTAAAACACATTCTTTGCCCTGGAGTGTAGGCTTTGGTCTGGCCAAGGGGGCTCCTCTTTGCTGAGCCCTGGTCTCGAGAAGATGGTCCTCTGTTCCAGCCCCAGCGCCCCACCTCCATTCTCTGCTCCTCGGCTTCTGTTGGAGTAATAGAGTCACCAGCTCTTGTTCACGCCTCATCTTGAGAGAGCCTGATCGGTGGGGTTGGATTATTTACCCATTTAGAGTGAAATTTAAATTTCACTCTAAATTTCCCTGCCCCTTCCTTTATTTAAAACAGGGGAGCCGTGAACTAAAAGTAAAAGTGAGGCCAGGGATAAAGATGCATGAAATGGAAACCTCATCAGAGAAGAAACGTGGACCCTGAAAGTGACCTCAGACTCACACTCTCTTCAATACCATTGTTCCCCCAAAGTGTGGTGTACCTCACGAGTGAAATTTAAGATGAGATTTCTAGGAGACACAAATGAACAGTTTTGAAAATTTAAGAGTAAGGTATTTTTCATATGTATTATATATTAATTATGTAGGAAAATATAAGCACATCAAGTCTGGCTTCTCAGATCACATTGCTTAAATGCAACATTTAGAAAATTGAGAGGTTTAAGGAAAAGTAGAAGAGTTTTTTGTGCATGTTGTTCTTGAGTACAGCAAAACTCTTAGAGGTGGTATTGGATGATTAAAGAGGGACATGGTCTTCTAAGTGTCCCTGTGCTATCCTGAGGGAGGAGTAGACACCAGAGGCACAGCACATGAGTCATTTGATTTTTCTCTAAATCTCTGGACGACAATGAACAACAATGAGTGTGAGCATTCTGGGGAGAAGACACCTTAAATTAGAGTCCTCACTCCCCTTTGCTGAAGATTTTAATCTTTTCTTGTAAGCAGGTGGGGGAAGTCAGGAGGGGAAGGGTGAATTCCTGGAATAGGGCATTTTCACAAAGTGGAGGCCAAGGTATACAGAAGCATCGAATAAGAAAGCGGACGGGAGGAATGATTACGAGGATGTTTTCCGAGAAAGGTGCTGGGGGATAATCTGGAAGAGTATGTCTTTGTCAAGTGTCAAGGTTAACCTGACTTGGATCTGAAGGGGAACGAGTTTCTGATTGTCAGCGAGCCATAGTCTGAGCGCCCAGGCATGGTAGTTGCAGTTGGGGAGTAACCCGGAGAATAGACGCACCCTTAAGAATAAGTGTGTTTGCACACAACCGCCCATTGCCATAACGAAGGTGGGCGGTGGGAGAGAACACAGCACAGGTAGAAGTAAGCCGAAAGCCTTGCACATGGGTAGTTTATTTTCTTGTTAAATAGAAAATAAACAATTCCATTGACCCAGGGCCAAGATGTAGGACCTTTAATGTATTAAATCAGCTAAATGTGGTGATTAAGAACACAGGATGTTGGCTAGACAACTTGGGTTTGAATCTGGCTCTGCCACTTACTAACAGTATAATCTCGGGTAAATGGCATTGCTGTATGCCTCAGTTTCCCCACCTTTAAAACCGAGTACTAACTCACAGGTGACTGTGGGACTGATGAGTTAAGACACACAAAGGATTACCAGAGAGTTGGCAGTGACTTTTCAGTAACCAGCTAGCTAGCTGCTAGCCTTAAAGAATGCCCTGATTGAAAAATTCGGCCTGAGGTCATTACAGCAAATTGCTATTCTCTCTGTGGGGTATCCAGGGTGTGAATTTCTATGCGTATCTGCATACGTGTATCTGTGCACCTGAGTGATGTGCACTGGATACGTTCAGAGTCTCCTAGACGGGGAGTGTTCAGAGGGGCCGGGGAGCTCCGGTGCCTGAGCCGCGGTGCCCCGCCTCTGAGGCCGCACTGCTGCCGCAGGAGCAGACCGCAGTTTCCTCGCTCTGGGGCGGTGCAAGTCCGTCCTTGGGGAAGCCCGTTTATCGTTGACCAGCCCTTAGGGCTAGAAAGTGCTTTCTCCAACAGGACGGGACTGAAATCCACCACCCACAGGCTTCCAGCTTCCTGGGTGGGGAGCCTTGGGGTTCTGGAGGCCCTCTCTTCTCCCTGCGCCCGTCGAGCCCTCCCGGCCAGCAGGTCCTTCTCAGTCTCCAGGCTGAAAGTTCCTGTCTCCTCTGGTTTTAGTCCCATGGCCATAGGTGGTTTCTCACAGCACCAATAGCTACAGGCAGGGTGTGTCCTGTGTCTACGTTTATATAGTTCACTTAAAGGAGCCTCTTTTTGACAAAACTGTCTTTATCATTTGGAAGGGAAACATTCTGACTTTTCTTAACCCACTTTTAAACTCCAAATGTGGGAAGTGGTGCATCTGAGGGAGCTATTGCTAAAGAGCCCTAAATTTCCCCTGCAGCTGGGGGTGCTGGCGTCGGTCTCCGCCCCCAGTTCCCGGTCTGTGGCTGAGTGAGGTCACCGTGCAGCCAGGGCGCGGTGCCCGCTGCTCTGCTCAGGCTCAGGCCCATCCTCTCAGCCTCAGGACTGGTTCGGCCGCGGTTTTTGTTCCTGTTCTCAGATGGCAAAAGCAGTGCTAGGGTCAAGTAGGCGGCGGTGAAGAAAGCCCGAGGAGGGATTTTTGGCCAATGTGACCAGGATTATTCCTCTGTATTCCTTAAGCTATGTAATGTTTCTCTTTTACCTAAGAAATTTTATAGGTTTTGGTCTCTTTTGCTTATCCCCTCTTTCAATGCATAGAAATTATAAAAGTAACATAAAAATCACCTCCCTGTTTTGGGATAATCCAATTCTATTCCATTGATGCAGTTTAAAGTAATTATTTTTAAAACAAGGGCCCCACAGCAAACTTGGGATGGTAGTCGTCCTCGCTTTCTCAGTTTCCCCACTCGAGTTGCTCCCCCTTCCAGCGAGGCTCCCAGTGAGAAGGCCAGGCGTGGTGCTGGCAGCAGGAGCAGCTTTCGAAGTGCACGCATGGGCCTAGGAGGCTACACATTCCTGAGCATGGAGCCCCCCGTGACAGCAGCCCACCATGTGACACACTGGTGACAGGTGGCAGGTGCTGCCGCAGCTCGTCCCAGGTCGCAGGTCCGGGGTTCCTTGTTCCCCTGACAGTGGCTGCTGCTCCGCAGTCGGAAGGTGCTCAGTGGCAGGTCCCTGGGCGTGCCCTCGCGTCCTCCTTGCACCCGGGGGGAGGGAGCGCAGGTAGGCAAGTGCAAGCTGTGAGCATTGCAGTCATTAGCTTTACAGAGAATAGGTGTTCATCAGTCAGCCTTCAGGCCTCTCATTCTTCCTTTAATCACATTTTGTTGGTAACACCTTGGAAACCTGAAAATGACTTTATTTTTAACGATAGTTGTACCCATGTCTCCTTGGCAAACTTAAGAAGAGAGTTCATGATGGCCCCTTTTTGGTACTGATGTATATTCTTCACATGTAACAGGTGTACTGCTGAAGGTGTATCTGGGAGTATTACTTTCCCATTCTGAAATTCACTGAATGCTGCACACAAATCAGTCGGTGGCATTATGGGTCCTGGCTTATGTGGAGAGGCCCTGAGGGTTACATTGTGTCCCAAGATGTTTCTAGAGGTTCAAGAGGGTTGGTGTTTTAACATATTTAATTTCTGAGTGAGTCGGGGAGTGATTTAAAAAGTAGATGAGGAATCTGGAAGACATTAAAGATGTCAAGGATAGAGGAGTTTGATTTGCAGCCTAATGAAATATTTTGCCAACTTCTTTTAAAGATTTTTTCGAGAGTAGAACTTTAATCATTTGCTTGTGTTTCTGGCATGGTAAGGTTACTCCTGTTTCTGTAACATGATGAATCCAAAGTGAAAATGGGATAATTTTTAATTAGCAAAATTATAAAACCATTTTCAGCCAACTGTTTCTTGTCTTGTATAAACTGTGAGGTTTCACATGTTCCTTTAATTATTTTAGGAAATTTCATTCAGAAGATCTATTTCAATTGGTACTTTATATGTGGATACAAGTCCTCAGTGTTAGAAAGTACCTTGTGATATTCTTTTCCAGTGTCTTTTGAGTAACCTGATAGGATTTCTGTCACGTGTGTTGCTTGTGTCTATTTCAGAAGTGTCATGGTTACTTGAATCTGATGTACTACTAATATTCAAGTAAGCATTCTGAATGCAAGGCTAAATATTACGAGAGAAATCGTATTAGGGATTAGAAATGTTTCTTGAACTTTATGTTGTATGATTTTGTGCAGTTCAGAATAGCTTTTGTGAGGTTACTTACGCAGTTATTTGAATAAAAATGTTATATTTCTACTTTGTACGATAAATATATGAAGTCATTTAAAAATATATTTTATTAAGGAAATGAGGATAGTAGTCAAGTCATGGTAGCCCACTTTTTGTATTATAATGCTTTGATTACATTTGATTATGATATTTTTACATTTTCTGGGGGTTCATTGGAGACATAATTGGAGACACAAGAATTCTATGGAAATAAGAAGAGAGTTGAGTGTTCAGAATTTGAGGATCTGGATAAACTGGGACAGTTCCAGCTCCTTGAACTTCTCTACTACTTGGTAGTTGCTTGGAGAGGTGTGCAGTGTCCTGTGCTGTTTCTGTTGGGTCCTCTGGAGGGCGCTGTGTGCCACCCTCGCTGTGCACCCATTGCTGAGGAAGAAAGATGGTGCAGAAGGTGCCTACAGCACTAGCTCAAGGTTCTGGTGACAGACAAAGGCCCTCGTCTTTAGCCATTTGTCTTTGAAAATCATAGGTTTC
Organism: Eptesicus fuscus; assembly: GCF_027574615.1. Taxonomy (NCBI): domain Eukaryota; kingdom Metazoa; phylum Chordata; class Mammalia; order Chiroptera; family Vespertilionidae; genus Eptesicus; species Eptesicus fuscus. The sequence goes on along the minus strand of NC_072490.1, from coordinate 57,983,981 downwards.
ACTTACCAAGAGCAGGAAGGAAAATGATATGTGTCAATACACTTTTTCCAGACTGAGCAATTCCTTAGTGAAATAGATTTTTAAAGCTGTAGAATTCCCAGGGCATGACATAGACCTAATAACTTACTGTTAAACTATGAATAAGACCAAAGGACAGGAACTTAAATTCAAAACCAACAAGAAACCTGATTAATGAATGCATATTTTGTCTCAAATGTAAAGAGGTGGTTATGGTTTGAGAGGTGAGAGGCATGTATATTATATAGGGATTCCTTAGAACCCATCCTCCTGGGAAAGGCTATCCATGTAGGCATGAAGACAGCCAATATTTATCGTTTTCTAAAACAGAATTAGGTAAGGGTTTCTTTAGGGCATTTCTTCTCCAGGGCACATGGCAGGGTGGTCTCTGAGTTGGACCGTCCTCTGCCCAGCACTGGCCAGGTGTGGGGTGGGCACGCAGGGTGTGGCTGTGGCTAGTCTGAATTGAGATGGGCAAAGTGTAAAATACACCCTGGATTTCAAAGTCATTGATTACATGTTGAAGGGATAAGATTTTGGGTATATTGGGTTAAATAAACTACCATTAAAATTAATTTTATATTTTTATCTTTTTAATGTGGCTACTAGAAAATTTTAAAAAATTACGTATGGTACTCACTTTATATTTCTGTTGGGCAATACCATTATAGAATATATCAATTCATATTTCTAAAATTATTAATCTTCAAGAAATTCCTTTCTTTAAAATGGGGTTAAACATTGTTCAAGTTGAAAAAGCACTTTACAAACGAGACACCGCTTTGGAATTAATTCATTGCACCCACTGTGGGCGCAGCGCAGGTGAACGCGCCCTGAGGCTGCGGCCTGCCTGTGAGAGCCTCCCGTCCTTCCCGTGGCAGGTGCACACACTGCCACACCTGGGGGAAGAGCCAGCTAACAAACTAGAGGTGCTTGACGTCGAATGCTAGCCGGTCGTCTGTCTTTTTGTCACGTAGACTGTGGGTCTCACACTGCCCTGTGCACACCGTCAGGCCTCCCCTCCCCCCGTCGCACCTCCGAGGAGTCAGGACGCTGGCAAAGCACAGAGTAATGCACTCCAGCATCCCTGCATGAAGAGGCACTTTTCCCTTGAAGATTTTGGTGGAAAAAGACATCATTTTTACATTTTAAATGACCAAATTAAACTGGTACCAAATGCAAGCTTTTGAATGTTTACACTGATATGCTTGCTTACTTAGGTCCCCTTTGATTTGTGCTTCCAGACCCTTCCTTCCTTGGGAGTGGGCATTTACCATCCCACCCCTCACCCCCAGTTGCCATTAATGTATATTTTGGAGAAATATTTGAGACCAAACTTAATGCTAATTATTATCCTTAAATATTTATAGCTGCTACTTGCATTGAGAATTTTAATAGTGGGGTTTGATTGTCTTAGCCAGCTTAATAAAAATGCTGGTGTTGCTTACACATGATGGGAAACTGACTACCTTTGACCAGTTGGGAAGGGCATCTCGCAACCTGCAGGAGGGAGTTAGGCTGGTGACACTGGGAGAGAAGGTGGGTAGCATGGATGGTACAGAAAGCGCAGCCAAGACTGGGAGGATATGAGGAATGCCTGGAGGTGGGAGGGAGAAGAGAAATAATGACCTGAGATTTTGAGTTGCCTGGCAGTGGGTGGCTCTGAACTACTGGCTCCAGTTTGGAGTACTCTGGATTTGGGAGTGAGGGTAAAAAATCAGTCTAGAAACACTCGGGTGACCGTCATAATTTATCTGTCTTCAGAGACCCTCTCACACTCGCCTCATGGCCACATTTAGTCAGGGGAGGTTGTACTCCAGTACCCTTCTGTTCTAGGTCTCTTTGGCCAATTAAATATGATTTGAATTCTTTACTTTTTCAACATAAATGATACCATGCTTAAGCAGTAGAGGGGGGAAATCACTAATTCTCTCACTGTTGTGAAACAGTAAAAGTGGAACATTTTAGTATATTCCCTTCTAGTCTTTTCTGAAAAGAGAAATTAAATAAGTGCATGGTTGTAATCATCTTGTACTTATAACTTTATATCCCGCTTTCTTTCTCTAACATTATATTGTCACGCCTGCCATGTTCTCTTTAGCGCAGTCACTTCCATTGCTGTGTAAAAGATCACCTATCGTTGCAGATATTGTTGAGGTTCCTTCTGTGGGCCAGGGCCTGTTCTGTGTCCTTGGAATGAGCAACACCAATTTCTTCAGCCACGTGGGACTTGCTGATCGGTTACAGTTTTTCAGGGATGCCTTCCCAGGTGGAGATGGAACAGTTCTCGTCTGTGCCATGCCTTTCAGCATTGTTGAGCCTGGGGCTTCTGGCCCAAATTGCTCCCACACGGTTTCAAATGCCACACTTCCCAGCTCCTTCATTGAGAATCACTGGTTTAAACCATACGTTGGTTTACTGTTTTCCTAATAGACAGGACATTCGATGTTGGACTTAGGTCAGGTTCCTTTTGTTCTTTTTCTTCATTTGGTGGTAGACAAGTGGTTATACGTCACTTGTATCTATGACTGCCATTTCATTGTAGAACAGGGCAGTCATTGAATGATGGTGATTCTTCATGCTACTTTGTTACTTGAGAGTTTTGCTATTCACAATTTTGTGACAATGTTTTGACAGGCTTGGAGAAAGGGCATCTATACTAATAAAAGGGTAATATGCTAATTAGACTGGGTCGACTGGACATCTTCCGGTTGTCCGGTCCTCCTTCTGGATAAAGCCATGGTGGCAGGGGCTGAGGCAGAGGTGGTTAGGAGCAATCAGGTCGGCAAGGGAGCAGTTAGGGGCGATCAGGCCAGCAGGGGAGGGTGATTAGGGGTGATCAGGCTGGCAGGGGAGGGTGGTTAGTGGTGATCAGGTCAGTAAAGGAGGGTGGTTAGGGGTCATCAGGCTGGCAGGGGAGGGCAGTTAGGGGTGATCAGGTCAGCAGGCAGAGTGGTTAGGGGCAATCAGGCAGGCAGGCAGGTGAGCGGTTAGGAGCCAGCAGTCCCAGATTGCGAGAGGGATGTCCGACTGCTGGTTTAGGCCCGATCCCAATTGGACCTAAACCAGCAGTCAGACATCCCCCAAGGGGTCCCGGATTGGAGAGGGTACAGGCCGGGCTGAGGGACCCCCCTCCCCCCCATGCACGAATTTCGTGCACCGGGCCTCTAGTATCACATAATCTTGACTAAAATCTCAAGTGAAAAGAAAACCTTTGTTTCTCTCTCCTTGTTGTGTCTTTTTCTTCCTGTCTGTCCTCTTCACACCCTGAAAGGTGAAGGGAAGTGTGTTGTGGGATGTGTTTAAAGACATGTGGTTCAGACTCTCTCCAGATGCCAGTTGTGCCACTGACTAGGTGTGTCCTTGGGTAGGTCATTTACCCCTCTTGCATCACCCTGTCTTCCTCTAATACACAATAGCACATACCTTGGAAAGACCTGGTGAGATGAGTGAGCACATGAGATTAGCATGTCTCTAAAGTGTAGACCAACATTTGTCTCCTGTTGTATAGTAGTTAGCAGCACAGGCTCTGGTGCCAGACTCTGGTTCAAATCTTGACTCAGTTGTTAGCTGTCTGATCCTTTCATGTGTCACTTTGCCACTCTGAGCCTTAGTTTTCCCATATGTGCGGTGAGAATACGAAAACCCTTCTTATCGGATCTTCAGGAGACTTAGGGGTGGGTGTACTCAGCACAATAACTGCCTGTGGAAGGCGCACTCTGCGGGGCAGCTACGGATTCAGTAACAAGTGGGAGCGTATACACTTGTTCTCTTCCCTTCTTGCTTGGGGAAGACAGAACTAGTATGTCCAGCTACATATTTTCTTGATATATTTACCTTATATGCTAAAATAAATAAAATTAATGAAAACTTTGTTATGGGTGAGACGTGAATATGTGTGCCCTTCTTGTTTCCTCTCTGGATACAAATATGTGTCAAAGCGAGTGAAGACAGCACCCACAATGCTTGGCTGGAAAATGGAACTTCAGTGCGGCACAGACAACAGGGGAGGCGTCTTCAGACTCTGCTGAATGCTCTTGGGCCTCCTTAGCTTCTTTCTTTAACTTTTACTTTTTCATTTTCTGTCAGTCACAGTTGTGTAATTTGTACTGGGTGTGCAATGGGTGTGAACAGTTTTGCGTGTTGTATCTCAAAAGTCCAAGTCTTTATTTATTGAGACTAAGGCACCGCACTGAAGCGGGGGAATTGCAGTCATCTGGACAGATTCGGGAGCGTTAAAAACAAACACCCTGGTGGGAAGTGTCCTCCACAAAATTAGAGTTTTACGCTACAACTCCTCCCCCGACAAAAATATGACCCGAAAGGCAGCGAAGCATACAGCACATAATGAGAAACAATAAAACGTGCCTCCGGCACGTGCTTTAGTGACTCGCTGACTTCATAATAAAGTGTAAACGCAATTACTTTGGTGCGTCTTCTACATTAGACAAACTGTAGGAAGTGGTAAGGGAACCGGGCTGTGGCATACATCTTGGGCAACCTTGCCTGGAGCCCCGGTGCCCGCAGGGTCCCCAGGCCTGGTCAGAGGGACGGTGAGCCTTCCCTTCGGAGCCACGGCCCTTCCCTTTCCCTGGCGGCTTTGTGGAGCTGCTGTGTGTGCTCCTCTCACAACTCTCAGGCTGTCGGTGATTCATAAAGTAGCACAGGAACAAAGCATGTTGAATCCGACAGTGTGGGTCTAAGGGTGGACTGTCTCATTTTTTACCCCTCCCTCACCGCTTAAGTATTTCAACTTGCATTGTCTGCTGTAAACATAAGCCTGACCCATTTTTTCAAAATCTGGGTTCAAAAGGATGAAAACATTGCTATGGTTTTGGCTAACAGTAAGGCCCAGCAGAAGTACTGAGTCCCATATGGAAAAGGCCAGAAGGTGCTACTCAAAACTTCCCTCCTAGTGGCCAGCCCAGTCATGGGTGGGAGAGAGCAGTTTTGTGTGATGGACTTTAGGCTGTGGCATATTGTCATTGATCAACCTTAGTCATTCTCCCTGATCTTTTCCTTCATAAAACACTTGTCAGTCACAGGTCTGTAGTGGATGCATCTTCGTGTCTGTTTGTTCGATGTAAGGGTCCCTCTTTGGGCTGTGAACTCCATGAGGGCAGACGGGGTTTTTAAATCACATGCCGCCTAACACAGGAGCATTCGATACATGGTTGTTGAATCATTGTTTTGTGTGAGCGAATACGTGTAATTTTAATAACGGCCGGCATGCTTAATGTTGGAATGTGACGGCTTCTCTGTGACAGGCGGGGGCTCTCCACAGGGTCGCCGTCTGTCGGGTGGCTGCTCTGATGGCTCCGGTTGGAGAGGAAGCTGAGGGGCAAACTCCCGCTCAGGTGGCCGAGGGCCTCGTCAGCTCTGCTCCTCGGAAGGATGAGCTCCAGGCCGAGGAGTGCAGCCCTGAGTCCTCCATGAAGTGCTCCTCGGATGCTCTCTGGGCAGCCTTGCTTCCCTGCAGCACCGGGTGGGTTTGAGTCATTAGGAAAGAAGAGGTGCTGTAAGTAATGAGAACACACCTCCCGCTCTCCTTGCTGTGGTGAGGTCTGCTAAGCTATGTGCGTTACATCATTCTGTCTAACATTCCTGTGAGGCAGGTACTTCTACTTCTCCTGCTCTACAGAGGAAGCTGAGCGCAAGAAGGATAAAGAGAGGGTGATCGACATACTCAAGGTTATACAGCTAGAATGTGGGAGAGAGCAAATTAGTTCCAAATAGCTTTAGAACTTCTTTCGGAAGGATGGTAGGAGCCAGGGACTCAAAATACCTATTTTCATTCACACCTTATGAATATTTTATTTTGGTTAATCTGTACTATTTTGAAATCAGGCAGTCTTGGGAAAGAGAGAGATTGGCCAGGGTTGCGTGGTTAGTACTGTTCTGCAGACAGGATGCTGCCTGCAGGCCACCTGGCATGCTTACCTGCAGGCATGCGGCTGGCAGGACCCATGGGGTGCAGGAAACTGCGCCAGGCCACCCGTGCCTAGCGCCCACTTGAAGGAGCTGACATCTGAGCACATCTAGTGACAGAGCCTCATGTCGGAGCTGAGGGCTCAGCCTTCCTGGTTGGCAGCTCTTTGGCTTTGAATTTGGGCTTTTGCTCCCCCCTCCGCCCATCACATTGTCAGCAAGAGAGTAGATACTCTAATGTGATGATCAGGGGCCAGGTAAGATGTCATGATCACCAGTTGGTAATTAATCTGAATTTCAGTCACTGAGTAGATGTGATTTTTTTTTTCTTCATTATATCCCCATTTGGATCTCAGGAATGACTCAAGAAATTCGCTTCTTTCCTCAATTAAAATGGAAACAATGTATTTTTCTTTTTTTGCTGGGAGGACCAGCTTTACAAGAAGGTGACTTAGGAGGAGCCGGTTTTCTGGGAAAGAGATTAAACTATAGCATGGTTCTAAATGTGTGTTTTAAAGAATGCTGACATATTTTGTTGATGCTGGCTATTTTATTTGATTGCTATCTGTTCTGAAGTCTTCCCCTCCTTTTTCCTTCTTTGAAATCTGTCGGTTACCATGGAAACAGTGTTGTTTTGGGTTGGGGTGGAACTGTATCCACAAATGCAGTATAAAGTCATTTATAAAATGGGTTAATATTTATTCTGGCTGGGCATATATGGAACATAATATAATGATAATCACAACCACACATACAGAATAAATTTGCACTTTTATTGTTATTTTCTTAGTCTGTCTAAATGTGTGCAATTTTGCTTGGAATGCACGGTCATCTCCTCTCTGATTTGGATGTTATCATCTAAAAGCCAACAGCCAGTGCCAGTGGACTTGATCTGAGTTGTAAGTTCTCTGTAGGCCTCACACCAAATCTTCACACCCCTGTGGCCAGGGCCTCATTCCAGACAGTGATTTCCTGGGCTATCTTTTGAGTTCTGCTCAAGGACCCGGTGCCCTGGGCCCACTCCTCTTCTCTAGAGCTGGTCTGTGCCCAGCAGTGCGATGGCGCAGCCTGCCCTCACACCGAGCTGGGCAGTGGCTCAGGGTGGCAGATGAAAGGACCAGTGAACTGACCAACTGCAGCTGAGGACGAGAAAGGGGTCGGGATTTCGGAAAAGTTCCAGAGATGATCAGTAGAAATGATGCAAGGGTAGCGAGTAGGATCTTTGAGAAAAGGTTACAGAAACTGGGCTATTGATTTGAACACAGAGGAGAAGCCGGAGAGTGTGTGCCGTGTGGGGTTTTATTAGCTCTGTTCTCCGGAAAAGTGACTGTGAGGAAGGGGGGCTCGCTCGTGCCCTGGGAAGACCTGTCATTAAGAAGGGATTGCCTGTGGTCAAGCAGGTGACACTGCTGTGTGGCATGCTGACGTGGCAGAGGCTTTTAAAGATGGCCCGACTCTAGACAAGGACAACCACAGAGAAATGCCGGCTCCTGGCATCACTGAGCTCTGCCACTGGTGGCTGGTGTGCAAAGCCTGTTGGTAGCCACGCAGTGATCTAGATGGCCCACAGAAGTTCCTCACGGGCTCCTGACTTCATATTGTCTCATTGCGATTGAATTTTTGAAATTAGTTTTTTCAAATGTTTTGACATTTTCATCTCCAAAAATGAACACAGAAATATAAAAAATTGCTCCTCTTAGGATTAAAAAATCCCACAGAGCGAGGTCAGTGGGAACGATTGGGGGTCCTGATCTTACAGTTAGCAGTGCTGTATACCTATGACACCTCTGATGGCGTGGGCCTGCTGGGTTCAGTCCATTCAGTTCAGAAGAGGAGGCATGAGGAGGAGACTGGCAGAACACGGGCCCAGGACCGAGGGGCTACCTTGATCCCGTGGTTCCTGAGTGCCACAGCGCCAGAGTGCCTGGTACTGGCTAGAAACGGGACTCTTGGGCCCTAGCGCAGACCCGCTGAATCAGAACCTGAGGGGAATCAAGAGCTCTGTTTTACCCAGCTTTCCCTTGTGAGCATCACTGGTCTGGAGCGTCTCTCATTTACTTACAACATTAACAAGGTAATATCGAGTTTGGGGCAAATTGGCAATCTGTGGCATTGTTGTCATGGTGACCAATTAACCTGGCATGGGAAAAAGAAAGTTTCTTAGCCACAGGCTGCCCCCAACTCTTTTATGAACATACTAGATGCCCGCTGCATGAAATTCGTGCATGGGGGCGGTATTCCCCTCAGCCCAGCCTGCACCCTCTCCAATCCGGGACCCCTCGGGGGACCACTGGCTCTTAACTGCTCACCTGCCTGCCTGCCTGATCACCCCTAACTGCCCCCCCTGATAGCCTGGTCACCCCAAACTGCCCCCCCTGCCGGCCTGGTTGCCCCCAATTGCCCCCCCCCCCCATGGCCTGGTCGCCCCTAACTCCCCCCGCTGGCCTGGTTACCCCTTACTGCCTGCCCCCGCAGCTGGCCTAGTTGCCCCACACAGCCTGTTGTTTGGTCGTTTGGTTGCCCCTCACTGCCCCCCATTGTTGGACTGATCACCCCACACAGCCTGCTGTTCAGTCGTTCGGTCGCCCCTCACTAACACCCCTGCCGGCCTGGTTGCCCCACACAGCCCACTGCTCAGTCGTTTGGTCATTCCTCACTAACCCCCCTGCCAGCCTGGTTGCCCCGCACAGCCTGTTCTGTCATCCGTTCAGTTGTTTCGGTTGTGATGGTCGCTTAGGCTTTTATATACATATAGATATAATTAATAGAAGAGCTGCCTTAACATGGCCTAGGACAGTGGTCGGCAAACTCATTAGTCAACAGAGCCAAATATCAACAGTACAGCGATTGAAATTTCTTTTGAGAGCCGAAAACCGACTTCTGCACATGGGCCACAAAGTTTCAATCGCACTGTACATGCGCGCCCACACGTGGTATTTTGTGGAAGAGCCACACTCAAGAGGCCAAAGAGCCGCATGTGGCTCGCGAGCCACAGTTTGCCGACCACTGGCCTAGGACACCCCTTTAGTAAGAGAGGAGGAATTCCCTTGGGTAATACATTAAAATCATTTTTACCAGTCATTTCCTTTTTGTGGGGGTCGGTCCACCTATCCATCACCTCCCGTGGGTGCCCCTGCTCTCCCCTGGGTGCCCTGCTCTCCCGCGGGTGCCCCTGCTCACCCCTGGGTGCCCCTGCTCTCCCGCGGGTGCCCTGTTCTCCCGCGGGTGCCCCTGGTCTCCCCTGGGTGCCCCTGCTCTCCCGCGGGTGCCCCTGCTCTCCCGCGGGTGCCCCTGGTCTCCCCTGGGTGCCCTGCTCTCCCGCGGGTGCCTCTGCTCACCCCTGGGTGCCCCTGCTCTCCCGCGGGTGCCCCTGGTCTCCCCTGGGTGCCCTGCTCTCCCGCGAGTGCCCTGCTCTCCCGTGAGTGCCCTGCTCTCCCCTGGGTGCCCCTGCTCTCCTGCGGGTGCCCTGCTCTCCCGCGGGTGCCCTGCTCTCCCGTGAGTGCCCTGCTCTCCCCTGGGTGCCCTGCTCTCCCGCGGGTGCCCTGCTCTCCCGTGGGTGCCCTGCTCTCCCCTGGGTGCCCTGCTCTCCCGCGGGTTCCCTGCTCTCCCGCGGGTGCCCTGCTCTCCCGTGGGTGCCCTGCTCTCCCGCGGGTGCCCTGCTCTCCCCTGGGTGCCCTGCTCTCCCCTGGGTGCCCTGCTCTCCCGCGGGTTCCCTGCTCTCCCGCGGGTTCCCTGCTCTCCCGTGGGTGCCCTGCTCTCCTGCGGGTGCCCCTGCTCTCCCCTGGGTGCCCTGCTCTCCCGTGGGTGCCCCTGCTCTCCCCTGGGTGCCCTGCTCTCCCCTGGGTGCCCTGCTCTCCCGCGGGTGCCCCTGCTCTCCCCTGGGTGCCCTGCTCTCCCGTGGGTGCCCTGCTCTCCCGTGGGTGCCCTGCTCTCCCGTGGGTGCCCCTGATCTCCCGTGGGTGCCCCTCGTGTGTGGCAGTGTATGGTGAGGATAACGGAGACAGCCCTTCAGATAGTGTATCGACCTCCCAGCGCTCCAGCCCCCCATCCCGTCACGGGGACTCAGTATGAGGCACCTCGGTTGACTTTGCTGTTTCCTGCGCTCACTGCCTCAAGCTGTGTTCTCAATGGGAGGGAAGGAAGAAAATAGCCTGAAAACAATCCAGTACCGATCAGACTCACACAGCACAATAAACGCTTGTTTGGACATGGCTTGGACTGTCATTTTAGCAAGAGTCTTCTGTTTGATTAAATAGCTTCTCTGTTAAGCATTGAACAAAATGAAATGGATGTCATAACAGATATAACTAAATGATGACAATGTTTCTTGACTGTGAATTTCATTAAAGATATACATTTGTGTTCTTCCTATCCCTTTGAATGACAGAAGTTGACAAATATCTGAATATCTGGGGAGAGTTGTTTTTAGAGGAAAGTTAACAGCTTATCCCTGTTCAGATGTCCCAGCCTTAAGACAAAACTAAGGGCTGTGGGCAGGCAGGAGAGACGGCGGGCCGAGGATGGCGGGGAGGCCGAGCGGCTCTGGCTCCTTGCTGTGGGGCTGCGCTGACCTGCGCTTAGTTACCCGCTTTATAAATGCTTCGTTTCCTCCCAACAGGGTGCTTAGACACGTGGAAGTGTGGGTTTGTTCACTTGCTCCCTGGGGAGCACCTGCACGGTGCACGTGCTGTCTCAGCGAGGGGCGCCTGGGAGCAGCGCCTGCGTGTGCGAGGTCTGGGCCACGCTAGGCATGGGACAGGGCGGGAGGGCGGGAGCCGGTGGGCGGGGTGGAGGGCGATCATCCTCAGGGGCTGCTTCCTTGGAGCACGCCCGTCCTGGGCCAGTTCCTTCAGCCCCTGTACCTGGATGTTCCTCTCACCACGTGGAGGTAACCCTAGCATCCACTTCATTGTATTAGTTTTTAATATATTTTCATTGATTTCAGAGGAGAAGGGAGAGGAGGAGAGAGAAACATCAGTGATGAGAGAGAATTCATTGATTGGCTGCCTCCTGCACGGGGATGGAGCCTGCAACCCAGGCATGTGCCCTTGATCACAATTGAACTCGGGACCCTTTGGCCCTCAGGCTGATGCTCTATCCACTGAGCCAAACCAGCCATAGTCACTTCATATTATTCTGAGGAAGATGATGGCAATCCTTGGCAGACTTTACAAAGCACTCCTATAGAATAACTCACTTGATCCGCACACGATCCAGAACCCTCTAGGCAGCACGGCTGCCCCTGGGACAGACCATGGGAGGAGGCCGTGGGAGGAGGCCATGGTTGGATGTGTGGGACTGGACGAGGCTCTGTGCGGGAGGGTGGCGTGGTGCTTGGACCTCAGTGGTCTGACGCGAGTCCTCTGTAAGTGCCACCACTGAGGTGGAGGTCAGGGCTCAGGCTTCCCCAGCAAGTGACTGTTGAGCTGAGATGGAGAGGTCCCTTGCTGGTTTCCATTCATCCCCCAGCTCTTGGGTGAGGGAGGTCAAACAGGGTCACTGCACGCAGAGTAGGACCTTGTTGGGAGGGCCAGGTGGGGGGGGGGGCAGAGCCAGGTTGGGGGGGGCAGAGTCAGGTGGGGGAGGCAGAGCCAGGGTGGGGCGCAGAGCCAGGTGCGGGGGGAAGAGCCAGGTGGGCTGGGGGAGGCAGAGCCAGGTGTGGGGCAGAGCCAGGGTGGGGGGGAGGCAGAGTCAGGTGGGCTTTGGGAGGCAGAGCCAGGGTAACGGGGGGAGGCAGAGCCACGTGCGGGGGGAAGAGCCAGGTGGGCGGGGGGAGGCAGAGCCAGGTGTGGGGCAGAGCCAGGGTGGGGGGGAGGCAGAGTCAGGTGGGCTTTGGGAGGCAGAGCCAGGGTAGCGGGGGGAGGCAGAGCCAGGTGTGGGGCAGAGCCAGGGTGGGGGGGAGGCAGAGTCAGGTGGGCTTTGGGAGGCAGAGCCAGGGTAACGGGGGGAGGCAGAGCCAGGTGGGCTGGGGGAGGCAAAGGCAGGGTCGGGGGGCAGAGCCAGGTGGGGGGCAGAGCATTGGTGTCTGGATTTCCCAGCGCCCAGGCGCCAGAGGCATTCTGGCCCATCCAGTTCCCTGGAGAGGTCGAGTTGGACCAGTGGAAGTGTGGCCTGTGATTCCTGCCGCTCCCGGGCAGCTCAGACTTGGGAGGGGCCTTCAGAGTTTGCCCGCTTTGGCCGTGAGCCGTGCCCAGTGAGCAGGGCATTTTCTGGACATGCTGATCACCTGTCCCGACTCTCAGGCCTGTGGGTAATCGCCATGTTCTCATACTAATGCCCCAGCTACAGATTGGTGAATGCTGGGCCTTGCAGAAATGGGTGGTTGGTGTCAGCGCCAAGCATTCTCAGGCGGGACCTCGTCCCAGGCCCTCCCTCCTGGCCATCGCCAGCTCTTCCCTGTGACAAAGTGTGGGCTCTGGGCCTGTCCTGGGCTCTTGTCTGGCCCCATCCACGTCACGTGTAGCCAGGTGAAGCCTGAGGAGGCCATTCACGGGCCAGAGCTGTATTAGGGTCGGGATGCAGGAGGAGAGGCTCTCGGGACCTCTCTCGCTTCCTCCCCAGGGCCTGTGCCAGGCCCACACCTTTCCACAGACTTGAAATCACAACGCCCTGAGAGGCCAGAGGTGTTGCCCTCATTTCTCTTGGGAGGAGCCCAGCCCAGAGAGGCTCTGCCTCGCGCCTGCAGCCCTGGCCTGCCCGCCCAGGCGGCCCTGGGTGCGGGCTGTGCTGCCTGGGCCGGCCTGAGCAGGGCCCGTGATATCCCGAGCCCACAGCCACTCAGGAGGCAGGAGCTGTCCTCCCGAAGGCGCCTGCTGGCCCACTGCGCCGCAGGGAGTTCTGAGCCCGGCAGAGGGTGCGGGACCCGTGGGGGTGCCCGGGTTCAGTCAGGCACTGGATTCTGAGGTGGGAACCTCTCAGGTGAAAACACACCATCAGCCCATTTATTTGGGGGACAGGAGGTGGGTTTATAGATGGTGAGGGTGCCAAAGCATCGGAGTTGGAGAGGACAGTTGTGGGGTGACCACCCAGCCATGCCACCCAGAGCAGTAGACGGGGGGTTCTTACCTTGGACTGAATTAAGAAACTACATCACATGTAGACTTAATGCCATGTAGGTGCTGGTTTTCATGGGAGCGGAAAAGAACTTGCTCTAAGGAAAGCCCAGATATCTAATTCGGGTGTGATGGCTTCCCTCACATCTAACAGGTTTAAATCCTGCGGAGAACTTGGCTGAAGACTCCCAGGTCTCAGCTGCACAGAAATGGGTTCTCTGGTGATACTGTGTTTTTGAGGTTAAACAGTGCCTGGAACTTACCAGAAGGCGAGCTCTGCCCTGGGGGGTGGCCTGTGGTGAAGCCGTGATCTAGGAGGCGTGTGGACCTCTGGGGCCTGGAGCACCCTGCAGGCAGGTGGGAGGTGTTGCTTGAACTGAACCATGTTTCCTTTTCCTCGAGAAATTCTGAGCCTCTCTGTGACAGGCGCCACCTGCATGCCTGACAGGCTCCTTCTTCCTCTTCCCTGGCCTCAGCCCCCGGCAAGGGTCTGTCCAGGCGCACGCCTTTCTCACCTGCTCGCTGGCCTTGGCTCTGGGCACTGGTGCACCGGCCCGTGTGCCCTACTGTGTGCGGCATGTGTCCCCACAGCCTGGGCGGTCCCTGTCTGGATGGGCTCCTTTCATCCATGGGAGATGTTTTGCGTGGAACTGTCCTGCACCTCTCTCTCCAAAGGGAGGGAGGGCCCGTGTTTTGAAGGGGACAGGAGCTCGTTTGCAGTCACTCCCTGGATAGGGTTGCTGTGACACGGTGATGCCACAGGCCGGGGCACTGTTTTTAATGCTGATGTCATGACCCCAGCGCTTGCAATGTGCCTATTGTGTCACGTGCGGTGGCCAGGAGCATTGGTTCTGTGTAATTTGAGGACCTGTGTTTTTAGACATGATGTTACTTTGAATTTTTACACAGGATGGGGATGTCATCATCGGCCCACTTTGTTCTGATAGGGTACAAAAGGCACTGTGACTGAGATAGAGGGCTGGGGTGCCTCACTCCACATGAGATGTGCTTGGCTCAGAGAGCTCAGAGTTCTGACCGAGCACCACTCCATCGTAGCCAGACTGATTCAGCTGAGTGGGCAAAGTCTCCTTGGCTCCCACAAAGCAAAAGGACACCTCCCTCTCCCCCAAAAAACAACTGCCAAGCATCCGGGTTAAAGCCGCACGTTCCTAGATGAAGCTTCTGTGCCTTTCTCTTGTCATTGGACCAGCGATCCCCACGTGAGCCTGTCCCAGCTGCTCCCAGCAGTCAAGGCCACGCTGCTCGAAGATTGCACGGGGGATTTAATTCTCCACATCGACTTTGAACTAGAGGTGGCGTCAAATCAAATTTGGCTAAGCTTACAAGGATGTCATTTAGAATGATGGATTCTCCCAACTACCAGTGTACAATGTAAAACTTTTATTTTCCCCTTTCTTTATTTCAGGTTAAACATGTCTTGGGCTGACTGTACTGCTGATGATATGTATTTCAAACAGGCTGGCAAGGCCTCTGCAGTAACTAAAACTTGCAAAAATGATCTGTGCTTCAATTTCTAAAACATTGACCATAAAGCTCTCCCACTCCTCTGGACCAGGGAAATGGCTCGCTATAGCCAAGAAGATTGGACCTGATATTGTTTTAGGCGTCACTAGCACATTGCCTTGCTTCCTTGGTTCTAGTGGCCAAGGATGTTGTGAAAAATGAAAAAAATCAGCTTCCATTTCTTATGAAAATTGATGCACAGATTATCTAATTCCTCAGAAATCATACAAGTGAGTGTTTTGCTGTTATTAAAAACACTGGAAACCAGTGTTCCATCTTAACAGTGCATGAATATGGGCTAAACCAACTTCATAGTGAGTGGGATACTTACTTGCAATGATGAGGTTTTTAAAAAATACCTGTATCTGTTACACGAGGGACAAGGATGAAGAGCGAGATTGCCTTTAGCATTTTGTTTGTGACAGTGACAACATATCTTTATTAATTGGCACTAGAAGACAGCCCTGTTAGGAGAAGCAGTGGATCCCCTGGTTGTGCCCCTGTAGGGCGATTTTAACACCTCGCTCAGCATTTAAGTAATTCCCAACTGCTAGATGCCCCCTGCTTTCCCTTCCCGCCTCTGAACTGGGGAAGGAGGCGTGGCCTTGTAACCTGCTCTGTTTATGCATCATCTGGAGCGGTATGCTCTCTCTTCGCAAGGCAGGTGCCTCCCTGCAATACAGGGCTCTTCAGTCAACAAATAAATGGAGGTAAAGACTGGACCTAAAATCCATTTAATTTAAATTCATTTTATAAACATAAAGACGCCTTTTAAGAGAAGCTTTAATTCCTACTAGCACCTTGATTTGTGGTTGCCATGGAGAATCAAATCTGTCATTTGACAAGAAAAGTCACCCATTTATGACAGCACTTTATCTTGTCTCTCCAGGGGAAGAAAATGTCAAAAGTGAGAGCAGAAAAAAAAATAAAGCCTTGAAACACCAGAATTTCTTGATTTCATTTTTATTATTCAGCTATCATATCCTTTCTGATAATAGCAACTTGGCGAAAATAAATAGTGTCCCTGCAGCAAAATCAAACACTTCCTGTTGGAATGGACAGGCTCTTTGTGCCTGTCAGTGCTGTGAAGTCTGGCAAGGAATCGTGTTATTAGATAAACCTGCGGTGCCCAAATCCCATTTTCTCTTCATTGCAGTGTCAAAATAATTATACCTGTGTAATTTGAGTAAGAAATTGCAGAATAAGTAAAATGGTCCATTGCAAGAGATTGCTTCACGCCTGTGTTCCTTACAGGGTGGGGTTTCTACCAGCTAAAGAAACAAACGCTGGGGAAAGTATTTTCATCTAAATAGAGATGTAGAGTAGGTCTTCGTGTTATTGCTAAATGGGTAGGTACATACTGTACTCTGTTACTCTTCTTACGTACCTATTTTGCCAAACAGAGTAAAAAGGCAGACCGTTTCACCTTGTCATGAACTGGGATATTATATTTTACCTAAGGTTTAAAAAAAGGTTTCATTTGTGTGGGGCTCGTTTGGTTTTTGAAAATGGAGTTGCACTGTTAGAGATCGAAAATATTTAAAGCTCTGATCCAGGGCTGATGCACTGGTTCTTTGCCACCCGCCCTGTGCCTGGGTAACATACCTGTAAGTACCATGCATATGGACACATATATGTTAGAAGGGCATATGCCTGCCTGCTGCATTTATGGTTAAACTCTGACTCTTTTGAGATTTGCTTTGCATTAAACACAAACGTTGGCGTTCTGCTCTGATGAGCACATGAACGAATCTGGGCTGCATCTACCTGGAGGCCTGTTCTGGTTGTGGGAGTATTACACAGCTCCATGTGGCTCAGAAGTGAGGTGATCTTGTATGGACGAGATAGCATTGTGATTGCAAGCCCTTTAGTGAGGGTTAGTGCAGATCTCTGACTGGCAGGGAGCTGGTTTCTGGAGCAGTTGTTTCCAGGAGGTTACGAAAATGGAGAAAAAAAGGAAGGGCTGAACTCTCATTTTCCTGAAATTGGCGCGTGTGCTGGAGCCAGAGCCAGGGCTGGGGGGTGTGCGGTGGGACACCCCCCCCCCCCCCCCCCCGCCGCCATGTGGGCTGTGCAGCAGGGTGTGGTGTCTGCTTGAAGAAGGAAGTGGGGGAAGGAATGGCTGTGACTTGTGGCAAACAGACCTCCCCGTAAATATCAATAACAGCATGTCGCAGGATACTTTTCTGATTGCTGTGAGGGTGCGTGTTGGACAGGCAGCCTGTCTCTGCCCGGCGGGTGAGGCATTTCTCCTGCTTGTGTGCCGGGGGCTCCCAGCTGCCTGAGGGGAGACGCAGAGCACTGGAGTGGGCTTTACAGGGACAAGCCGAGGCCGAGGCCGAGGCTGCCAGTGCACTGCCGGGCATCAGGGCTGCCTGTGTTGAGCGCAGGGCTCTCTGTGGCCATCTGCTCTACAAAGTTGTTATTTTGATTTCATGGAGGTGAACAGAGCCATGTGGTGAGTTCCCCCTCAGGACGCGGGTCTCTTGTCCCACTGAGGATGTCCGCTGTGTGTGCCTGTCAGAAGGCGTCCACCCACGGCAGTGACGCTGCAGGGCTGCCCGCCGGTGACCTGCCGCTCCCAGGACTGCCCAGCAGGCTCGGCCTGTGCTGCCCACTGCACAGCGCACCAGGCAGTCTTCTACTTCACTGAACTCTCCCATTTTAAAATTACATGTTAATTTTTATCAATGTCACTTTCTATGATTTCTGTGTATCCGCGAATGCTTTTCTCTATCTTTTTTTTAAGTTTCATGGTGAGGATTAGCAAGGACATGTGAGAGCAGGGGGCGCCTGCACTCCGCCGGCCCATGGCCCGCACCTCCCAGGCGGGCACCCGAAGCGCTGGGTGTTGTGTGACCAGTTGCCAGGGCAGCCTTTTTCACACGTGGCATTGCTTTTTAGTAATAACCGCAAATACTCTTTCTTCACAAACAGCGCTGCTGGTGTTAGTCGGTGCGGATATTTTCCCTGCCCCTGCCTCTGCCCCTGCCCCTGCCTCCCTCCCTCCCCTGCCCCTGCTGTGGTCTGTGCCTCACGTGGCTGACACTGACTTCACTCGGTCGCTGTGTAATGCAGATGCCTCCCAGCATCTCTGTGCAGTAGGAGCTGCTACAATTCCCACCTCCCAGAGGAGGAACTGACCTGACAGACGATGACCACCCTGTCCTGAGCCGCAGAGCTAGTGGCGGCGGAGTTGGGATTTGGCGTCTGTCTCCAAGGTCTCTGAGGGGAACAGGGAGGGCCCAGGGCCCTGGGAACACTTCACATAAGTGTTGGTCACTATTGTGATGCTGTCAACTTGGATGTAAAACATCAGCTCAGTACATGGTGAACCGTAGAAAAATTAAGTTTCCCGGAAAACCAGCACCTTCCGTTGAAAGTAGTTTCTTTGCTTCTGCAATAATGAAAGTAACAACAAACCTTACTTACATTTCAGAAAGAGTTTCCCCAAATTTCCTGTTTTGCCAGACTTTCGTGTCCCCGTCGTTCTCTCTGTGTACCTGCCACTCACCAGCTTTGCTGGACAGCAGGCCGACCCTGTGGACTCGCGGCTGCTGTGCTTGGGGCCGCCTCCCGCAGACCTGCCTTCTTCCCTCAGCTCAGAGACTCTGGCGGTGCTTTGGGAAGACCCCTTTGTCCAGTTCCTTCCCCAAGGCTTGCTTTGTTTTACTAATGCAGTCAAATTACGGTCCTGTTTTAATAATTGAATGAAAAAGAGCACTTTGCACTAAAAATCAAAACAGTGGTGCTTATTGACTTTACTTTCCAATGACAGTTGATATTCAGCATGACTTTGTACTGGTTTAAAGTGTGCAGCACAGTGGTCAGACCATCCTATGCTTTACAGGGTGATCCCCCTGAGTTTCCACAGGCAGTTATTACACCATCACTGACTGTGTTCCCTGCGCTGTGCTCACATCCCCGTGACTGTTTTGTAACTGCCAATTTGTACTTCTTAATCCCTTCCCCTTTTTCGCCCAGCCCCAAACCCTCCCCTCTGGGACCCTCCTCTGTCCTCCGTGTCTCGGAGTCTGTTTCTGCTTTGTGTGTGCCTGTATTGAGCTGGTGTGTTTCTTAGACTGTGCTTGCACCGTGCAGCGGCAGGTAAAGGAGCGGACTGTCGGCTCCTGCCACAACCCCTGTGGACCTGGCTAGTGCTGCTTGTTTGCTTAGATTACCTATATCAGGGACATGGAAACTGCTGCAAGTGCAATCGTGTAAAATATGTTGATTCTTCATATTAATAAAAACACGTGGCTTCTCCTCCAGATGTAGGACTTGGGTCTTTGAAGGCATGACCTGAGAGACAGTCAGAAGCAAGTCATTTCCGCTGGCTCTCAGGTGGCAATTAGTAATTCTTTGAAATAGGGCCCCACCCAACATTCAAGAGTTTTCATCATTCATTTTATCCAGGTTGTATCAAAAGCCATATTTTCTTAAACATTTAAGTGAACTTTTATTTAGAATGCCTTTGAGAACTAGTTTTCAAGTTTTCTTTAATTAAAAGGAAAGGGTGTTTAATGACTACAAGCTAACATGTAACATGTAACATTCTCGTTGAGTCAGTTGCTTTGGTCGTAGACAAAGTGAACATTGGAAGTAAGGAGAGCGCCTTTGGTCGGTTGCTGGTCTGCACAGGGCACGCTCAGAGGGGAGGCGTGTGCTGTGCGGATGGGCCACGGCTGCCTGTCAGCTTTGGGAAGAGCAGCACTGAGAGCATGTGTGTGTACACATGTTGCTGAGAATGCACACATCTACCTTAAGAAATTGAGTATTTGTAAAGAGACACATGTCAGTCATAAGAATTCCAGAACAGCGCCTGTGCCCTATTCATTTTGGGACATAAACAAAACCGGGACATGATTTTTGAAGATTTTGCAGATTACACGGTGGTTGATCATTTTAGCTGTGGATTGAACACATCAGAACAGCAGAAGGAGATGCAAGTGTGAAGGTGGTCAGTGGTTCTCAAGCCAGAGTGGACAGCGGACTGCCTGATGCCGCTGATTGGTTTCAGTGGGTCTCAGATGGGACCCAGAAGTCTGTGTTTTGTAAAAAGCTCCTCTGATGAGTCGGATTTAGGTACTCCACAGACTTTCATCTATGTTCTAGAAGTCAGGGGTCGTCCTGACTATCCCACCATCAAGAGCAACTGAACCAAAATTCTTTTAGAGCAGCATCCCCTATCCCTTGGCTGCAGCGGGTCCGGTGTGGACTTGCTTAACATGCAGGTTCTGATCCAGTGGGGTGGGCTGGGGCCTGGGACCTGTGTCTTTAACAAGAACCCAGGTGGTGCAGCTGCTGCTGGGCCAGGCCACACCCAGACAGCAAGGTTCCATCCTTGTTTAAAATATACATATTGCAGAGTTTTTGAAAAGAAAGAAAAAATTTGAAAGCAATTTTGGTGTTTTTGTCTCCATGGTTTTCTATTGAGCACCTTTCTCTCTCTCTCTCTCCCTCCCTCTCCCTCTCCCTCTCTCTCTCTCTCCTCTCTCTCTCTCTCTCTCTCTCTCTCTCTCTCTCATTTAGCTTCAGCTTTACAGTGTGATCAGTCTCTGAACATTAAGGAGCATTTTCAGAAAAATGTGTGTGGAGGCACAAAGATTCTAAATTAGCCCAAGGCCTGACTGTGATGGCCCTGTAGGAGTGCGTTCCTCTGCTGGCTGGAGGGACAGTTAACAGCTTCTGAGCCCCTTTCTCTCACCTGCTCCGCAGCTGCTGCTGAGTGACAGCAGAGCGAATGCAACCCCAGACTCAGGAGTGGAGCCCAGTGCAGCCCAGGACTGTCCGCGGAGAAGGGGGCTGACTGTAGGGACGTGACAGCAGAGGCCCCGAGCTCTGGTCAGAGAGCTCCCTGCCCCCTGCGCTGTGCCTGACTTGTAAGCACAGATGTCTGGCTCTTAGTGAGATGTGGGGACTTTCTTTGCCTGAAGAGGAGTGAGGTGAGTCTCTACTGGAAGACTCTGTATTGAGGGCTGTGGTGTCTGAGCGTGGCACGTACTCGTGAATTCCCTTTATCCTTGGACTCTTTGGAAGAGGAGCATGAGCAGTTTCCTCGGCATTGTGGGCATGGCACTCCTTCCATGAGAATGGGATTGTGGGTCCTGTAGCTGATAGCATCAAAGCGACTTTGGACCAGCTCTCTGGGTTGCGGGTAGGGAGGCTGGTTTCCTTGGTTAAAGTAGGGTTAGATGAATGAGCTGCGTGAGCCATCAGCACCAGGCGCGCGTGGCTTTCGCTGTGTTGAAATCCTATCACAACTGACCCTTTGATTCAGCCAATGGGGCTGCCTACATCACACGGACTCGCCGTTAGCTGTTAGGATAACCAAGGCAACCGTTCTCAAAATGCTCAGTTTTAGCTGAAGAATGTGTCTGGTAATTCATGTTTTGAACCAATAACTCTCACCCAGTAGACATTAGGAAACGGGGGTTGGTAGGGATGAGGTTGGAGGGAATCCTGCTTTATTCTTTTATTTATTTTTTATTATTGATTTCAGAGAGGAAGGGAGAGAGGGAGCAAGAGATAGAAGCATCAGTGATGAGAGAGAATCATTGATCGGCTGCCTGTGCCCTGACTGGGAATCGAACCATGACCTCCTGGTTCACAGGTCGGCGCTCAACCACTGAGCCACACTGGCTGGGCCTGCTTTATTCTTGTTATCTGTGTTGGGCTGGTTGGTTTCGGCATTGATCATGAAGCTGTATGTATATCCTTGTTCTCCTTATTCATACCTTTCTTAGAAAGTTAGGAAGTAGGCAGTGTGGGAATGTTGGCTAATACTGGCTCAAACAGCATTTCCAAACTACTAGTGGTTTAATTGCTGTATTGTTCACCAGGTTAAATTGTATTTAACTGGCTTTGTCTTTTTGATTTGATAAAAGGATTATTGGGATTGTAGAATTCTGGTAGAAGAAGTAACTTGAAGTAGCCTGCACTCCAGGAATCTCAAATTCAAACTGTGATGGGGTCGTACAGGTAACGTACAAGAAGAAAGCGGGTTGCGGAGGGGAGCGGGGAAGGGACGGCATTGCCGCCAGCCCTTCCTCTGCTGCGGGACCGCCGGCCGTATTGTCAGGCCTTCTGATTTTTCTAGAGGTGCCAAAACGCAGGGTGGGCTGGACGTTCGTTCCCGACTCCACTGAGGAAGGAGGGAGGGAGGGAGGCAGCATGTAGAGGACATTGCCATTGTCTGGGAACACGGACATTGCCATTGTCTGGGAACACGGAATTTGCCATTTGTCTGGGAACACGGATTTTGAAAAGCTATCAAACAACATTTCCTTGCAGGTGACCTGGGAGGGAGGCAGGCACTCGGCTCTTTGACCATCCAACAATGATGGGTCTTGACCAAAGCAGTGTCCACTTTAAGAAATGTAGCCTCATCGCCCGAGGTCAGCCCCTCAGATATTACATGTAACAAGAGCCCCCTTTGGGTCAGTGAGCCTGAACCTCAGCACGTACCCCAGAGAGAGTACAATTATTTCTAGAAACTCATCCACTATTGTGCCAACCCTGAATTTCCCCTCCCTTGCCTTGCTGGTTTTTTAGATCTACCTATGTTAATAAAAAATAAGATATGATTGCATGCAAGTCACCTGATTTTCCAAGCTGTTACCTGTAACATAGCTGCACAGAATATATACCTTTACATCCGCCCCCCTCGCTTGGTGTTACCTCAGTGCTTGAACTCCTGAGGTTTTGGTCTTGAGATTAGTTTCTGTGCTGCGTGAGGAGTTTCTGCATGAGAGCTTGCCACGCTCCCTGCACAGTGCCCTTCGATGACATTTCAGACGCAGGTGGTAGGCATTAGAAGTGGATATAAGTTCACCGTGGAGGGCTCCAAGGTGCTTAATTTTAGAGACCTCGCGGTTAAAATGTTTGCAGTTGCAATGCATCTTTCCCTTTTGGCACCGACTTTTGCCACAGAGGGGTGTGTCACTCCCGGCACAGGGCACGCAGGCCTTCATCCAGGAGAGGCCCACTCATTTCCTCTTGGCCAGCGGCACCCTGGGAAGCTCCTGCTGTACTGGGAGCTCCCCGGAGGTAGCGGGAGTCAGTGCACACATTTTTATTGGGCGTTGGCAGTTCCTCTTCGACCTGGGCCGTTTTCCCCCTTGACAGTGGCTGGCAATTTCACACCACACTAATGAGACCCAGAGTTGTCTTCCCGCATGGCTCCAGGATGCTCTCTTCCTCTTTGTGTTTGTTTTTAAAATGGGGTGGCCACTCTTGTGTTGTTAGTCCCGGAGCTAGGAAGCCAGTGCACCCCTGACGCACGTAACCACCTCTGCCTGCCGAGCTTATCAGGAGCATGTCCAACTACTGCTGTTTCATTGCTGGGTTGTTCACCAGCTTAAAGTGTATGGATTGCTTTGTGTTTTGTCTTTGTTTCGATAAAGGGGTTCGTGGGGTGTTTTTTAAAAGCCTGTTTAAATGAATCTCTATCATTTAAAACACACATGAAAGTTGGTTAACACGTCTTCACTGCAGACCTCTTATAGTCCCTCACAAGCTGCCGAGGTCCCTGTCGGCCACCGCGGCTCCGGCTCCAGCGCGGGCCTGCCATGGAGCGCACTGGGCTGCGTCTCCTCGGCTTTCACCAGCCATCAGGAGGGCCCATCTGCTGGCACCTCCCTGTGCGGGTCTAACGGACAGGATGTGCTGCCACACAAAGCCGTGCCCCCACCACTCAGCCGCAGGAGGTGGGGATTCAGGCTGGTGGGCAGCCCTGTCCGTGCAGCACAGCCCGCCGAGCGGCAGGCAGCTGCGTGCAGTTCTGAGCCCCGCTCATTGAACTGTAATAAAACAATATAAGCACCGCTTGGGGGAAGATTGGATGCCGCTCTCCTCACACAGGACGCGGGCACATGAAAGCAGCGCTGGCTGGCCAGAGGATTTGGAGATGTGATTTTGATTGAATTGCAGAATTGAACCGGCCAGGAATGTCAGCGGAAGGCTAAACGCCTGTAGTGCCGTAAAGTTTTATTCATGTGAGGCTTCCCAATATCACGTAGATGGATTATTGGAAAAGGTGTTGCGGGACATGAAGTGGAAGTGCCCAAACATAAAATGTCGGCAGGAGGCAAAAATTACTTTTTGTTTAGTTGTAATTAGGCCTCCAAAGTGAGAGCGAGAGGAGGGGGAGGACATTCCATAAAATTGTTTATTCTACAGGAAAAAATTACCAATCATCATGTTACTTATTTTACTCCTTCAAGAGAACTTGAATTTAGTGAGGAGGTTTTCTTACGCCATTCTTTAACTTTGTTCAGAGTTAGCACAGGGTAGTAGGCTTTCTTGAAA
Source organism: Eptesicus fuscus (assembly GCF_027574615.1). Lineage (NCBI taxonomy): Eukaryota > Metazoa > Chordata > Mammalia > Chiroptera > Vespertilionidae > Eptesicus > Eptesicus fuscus. The sequence goes on along the minus strand of NC_072490.1, from coordinate 57,960,150 downwards.
AAGAGGAGAACCCAGGTCTCTTGGGGTGACCCAGACTCCATGAGCCTTCATGTTCAGGAACAGGAGTGAGGCGGGGCCCCCCCATCCTCACAGGTCTCCTCGCGGGTGCTGCTTGCAGAGTCCTGCTCACATGGCATTGGGCAGCCGATGGCAAACTCGTGTGCCTGGGAGCAGGGCGCTCCTTGGCCGGAGCTAGTGTTCTCTGGGGAAGGGACGCAGAAGGTGGGGGCGGGAGCCACCTTTATTATCTCGTCTGTCCTGGCTCTTTATCCAGGTGAGTCTGTCTGCTCAGGGCCTTGGAGAAGCACATGCCGTGTTGCCAGCGTGGAGCAGAGAGACACCTGTGCCTTTTCAGTGTTGAGTCTATTTGTTTAGCATTTCTAACCAAAGTGGTTTCCGTTTAATCATCGAAATCAGGATTATAGACACTTTGGCTCCAGTGTGCCGCTGTGGTTTTCCTTTGCCTCCTCCTCCGTGTTCTACTCTGTGATGCATCTAGAAACGTGTTTATTTGTAAATGAAGCGTTCTGGTGTTAACACGGAAAGTGTGAGCAGTGAGGGCCGTAGGTTCTAAAGCCCCCTTTCCTTCAGTGCTCATGTGAAGATGGCATGCCTTAAGGTCGTCGTTACCTCTGCGGTTTGTGAGGCTGCTTGAGCCCCACGTTCCATAGATCTGTGTTAGAATGTAATTAGATGTACTTTATTGTTGTTCAGTTTTTCTAAAAATACTCTCTGAATATTTATCGAATCAAACAGTGCTCACCTCCAAACAGCCGTTGAATAGAAGCAAGGGCCATCGATCTGAGTGGCCAGGTGGCATGGTCAGGAAGTGGTCCTTTTCAATTCTGAGCTCTTCCTTCAGGATTTAGGCAAAACTTATGTCTGAGACTGAGATTTTCTGCTGTTTTGGAATTAATCCAAATTTGCAAGGGAGTGGACAGGAAGAGGTTGTTTAGGAAATGCTCACAAAATTGTAAAAGGCTGCTTTGAACTTGGTAAGATTGGAGGAAATTGTCCCTTCCTAGGCTGCTCCCAGCCATGAAATTCTGGTCTTGAAGGGAGAGCTATATTGTCATGCTAACCAGGAGTTTATGTCTTGGTGCCTGGTTGCAAGTTACTAGCCATACACACAAATGCATGAAGTCACCTTTGCTTTCATCTCCCTTTAAGCCTGGGCTGAGGAGAGGGAAGCCAGGTGTCTGGGTGGGAATTTTAAGGAAGCACTCCTCTCAGGTGCTGGCCTGGACCGGGGCACTCGGAGAGTGGTGCCTCTAGATTGTGGCTCGTGCTTGCGCCCGCCCTGGCGGCTGGGGCTGTTGGGCGGCTGTTTGGTCTGCACTGTTGCATTGGCCTCAGGGAAGCACATGGACCTGCTGTTTCTGTAGCTTACCCTGCTTTTCTTACAGAAGGAGAAACATGACAATGAATGTGATTATACAATATTGTTTGATCGCTGTTTCCATTCAGCTCCCGAATTGGCAGGCATTCTGTGTCTGAACTCAGAAGCAGTTTTGCTTCTGGTCAGAACATGTACTCCTTCCTTTGATCCCACCGCGGCCAGGGCCTGGCGTTAGCGAACAGCCGCGCACCTGGGTAAGTTGTACAGTGGCAAGTGCCTTCCGTTCAATAGACATGTGCTGGCATCACCAAGTTGAAGTTTGCTAAGCAGGTTCGAAGGATTAATACCGGGCAATTATTTGGCTCTGAAACTGTGGAAATGGTAATTTGGTGTTCAAAGCACAGACCTGAAGCTTGCTTGAGGCGTCTTTACTCGGGACAGGAAAGCAGTTGGCGAGCAGGACTCTCTTCTGACCCTGCAGCTGCCACCTACCAGCTCTGGTGTCTCGTAAGGAGCGCTCCTCAGATTCTTCCCATTTCCCCTCAGACACCCCGGGGCTTCCAGGTGAGGATCACAGCATGAAGAAATGAGATCATTTGCCCAGTTCACAGCTCAAAACAACAGAGCTGAACCCTTGAGCTCTTAATGCCCGTGCTCTTAGCCACTGCAGTAGCCTCCCACTTACTGTCCAGGGACATTATCACAGGTGCATCTGCCCTTGGAAGAGGCACTGGAAGTCCTTACGTATTAATTACACTTTACGAGTCAACAGCCTTCATTTGCAGAACTGAACTGTTAAAGCATCGCGTGCCCATACTACGTGTCTGCAGACTGACGGGGGCAGGACTGGGTGCGTTTCTTTGTAGAAGTGACTTGGAGGAGCATGGCCCTGGTCAGGGGAGCAAGGCCTCTGGCGGAGCCCAGGACTGCATTTCTGTGCCGCTCCCCCGCAGCCTGGCAGCGCTCAGGCTGCTTAGCAGGGAAGCGTTGTGAGGCCTGGCGGTGTCGGATGTGTGGTGTATGAGTGACGCCTCTTCCCTAAACGCTGAAATGGGTTTAAGAAAACTGGAAGAATGCATCATTTCAGGTTATTTTCTCACAACATGTCTACGCTTGTCTCTGGCTGACTCTCAGGCATTGAAGTTTCTCTGTGATCCTGAGGAGGACAAAGGGAGAGAAGTGGTATCTGCCCCCGCCCCCCGCCCTTCTGGGGAGGACACGAGTTTAATAAAAGTGTATTAGAAAGGCTGCTGCTTTAGAAGGATCCTGCTTCTGTGTGTGGTAACCTGCTTCTTAGCAGGTAAAGACTTTGGGCCTTCCTTTCAGTCATGCTGCTGTAGCACGAGGCCTTGTCCGCACTTTCTCTAACAGGCCCTTGTTCTGGTGGGGAACTGGAGTCAGGCCTGATGGTTCCCGGCTCTGCCAGTGAGATGTGTAATGGGCAGTGAGCAAGTCGGCACCCTGACACCACGGGGCTTACCCCCCCCCCCCCCACCCCCACCACACACACACACCATTTCCTTTCAGCTGCAGTGATTCCCATCTGGACCCTACTCGAACCCATGGCACTTCCTTGTAAGTGCTTTGAGGAATCCTGTGAACTGCCTTGATGCAGAGGGCCTGGTCACACAGTGCCTCCATTTAAACAGCAGTCATTATCGGTGTGTGCAGACTTATGTGTAGACAGAGGTGTTCAGGCCACAAGTCTGTTTTATTTGACTTTTGTGATGTTCTAAATATTTGAATTTATCAATTCTGTTTACTGAGATTCCTATGGAAAACCCAGATTTCAGGCTTCTTTTCAAGATATGTGGCAACATTAGCCTTTCTCCCATTCTTGGGCCAGGTATTCATTTCCATGGAGCTGACCACGCTGTCCAGTTAGGGACACTTCCCACACTCCCAGGTGTCTGATTTCCTGCTTGGGTCACCCAAGAGGGGTGTTTCCTGAGATGTGTGTACTGGCCCGCACGAGTGCGTGGACATGGCAGTGCTGCCCGTGGCTCCCAGTGAGGAATGTACAGCTAGCTTTATGGAAAGCGCCAGTTTTTAATCCCTTAAATGATTTAAACTTTCTGGAAGTTGTGCATCCCATGTAAACAATGGGATCTATAGAAAAACATATTCATTGGAGAACTACAAGGCATATAATTTTGTGTTTAAATCTTACAAGTTAGTTGTAAGAACATGACTTCATAGGCACTTCTGAGACATTACAGCACCAGAGTAACACTTTGCTGCTACCTGTGATGCTTCATTTTTACTTTTATTGACCCCTCTCCCCATGCGCCCCGGGCACCTGGGCCCTGTCTCCAGCTGCACCCTGCTCTGCCCCGAGGAGGCGGCCTGGCCCCTCCCCGCTGCGGCAGAGGCTCCAGGCATGTCCTGTCGGCACAGAGTTTATGAGTTGCACCCACTCCTTCATCCTCGAACATGCTTTCCCTGCTCAGTGCCCGCCCTGCTTCCTCGGGGGCTGCCAGCAGGCATTATGCTACCCCATCTGCAGCAGCTCTGCTGCCCCCACCGTGCCGGGCCTGCAGGGCCTGTGATGGAAGTCAGTCTCAGCAGGACGGCCGAGCCCCACTCCTCCAGGGCCCAGGCTCCTCAGAGAAGGGCAAGAACAGTCTTCTGCTTCAGTCTCCATGGCAACCAGGTGTTCCACATCAAATCCCCGAATTCATTCATTCATTCATGCACCCATGTTTACTGAGTGCCTGTGATGTACGAGGCAGTGGCCCTTTTAATAGTCCATGAAGACAGACTTCCCACCTGGTCCTTTAATGAGATGCAAATGAAGATTAGAACTATGGGGAATGCGGCAAAGAAAGGCCTTAAAAAGGGGCGAATTGACGTTGAATGCCATGGAGTTCAACAACCTTAGAATCTTAGGACGTCTTGAGAAGCTCTCTGGATGGAGCTCACTTAGATTTTCCAGAAGCTGCAGGAGGCAGCATGTGTCGAGGTTGGAACCGTGGTCCTCTGGTCCCAAGCCAGACCCGGGGCTGCATTTCCATGGCAGCAACATGCGGGCACCCTCCCTGCCCTTGCTGGCAGCCCCGGTTCAGACACACGGAGTTGGGGTCCAGCCGTTTCTTAGCTCCCCCAGTGCGGCCTCTCACCTGTAAGGTGGGCTGTGGAGTCTGCCTCACAGTTACCACGGTGGTGGGGGGGGCAGGGGGTGCTGCGGGAGAGGCTGATCACAGTGCTACGTGCACTGCACCTCCTCGGTGCGCCACCTCGTCACCACTGCTGGGCAGCACAGGGATGGTCTCTCGCGGCCACGTGGTGCCCTCTGAAGAGTTTATCCTTCACATTCATTTTCCAGAAAATGTTTGCTTCCTTGTTGAGCTCTCCCCCTCTTCCCTCCACCTCCCTGAGGCTGAGTGACTGGGAGGCCTGCACCGAGCACCCCTCCCAGCGGGGCCTTCTGCCTGCAGCTGTGGGTCTGGCTGCTTATCTGACCCAGGGAAGGCCCGCTGCTCAGGATTGCCCGGCCTGGGCTGCAGGGATCACGTCCGGCAGGTTAACAGGAAAAGGTGGGCCCAGGCGCACCAGGCGCACCAGGCGCTGGCAGCTGCGCAGCCGGTGCGCCCACCAGTGACAACTGCAGCGAGGATGAGCCTATCTGCCATCTTGCTGCCTCCCTCCCTTCCTGTTTGGACTTGCCCATGGGAGCCAGGCCCACAGTTGGCGGAAGTGCTGCGAGGAGAGTGTTTATTTACAGCCATCGGCGGGCTGGTTCAGGATGCGGTTTCTTGCAGGAAGTTCGGTCCCCACCCCCAGGTTTGATCATTTCTCAAAAAAAAAAAAAAAAGCAACAAAAAACAAAACACCCTGCTTTTCCAAGGCCTCGCGCTGGCACGGAGCAGGCCTGTACCTCCCTGCGGGCGCAGCAGCGCAGCGCCAGGCCCTAGGGAAGGGGCCCAGCACCTGTGTGGTGCTGGGTCACTCTGCTCCTTCGCCAACACCAGGGCCGGCCAGGGGACTCCCCTGGGGTTTCAGAGAAAGCACTTTGAGGGGAGGTCAGAGGCCCCAGTGCTTAGGTGGGAGGTATCTGAGTTATAAGCCAATCGGCTGGGCTGGCTGAGCGGGGAACTGCGGGCCCAGAGTCGGGCGCCTTGCCTGGGAGACTTGCAGCGGGTGGGCGAGCAGGTGGAGGTCATTTCCCAGGTTATCATAGGATGGTGCTGTAGACCTTTCTCCTAAACTGAGCAATAGTCTCTGTTCCTTATTAAAAAATGTACACAAGGTGCACGGGAAAGGGTATCCCTCAGCCCAGCTTTCACCCTCTCCAATCTGGGACCCCTCGGGGGATGTCCCACAGGAATGGGGGCCTAACCCGGCAGTCGGACATTCCTCTCACAATTCGGGACTGCTGGTTCCTAACCACTCGCCTGCCTGCCTGCCTGATTGCCCCTAACTGCTTCTGCCTGCCAGCCTGATCACTCCCTAACCACTCCCCTGCCGACCTGATTGACGCCTAACTGCTCCCCCGCTGCCTGATCGCCCCCAACTGCCCTCCCCTGCTGGCCTGATCTTGCCCCCAACTGCTCTCCCCTGCTGGCCTGGTCTCCACTAACTGCCCTCCCCTGCAGGCCTGGTCACTGCTAACTGCCCTCCCCTGCCAGCCTGGTCACCCCCAACTGCCCTCCCCTGCTGGCCTGGTCTCCACTAACTGCCCTCCCCTGCAGGCCTGGTCGCCGCTAACTGCCCTCCCCTGCCAGCCTGGTCACTCCCAGCTGTCCTCCCCTGCCAGCCCTATTGCCCCCAACTGCCCTCCCCTGCCAGCCTGGTTGCCGCTAACTGCCATCCCCTGTAGGCCTGGTCGCCCCCAACTGTCCTCCCTTGCCAGCCTGGTCACCGCCAACTGCCCTCCCCTGCAGACCTGGTTGCCCCCAACTGTCCTCCCCTGCCAGCCCTATCACCCCCAACTCCCCCCCCCGCTGGCCTGTTCACTCCCAACTGCCCTCCCCTGCTGGCCATCTTGTGGCGGTCATCTTGTGGTAATGTGAGGGCATCGCCTGAGGGCGCGAGGACCACTTAGGCTTTTATTAGTATAGATATACACAAGGTGAGGAAAAATTGCAAAAGGATATAAAATGGAACCTCCCTGCACCAGGTTCCTAACCCCTGTCCTAAAGCTCCGCAGCCCCAGGGACCGGACCACCGGCCGCAGCACTGGGACTTATTAGAGATGCCACTTTAGGTCCCAGAGGAGACCCACAGGACCAGGAAGTCTGCACTGAGGCCTGTGGATCTGCCTTTCAAAGTCCTTTTAAAAGCTTTCCCGTGAGCTCTGGCCAGTGTGGCTCTGTTTTTTGGGCATCGTCCTGTGCACAGAAAGGTTGCCAGTTTGATTCCCAGTCAAGGCACATACCTGGCCCCCAGAAGGGGGCGTGCCGGAGGCAGCCTATTGATGTTTTGCTCTCACACTGATGTTTCTCTTTCTCTCTGTCCCTCTTCTTTCCTCTTTAAAAAAATCAGTAAAAATATATATTACAAAAAGTCCTTCGTGCCCTGGACATTGTGGCTAAGTGGTTAGAATGTTAGTTTGCAGAGGGTCGAGTTTTGATTCCAGGTCAAAGGCATGTACCTGGGTTGCAGGTTTGATCCCCGGTCCCTGTCAGGGTGCATGCAGGAGGCAGCCAATTGATACGTCTCTCACACATCAATATTTCTCTCTTTCCCTTCCCCTCCCTTTATCTCTCTCTTCCTCTCTCTCTCGCTTCCACCCTCTCTACAAAAAAAAAAAAAAAAGGAAAGAAAATCAATGGGAAAAATACCCTCTGGTGAGAACAACAACAGTAAAAAGCGCAAGTCCTCTGTGATTCTCATGGCCACTGTATTTGAGAGCCACAGACATAAGGCAGTGGCTCCCGTGTGGGCCTCACTCAGCACCCTCTGCAAGGCTGGCTGGCTCCTTGGAGCTGCCGGGGCTCCAGGCTCCAGTCACCCCCCCAGAGATGATTCAGGTCGTTGCCAGCGAAGTCTGAGAATCGGCATTCTGTTTGGGGGGCCAAGCACCCCTGCCCACCATTCCCTCGCACAGTGGCTCTGATGCAGTGGTTCTGGTCCTTGATGAGCCCTACCTTTGGGGGTGGCTGTCATCGTTGTTAAAAGAAATACGAACCCGAATACCAAAGCCATGGAATGGAGGAAGTGTCTCCTGTGTGCTGATTGGATGCATGATGAACTGACCATGAAGAGGACCTTGGCACCGTGCCTCTTCCCTAGAGGGCCCAGAGCAGGCGCAGTGCAGGCGTCATTGTGACTAAGTTCTGCAGCTAAGAAAGCCACCCTTCCTTCTGAGAAACCCAGGTGAAGTCCGCCCAAACGACTTGGACCTTCTCAAGATTCAGAGGAAATGCCATGTCCTCCTATTGGTATCTCCCCAAATGTTTTACTCCATCCCTTCATGGACCATGTTTTGGCTTCTAAAGGTCTGCCACAGATGCTGGCGGTTGGATATGATTTTGAGCTGATGAGCTTTCTACATGGAATACGGCAGACGAAGGTGAGGGTCTGCTGTGCTAGGCAGTCTTGTGTCCAGGAGCTCCCAGCCTAGGTGGCTGCTGTCACCACAGGGAAGTGGCAGTGTGGGACTAGTGCAAAAGGAAGGACAAGCTGCCAGGCGTATGGGACACTTCACAGAAGTGGTGCAGCAAGCGGAGCAGGGTTTTGAAGGGTGAATAGGAGTTGCTCCCGATGGTTCCAGGGGAAGACTGCCTTATAGGCAGAGGCAGCAGCGAGGGATAAATCCAGCTCTGCCTCTTGAGAGGTTTAATGGTTGGGAATACTTTAAATTGTTTAGGACGAACTTCTGATTTGGAAGAATCTCGTGAAGATATTATGGGAAACTAGTTGCTAAGGTCCTCTTGATGCAAATACCTTCAGGCAGAGTGGAAGAATCTTAGAATATACAAAAGACAGTAACTTTTATAACTTATAGAAAGTTTTTTCCTGTTCTTCCATAGTTTACGTGGGATTGACAGGCTGCCAAGGTGTTTGAGAGACGTGGGTGGGGGAGAGAGTCGCCTGGAGCCAGGGCCCCGCGCCAGGGCCTCGAGGTGTCTGCTGGACATCAGGGAGCTGGTGTGCGTCTCGCAGGCTCTTGGAACGCGAGGGTGTAGGCAGTCAGGTTAGCCTCCCTGCGGGAGCCTGCAGAGCTTGTTCAAACGTGCCCATGGCCCTGGCTCCGGACAGGTTCTTGGCTTCTCCACCGCTTTCCCCGATAAAGCCGGGCCTGCCAGTCTCTCCTCTGAGAGGGAGAGCCTGCTGAATAATGGAGCGAGAGCAGATGAGTAACCGCTCACTCTAAGGCTGCTCAGAAGCACGCGTAAAAGCAAGAACAAAACCCACAACAAACCTGGTCCTGAATTCCGGGCCCCTGGAGAGCAGAGTGCAGCCTTGACACGTTGACAGCGGGGCAGAGTTCTTTGTTGTGTGTGGGGTGCTGTGCGCTGTGGGCTGTGCAGCACACCCTGCCCTACCACGAGGTGCCATCTGCACCCCTCCACGACACCAGACTCTTCTTAGGCATTTCCACCTGTTTCCTAGGGGGGCAGGGTCACCCTGATGACAACCCGGGGTCTTGATGGCAGGTCTTCCAGGGGATGCCATGATTTGCGACTTCCTTATCCTGATGGAGCTTCCAAACCAGGTCTCTAGCCCAGGACATGGATGTGCGGCGGCAGCTTAAAGAGGAGTGTCATCACGTTGGCAGCAGAGAAGGTAGTTAGCTCTTAAAACAGTCAACCAGCACACGCACGCCCTGGCACACACACAGTCATTTCGATGGCTTTTCAGTTAATTCTGGTTTTACTTTAAAATATGAGGAACAGGGTCCTTGGGTTATTGATCTTTCCAAGACTTCTTTCTTCTTTTTAAAAAAGCTTTTAATTGTGGTCCGATACAAAGAGCATGCTCCTCACCATCCGAGCTGTGCGAACAGTGCAGGTCGGCGAGCGTGTTCCCGTTGTTGGCGCAGCTAGCCCCTGGGACGCGCTCCTCCTGCACAGCGAGAGACTACCTATTGCACAGCCACCCCTCCGGCGGCTCCAGGGGCTCCTGTCACACGGGGATGAGAGGGGATGCGGCAGCGGGAAGACTCCAGGAGAATGGCACCCCCACCTGCCCGCTGTCCTGTGAGCGCAGGCACACAGCTTGTCTCTCGTGACTGGCATTGCACTCGGCGTAAGTCCCCGGGGCTCATCCACGGGGCACCGCGTGCCAGAACCGCCTTCCTGTGTGAGGCTGAGGAATATCCCGTGTGTGCACAGACCACATTCTGCTTGTCCGTTCACCCGTGATGGACACTTGACTTGCTCCTTCGTCTTGGCTGCTGTGCACGATGCTGCTGGGAACATGGTGTGCAAATATCTCTCCGAGTCCCTGCGCCCAGCTCTCTGGCTGTGGACCTAGAAGCGGAATTGCTGGGTCATGTGTTAATTCTTCCTTTTATTTTTGCTTATTTATTTTTTTGTTAATTCTTGCCCGAGGATATATTTTTTCCATTGATTTTCAGAGAGAGTGGGAAGGAGGAAGGGAGAGAGGAAGAGAGAAAATCAGGGAGCGTGAGAGAGAAACATCAATGTGAGAGAGACACATCGATTGGTTGCCTCCCACACATTGATCCAACCTGCAACCCAGGTACATGCCCTTGACCAGGAATCGATCCCGTGACCCTTTGGTCCACAGACCGTCGTCACCTATCTGCTGAGCCACACTGGTCAGGGCTTCTTCCTATTTTTAAACATTCTTGCCCTTTCTTAATCCATGGAAATGGAACGCACTGTCCCTCAGGTCCATTCTCCCCCTTTCTCGAAGCTTCTCATTACACCTGCTGCCCCAGTTCTTCCCCCCACGCCCTCTTCATGCACCTGGACACTTGGGCAGGCACTAGCACCCAGGGGCCGGCGGTGCTCGGCAGCACTCGGGCAGCCGTAGTAGCCACAATGACTGCATTGTCCCTGGCCAGGTGCTTGCCCGAGCCCCGCCTCTGTGAGGCCCAGGCCTGGCCCTCTTTCCCGTCTGCCGCCAGCTCAGACAGCACCTCCTTGCGCAGTCACTGAGGTGGCGATTAGGAGGCTGTGCCATGGGGGGCCAGCCAGCGTCTTCTTTCCAGTGGAGCTTGGGGAGCACATTGCAGCTCCGGCCCAGGCTTCGTGCATGGCTCCCCCTGGAGAGCTCTGCGCAGGCCCAGCTCCCTCCCCGCACGCTGCCCTCTGGCCGGGAGGACGCGCAGCTGGTGTCGGAGGCAGGGTGTGCAGGGATGGGTGGAACTCACCATTTATTGTAAGTGTTCCGGTTTGGCATTGACATTCTTAGTGTAAGGAAACAGGAGAGCAGAAAAGCAACATGTTGAAAAGCTTGTATCTTTGGAGGCTGCTTTTTCTGCTCCTTTTCTTTCCAATTATACTGAAACTTGCCTGAATCTTTGTCATTCTGTTTGCAGAATGGGCCTCCCCAGCCTTGTGCCTGAGCACTAGATCCTGGCCATCAACTCCTGGGGTGTACAAGTGAGGTCCAAAGGGCCCAGGGAGGGAGAGCCTCAGTATTTGGAGAGCAACAAGATGTAAGTGGAGGGGAACCTGAAGAAGGTGGCCCGAAGTCGAAATCCCTCCTGTGCCGTCACGTCCAATCCTTTTAGGAGTCTGTCCCCTCTGAGAGCTGGCGGGTGGAGTGTGCCGAGGGGAATGCAACGGCACTGACGCCACAGCAGGCTGCTCTGAAAGGTGGCGAAGTAAGTGGAGGAGGACTAGGCTTGCTGTTGCCTATTTCTAAAAGTAATCCAAGACGCCAGCTCTTTCAGGCCAGTGTGGCTCATATTAGACTAGGTTGCCAGAAAATGAAGAATATGGGGCAACATTCATTCATTTACTCATTCACTCCTTCATTCACTCATTCATTCATAAATAGATTCTTTCAGAGCCAGGAATGGAGAGCTGCTGAGCAAAGCCAATACACTGCTCGCAGGAGCCTCTGATTCCTGCGTGGAGCTGAACGCGTCAGATCCGTGCATTTTCCTGAAGGTGTAAATCGCCCCACGATTTTACTTTTATCTCTTTTTCTTTTTATGTAGAAATATTAGCGATAGGTCCCAGTGCTGGAATCACACAAAAACACTTTTCTTCTGAAAAGAAGCCATTGTTAATTGTTGATTTCATTTTTATTTTCTCCCCCGCCTCAGGGGCCAGGGCAGCTTGCGAGACACCCTGGCCGCGGTCTCATTAGGGCTCTCACCCCTTGGGACCAGGCTCTTCCGCCCGCAGGGCTCCTGCCCCCGGGAGGCAGCTCCTCTCCTCTGCTCGCCCTTTTGGTTTGGGTCTCTTGTGCTTGCAGCCAAAGCAGTGAGCTCCCATTCCCAGTGTCCAGAGGTTGCTTTCTCTCGGTTCCCAGAGGTCTGTCTCCCCGAGGCTCTGTGAGCAGATGCTGACCCGCGTGTGAGCAGGAACTCCCGCCCCTCGCACTGTGGCCTAGGCTGCTGCAGGGTGAGAGAGATGATGGTGGGCCATTGCCAAGGGGAGGGCGCCACCCGCTCCTTTGGAGAACATTCAGAGACTGGGGTGTTTGTGTACCTCATCCCACGCCTCCACCATGCCCCCTGAACTAGGGGAGCCCAGTGGAGAATTGCTGTTGGCTTTTGTGCTCTGGAATCTGTATATGTTCACGATTTGTTTTTTATTTTATTTATTTTATTTTATTCCTCACCCGAGGATATTTTTCCATTGATTCTTAGAGAGAGTGGAAGAGCAAGGGAAAGACAGAGAGAAATATCATGTGAGAGAAACACATCAATTGGTTGCCTCCTACATGCACCCCAACCAGGGCCCGGGCCGGGAGGAGCTTAGGTACGTGCCCTTGACTGGAATCGAACCCGAGATCCTTGGGTTCGCAGGCTGACGCTCTGTCCACTGAGCCGAACCAGCCGGGGCGTGCTTTGTTTCCCGTTCATTGTCATTAGAAGTGGAGTTGTTGCGTCAGAGAGAGGCGTGGGTTTAGTGCCCATGTTCTGCTTTCACAGCGGGATACCAAGTTGGTTTCCTGTCAGCTTTGTATTCGAAGACCCGTTTCTCTACACACCACTGGGACAGGTCATCCCATATAAAAATTGTCCCTAATTTGATAGGTAAAACTGTGGAATTGTCTGAATTAGCCTGGTTTTGGTGGGTGGTGTGGCTTCAGTGCTCTTTCCTATGTTGAGGGTATCACAGTGCTGTCAGCTGGATTGTGACACGGACACCACGTGTCATCCTGCACACAGGTCTCCACTCGGGCAGACACGCCGCAGCGCTGCTTTCCAGGGGCTCTGATGTCCTCACTCAGTGAGGCTGGGTCTAGACTGGCTGACGGTGCAGTTGGCGTAATGCTGTTGGGTTGATGAAATTAATCCTTGACATTGGTTTCTTCTTCTTGTCTTGGTATTACAAGGGGCTATGTGAGTGAATTCATAGGGTGTTATGGAAATGCATGCCCTTGAGAAGGGGGCCTGTCTTAGGAAACTAAAACTAGATTTCTGATTTTATGAGAATGGGTCGCATTGATGGGGACAGTGGGCTGAGATATTTGGAGAGTGGGCTGCAGTATTAAGTCTGGAGGTGGCGTCCTTGTAGGAGCAGACTGTGAGGCCTCTGCTGGCCCATTGTCCCACACAGAAACGGTTCTGTGGTTGAAATGGGCTTGGACACACTGGTGTACACCACGCTGACTCCCTGTGCGGATATATGTAGAGGGCTTCCCCTCCCCACCCCGTCCCTCTTTTATTTCCCTTTCCTTTTGCTCTGAAAGTCTATTACTTTAAGATCTTAAGAGAAGAATAATGACATAACGGGAAAGTCGTGTGTGTGTGTGTGTGTGTGTGTGTGTGTGTGTGTGTGTGTGCGCGCGCGCGCGCGCCTGTGAGTGCATGCCTACACCCAGGAGATAGCTCCTGCTGTGAAAATGAATAATTACTGCTTCTGAGAGTAGCTTTTTTCCAGGTGAAAAGTGGCCAGACCAGGGTTATTGCTACATGTTGTTTTATGTTTCTTAAATATCACTTAACACCGGTTTAGTGTAGTGACTGTTCTATGTGTGACAGTGAACCAAGGAAGGAGGACAAATATAAGTTACTTTTTAAAAAAATATATATTTTTTATTGATTTCAGAGAGGAAGGGAGAGGGAGAGAGAGAAAAAAACATCAGTGATGAGAGAGAATCATTGATCGGTTGCCTCCTGCAGGTCCCCTACTAGGGATCGATCGAGCCCACAACCCAGGCATGTGCCCTTGACAGGAATCGAACCTGAGACCCTTCAGTCCACAGGCCGATACTCTGTCCACTGAGCCATACCAGCTAGAGCTAAGTTACATTTCTTGGCCTCAAAAATGTACACTTCAGTTGAAGAGGAGATAGAGAAACAGTGGAAAACAAAGAAAAAGATGGTGATAACGTAATTACCATCTTAAAACTGAAGACATGTCCTAAAGCTGAGCATGATGGGCTGCGAATTGGTCACTGAAGGCCTCACTGCAGGAGACCAAAGGAGAGAGCGGAGGCCCCAGGCCTGTGCTGTGTGGGTTTAGACCGTTTGGGGTCATGAATCCCTTTGTGAAGCTGGGAAATCTCCAAGTCCCTCCATGTCCACTCTTCTACCACCTAGATTACCTGTGTGGACATTTGTCACATTCACCTCTGCTCTGGTACCTTTAAGAAATACATTTGTGATAAAAGACACTTCCAACCCCCAGTTCAGGGCTGACTTCCCTGCCCAGCCCCAGGCGGACATGCACACAGCAGCTCACGGTTCTGTGCAGTGGCCATGCCTGTGGCCTCTGTCATCGCATAGATGGCACCACAGTGGGCGCATGCAGGGCATGCTAAGTGGCCTCGGCTGGAAGCCCTTTCTAGACTCCTTTTTAGAGGAAGTTGGGACGAGCTGAGCAGGCTCGAGAAGGAGCAGGTGTGGCCTGCAGGTGGGTTCGCCGGAGCGAAGAGGCCGGAGGGTCTCCCGAGGCCCTGCTCCCGCCTGGGAGGGCGCGGGGCTCCCCTGGGGCCGAGGTCTTGTTCTCAGCCACCACTGAGCAGCTTCAGGGGTGCTCCTGGAGTCTGACCTTGTTGGGCGTGTGTGCTGCTCCTCACTGGCCACTCTGCGCCCTGACCCTGCACGCCTCCTGGAGCCTCTAAGAAACCCCTGGTGGTCTTTAAGGTGCTGTGCATTAGAGGCATTTTTACGCTGTTAGGTCTGTGCACAGTTTTCAGAAACTAAAGTTGAGGCCTGTGAAGATCAGTGAGTGCAGTTGAACGGGAGCTGAACGGGCTGGGCCTGGGCCCGGCTGCCCGTCTGAGCTGCCTTCCTGCCTGCTGTCGGGGGCGTCGGGGTGCAGATGGGCAGGGAGGGAGACGTACCTTAGCTCACCTGCAGACCAGAGCCTTCACACCCAGCCGGCCAGGCTGGGAGAGAGCCCACGGGGGCTGGACAGGCCGGAAGCTGCTCCTCTGAGGAGGGGAAACAGGCGGGCAGGCGTCGGGGAGACAGGGCCGCGGGAGCCCCTCCCCGGGGAGAGGAGGAGCCCCTGTTAGCCGGTGTATATGCTGTTTGAACAGCAGCCTGCTTCCCAGGAGTGTTTTATCTTAGTTCCCAGGCCTTCCTCGCCTGCACAGCAGAGGTGATTGCCGGTCTCCCCTGCCCGCCCGCCTGTCTGGCAGGCATGGAGGAGCGCAGGGGCAGCCTCTGAACCCATCTCTCCCTGGGCTGCGGGCCTTCCCCGAGGGGCTGTGCGGCCCGAGCAGCGAGCAGAGGCGCCTGCCCCTTCACATGGAGACTGGAGTCCTGGCGTCGGCGAGGAAAAGGACCTGTCAGGAGTGCTGTGCGATTTTGTAGTTTTAAACCCGATTGCTCCGATGGCCGAGCTGGTGGAGGCTGACTTGCTTCCTGCAGGTTCCTGTGTGCGACAGCTTATGACTTCCTCGCCCCATTAGATGGGTGAACTCTTACATGCGAATCTACCAGGATCACTGGTTTACTCTTGTCATGTCAGGGCGGGGGACTACAGACAGCAATTCACTCTTGTCACTGACTTTTTATTTTTTTAATGTCGAAGGATCCAAAAATACCACTGCAGGTACACGATGGTTAGGGAGTTCTGACCTTCGGAGTCATTGAAACCACTGTCACTTTACCATCGGACAGCTCAGACTCTGCGACATCCTTGGAAACGTTTCAGAGGATAGCTGCTCAGCCAAAGCATGTTGAAACATTTTCTCACAGGTTCCCATTTCCTGTCAGCGTTGAGTGTTGAATTGCTTTGAAGGCTACACTTCAGCCCCAAAATGAGCATAAATGCTGAGAGTCCCGGGTTTGGGGGCAGTGCTTGAGGACGGGGCGGCTGTGCGGAGAGGTCCGCGTGGTGGGCAGAGGGCTGAGACCAGAGCTGAGAGCCCAGCGCCAGCACAGGCCCTGCTCTGGGTGGAGTCAGCCCCTGGGACCCAGTGGGATCGGGTCATTAACCAGGGAGGGGCAGGAAAAGGAAGCTTCCAAAGGGAGAAGAATGAGGGTCACTGGGCCAGGGCCCAGGAGGGCCCGCCATTGTACTCTGAATGCAGGGAGGGGCTCAGGGTCACAATCAGGCTTCTGTGGAGAGGTAGGGATGAGGAGAGGAGTGTGCTGTGCAGGGCTGGGAGGAGCGGGCAAGCCCACTGGATGGGCAGGGGCTGGGCGGGCGTGTGGCCTGCAGGAGGGGGCTGGGCACATTAGGGCGTCTGGGTTGACCCTCTGCAGGCCGCAGCCGGGCCTCCCGCTGCTCCAGGAACCGGAGTTTCTTGATGGTGATCCAGGTGCCAGCGCTCTGGGAGCCTCTGAGGCGGGCAGCTCTTAGGAAGCTCGCTGTGTCCCAGGGCTCGCTGCAGGGTCTCTCCACCGCTGGGCTCGGGGGATGCTGCCCCCGTGCTGAGAGGAGAGGAGTGGAAAGGCCACGGGGCTTATATTTCGCCTGTTCCACGTCGTGGCTTTGGTTTTCCATGTTGTGTGCACAGTGAAGGTAGAGTACTCGGGGTGATGGCTAGAAAAGGCTGGGAGCTTTGGGTTCTGAAAATGACTCAGGGCCACAGGTGACTTCATGGAACAGTCGTCTCCATTACCCTTAGGGTGTATTTGTTACCCACGGAATGAGGACTTTGCAGTACAGGCTCTGAAGTTTCTTTTAACTTGAGCAAATACCTACAGAAAGTGTTGGGTTGAAATAATCATCCAAACCAGACAGCAGGGCCCTCTGGGACCAGATGGACCAGTTGTGGAATCACTACTTCCCTCTAATTGGCTCGGTGACCCTGGCAAGTTACATTGTCCTTCTGAACCTCCGCTTTTCCATCTGTAAAATGGGAAAGAGTCGTTGTGGGAACTGCATGCATGAAGCCCCCGCCTTCGCCCAGTGCCAGTACAGTGTGACAGCGAGTCCTGTCGTCTCTCACCAGCGAACTGGCCTCTACCGGAACGAAACCCAAGTCCCAGGAACGTGAGCCTTGCAGGTGCTTCCTGCGCGTGCTCTAGCACGGCGCTCTCGGCATGGCATTCTGTTGGTGAGACTTTTGATCCTCCTCACCAACCAGAGCACTGAGTCTGGACTCTGTCAGGCTGGAGGGCTGCTGCTTGCTGTTGGTGGTGCCTTTACAGGGCTCATTGCATGCCTGGCGTCCTCCCAGGGTAACCGGAGCCTCTTGAGTGCTAGGGCCCTGTCTCCTGGATCCTCCAGGGCACTCATCCCCCTGCCGCTGCCTCCCATAGGCATCCCCTAAGTGTTTGTTGGAATGAGAGGAGCGTGTTGGGGAGGACGTCTGTGAAGGTGTTTCATGGAACAGGAGGGCCCCTTGGCACTGGTCCTGTGCTCCCTGTGGTTGTGGCTGCTTCGTTGCTCCAAAGGCAGCGGGCCAGGGACCTGTGCGGCGTTCTCCTGTGGGTATCCTGCCAGGAACACGCCTGTCCTCCCTCCGCTGCAGCCGGGAGCTGGGGAGCAGACAGCCCGCAAGGCAGGGCTCGGAGCGCTTCCCAAGCTGCGAGGGCAGGGCTCTGCTTCCTGGAATCCGAGCAGGTCCTCCCCTCTTGTTGACATAACTCCGAGGTTCCAGTGAGAAACCCCGAGATGGAAAATAAAAAACGTGTTAAATAAAAGTGTATGAAATAAGGAACCAAATAATTCTGGGTGAACTGTTTTGTTACCCCCCCACATCCCCCTTGAACTTGGGATCCCTGCATATCACAGACAAGCATGGAAGCCCAAGATACAAATCTGTTACTGAATCTATTCCAAAAAAGCAGGGAAAAGCTACCAATTTGTCATCTGTTATAAAATTTCATAACCTTTCTTTTTTTGATATTTTTGTACTATTATTCACTCAGTTTGCAGCACTGTGCCAGACTTGCGCCTGCTCGTTTTACTATGTGTGCATGGCTGTGGTCTTGATGTAGAAGGAAGGACTGTTGGGTTGGGTTAGCGGTGCCATCGCTCACACTGCCGTTCTCGAGACAGCCTTCAGTGGTTTGAGGCTGGCTATTTTGGGGTATGGTCATGAGGGAGCAAGTTAAAAGCCTGAATTGCTTCATTCCCAGGGTGGTCTTTCTCTGTGCGATTGTGGTCAGTGTAGCAGGGCAATTTGAGCAAACCTCTCCTGGCACTTCCTGTGTGAGCTTGGGTGGAGAAGAAAGAACCTTCGTTTCCTCCAGTTGCCATTTTATAGCCTCCCGGTAGAACAGAAGTAGCTTGGAAAGATTTTGAATTTTGTTTTTCACTGGATATGCAAATATGTATTGAGGAATGCTGGTAATGGGCTTGTCTTAGAGTTTTGGAATGAGGAATAAACCACATAATTTTGTACTTTCTTAAATACAGTGAGTGAAAGGCCACCAGCCAGGTGAGTGAGCAGGCACCTGGAGATATGTATCTGTGTTTACATAATGATGCTTCTTGAAGACAATGCGTCGTTGGAAAGCCTTACTCGGAGGGTCTCACCAAATTTCAGCTCAGTGTTTAGTTAACACAGAGGAATCGTTACGGAGCATGTTAATTCTGTGTTTCCATTTTTATAGCCCATCTAACGTTTCCTTTTCAAATGCAATACTTGTTCAGCGTTTGCTCCTGAGCATTGTTCTAACTTTCTGTACCTATTTCAGTATGTTCTGCTGCCCAGACATGAACAGATGGACAGGGACCGTTCAGGGCCCTCCCAACCCTGCCCCCAGTTCCCACAGCCACACCCGGGCTGAGTCCCGCAGGCTGCGGCTGCCTGGCCCAGGCCTTCGGTTCCTGAAATGCTTAGAGCAGACCAAGAAAAAGTGTTTCTCAGGCTAGCCTGTCCACGAATGTTGCCCTGAAAATTGTTTCCTGCTGCTCCCCACCCAGAGTGGTGAAGGCAGGTGCAGTTCAGCTCTTCCGCAGTTTTTCTTCATTGTCCCCAAGAAGTGACGTCCCGCTCCTGGGGCCACACAGTGCCCAGGGCGGCGCCAGCAGCCAGACCCGCGCCTGCCTCCCGGCCACGCTGCATTCTTGCTGTCTTCTCCTCGGGCGTGCTGCTGTCGTAAGGGACAGAGCAGACAGAGCCAGCCGACTGCTGCTGCAGGTGGCTCTGGTCCTTTCACAGAGACGCCGGCCCGCCCGGGGAGCGGGCTGGAGGGCCCGGAGGCGAGGCGGCTGGGGAGTGAGCGCTGGCCCTGCTCCACATGCCCTTCGCCGGCCCTGTGCACGGGCCAGGCCGCGCTCTCGTGTGGCAGGACTGCCCTGCTGACTGCCTCTTGGAGGGGAGGCCGCTGTCAGACGTTGGGTGGGAAGGACAGATCCTCAGGCGAATCTGGAGGGGCTCGGGCGGCACCTCTCCGGAGAGGAAGACGCTGCGGGGCCTCTGCCCAGGTCTCCTGGGAGGCAGTGGCCATTCTCTGCTCACACGCTGGTTGCTTTGCAGACCCGAAGGGCTGGGCCGGACCAAGCTGTTTTGCCAACATTTGAAATGAGCTGGTGATGGTGACCGCACTGTCGGCACCGGCATGGTGCCCGCAGGGTCCATGGACCCTCAGAGCAGAAGCAGTGGGAGCAGCACAGTTTACCACTGCAAGGAACCGCAGAGCCCGCGCCGCGCCTCCCTCTGAGGGCTGCAGGCATCTGACATCAGAGTTGCTCCCTGAGACCTCCGTGGGGCCACGGTCCCGGGTGGGGCGGCTGGGTCCCAGGGGAGCAGGACTCCCAGTACAGAGGCACCACCTTGTTTCCCGCAGGTGCCCACGTGACTCGGAGCCCTGCTGTGGGGCCGAAGGGCACTCCACTGGGCGCTGGCCTGGGCTCCGGCAGGCTCCTCCTCTCTCCCAGAGGCCCCTGCGTTCCTTGGACTCTGGGCACTTGTTTTCGGGTTCCTGGAAGGTGTCTCCCCCTTCCTCCCAGGTCTCCGCAGAGGCTTTAGTGGAGTGGGACTTGTCCTCCTCTGCACTTCCTGTCACCCCCGCACCATCTCCCGGTCACTCCTGCCTGACACCGAGGACGCCTCTCCATGGCCCTGCTGCCCTTGCTCTTCCTGTTCCCTTGGCGGCTAACGTCTGTGATTTGGATCTGTCCTTTCTCCCCCTCTCCTCTTCTTCCCCTCATTTAAGCCTTCTCTGTGTTTTGCTCATATTATTGTGGCAGCCAGCTCTGTTTCTGCACATTCCTGTTGGAATAGTATGACTTATGCCATTTATGTTTGTTGAGACCCTTCAGTAGCTCCTTTTATTGCAAAGGAGCCCCCAGTCTTTAGCCTGGAATTGCAGGCCTTCTCCAATCTCCCTGAAAGAGGTCTCTGCCACCGTGTCTCGGGTTCTCCCTCAGCCCGCAGCAGGCCTGCACCCAGCCCCTCCCGACGCCGGGGCACTTCCTGGCAGGGCGCTGCTCAGTCCTTCACTTGTGTTCATTTATCAGGTCACAGACTCTGTAGGCACAGCCTTATCCTGTCTCTGGGCCAGACCACGGGCTGCATACAGGTATATGCAGATGACACCAACAACTGTGCTTCCTGCCTTTAGACTTTTAAGGAAGTCAGATAGTAAACACACCAGGAAATACCCTATATAATAAAAGCCTAATATGCTAGGTGTCCTGTCATCTGGTCATCGGTCATCAGTTCAACCAATCAAAGCGTAATATGCCAATGATATGCTACGGCCACTCAACCACTCTCTATGACATGTACTGACCACCAGGGGGCAGACGTTTTGACTGGTAGGTTAGCTTGCTGCTGTGGTCTGGACAATCAGAACTGAGGGTGACGAGCCAGACATGCCCTGGAGCCCTCTTGCAGTGTCTCCCCTGCTGGCCAACTTCCCGCATCCCTCCCAGGCCCCAGTCATGCACCAGTGGGGTCCCTCGGCCTGGCCTGTGCCCTCTCGCAATCCAGGATCCCTTGGGTAATGTCAGAGAGCCAGTTTCGGCCCAATCCTGCAGACCAGGCCGGGGGACCCCACTGTTGCATGAATTCATGCATTGGGCCTCTAGTAATGTATAAGTTAGGGTGATCATATGAGAAAACTGCATCTGGTGTTTCAAGAGACAGTGAAAGAAGAGAGGCAATTTTCGCTTTTATGGTCAGAAAGGAACTTTCAAGGTGGTGGTGTTTAAGGTCAGGGGGGGGGAGGATGAAAAGGAGACCACCATACACACCCAGAAAGAGCCTTCCTGGCGATAGGATGGCATGCACAAAGGCCCTGAGGTAGGCCGAGTGTAAGTCTTAAATGAACTGTGAGACTGTCCTTCATTCATTCAATTCTAATGTGTTTTTCATGTGTCCACTCCTTCTCTTACCAGAAACCACTAGTTGGCTCAGCTGCATTCATCTCTGCCCACTGTGGCATCAGTGCCACAGTGGTCTTCCCGGGAGACTTCTCCATTTTGCCTCATGTTGAATTTATTGAATGAGTGACCTCTGAATTCTTGGAGAACAGTGTCTGTCCACCACACATTTACATTTCTCTTCCTGACATCTTCCAAAGAGGAGACTTTGGCGAACAAGAACATACCGGTTGCTTGGTGAGTTATTTACTGCGTTTCAAGTAGGAGTAAGAAAGTGGTCCTACACCTTGACCAACAGAGGAGCGTCCATCGTTGGCTCCCTTGCCTGACCCTCCTGGACCTCACAGAATCTTCTTGGTCCTCACACCTACCTGCCTTTTCAGAGAATGCCCTGTTTTCTAGCTGTTAGGTCAAGAGGAGTTGATGTTAGTTAATATTCTCTTTCAACTTCCCCAGGGACCAGGGAGCTGGCCTGGTCTGAGGCACAGGCGTGAGCTGGGAGTTCATGCTAGGTTTTCCAGTGCTCGGCAGGCTTAGGAGCCAGGGTGGGGCCAACCCCGCCGGCTGCAGAATGTGGTCTTGAACTGGCCACACGATTGATTGATGTGGTTCAACGATACGTGGTTGGCTGAATGTGGTGGTGATCCTGGAAGTTTGTTAAGCATTTGAATGAGCCCAATTTAGTGGCCCTTCATGTTGTATGAATGTCATGGCAGAGCAAGAAATTAGGGCAGATGCAGAGATACTCATAAATCTCATGTCCTTTTTTGGTTCTTTTTTTCTTACATGGTTTGGCTGCTGTGCCCAAGTGACATTCTACTTGGAGGCACCCCTCCCACCTATAAACTAAACAGAAGTCGAGCTCTGATGGTTGACGAGGGCCATGAGTTCAAAGCTCCTTCTTGTTTTTTCCCTTCACCAGATACTTACTAAGCACTGATTTTGCCAAGGACTCTGCTGGGAGCGGAGGAGACAGTTACACATCAGGAAGTTGAGTGACTTCCAGCTCAGAGCAGCTGGTCTCTCCTCCCGCTCCCTGCACCACAGGGCCGCTTGGAACAGGGTTTGCAAACCACAGTCTATAGTGGGAGCAGGGAAGTGGGGACACCGCCTAGGTTAGTATCTGATATTTACAAGTTAGTATATTAATAAAAACTCCAACCAGTGCATTTATCTTTTCCTCAGTAAACACTTGCGGTATAACAGCTGCCACATGCATTTTCCTCTGCCTAGAAACTGCCCCCTTTCTTCCCAGGACCCTCCTGCTGGCCGCCTGGAGGGGGAGGGGAGGGTCTGGCTTCTGTGGCTGGACCTTTGGTTTTTTGAAGGCAAAGGCTCTGAATTCTGCTTCCATCAAGGGAGGAGCACAGGGTGTGCACGGGAACCCTGAGGGCAGTTCTCGGCTGTGATGCCACGTTCAATTTGGTGGTTCTCTGAGGATGGGCTGGAAATCAGGGGCAAGACTGGACTGGCGATTTTTGTGGGATTTTTAAAAATCCTTTTGCTAATTTTAGGTTCCAGTTAAGATTTCACTGGGATTTAGCAGCCATTTACTATTCTGAGGCATGGTGGCCCCAGCTGCTGTGTTCTACGCCAGGGGAGGGAACCTTCTCTCTGCCAAAGGCCATGGGGTTACTGGTAGCAGCATTCATGGCCATACACATTACCCACCTGCTCCCTTGGACTAAACATTTAACTAACGCACCCCTAATGCCTCGGCGGGGCCAGACCCAGTGACTTCCCAGGCCTGATGTGGCCTGCAGGCAGCCCGAACTGTGGTGCGGGTGCTGAGCATATTACGAATTCAGAATCAAGAGACCCCATGGTGGCTTCTGCTCTGCCCAGCTCTGCCTCTCCCCGCAGTCACATCGCAAGGCCAAGGTGAGGGTGTCAGTGAGAAATGGGACCGTCGTCGCCCAGGGCCCGAGACACAAGGATGGCCGTTTTCCTTGTTGGGACTTGAAAGCCCCAGAGGGAATTTAGGATTTCCGGTTGACCGTGGGGGCGGGTGGAGGGGGGGAGGGCAGGTGCTTCTCAGTGCCCAGTTTCTAGATTGCTGTCTCCTCTTCACCGCTGGTCGGGCGGTCACAGAGGCTGCTCTCGGCCCTTCTGCTGTCACCACTGAGAAGGGTGTGTGCCCCGCAGGGACGCCCGCCTGTCTTGCTGTTGCATCTTTATTGGCTTGGGGGTATGTGTAGGGCCACACTAGGATTCTGTGACTCAGGACAAGTGGATTGAATCTGACTGATGATGTCTGGGCTCAGTTAGATCCCACGTGGAATGGGGGGCATACCTGTCCTGCCTGCCAGGTCGAGGCAGGCTCTGGTGAGGGAGTGGGTACGCAGTGCCCGGCCCCAGGAGATGTCTGGGTGATGCCCACCCCCGGCCCAGGCAGCTGCCCCTCGCTCCAGGCCTCGTTGTGCCCATTCTAGGGGCCTGTCCTCCCATGGCAGAAGCTCATCCTGGCTGCCTTCTGGAGCTGAGCGTTGGTGTGACAGCGGAGGGCTCACCTCTAGGCCTGATGAGTTCTTCTTGGCAGAACTTTAGGATGAGTCTCTGCCCCTGCCAGTGAGGCCCCCCTGGGCCGGCCTGTGGCGGGGGGCCAGGAGCCTCGCCCTCCCGTCCAAAGCTCTCTCGGTCCACCTCCTCAGCATGCAGTGCCTGCTGCCCGGAGAGGAAGGGCGCCGAGGGCTCCCGGGGGCCGGCTTCCCCTCAGCGCTGTGGAGATGGGGCGGCGTCCCAGGCGCGAGGTGCCGTGAGCGGGCGCCACGCTGCCGCCTGCGGGGAGCCTCTGGCTCCGGGCTGGGCTCTTTGTCAAGTTTTGTTTTTCTCTGAGAAAATCATGGTTGGTGAGACGAAGAATTTCGAGACTTGAAGAGCCGAGAGAGAGCCAGCTGCTTTGTGTCCTCTCAGGTCCGGCGTGGCCACTAGGTCCTGCCAGAGGCGTGGGCTGGAAGCCAGCCCCTTCGTGGCCTTTCCCTCTGACGAAGCACTTGTAGCGGCCGGACGGGGCTCGTTCGGTGTTCTGTTCCGTGGCTCCCCCTGCACATCTGTTTGAGGCGGTGCCAGCCCGGCTCGGGGCAGCTGTGGGCCCGCCTGGCTCACTGGAGGTGAGGGCTCCTGCGCTCTCGCTCTCGCTCCTCCGTGGGGCCCTGGACCAGCAGCCGCAGCCTCACCTGCCGGTTCCAAATGCAGGCCCTCGGCGGGACCTGCTGAGCCAGGCCCCTCACCACGGTCACCAGGTGTTCGTGTCTGTACTGCGGTTTGTGAACAGGACAGCATTTAAAAGTCTGTATTGTTTGAGCGGCAGTGAAAAGGGGCGGGCGGCCCTGGGTTGAGAGGTCCTGTCTGTGCCGATGCTGTGGCAGGCTCATTCTCCCTAAGCGTCTAGTCACGGCCCTTGCTTGCCCACGGCCTCTGTGCCGTCCTGGCCTTGGTTAGGACCCCAGCAGCTGAGTTCACATCTGTTCCACGCCACACGGTAGGGTGTCGAGTGTCTGGAAGGCAAGACGCTCAGCACCAGGCTGCTCGGGCTGCCTGAAGAAATCGGGCGGGGATGCTTGAACATTTCAAGGACAAGTGTCTCATGAGCTGATGAACCAGGAGTCCAAGGCCTGTCCTGGGGGGTGCGGGGGGTGCCCCGTCAGCAGTGGGGGCCGCTGCGGCGCTGACGGCAGGCGGAGGCCGCTGGTGGGTGGTTTAAGAAAATCATGCGGTGGCGACAGTTTTAAGAGTCAGCCTGCCATTCCCAGGGAGGGCTCTGGGCGGGGCTCGCCGGCTTCAGACCACCTGGATGAAAGAGAGTCGAGCCAGCCTCTGTGGGCACCAGGCCCTGGGACCAGCGGCCTGTTTCTGGGGTGAAGCCTTCATCATGCAGGTGTCTGGGCCCTGAGCCCGGCTGGGACCGACGCTGGCACATTGCGGTTGGCCTGAGATAGGGGGGGCTGCGCCATGTGGCCAAGCACTGGAGAGATGGCCCTCAGACGATTTATGCTTCTTTAGAAAAAATGTCAAATTGTATAAATTCAAGGTTATTTAGGAAACATGCAATTTTGGTTGCCTTATTGAATAAAAAGATAACTAGATTGTCCTAGCACAGATAAAATATTGAAAGCGCATATAGCTTTATTCTTTGTTCTGAAATTAGGAACAGGGTAAAATTTACCTGAGGGTAAAGGAAGGTGTCGCCTCGCTAACATCACCTCTCATTTGTTTAATTTTATTGCCCTGATGCCAGAACCGAGGCAGATCACACTCACTCACGCTCTCCTGCCGTCCCCCTCCTGTGCTTACTCTGCCCTGGTTCTTCTCAAAGAACGTGTGGCTCAGGGCGCTTCAGGAGGCACCTGGCTTTGGGAGTGTGGCCACGTTTCCTTCAGTGTATCTGCTCCTGGCAGGGATGTGGGCCTCTGTGGGTTCACGTCGGGCCATCCGGGGAGCCTTCCTGGGAGACTGACGTGTGAGGGCCAGGGGAGGGAGAGCCCCCGGGCCGCCTCTGCTCCGCAGGCCTGGGCTCCCGACACTGGCCGGGCGGGAGGCCGGCACTCAGCACAGCGCACCGGGCGGGGAGTTACTGTGCTCATAGGTGCTTTTGGTCACTGTCTACTTTCCTGATTAACCACCTTGGGTAGGGCCTGGTTGTACATACATGTATATGTGGAGATATGTGTAGTATATCTACATATGTGTTTGTGTGTATGTGTCAGTCTCTGTTTATATGTTTGTACACAGGGTGGGCCAAAGGTAGGTTTACAGCTGTGAGTACGTGACACAGAGTTTATTCTTGTATTATTATATATTAACTAGAGGCCCGATGCATGAAATTCGTGCAAAAGTAGGCCTTCCTTCCCCTGACTATTGACACCAGCTTCCCTCCGGCACCCAAGACCCAGGCTTTCCTCGCAGCCCTGGCTTCGTCTGGAAGGTTGTCCGGAAGGACGTCTGGTCTAATTAGCATATTATGCTTTTATTATAGGTTATTGTATTATTTTCCATGTGAACAACTGTAAACCTACTTTTGCTCCACCCTGTACATGATCCTCAGAGACATGCAGATGTAATGTGGAGACAGGTGTGTGTATGTTACTGTCTGCATGCACTTTGAAACCATCCTGGGAGGATATGAGGGAAGCTGATCTGCCGCACAGGTGAGGACACGGAGGCCCAAGCAGGGGCGGCCCCGGAGCGCCGGGCGGAGTGAGACCTCAGCCTTTGCTTTCCTTCCCTTTGCTCTGCTATGATTTGTCACCCTCCAGGTCACTTCTGTGCGTCAGTGCGATGGGTTGTCAAACTCCACACCCTGGGTTTGGCCATCTCTTTATGTATTTGAAATATATGCTTAATGTATTTCCTTTAAATTGCTTTGAAATATTTATTCATTTAGTTAATATATATTTATTAATTTTTAGTTACTATTTTTTTTACAAAAGGCAGTTCAGAATGTGTCCATTATTAGGAAGCCAGTATGATGGAGGACCACCAAGGAAAGGAAACTGTACAAATAAGTACCTGGCTGGGAGTGTGTGTGAGCGCGTGCTTGTGTACCTCCCTTTGCCACTCCAAACATCCTGTGTGCCACCCAGGTCCTTGTGCTGCACTGAGGCAGAGCCTACGCTTTCCATCAGTTTGCAGACGACACAGCAAGGGAGAGACCCCTCTCTCCGGGTCAGCACCTGGCAGTGGCTCACGTGGCTGCAGGTTCAATCCCCAGTTGGTACATGCAGGAGGCAACCAGTCGATGTTTCTCTCACATTGATGTTCCTCTCTCCCTTCCTCTTTCTCTAAAAATTAAATAAAAAATAAAATAAAGGTCATTGCCCTTAATATGCTGCTGGTTGAGACTAAAAATGCTGCTGTGGGTCCAGCATCTCTGCTACCTTGATAGCAGGTGTTAGCTTCGACCTAACCTCCCCAGGAACTGCCACCTCTGTCAGTGTGCACTGTTGGCTTTTTAATTCTCACCCCAGGATATATTTATTGATTTTAGAGAGAGGGGAAGGGGGGGAGAGAGGGGGAGAGAGGGAAACATCGATGTGAGAGGGAAACACCGATCAGTTACCTCCCTCAGGCGACCCCACTGGGGATTGAACCTGCAACCTAGGTATGTACCCTCACTGGGAATCGACCCCTTTTGGGGTACGGGACGATGCTCCAGCCAGCTGAGCCACCCAGGCTACTGTCGGCCTCTTCTCTTCACAGCCTGTGCAAGAGCAGAAGCTGCAACTTGGTTATTGTTTTCTCTTCGTTCCCCTTCTGCGTGTGTGTCCTAACTTCTGATCCTTAAGTTCTTACACGATCCTTTTAAAATACGTACAACTGATTGGTTAGATGCTTTCTTAACTCTTCAGTGATGTTGGCCTCGAGTGAATAACTAGAAGAATATATTAACCCTTTGCACTCGCTTGCTTTTTTCTCGATTCCTTTATTCGAATGCAAACCGTGTCGAGTCACACTCGACATCCGAGTGCAAAAGGTTAAGATATGGTTGCGTCAAATTAATCTTTTGGTTTAGAGTTCATATTCCATCTTTGGATTTTGTATCTGAGGTGGGCATAACAAAATATTGTGGTTCTGACTGGTAATAATTTCTTCCTCTATTGACCGTTTTGAATGGAGGGAAAATTTATCTCTTTAAAATGATAATAAAAAAGAACCAGCATGAAATTAGCATAAGGAGACAAACTGTTGCTTTCTGTCTGTCATTTGAACCCAGTTCCCTAAAAGGAGGTGCATTTGGTGAGAGAGCCCATGGAGGACATTTAAGGGACACGCTGAATGGCTGGCCGGCGGGGTCATGTTCCTGTGCAGGAGAACATGCACAGTGCCTTTCTGCGGGTGCTGTCACCTCGCACAAAGGTTCTGTGGGGCCCCTGCATCTGGCTGAGGTTCAGTCTTGTGCCAGCTTGGAGAGTTTGATTGCTTTGCTGATAGACAGATTTTGTCCTTAGAGAGACCCAAGCGAGATGCTGCCACCTTCTTCTGGAGTCTCTGTTCACAGAAACCACTTTGGCTTTAGCTGCAATTCAGTGGAAACACACACACACACACACACACACACACACACACACACCCAGGCGCACACACAGGCACGCACACAGGCACACACGCACAACACGGGCACACCCACAGGTGCACACACAGGCACACATGCACAGGTACACACTGGCACACACAGACACAGGCACACACACAAGTGTGCACACACAGGCACAGGCACAGGCACACACAGGTGCATGCACACACACAGAAGGACACACACACACACCAAGCACACACAGAATTTGACTGGGGAGTTGGCAAGGAATAAGTGAGCCAAATTCGGCCTGGAAAAATTAGCACTGGCAACTTCATGAGCAACAATTCCATGAAAAGCACTGGCGAGGAAGGCGGCAGGGAGGGAGTGTGGGGTGGCAGTGCAGCAGCCACACTCCTCCAGGCTGCCGCCGTGGGCTCTGTGAACAGCACCGAAGGTTCCTTGATTGATATGAAGTGAATTGACCACACGAATCACATGCTCACTGACTTGAGAGTCCCTTTATATGGCAAATTAAACAACCTTGTGCTAGTCCAGGGCCTGATGATACCTGTCTGCATTTGTAGATTTGCAGAGAAGAAAAAGAAATGATACAGTAGCTGTTTCCTGTCTCTCTGGTGAAAAGGAATTTAGCTCCATGTAAAATGTAATCAGTTTTTGTCTCAAAAAAGCTGGAAACATAGTACTTGGAGATCATCTCAGACATGAAAAACAGTCACAGGCTCCACGCGACTTCCGACAGGCCGGTGCTCCTAGGCGGGCCTCCCGTGGATGCTGCGCTGCTCCCTCTGCCCCTGAGCACCTGCCAGGGAAGGGGGCCCAGAAGCAGGGCTCCTTTCAGGAGTCCAGTCTGGAGTGGCTTCATGGTTTTGGTGTTGGTGCTGAGTCTTACACATCTTAATCCACAAGCTCAGATATAGAGATCATTGGAAGCCTAAAGTCAATCATGTTGGGTCAGGGCCCATGTGAAACAGATGCTGGAGTAGCACCTGCAATCCAGGAGGAGCTGGCTTGCATCCCGTGGGCCCCAGGTCCAGCCCGGGGATGCTGCCTGTCTGCACCAGGCTCCTTCAGAGCCCCCTCTCCCCAGGCCAGCTCTGCCTGTCACCTTACATGTATTTGAGGGT
The DNA here is from genome assembly GCF_027574615.1 of Eptesicus fuscus. NCBI lineage: Eukaryota > Metazoa > Chordata > Mammalia > Chiroptera > Vespertilionidae > Eptesicus > Eptesicus fuscus. The sequence continues at coordinate 57,930,873 of NC_072490.1, read as the reverse complement.
CTGCTTTGGGCGTTTTATAAGGACCTTCTCTGATTTTTGCGTACACTGGGACCCCAGTGGATAAGGTTGGACATGTTTTAGTACAGACAAACCGGCTCCATCGCAGCCTGAGTGATCTTTTCAAAATGCAGATACGATGGTGTCCCACTCACCTCTTTACCAAGTGGAGGTCCCTTCCCTGACCTCCCACTATTCTTATGACAAAGAAAATTGTGCGACAGGTCAGTACAGCCTTTATAGTGTGAATTCTGCCTCTTTTCATTCTGTGCTGCCCCACCCCCTTCCCTGCCCCCACCACCTCGGCTGTGTCTCTCTATGCTCCTGGTACTCCAGGGCCTGTGCATGTGTTGCTCCCGCTCTCAGGAGTATGTCTCCTGTTCTTCTCCACCTGGCCACCTCCGCCTGTCCTGGAGCTCTCAGGTCACTCATCATCTCCTCCTTTCTTGATCTCGCTGACTATGCCAATGCCCCTCTGAAACTGTATTTCCAAATGCACTCCATAGAACTCGCTTCTGTGGCCTTCCTCCCAGTGTAGTTGACAGGCCTCTTTGCCTCTGTATTGATTGAGGCCAGTGTTTTCACCAGCTCCGGCAGTCAAGAATATACCTTTTTGGGTACTGTAGTAGTGTCTCTATACATAGTGCTTGGCGCAGAGCAGATGACCACGTAAATATTTCTTCAGCAAATAGTTCTAGCAGTTGGCCTATTATTCCTGCTGTGGAAGAGGCTGAAGTCTCTCAGCCTCCTATTACCTGAGCCCTTTGAAGTCCTATTTTAAAACCACACCAAATGGTTTACTTACAAACCAAGTGGTTACTCTTCAAGTGGTTTACTTATCAGTTTCTCAGGTCGCCTTCTGTTCTAGAGCTGAGGTTCTTTTGGGAGGGGGTGGTTGTGTGTTTCATGAGGTTAAGGGCAGCTTGTGATCATGACTATTTTATACTCCAAGATCCAAACATTAGGTATAAAAGCCTATAATGGGAAAAAACAAATTTTGAGTTTCTTTTCTGCTTCTATTTCCACTTCCCAAAAATACCAGCTTCCCCCTTCCTCTCCCACCTCTTCATTTGGTGTGATGGGATCATGTGTGAGTGTGTGTGTGACTGCGTGAACGTGCATGTGAGTGTATGTCTGTGTGTGAGTGTGTGTGAGTGTGCGTGAGAGTGCATGTGAGTGTGATGTGTGAGTGCATGTATGTGTGTGTATGTATGTGAAAGTGTGAGTGTGTATGTATTATGTGAGTGTGTGAAGGTGTGTGAATATGTATGTGTATGTAAATGTATGTGTGAATGTGCATGTATGTAAGAGTGTGTGAGTACATGTATGTGTGAGAGTATATATATATGTGAGGTGTGAGTGTGTGTATGTGAGTGTGCATACATATGTATGTGTGAGTGAGTGTGCATGTATGTGTGTGAATGTGTGTGAGTGTGCATGTATGTATGTGAGCGTGCATGTATTTACGTGAGTGTGTGTGTGTGTGAGAGCTGAGCCAGCAGGTGTGTCCACCCCGCCCCGACCTCCCATGTCTGAGTTGGGGAGCCCTTCCCACACACCGGGAAGAAGAGCACCTGCTGAAACTCCTGCTTCTACTTCTCCTCTTGCTGTGTTGACAGGTGGCACAGTAATTCTCCAGTTGGTTTGCCTATATTAAGCAGGACAATATTTTTAATTATGCAAACATATTTAATCCAAAATGTGTTTATTCTTTTTTGTCTATTTTTAAAAATCCCTGTCCACTGAGTTAGTTGCAGAGTAGCCCGGCATCAGGTGGAGGGAGGGGCTGGCATGGGGGTCTCAGGGCTGAAGGCCTGAGCCAGGTGTGCCTGGGGTCAGCCCCTGCGTGGGAAACCCGTCTTCTCTTCGCGGGGCCTTTCTCTTCATGACCCAGAGAGGCGTGTTCAGAAGGGCACGTCCTCCGGGTGGACATTCATTTGCGCTCTGGCTCCCAGCTGCGCTGCCTCTAGGTCACACTCCGTGCCTGGGCTCACCCACTGCTGTTGCCTTTAGCTCCTTAACAGAATCATGCATGGGGAGCACGGCAGAAAGGCCTCGGGGGCTTGGTCAGAATGTGAAAGGTGACAGGCACTCAGTTCTGAAAACCAGTCCTTCATCCCACTTTGCAAATCTCACAGTCTTTCTGCAGAAGGATTTTGGGGAGGTAGTTATTTTGAGTTTCAGGTGATGCATCTGAGACTCAGAGACAGGGTGCCCAAGGACAAGAACCAAGCCTGGGTGTCTTCAGGTCCCCAGGGCCGCAGCCTGCGCCTCTTGCTGAGGGTCCCAAGGATTTTGAATAGAATGCCAAACATAAAAAGAACCCTTGTCTAGAAAACACAGGTTTTGGAAGGCGGGAGGAGACAGGAGCTGCCAGGATTGGAGGCTGGCTACACTGTGTACAACCCTTCCCCGTCCACAGGAATGAGATGTGTGTGATGGTGTTGAGAATGCAGACCAATGCCTGCCAGATTCAGCCTTGGGCCTGCTGTGGATGACTCTCACCCAGGGAGCAGCTCCTTCGACCGCTACTCCCTCCTTTCTCAGAATCTCCCACCTGCCCTCCTCCTGAGACCCGGGCCAGCACCGGGTGTTCAGAAAATAAGATACAAAGGCCATTCAATGCCCCTGAAATTCCAGGGCAGGCCTGTCTCCTCTGAGGAGACCTGGAGCGGATATAGACCAATGGAAAGAAGGCAGCCACAAGGGTTGATCTGCAAATGGCTTGTGTATTGTGTGTGTCAAAAGGTGAATGTGAAATTATAATTTTATGTCCTCTACTAGCTCTCAGACAAAAGGGTGTTATCTGACAGATCTCCTTGTATATCCAGCAATGAAGCCCCTAACCCTAGACCTAGCCCTAACCATAGCCCTAGCCCTAACCATAACACTAACCATAACCCTAGCCCTAACCATAACCCTAAACTTAACCCTAGCCCTAACCATAACCCTAACCCTAGCTCTAATCCTAACTCTAGCCCTAGCCCTAACCCTAGCCCGAGCCCTAACCCTAACCATACCCCTAACCCTAACCCTAGCCCTAACCATAGCCCCAGCCCTAACACCCACGCAGCCTGTCCTGCTGCTGCACGCATAGCCATGCCTATAGAGACCAGCATGTAGGCTTTAACATCTGCAGTGGGTGAGAAAACAGACAATACCAGCCCTTCTTCAGAAAAACCATTTCAAAAATATTGTTCTCAGAAAGAACAATATTTGCTTTTTATGCAAAGGACAGAAACATGATGTGTCTCAACTTTGAAAAGGTGAGTTGTCAAGAAACAAAGCCCATCCCCGTTAAGACCAGACTTTTCCATGACATGTGCCTCAACCATCAGAGGCGCACCGTGTCCGTCTTTGCAAAGCATTAGCGCGGTGTCTGGCATTTGCTTCCTGATGCCTTTGGGAGTCTGTATGAAACATTGTTAGACGTGTGGGGCCACTTCCGGGTACACAGCTCAGGACACGTCTTTTGACGAAGAGAGAAAGTAGGGCCTCTTTTGGGTAAAGTGGCAACAGGAAATAGAAGCTACAGCTGGAAGGACACATGACTTTGTTGCAATAGAAAAAAAAATTGAAACAAAAATAATCCACCTGAAAGTTGTAAATGGTATAAATTGCAGATATGGAAACAAACTTTTTCCCTTTAAAAAAAAATCTGGATAGTGAGGTAGGTAAAATAATATCAAAGATCAACAAAATCTTCTTTTTATTCTCTTAATTATTTGCTCTTTTGAAATGAAAAATGAATGTAGGTACAGTCGGCGAGCGTACTATGCAGCCACTGTGCTATTTTAAGGCCCTTACTGATCCTCCTAAACTCCGAGCTGTGAGGGCTGTCACTGACCCTCCTCAGCGGCTGGAGCGGCGGTTCCGAGAGGTGAAGTTGCTTGCTGGGGTCGCACAGCTTTTAAATAGAGGAACTGAGACTTGAACCCAGGCAGTATGACCCCAGAGTTAAAGCACCAAACTACTGGGCTATATTGTTTTTACTTTAAGGTTTTTGTTTCATTTTTTCACACTATTCACTTCAGAATAGCCTAAGGTTTCCCTTTTTTTAAGGGTAATAACTCAGACTGAGAGGCAGTGAGCCTCAGTGTAACTGTCTGAGTGCAGGAGGTGGACAGGCGTGGGCCCGGTGCTGCAGAGGACACAGGGCCTGCTGTGCTGCACATTTTTGCACTTGCGTGTTTATTTGTTCACTCAGTATTTTAGCGCCAGTTTCATTCCAGATACTGTTTCACACATTGGGCATAAAGCAATGGACAAAGCCATACCTTGACCTCACGGTGCTTATCCGTGGATAAGATGGAAATCGAATAAATAGATGATGTTTCTCCTGGTGATAAGTGGTTTACAGAAAATAAGTCAGGGTAAATAAATGGAGAGCATGTGCTGTTTTTACGTAAGAACATTGAGGAAGAAAAGAACAGTGAGACCTGAGGGGCCATGAGAAGATCTTGGAGAAGAGTAGTATTCTGAAGGAGAAAGCAAGTGCAAAGGGCCTGTGGTGAGCATCTGCTCAGATGAATCTGCACCTGCATATTTCTTCCTGCTTTGACTGGTGTGCTTTTCCCTAGGGGATGTCAATGTTGATCTGTATTAAATGATATGGTGCCAAAAAAACCCAGGCCCAGCACTCGTACTTGCAAAGGTTTGATGTAACATGAGATGTAGCCCAAAAAATTTGTTCAGCGATTCTGCCTGAGATATTTCCTTTCCTGTTAAGCAAGAGTGTTATTTTTAGTGGACTTTAGTCTTGTCCTAGGGATTGGAAACTGAGTTCCATATGTTCTGTGCAGTGGTTATTACAAGACTAGAGGCCTGATGCACGAAGATTCGTGCAAGAATGGGCCTTCCTTCCCCTGGCTGCCCGGCACCACCTTCACTCCGGCCTGGAGCCGCCTTTCCGCCTTCTGGCATGCCCAGAGGCCCGGAGCGGCCGGGAATGCGAAATGCCTGCGTCGTCCTGCCCCGCCCCTGGCCGCTCAGTGCCTGCTAATTAACCCGCCATCTTTGTTGGGTTAACCCTTTGCACTCGCTTGCTTTTTTCTCGATTCCTTTATTCTACTCAGGATTTAATTTTTTAAATAAAAAAATTTTACAAAGTGCGGCAGTAGAATAAAAAACTGGAGTTTCGTTTCATACAAACTTATTTATTTGGATTTTTTTTATATTTCAAATTATTGATACATTCAAAGAGTAATTTTAATCTCGACATCCGAGTGCAAAAGGTTAATTTGCATACTCACTCCTGATTGGCTGATGGGCGTCGTGAAGGTATGGTCAATTTGCATCTTTCTCTTTTTTTACTATAGATGAGTATCTGGTCCCCAAGCCTCTTGCTTACCCATTTGGGGCAAATAAACAAAATTGTCTGTATGACCAGAAAATGAGTAACAATTTCATCACAGTGGAGTAAACACTTTGACCTGTTTTAATTTCTTATCAAAAGGGTTCCTATTAGTCAATAAGATGTCATCAGATGTTATATTCTTAATTTACTTTGCAACATCACTGCAAATGCTTGATATTGATTCGTTGGCAATTATATTTTCTTGAGGAAAAGTCTTATGACATCCATGACTGTTTCTTAGACATTCACAGCAAAATGTATATTTAAAACCCTGTGGATGTGCACATGGAAAAACTTCTGTGGAAGCCTGATTGGCTGGTTTTCAACTTGCTGGATTCTTTTTGAGAAAATGTTAAGCCATACTTTTGGTGAAGGAGACTGCTGGAGCCTCTGGGGTGCTGTTGAACCCAGTGGCCAGAAGGGAGTCCTGGCAGCAGCGAGCCCTGAATGAGCTCCCTTTCTTGAGGAGAAGCACACACAGTGATGAAGCAGCGGGTCTCAGAGGAGATCGTAAATCACGGCACCCAGCTGTGGGGAGGCTGCGCAGAGCTCCGAGCTGCCGGGAGAGGGAAAATCCCGTGTGAACCCCGGTGACTGGGGCCCTTCCTCCTGGATTAAACGCTGCTCGAGTCACTAAGAGTAATAGGAAATGCTGAAATGGAGATTTTTTTTGGTTCCTATTTTTGAATTGTTTATAATCTGCCAGCAGGAATATTTGATGGCATCAAAGACATGGCCAGAAAGCAAGAAGATATACACACATACATACACACACACACACACACACACACAGTTCGGTATCTCAGAACCCTGATGTCACAGATGGCCTTTGCCGACGGACTATTGTGTGTTGTTTAGTCTTGGAACTTCTTTCAAAGATAGGATGTCATTTACAATCTTCAGGCCATATGTTTACTCAGACTTAAGAAACATGGGCTAATCTTTTTCTATTTTGAGGAGTAATAAATTGAAAAGATAATTACATAATATGGTGCATAATGTAACTCTGGCTTGAGCCATATGTGTTTAATTTTAGAGAAACATGCGTGATGACAGGTTATGAAAGGATGAAACTATTTTAGTCTTTTTAAGGATTAGAAGCATGATTTTAAAAAAGTCATTTATTCCCCCCCTGGCCCTGAAAAACAGCCCATGCACAAACCCAGGGAGAAGCACCCACTGAAAGCAATTTGCTTTGTGGTGGCCACTGGCAAAGAAACCCCACGCGAAGGGACACGTTCTCCCCAGGCTCTCCTAAATCAGATGCAGGCTTCTGTGCGCTGGGGAACGGTGGCATGTAGTTCCTGATGGAAGAGGGAGTGGAGCTGCAGCGTGTAGAATCAAGCAGAGATTTCTCACGAGAATCCAGTTAGAAACACACCGGTCGTCCCTTTCCCGTGCCTGCTGTGAAGGCCGTGGTGGGCGGGAGGAAGCGCCCACCTCCCTCCCTTCAGCAAACGTCTGCTGAGCCCCTTTGACGCTCCAGCCACTGCACTTGGTATTTGAGATGTAGAGTCATTGAGACTGTTCAGCAGGCTGAGGTTCACGGTCAGGTCACTCGCGGAGTGTGTCCATTCGCCCATGATCCTGGCCCGGAGGCAGGATGACCAGTTGTGGACCGAACAGTGCCTCTGAGGCTGTGTCCCGACCCAGAACCTGGGAGTATGTGTCCAGAGCAAAGGGAACTGGGTTTGAAGATGGAATTAAGGCTGCTCCTTGGCTGATCTTCCATGTGGGAGGTCATCCAGGATTATCCTTGCGCCCCCGCTGAAGAGAGAACCATAGGGGTGGCAGCCGGAGGGACTCTGCCCAAGGGTGCCGACGTGGGCATGGAAGGGGGCCGCCCGTGAAGGACTGTGGGGCCTCCTCAGCTGGAGGAGGGAAGGAGCGGGTTCTCCCTGGAGCCGCAGAAGGGACCAGCCCTGCCACACCTGCATGTGGGCCTGGGAGACCCCTTCTGGACTCTGAGCTCCGAACTGAAGACAGTCAGGGTGTTCAGGCACTGAGTTGGCGGTGACGTGCAACAGAGCAGGGGAAAGCATAGCGAAGGCCACAGGCCTGGTGGCGCAGTGACTAGAACAAGTGGTTCTCCAACAGGGCGGCCCAGCAGGACCCCCTGGAGAGCTGGGCCCTGACTCCAGACATTCCAATGTCATTGGTCTGGAGAGTGGACTGGACATTGGAATTTTGCAAGTTTTCCAAGTGGCTCAGAGGTGCAGCATGGAGGTGGCACTGGCTCAGGCTGTCGGCTCAGCATGGGCTCAGCCTGCCTTTCTCCCCGGCACCTCGGCAGGGCCGGCTGGGGTCATCCTCTGAGCTCCGTCTTCTCCTCTGTAGTGGGGTACTGTGACCCCACCTTGGGTTGTGTGATCCTGAGACGTGGAAGTGCAGGTGTCCCTCGTGCGCACCGCTCAGCGGTCGGGGCCCCTCCTGGCGTGTGACGCTGCAGGCATGCTGCATCCCCCATGAAAGAGTGGCAGGCACGGCGCCTGCCCATTTGGGTGCCCGTGTTCAGGACTGCCTTCTGGCGTGGCTTCTGTTGTCTGCCTGTTCCCAGGAGGCTAGGAGGCCCTGAAAAGTTAACAACTCTTCCACGGTCCAAGCAAAGGCAGTAAGCCCGCGGCCTGGACCAAAGCCTGGGTCCCCTCCGAGTTCGGGGTGCGGGCTTGCGAGGCACAGTGTAGGAATGTGGAGCGGGGCTGCCTGCCCACGGGCGCCTTTGGAGGTGTGTCATAAGCCACGGGTCAGGCCTCGCCTGGGGGTGGCATTTGTCCCAGATTCAGTCTCTGCGAGATCAGCCACAGTGCCCTGCTGCCCGCCGCCAGGGAAAAGGCGGTTGAAAGCCCCGGGAATGATGATTCCTTACAGAGGCCGTGTGCTGGGTCGGCCTTCATCTTCTCAGGTTCAGGTGATACTATTGATTAGGTTCTTTTCAAAGCCCCACGTGGCCTGAGGGGCTTCTCTGCGTGGGGTAAAATGTCTTTCTTCTCCTGTGTGAGTTGAGGAGAGAAGTGAAAGTATACAATTAATTTGCCTGCACTTTCTCGGAAATTGTATGCTGGATTTCTGGGAAATGCTATATGGAACAATATTCAAGCAAATCATTGTTATTTACGGTGCTTTTCCTGCATATTTAAAGTCAACAATTATACTCCCTTTCTGTACTTAATGGCCTCCTTACAACAATTTTAGAACCTGGTCAAGTGTTATTACGAAAACCTGCGCTTTGAGCCCGTGATTCTTGGGAAACCAGTTAACAATATCAGAAGTAACAGCCAAGGCCTGCCTCCCAGGGACACCCCTGTCCCTTCCCTGAAGGAAGTGAATTATCTGTAGGTCATTGCTCTGTCTCATTTATTTTAGAAAATATAACATCTTTTGTCATCACTGGTGTCCATGTTACTAAAACCAAATGGCGAGATCAGATGTGATAGCCCTGAGCACTCACTGGCGCCTCTAGTGGCCGATCTGGCCTGGAGCTGGGTCCCTTCCTCCTTGAGGCGGCATGTGAGTCCCACCAGCCCGCGCCTCCCCCACCCACACCTTGAAATGGCCTCATTGCCACTTCGTGGCCTGGACCTGGAGGCTCCTGCTGCGAGGCACCGAGTTGTTTCTGAAAGTTCAGAGGCCAGGCAAGCATTTGCTCTGGCTCCCGGCTCTGCCCCGGCTCCCGTCCCTCTGCCCCGGCTCCCAGCCCTGCCCCGGCTCCCGGTTCTGCCCTGGCTTCCGGGCCTGCCTTGGCTCCTGGCCTTGCCCCGGCTCCTGGTTCTTGGTCAGCCACGCAGATGCTCAGGGTTTGTGAATTTGAAGAGGTCCAACATCATTATCCCAATTTCCAGTACTTTGGGTTATGACATTTCAACCAAGAAAACAAAACAGACCGACAGAAAACCCTGAGCAAACCCCCAAAACTAGGCTTTCTCTTTTGAGAAACAAATCTGGTTTTGCTTATAAAATCGCTTGGAGTGTACTACAAAGACAGCCTGCTTGCTGACTAATTTTTTAACTATCTTCAAAATTAAAACGACACGGGGGTGGGCTGGAAGGAGAGGCCACACGTGAGGTCGGAGCAAGTCCGGGGACAGCAGCCCCCTGACTCCCTCTTCCTCCAGGGACAGTGTCCACAGTGGCCACACTGGCGTGCAGATAACTTAAAACGAATAAAGCATTTCAGTAGCAGCCAGGATCCCTTTAACCTTTCCTGTCCCCATTCGTAGAAGCAAACTCCTGCAGGAGTTTGGGGTACCATTCTAATTTTATGCATTTACACAGGTAGCCTTTTTCGAGAGTGTTTATTTAGCTTAAAAGTTTAGCATCAAATATATTGTATACTAAGTACTTCATGCTTTTCTATTCAGTCTTGATTTTGAGAAAGATACAGTGTTAATACTGTTAATACCTGTAGCTCTAGCTTCCTTGCTAAAAGTCTACACAGTATTCCGTCATTTGATAATGAACTGTTCTTACTGATTCCAATGTGGATGGACGTTTATAGTTTTATTTTTATTTCTAGAATCATCTCTGGCTGCACCAGCTTCCTCAGTGTAGAACTACTAGGACAGCTGATTGCGCTTAGCAGGTGTGTGGCTCCCAGGGCAGAGCTGGCCCCCGCCCCGCCGGGAGAAGTCAATGCCCTGCCCTCCCTCCCGGTCTGAGGGCCCACCAGCTGGGCCGCATCCCAGCCTCGAGGCCCCATGCGCCGCAGAGGGCCCGCAGTTGTGCTGTGTCCGCTCGTTTCCTCCGTTCGGAGAGGTGCCCACTGCCCTGATTGAGTAGCGAGAGCCTGGTCTGTTACAGGGACAAACACGGTTAGGGAAGAGGCATCGCGCAGCTAGTCCTGCGGAGAGCGGAGACGCTCCGAGATGCCAGCGAGGCTGTCCTGCTCGAACCTTTCCCTTTCTTCCTCAGCCCTCACTTCCAGGAGGCTCACAGACCCCCAGAGAGGAATGCTCGGAGCAGCAGCCACAAATAGAACGAAAGGAAAGAAAACATCTCAGAGGGAGGACGGGAGGTTGGTGCTGCTCCTTCCTGTCCTGGGGTGCTGTGTGCGTCTGTCCATGCGCGGCCCGGCAGCTTGTGGGGGCAAGAGGAGTGTTTCAGTCAGTGGGAGAGATGCCAACTGACTGAACGGGCAACCCCTGGCACTGCCTTCCTCTCCATCATCTGGAGAACACTAGAAGGCATGAGAATGTAGGTTCCAAATAGGGATTGGTGCCTGTTTTCTGTCTTGGTTTATTTTCAGAACCCTTTTTGAACTTTTGAACTGCTAGTACCCATGGGCATGTGCAGGGGAGTTGATAAGGGTAATGTTGATGTGAGTACAATTTCTTTCATATGTAACTGGAGAAGCATGTGAGTTCCAGATAAGCTTTTCTTAAAAAAAATAAAATAAAATAATGTCCGAGTCTTTCGAGGGAGGGTCGGGAGGGCTCTGGTTCTAACAGGGTCCATAGGCCTCGGGCCACTGAAGAGCAAACCAAGCGGACCAGGTGCTGGCACGTGTGGCGGGAGACCCTCTGCGTCCGTCGCCTCAGACGGCCTTCCCATGTGTTCTATTAAACCCTCTGCACATTATTGTAATCTTACTTTCTGTTTTTGTCTGTTTGGGTCACTTTCTAACTCCCCAGTGTATTGAAAACATGTCTTCATATTATACAAGACATATTTTGCATATGGGAATGTGTTCTTTTCTTAACTTCTGGAATAAAAACTCAGCTTCTGTTACTTCCCAAGTATCTTTTGAAAATCTGAGGTTTTGTATTCAGATAAAAGTAAACATGAAGCAACAATTGTAAGGCAATTAAAAAAACAGAAAAGACCTATGCTTTATAAATACCCAGTTTTAAGATTGTTCGTTAAAATTTTGAAATAAATGGCTTTATTGCATTTATGCCTATCCTGGGTTGAATCGACATCTGATATCGACAAGATTTACTTCAGGATTGAAGAAAGAGCATAATATTTCACTTGCTTGACAAAAATCTTTTAATTAAATTATAGCTGACATACAATATTGTATTAGTTTCAGGTATATAACAGTGATTTGACCTTTATACACTTTATGACATCATCAGTGTGATAAATCTAGTACCCAGCTGTCATCATACAAAGTTATTACATTCCTTTTTTTTTATCCTCACCCAAGGATATGTTTATTGATTTGTGAGAAAGAGAGAGAGAGAGAAACATTGATGTGATAGAGAAACATTGATACCTCTGTACATGCCAAGACCAGGAATCAAACCCACAACCTAGGTATGTGCCCTGATGGGGAATTGAACCCACAACCTTTTTGGTGTATGGGACAAACACTTCAGTCAACTTAGCCACCTGGCCAGGGCCAAATTCTCTGTGCTATGCATCACGTCCCTGTCACTTACTGTATACGTAGAACTTAGTGCCTCTTATTCTCCTCCACCTGTTTTACTCATCCTCCCCTCTGGCAACCAGCAGTTTATTCTCTATATCTTTGAGTCTCTTTCATTTATGCCTTTGTTTTGTTTATATAGATTTCCCATATAAGTGAAATGATATGGTATTTGTCTTTCTCTGTCTGACATTTCATTTAACATAATATCATCTAGGTCCATCCATTCTGTGGCAAATGGCGAGATTTCATTCTTTTTTAATTCCACTGTGATTGTGTACAGGGTGTCCCAAAAAATGTATACACACACTTTGAATAATTATAAAATGCAGTGTTTATTAAAATATACTTCATTTTCAAAATTGAACTATTAGCTGATTGTGTGTGCATACATTTTTTGGGACACCCTATCTATATATATAAAAGCCAAGTGACCGGAATGCCAGAATGACCAGAACGACTACTTGCTATGTCGCGCACTGCAGCTGGCCAACCAGCCCTATTGGGGGGTGGGTCCTCCCCTGGCTGGCCCAGCTCCCGATCGGCCCCCCCAACCCCAATCGGGAGCGAGGCTGGCTGGCCAACTTCCCGTGTCCCCTCCCCCCTGCCAGCCGGCCTGATTGGCCCCCATTGGGGTTGGCCGGCCACACCCCACCCATGCATGAATTCATGCAACAGGCCTCTAATATGTGTGTGTGTGTGTGTGTGTGTGTGTGTATGTATATGTGTGTATATATATATATATATATATATATATATATACATATATATATACATACACACACACACACACACACACACACACACACACACACACAGGCCATTGCACGAAATTCGTGCACTGGGGGTGTGTGTCCCTCAGCCAAGCCTGTACCTTCTCCAATCTGTGACCCCTTGGGGGATGTCCGACTGCAGGTTTAGGCCCGATCCCAACCGGCAGTCGGACATCCCTCTCACAATCCAGGACTGCTGGCTCCCAACTGCTCACCTGCCTGCCTGCCTGATTGCCCCTAATCGCTTCTGCCTGCCAGCCTGATCACCCCCTAACCACTCCTCTGCCAGCCTGATCGACACCTAACTGCTTCCCTGCCAGGCGATTGCCCCCAGTTGCCCTCCCCTGCTGGCCTGATCGCCCCCAACTGCCCTCCCCTGCTGGCCTGATCGCCCCCAACTGTCCTCCCCTGCTGGCCTGATCGCCCCCAACTGCCCTCCTCTGCCGGCCCAGTTGCCCCCAACTGTCCTCCCCTGCTGGCCTGATCGCCCCCAACTGCCCTCCCCTGCCGGCCATCTTGTGGCAGCCATCTTGTGCAAGGGCGTGACAGTCAATTTGCATATTACTTCTTTATTATATAGGATATTAAATGTTACATATATACATAATGTGTAAATGTATATGTATGTGTGTATGTGTGTGTGATATATATATACTTATATCCTATATGATAAAGAGGTGATATGCAAATTGACCATCATGCCCTCACAAGATGGCTGCCTATGACCAGGCCGGCAGGGGAGTTAGTGAGGTACGACCAAACAACTGAACAAGCAGGCTGCATGGAGCATCCAGGCTGGCAGGGGGGTTAGTGAGGGACGACCAAACAACTGAACAGCAGGCTGCGTGGGGCAACCAGGCCAGCAAGAGGGGGGCAGTTAGGGGCAACCAGGCAGGCAGGCAGGTGAGCAGTTAGGAGCCAGCGGTCCAGGATTGTGAGAGGGGTGTCCGGCTGCCCGTTTAGGCCCGATCCCGGGGATTGGGCCTAAATCGGCAGTCAGACATCCCCCAAGGGGTCCCAGATTGGAGAGGGTACAGACTGGGCTGAGGGGCCCCCCCCCCCCCCCTGTGCATGAATTTCGTGCACCGGGCTTCTAGTATATAATCTTCTTTATACATCTATCTGTTGGTGGATACTTAGGTTGCCTCTCTATCTTGGATATTGTCAATAATGCTGCAGTGAATATAAAGATGCATATGTCTTTTCAAATCAGTGTTTTTATCTTCTTCAGATAAATACTCAGTTGTAGAATTGCTGGTTCTTAAGGTGTTTTTATTTTTAACTAGAGGTCTGGTGCACGAAATTCATGGAAGGGGGGGTTACCTCACCTCTGCCTGTACCCTCTTGCAATCCGGGAACTTTTGGGGGATGTCCAACTGCTGGTTTAGGCCTGATCTGCGGGATCGGGCCTAAACTGGCAGTTGGACATCCCTCTCACAATCTGGGACTGCTGGCTCTTAACTGCTCGCCTGCCTGCCTGAATGCCCTTAACCCCTCTGCCTGCCTGCCTGATCACCCCTAACTGCTCACCTGCCTGCCTGATTTTGCCCCTAAAACTCCAGCTTCTTCTTTTTTTATTTTTAATATTTATATTTGTTCTTTAATTTTTATTTTAAAATTAAGCTTCTTGAGAACATGAGGCGTTTAACATTATTCCAAACTAGAGGTCCGGTGCAGAAATTCGTGCATGGTTGGGGTCCCTCAGCCTAGCTGGCAGTCAGGGTCAATTGAGGTCATCTCACCCAATCCAGGGGGAGGGAACGCGGGAGGTTGGCCGGGCACAGGAGGTTGGCTGTGGGAGTGTACTGACCACTCAGGGGCAGCTCCTGCGTTTAGCTTCTGCCCCCTGTGGTTAGTGTGCATCATAGCGACTGGTTGACCAGTCATTTGGTCCACTGGTAATAACGGTCACTTAGGTTTTTATATATATAGATTCCTTACAGAGAGCTAAGCATGGTAAACACAGCAAATACTTATGGGCTTCTATAAAAACACTTTCCAACCAGGAATGTTTTAATAGGCAGTCTCAAAAAACTTGAACTGGAAACCTAAAAGTAGAAGTGCTCAGATTTCAGGCATCAGGTGCTGTTAGCAGGATATCTATCCCAATTAAACTCTAATTCTGAGCTCTCAACAGTCTGGACAAACTGCCCTTCACTATCTCCAAAGTTTCTTATTCATCACTATCCCATCTTCCTCCGCTTCAAACCAAGGCAACAAACGAAACCTTTAATTCTGATCTTCCTCGCGCAAGGGAACAGCAAACCTCAATCCAAATAATTTCCCACCAGAAGTCACGTCCAAATACTGAAGACTGAGGACTATGGGGCTGACTATGTACATGCGCAATAACAGGCTCACATTCTAGCGGTAGGCACCCAGGTGTCCTCCACAATCCCACAATCCTCTGGTCGCATCCTTCCGGTTTTTCTAGCTCCTCCTTAAGTGGTGTTTCCTTCAGTCACATTACAACGTCCAGGGCCTCTAGTTGGAGAGGATTTTTCTGTTCTTTGGCGTTGATAGCTGTTTACTATTTGGAATCAGTGAAGTTTCGGGAGCACTGCCGCTGCCATGAACATGTCAGTCCCAAGCGCACTCATGAAACAACCGCCCATTCAGTCCACGGCTGGCACCATCCCGGTTGGCACTGAGAAATGTAGGTGCTGAGCTGTTTTCCAATCGGATCTTCCTCTTCCTTCCCCAGCACACTCCACACCTACTCCGGGCTGACCACCCCACCCCCACAGACCCTTAAGACCTTCCCCCCTATTTCTTTGACTTTCCCCCATTGAACTCACACTCTATCATGTTGCCTAGGGGCGCCCCTAACCGCTCCCTAGGAGTCAGGGCCAGCCTGGGCGAGGGGCCGTGGTGTTCTGGTCTCTGGTTGTTCCAGTCATTCTGGTGTTACTATCACTGGCTTTTTATATATATAGACTAGAGGCCCGGTGCATGAAATTCGTGCACGGAGGGGGGGGGTTGTCCCTCAGCCCAGCCTGCACCCTCTCCAATCTGGGACCCCTCAAGGGATGTCCGACTGCCCGTTTAACCCTCTCACATCCCTCTCACAATCCAGGACCTGCCTGCCTTCCTGATTGCCCCTAACCACTTCTGCCTGCCAGCCTGATCATCCCCTAAGCACTCCCCTGCCAGCCTGATTGATGCTTAACTGCTCCCCTGCCAGCCTGTTTTCCCCTAACTGCCATCCCCTGCAGGCCTGGTAACCCCTAACTGCCCTCCCCTGCAGGCCTGGTCCCTCCCAACTGCTCTCCACTGCAGGCCTGGGTCCTCCCCAACTTCCCTTCCCTGCAGGCCCAGTCACCCCAACTTCCCTCTGCCAGCCTGGTCACCCCTAACTGCCCTCCCCTGCAGGCTTGATCGCCCCCAACTGCCCTCCCTTGCAGGCCTGGTCCCTTCCAACTGCCCTCCCCTGCTGGCCATCTTGTGGTGGCCATGGCCATCTTGTGTCCACTTGGGGGCAGGATCTTTGACCACATGGGGGCAGCCATCTTGTGTGTTGGAGTGATGGTCAATCTGCATATTACTCTTTTATTAGATAGGATAGAGGCCTGGTTGCATGGGTGGGGGGCCAGCTGGTTTGCCCTGAAGGATGTCCCGGATCAGGGTGGGGGTTCCCTTGGGGCGTGGGGCGGCCTGGGCGAGAGGCCTGTGGTGGTTTGCAGGCTGGCCATGCCCCCCGGTGACCCAAGCAGAGGCCCTGGTATCTGGGATTTATTTATCTTCTACAATTGAAACTTTGTAGCCTGGAGTGGAGCCAAGCCTCCTGCTTGCTCCATAGCGGCAGCCATTTCTGTTGGGATTTATGTATTTTCTATAATTGAAACTTTGTAGCCTGGAGTGGAGGCCAAGGCAGGCCAGGGCTTCAGAAGCTTGGCTTCCTCCATTGCCAGGGGCAACTCTAGCCTCCTGCTCTTTCCAGCTCCATGGCTGCCGCCATTCCTGTTTGGATTTATTTATCTTCTATCATTGAAACTTTGTAGCCTTGAGTGGAGGCCTAGGCCGGCAAGGGCAGGTGGAAAGCTTGGCTTCCTCCATTGCCAGGGAAACCCAAGCCTCCCTCCTGCTCTCTGTGGCCGAAGCCGTCTTGGTTGAGTTTATTTGCATATTTGCTCCTGATTGGCTGTTGGGCGTGGCTTGTGGGTGTAGCGGAGGTACGGTCAATTTGCATATTACTCTTTTATTAGATAGGATTTTCAGAGGACCCTGCATACTGGTTTTCAAGTGGCTGCACCAATTTACAATCCCTCCAAAGTAATGAAGTCCCCTCTTCTTCACATCATTGTCAACACTTGTTTGCTGACTTTTTGATGATAGCCATTCTGACAGGTGTGCAAAAGGTTGTTTTTTTTTTGTTCTTTTTTAAATGAATTCAGCCTTAGACCCTCACCAGAAAACATACACTGCCAAGTTCAAGGTGAAAACTGAAAGCTTACCATGTACTAAACAATTCTGTATCTGGAAATAATGGTCATGAGTGTTAACATTAGATTTACTAGATTTGCATCAGTGCTTCAAATGTCAACTTTTTGTTGCTATGTCTACATATTAATTATTTGTGGATTACTAGGTGGATATGAGACATAGTAGGCGTTTACTGGTATTTGTTGAATTAACAGACAGGGACATTTTAAAAAATGTTTTTATTGATTTTTAGAGTGAGAGGAAGGGAAAGGGAGAGAGAGATAGAAACATCAATGAGAGAGAAACATTACGGCTGCCTCCTGCACGCCCCCCCCCCCCCCCCCCCCCCGGGGATCTGAGCAGGTAACCCTGAGGGGAATCTAATCGGTGACCTCTTGGTTCATGGGTCAATGCTCAGCCACTGAGCCACACAGGCTGGGCAACAGACAGGGAAACTTTTAACATACTTGATTTAAAGCTCATCTCGTGTAGAGATTTCACAGTAAAATGGAAGTTTGTAAGAAGTACAGAGGTTGAAGTAGCTGACTGAAGTTACCTATAAAATGATTTTGCTTTTGCTAGAGTTTAACCCCATTGCCTTCCTATTCGTTTTACTTACACATCTTAGGTGTGTGCATTTTACAGCTGGAGACATGGTAAGAGGACGTTTTATCAGGTTCCACCTGGGGCCGGGGCTCTCGCAGGGCTTGCCTCACCCAGGTGTCACCACTACTTCCATCTGGGCAGCAGTTTGAGCTGCGTGCTGTGCAGAATCACACATTTGCTTTTTATTGTCTTTGGAGAAATGCATGGGGTTTGGGAACGTTAGGAGCACCCAGATACAGTTAACCCTTGAACAACTTGGGTTTGAACCTCATAGGTCCACTTACACATAGATTTTTTTTTTTCAATAAATATATGACTGGCCCTCACATCCCCACGTTTCAAATTTGTGGATTCAACCAACCATGGATTGAAAACACTATTTCCGAATTGTGGTTGTGTATCTGGGACTGGAGGGCTGACTCGAAGCTACTTTATATAAGGGACTTAGTTTCCATGATTTGGGTGTCCACAGGGGTCCTGGAACCAGTCCCCCTGGGTACTGGAGGCTGAGCGTAGTTACATTTTGGGGAGTCACCAGTTGTATGATTGTTGCCTGCGTGTGGGCCGGTGCCCAGCCTCAGTGTTGTTCAGAGGCCACCTGTCTTTGGGCCCCTGCTGGAGTTTCTGGCGTCTAATCTGCATGGCGGAGGCAGTGGGGCACAGGATAAACGACACAGCTTCTTAAATCTCTATTTTGTAGTTTTTTCTTCACTACTTGAGGTCCTTATAGGATATTTGACTCCTGCAGGAATGTGTGTGTGCACATATGCACACGTACATACACACACACACATATATATACCCACAATGCATACCGAAATGTATCTGTGTGTATGTGAACACGTGCGCACATGTACGGTTGGTCAGTTGTCTAAACCCAAATAATTCGAGTTTCTCCCTAACACAAAGAGTCACTTCTACAGAAAGTTGAAAAATAAATATAATCAGCAAGGCATCACATAACTTTTATGTCTAACTCAAGCTATTAAATGCTTTTTTATTTTCTCAGTAGACTGGGGAACAAAATTGCTGCATATTTGTAAAGTGGTATGCTGTTACTCCTGCTGGGCCCAAGAATCAGGCAGCTTTTCACACTCAGGACGTAAAAGCGGATTAGAACTGTGATCGATGTATTATCCTATATTTCTCTTTGTGCATTCTGTTTCCTTTTTGAGCACCTTTGTAGCCTAAATGGCTGCTAATGACATAATTACAATTGTTTGTCACCGTGATGTGTGATTTCCCATCTCCTCATGAAGATGGGAGTTGGATAAAGGAGGAGTTCTGGCAGGAAGACAAAGTGCAGGGTTCATTAGCGGCCAGACGTGATGGCTAAAAGCTTTTCTGCAGCAGGCGCAGTTGAGTGCGGGGTCGGCTGAGCCACGCACACCCAGCCTGGTGTCCCGGTGTGAGCGGTGCAGTGGCTCCTGGGAGCATAACCACCAAGCCACGTGCTTGGTTGTTGTGCACAGATTTTATGCTGGAATTTAAACAGGGTGAGAAAGGGTCACGTTAGCTTATACCAGCAAAGTAGGTGTTTAAAGGAAACTAACGAGACTAAAGTGCTAGTGATCTTTTCAATTTGCTTATTTAGTGCCTCATAACAGAACTGAAATATCTTACATTTGTCAGGTTTCAAAGAGGGAAAATCCCAGCACTGTTAAATAAAAAGAAGAAGAAAAAGAAAGAAGTTTCAAAGAATTTAGAGGCAAGTGGAAGCAAGGCATCACTTGAGCACTGTTGATATACACACGGCACACGGACTTGACACATGAACAGTCCGATCAGCTCCTCGCTTCAGGGATGAGGCCGGTTTCTGGTTTTAGCATTCTTTGCACAGACAGAGCTCTGGTAGAGTAATGGTAAAGCCCTGGCGTGATAGAAGCTATGAGCGGTTTGAAGAGTGTTTTCTAGCTTTGGGAGGAAGAAAAAAGAAAAGAAAATGGTTATGCCTAGTAGTGGTCTGCTTCTCCTCCCTGCCCTCTGCCTGCTCTTCTTCCTTCACTTCCAGGGAAATGTTACCTGGAGGGGGGCTGCACGGGGGGGAGGGGCGGGGGGTGCTGCATGGCGTGGGACCTGGAAACGCAGGGACGGGGAACTTCCCATCCTGCGGGTGGAGGAGAACTCCCTGGTGTAAGTGGCAGACCTGGAGGTCTCAGGTGAGCGCGGGGCCGGCGGGCTTTGCTGGGTGTTCATAATACCCCGCGTGCACCGTTCACGCTCGCTCTTTTTCTCACGTTTTGCAGACTCAATGCCTCTCTGAGGTGGCGTGTGTGTGCTGTTACTTGCTTTAACATTGATTCCCATGTCCTGTCTGTTGGTGCCACAGAGGCAGGAATTGTGTCCCTAGACCTGTCACATGATCTGGACATAAAGTACATACGGGAGGTATTTGTAGAATAAGTCAGAACCACATGGACAATAACCTAACAAATCCACCCAGAGAAACGTTCCTAAGCGATAAGTGATAGTCCATGTGATCAGCGGGGCAGTTTAGGTGGCTCTCTTGCCATTCCCTTCATTTACAGTTTGGAGCCTTACAATCCAGTTAGGTCTGGTCCCTCCCAAACTGGCTGTGGCCTCCAGGCACTTAGCGTGCAATTCCAAGAACTGCCACTTGGTGGCTTGTCCCCAACCCAGACATTTCCCAAGTGAGTTCAGAAAAACACACGTGCTTTCTCCTCCTCTGACTCTGTGCCTTCCATTCAAAATATATGTGTTCTTTATGACTCATATATTGAACCTTAGAAAGATATGAATAAAACTGAAATGCAGGGAGTAATGTTTCAAAGAAATAAAACACGTAGAAGCAGGCTGCTCCCGCGGGCCCTGCGCACGGCCCTGCACTGGTGAGTGCCCTCCTTTCCCAAGTCGCGGTTCTCAGAGTTGTAAATAAGGAACCCCACATGTTCATTTGGTCTGGGCCCCATAGCGTGGGTCGCTGGTCCTGTCTATAAGTATATGTTCTTTCTGTCGTTTTAGTCACCTGTGACCCTCACCTTGCCAGAGTTTGTGTTACTTGGAAGCTAGATTGCCTTGTGGCTGATGTTACCTGACGCGGCTCCTGGAAGCTCACTGAGGACGTGGTCGGAAGCCAGCCTCAGAGGACACAAGCTTATGGGATAGGAGTTTTGGCCTTGACTCAGGCTGGGTTCAAATCCTGGCTCTGCAACGGGCAAGTTACTTAAACTTTGCAGGCCCTGTTTCCTCGTTTCCAGAGGAGATGACAGTAGCATGTCTATCTTCTAGGCTTGAGGCCGGACCAAGTGAGCGAGTGTGGCCCCAGCTCCTGGCGCCTTGCTCAGCGAGCGCTCAGTCCCGGGAGGGTGGGTGCCGCCATTGGCACAGCTCTGGCAGCACCTCCTCTGCGGGTGGTTGCCCTGAAGTGGCAGGATTCTCACTGCTTTCATGCTGGGGCCAGCGTGTGGGTCCCTGAGCAGGCTGGGCCCACCTCTGGTCACCCCGAGCTGAATCCCTGCCCGCTGCCCGCCTGCCGGGCTCCCTTGTGTGGAGCCATTGGATGAGAGGAACATGGTTGGTCGCACTTACTCTGTTCTGTGTACCCAGGGGTCCAAGATGTCTCTTACTCAGTGTGTCCTTGAAGGACCCACCTTGCTTCTGCAGAAGCAGCCAAGCATTTCATAAACAAGCCCCTCTCCCTCTCATGCAAGAAACTTGAAAAGAACTGACCTCTCAAAGGGACTTTATTCTTGGGGAGGGACGACCATTATTGGGGATAGATATGCTGTGGGCTATGATCCACTCACTTACCTGACAAATACCAGGAAAGACTCTGTGTGCCAGGGAGGGTGTGAGGATGGAGGATCACTGTTCATGGCACCCCGAGAACCTGGCTGCTGTACGGCTGCTACCCTGGTAGGTGAGGGTATTAAGCGCAACAAAGAACAGTCTCAGAAGTGCTGTGCAGAGAAATAAAGTGGGTGACGGAAGGAGAGCACCTCTGGGTCACATCAGCAAGGCAGCCAAGCAGGCTTCTCAGAGAAGGTGGCCTGTGAGCTGAGGTGTGAATGGAAAGGGGGAGGCAGCAGGAGAAAGTTAGGGACCCCAGGTGCTCACCTGGAAGGCACCAGGAGCATGGTGGGTCTTGGAACAGAAGGGAGGAATGCGGTGTGCAGGATGGAGAGGGGAAATCAGTTGGGCAGAAGAATGAGTTGGGACCTGGTCCTGGACCCTGGAAGCCAAGGGCCATGTGACCTCTGAGCTCCCTTGCTTTATTATTTTCAAGGTAAAAGGGAACCAGGAGTCTTTCAGTCAGAGCTAAACAATTCAACCAGGAAGTCAGTCTCCAGGTCCCACTGAGGGCAATGGCTGTTTGCACCTGGACTTCGCCTTCGTGCTCTGGTCCTCAGCTCCCAGGGACAGGCGGCTTAGCTTCCCTGGCGGTCCTTTCGGCCGTGAGCTTGATCATGACTTTGACACATGTTGGGATGATGATGAAATGACTCAGTGCTTGTGGCAACGACTTAATCAAAAAATGCAAAATCATTTACAAATATTAGGGAGCTATTATTATTGACTAGAGGCCCAATGTACGAAGATTCATGCAAGAATGGGCCTTCCTTCCCCTGGCTGCCGGCACTGCCTTTGCTCTGGCTGGAGCCGCCTTTCCACCTTCCCACGCTGCCCAGAAGCCCAGGGCGGCTGTGGTGGTGCGGAACGCCTGTGTCGTCGCCATGGCAACAACGCAAGTGTCCCGCTCCGGCGCCTGCGTATGCAAATTAACCTGCCATCTTTGTTGGGTTAATTTGCATACTCACTCCTGATTGGCTGGTGGGCATCGGGAAGGTACAGTCAAATAGCATGTTTCTCTTTTATTAGGTAGATAATCCGTCTACCTACTAAAATACTTGTCTTATTAAAAATGCATTTTTCTATTCACTAAAGAGATTGTATATAACTTACAGAGAAACCTAGCAGATACATTCATGATGGATGAAGTTCTCCCGTTCCTTAACTGGTTACCAGGGACTGGTTCACACCCAGATACAACTGTTTGACCTTCTTGTTTAAAGTCTGCGAGGCCAGAAGGGCCACCATATGGAATTCTGCCGCCTGGATTTCTTGTCTCAGCTGCATTGACTTTGAAATACAGAAAGGCTTAAAAAGAAGGGTTAACTGTCAGTTTTAAAGACTTGTCTTGAAGAGATTTACACTAGTTCTTGTGAGACACACCCTGCACCTCCAGAACCGGGCCTGCGTTTGGGCTGGGGGACGGGAGGGTTAACATGCTGCCTGGGGCGTTAGTTCTGGGGGATTGGTCTACAAGAGTTGGCATTTCTGATGCAGGAGGTGGCTTTTGACTCCTTTTGAGGATTCTCAGAATCTGTTGCTCTGGCAGCAGGACATGTGTCTGTGTCTGAAAGTCAGGCGGGGAGAGGGCCCTGCGGGTTCCCATGGTGAGAGTCAGGAGCGGTGTGGCCCGGGAAAGCCGCCTCGGGTTACTGGGAGACTTTCATTGTTAAGGGCTAGAGAATGTGTGCTCTGCTTAGAAATAATTTTTTAGTTTTATTAGAACATTTACTAGCAATAGCGCTAATTACTTTAAATTTGACCCTGGAAATGGGCTATGTCAGCTTGAAAAGACTATTTTTAACAGAATTTAGTTTTAAAGACAGGTTTTTATAGACATTATAATAATACCATTCTTATCTAATTAGCATCCACTGTGTAAATGTACATGATATTAGAGAGGCAAGTATACATAAAGTTATAAATTGTGACATTTTATGAGTAGTTTTTTTGTCATGATCTTAGAGTCATCATTACTTAACAGTGTGAAATGTGGCCTTAGACATTACATCATGTAAAGACCAGGAGACAAAAAAACCCACAAAACCTAAGTATCAGTTTTTGATTATAATAAAGTTTTCATATGAGGCATTTCTGAATATGTGTCATGAATGTGAGTCATGATTTTCTCACCAAACCTGACCTATTATGATTATGTTTCAACTTCAAGGGGTTTTCAGTATTTAAATTCTAAGCCTAATTCTAAGGTTTCAAAATGATTCACATTCAAATCTACTGTTATGTTTTATAATTCAGTAAGAAAATATTGCTTATGCCTATATTTTTTACTATTCTTGGACATATTATAATTATTCCTTTAATTTCACCAATAAAGCAGCCCATTTCTTCACTAGTAAAGTACAAGACGGTCTCAATAAACAACGGGCCTGAATGTGGCTTGCCTTCACCGGCGGTCACTTTGTTTGGGAGTTTCTCACTTCTTTCTTTGGTTCTTTTGGTAAAATGAATCCCTTCCAGGTGGTAGAATAACTCCCTGTTTGGAAAGAATTATTAGATTCTTAGTCTTTGTAATCTTACTATACTGCTTATGTTAGAGTACACAATACAAGAAAAATTACACTCGTTAAAAACAGAATGATTGCAGCCCGGGCCAAACGCATTGCAGTCATGTGCTCATGGAAAATGGACTTTCTAAGGGGAAAAGCATGATATAGATGCCCGAGAAATTTCCAGAGTTCAAATACTTTTTAAAATTAGGTTGTTGGTAGTTAAAAAGGCAGCTTTCAAGGCTGGCTTCACTGTTGTTTTAATCATAGTTTAGTTACCATGGAGAAATATGCAAGTTAGCATTTATACACAGAAGTGAAATTTATGCTGCATAGATAATCACCTAAATTTAGCTTGACTTAAGTTTACCACTTCCTTTATTTTTTAACAAAAAAGAATAATAATATACCACATATACCCATCAACAAGTTAATTTCTTTAAAGGCTGTTGTTACATTTTAGAGACTTTCTTTCCTTAAGCATCAGTGGGCATCTCTGTGACGGGGACTTCTCCCAGGGCTGCGTAATCCACCAGCACACCGGGCACAGTTAGTTTGCTCAGAAACGTCACCCTTAGGTTTTATAAAAGACTTGGCTAAGTCAACAGTCCTTCATGTGGTGAAAACCCCTATCTGGACATCGCATTGCATTGGGTTTGTGAAGGTCTAGGGAGTGTTTTATACTGAGAAATCTTCAGAAAATGTCACGCCGATGGGGCCAGTCTGATTTCTGAGCCGGCAGTAGTCTGAGGACTGTTGGGATGTTTTCTAGGAGAAAGTCTGAGACAGGTCGTCACTGGGGGCAGCCCTTCCCCTGAGGAAGCGGGGTGTGCGGTGCCCTCGGCTGCTGGCCGTGCCCAGGTCCTCCGCGCCAGGCCAGGCTGTTTTCAAGGACAGCACAGGACCGTGTCCTGATCTCGCAGGAGGCCCGGGACCGAGGGAGTGGCAGACCCCTTTCCACACCAGCTGTTCGCACAGACACAGATTGCTGCAGTGAAATTTTCTGAATAGAATTCAGGAAGCTCTAGAGAATTCTCCAAAACAACTGTGCCAACAAGGAAAATGTTGAATTTTTCATCAGCTGCCCAGTGCTGAGAGTCAGCGGCAGCCGTCCATTCAGGACCAGATGTTCAGCGTGGCAGCTCGCAGGGAGCATGAACCCCGTGGCCTGCTCACCATTGTCTGAAGGACGTTGGCAGCGACCTGGCATTGGAGAATTGAGGCCGCATACAGAGACCGCGTGTGTCTGTGGCTGCCTGGTTCTCACCGGGACCAGAGAGGTAGGGAGTGATGACAGGAAGGACCGACATCACATCAATCACGTTGGAGGCTGGAGACTTTGCTGTAGGTTGTGCTTGGGGGGACCATTGGCAAATTCTTACACTCCTTTTCACTTGAGAAGAAAGGTGGCCTTTGTTTAGTTGGACAGATTTTTTTCAACCTGTGTCTAAACCATCAAACTTTCTGTGGTGGGGCAGTAGGCGTGGGTGGTTAAGACAGTAAGAAAAAGGTTTCTAATTTTAAACTAGAGGAAGTCACTAAAGTTGATTCTTAATATTGAAACCCTACTAGGTCCAATCTGGAATTGGAAATATGCGGTGTTTTTGCCCTGGTGAAATAAGCCTTACTATTGTAGGTGAAGAATGTTTAGATCCTCCATTCCTACCCTACAGATTCAGTATTTAAATTCTAAGCCTAATTCAAAGGTTTCTAAATGATTCACATTCAAATCTACTGTTATGTTTTATAATTAAATAAGAAAATATTCCTTATGCCTATATTTTTACTATTCTTGGACACTTAATTATTCCTTTAATTTCACCAATAAAGCAGCCCATTTCTTCACTAGTAAATTACAAGACTGTCTCAATAAACAAACGGGCCTGAATGTGGTCACCATTTCCTTCATGCCCATGTTTTGAGCCCATGACATTTGTGAGCTGTTTTCTGTATTAGTGTTTGGAGAAAGGGGGGACTAGTTGGAGTAGGGGTTTTGAAGAAATGATATGATTTCTACCTTGGAAAGGACTCTCCCTTAAAATGCTGAGCTGGGTTAGATGCTGGGTGCCGTGTGCCAGGCGTGGGCGGCACAGCTCCAGAACGCACAGCGTGGCTTCCTCCCTCCTTCTCCTCCCGCACTGCACCGGCTTTTTGTCGCGGTGAAATATGCATGACATGAAAGTGACCGTCTTAAACAATTGCACAGTAATTGAAACTGTTACATCCAAGCAATACGGGCAAAGGAAAGGAAAATAATCTTTTTATTTGACCATTTTTTCTCTGGGGCTTAAATGGTGTCATCCCAAGAAGTCAGCTTTGTTTACTGGAAACCAGAAAAGTCATCACAGAATGATCTGTGCTTTCTGGAGACTTGGGTTGCTTTCTCTTCCTATAGAACTCTCGACTCCCGCGGCGCCCCTTCGTGGCACCGTCCTGGGGGCGCCAAAGGCAGCGTGGAGGGTCCTGGCACAGTGGGAGCCTCCTGTGTGCCCTCTGCTTTGGCGGGCGCGGGGCCCTTGGCTGCGGCTGCTGATGGAGAGTGTCCCTGGAGCACGGAGATCTGGAAAAGTCTCGTTACTGCATGTGACCCGGGAGCTCCCTGGCCCTTAGCATCCCACCGAGGAGTGTGTGTTTCATTTGTCTGGATGTTCCTCCTCCTTTTCCTGAAAAGTCTCTTGGCTCGTGGACTTGGGAAAAGGAGGTTTAGAATTACAGCAGGTGCCCGAGGAGAAGGCCGCCGTTCGCTGGGATCTGCCTTGCTGGTCGGAAGCGAGAGCGGTTCCAGGACGCTGATCTGCGGGGCCCGTCCCGCTGCCGCCGTGCCGTGCCGCGGCACACAGTTTGTTCTTGGGTGTGAAAGCAAACAGTGTTTGCGTTGGCAGCCACTTCTCTTTCGGTGGAGTTTGCTGCCTCGGCAAGAAACCGCAGTGCTTGCTGGCAGGATGGCCTTTCCCACATTTCCTCGGTTTAAGGAAACAGATTTTACAACTTTTTTTTAAAGACAAAATGCCAACATTTAACAGCTGGAGTTAGTATATAATTTATGGTTTTCTCTTTATGTTCTTGTGGATGCATAAAAACTAAGAATCTGCAATTATTATTAAATTATGCAGGTTTTTGCCAAAAGAGTGATTAAAAATAGACCCTCTGTCACAAGGAATTCAGGAAAGTCATTGTTACCCAAACAGGGATTCTCCATGGGTCTCGTTGATGCCTTCAGTTGGTGCCACCGCTCAGAGGCGGCGCTGCTGCAAGCTGGGTTTCCTGTGAGGAGCAGAGGGTCCTATTCATCTGAACTCCGCAGCTGACAAACATTTTCATTGTCGTCTTTACTGTTTCACTTGCCAGGGTGGCCTTCCTGCCTGGGGACTCGTGGCTGAGCGCAGAGCCCTTTCAGGCCGACCTGCCAAGGTGTGTCCGCAGGGAGCGCCTCTGGCCAGGCAGCGCCCTCTGCTCCTGCGTTTTCTTCACCGAGATGGCAGCGCCCTCGGGGCCTGGCATAGCTCCGCCGGCCGCTGGGGGCCAGGGGAGCGGGGTGTGGCCGACGCGGGCGGGGCCGGGAGCCAGCAGCTCCCGTGCCCAGGACACCGGGTTCCGCGAGGCCCATCAGGACCGACTCGTGCTTTGGTTGTTATTTCTTTTTCTGTTGACAGAGGCAAAGATTCTGAGACCTTCATTACTATTTCTCAAAGCCACACCTTTCATTAAAAGTGGCTCTCACATGCTTGCTACGCTCATTTCTCAGAAAATGAAATGGGAAGTGGAAAGGCCATTTTAGTTGGTTCAGTGCTACCATGCGATCCACGTTAGATTTAAGGTTGAAACGTTAGCTGCTATGAGTAACCGGACAACGTTTTCCTCTTCTTTCCAAGGATAGTGGCAGGTAATCATTTTTATCTGCCCGCCTTGCAGACCTGCGGAGCTTTGTTATGTATGCCACGTGTTCATGGCATTTTTATTGTATGTTGTGAATTCGTTGTAACCGCCATTGCAGTTTTTTCTTCTTCCCTTTGCTCCCTGTGGGACCCTTGCAAGCAGCTAAGTGTCAACTGTTACCTTGTGCTTTTGAAACCGGACAGGACAACCAATGAGTCCGGGCTGCCTGTCTCTACTTGAGCCAATTCAGCAGAGACAGGGTTGCACCATATATGAGTGTTTCTTCCATTCCTGCTGGCAGCATGGAGAGCAGCAGGTCACCCACAGGAATCTGCTCTGCAGCCCCCATTACCCAGCTGCTTACGTGGGGTCCAAGGACAAAGATTACAGGGAAGCAGGCAAAAGGAGTAGAACGGGTGTACAAAATAAATGCTAAGATCACAGCACTGGGGTGGGGTCTGCACAGGCCGGGCCTCAGGGCTCCACAGCAAGGTTGTGGTCCATCTTTCCATGAGGCAGGCGGCTCCCGGAGGAGGAGGAGGGCCTGCACTTCCAGGTGAGCTCCCAGGTCCCTCGGGTAACGCCCAGCAGATCAGAAATTCTGCCTTATTCAGTCAAACAAAGCAATCATGGTAACAGAGCATTCTCTTTCTTATAATGAGTAGCTGGCTCCCAGGGTCCTGTCTCTGCCCCTGACATCCCCCACTACTGCTTTGGGAACTACTTACTTTTTAATTTTAATGAAAGGCCTCAGAGTCTACAGGTTACAAAAACATCAGTGTTACAGGCTGTGTCTCCCTTCACATGAGAAGAAAACACAAGTGTGTGGAACCTCGTGGTTCGGCTGTTGAAGTGCTGCATGTTCAGATGGCGCAGCGAGCACACACATAAAAGCATTTCACCTGGAAGGTAGAAGTAAAAACGGTCAAACCTGCCCGAACTGTGGTTTTCCTCATTACTGGAAAGTCATAAAGAGTATATAGTTTTCAAATCACTGCTAGGTCAGATGGTTGGGATGTTTAACATTTAAGCTGCTTAAAAAGTCAGGCAGTGGAATGATGCATTTTAGAACAACAGTCTTTTTAGCTTCCTGGCTTCTCCAGTGGCTGTGGAATCTGTTAAACACAGAGGCAGCTCTTTAAATAAGGCCGGCAGCTACACTGGGAAGCAGGAGGACCACAGTGGAAATGACGCACGACGCGTCCGCAGGACGTTCAAGAAGAAGGTCAGAAAAGGAACCCACCGGCTGCTGCATCAGCAAGGCCGCCCTCTGGGCCTCTGAATGGGCTGGGTCTGGAGGAAGTGTGTAGAAACAGACTTGCAGGTGGAACATTTGACAGGTGGTTTGTTTTGACTGTGTGTCCTAGCGCTGTTTTGCCATTGGCATTCTTAGCCCCGACTCCCCGTCAGTGTCTTGTTTGATAGTTACACGCTTTCAAAGCCGAGAGCCGACGCCCCGTGGAAACGCACCGTGTGGAGACCAGGGGCAGCCGGACGTTTCTGAGCCCCGGGACGTCTGGTCCTGACGGTGACGTGGGGCGGTCCTTGAACCACAATAGGTAATAATCACAGATGAATGGATCAAGATGAATGGATCACTTTTAAGAATTGGTGTACACTTGTTCGTTCTCCGCTAGAAGAAGTTGGTCCATCTCTGAGGATATGAGCATCATGAATTCAGAGAGACAGATTCCAAGCAATATGAAGTCCTGTAGGTATGAAGTGGGTTCATTAACAGCTAAAACTTGTTCTTAAAGTCATTTATTAAAACATCTGAAATCCTTACTTATAGTGGGAAAAATATAATTTTATATATAATCATTAATTGTTCCAATTATATCAATATTTAACCAAAAAAGGTGATGCTTACTAACTACTGGTAGTCCGTGAGCCAGCTTGGTTTTGGTGTTCAGGGCACCGCACGAGGCCTCTCTGGGCACCTGAGATAATTAGCGTGCCCGCACACCCCCCCCCCCCCACCCCCAGTTCGACACTGAGAGGATGGAGAGCTCAGTTTGTGTGCAGGATCACTGTAGGCAATTTTGAGAAAACAAAAGTTCATATTCAAATGCTGTCCTAGGAATAAAGTGTTAAGAGCAGAGAGATTTTTTATCCCCGTGGAGAAAGTAAGCTACAGCTTGCTGAAGGTGTAGACTTCAGAGATTTGGGGGAGGAAGAGAGATGCTGTTCTGGCTCTTGGAAACAGTGAATATGCAACCAAGAACCAAGAGCTTGGTACTTGCCGACAACAATGAGTAATTCCTTTGGCTGGGACAGAGAGTTCATGAAGGGGAAGAGAGAAGATGAGTTGGAAAAGGTACCTGACTACGGGGGACTTCAAATTAAGGTTAAAAAGCAAGGAATTTCTTCAGTAACAATTAGTATTAATAATAGCAGAGATCTTTTGCTATGGGCAAGCCATCAAGCATAATGACTTACTGTGTTTTACTCCTTATAACATTCAAGGAAGGGGGAGCTGGCCGTCTCCATGATTACCAAACAGATGAGAATTGAGTCTGGGAACCTTGTGTGACCTTCCCGCCCGCACAGAGTGGCGTGGCCCTGTGCCTCAGGTGGCACTGGGCTCCAGGACGAGCCTTCTGCAGATGCTGCCAGCACAGCCGTGGGCACGCCAGGGTTTCCGTGTGCACAGGAGGCCTTCCCGGTGGGGGTCCCGGGCAGGCCAGCGGGATTGTTTCATAGCATATGGCGAGGAGACCAGAGAGGACCTGTGCCTCAGACTTCAGTGGGTGGTGGGAGGGAGAAGCTTGGGCCGAGGGTAAGACATCTTGAAATTTCGTGGGACGTGTGTGAAAGAGTTGGAGGCCTGGGAGGATCAGGCTGGGTTCCCAGCACTTGTGGCCAGAACATGGACGAGGGCAGCTGGGAAGCGATGAGCAGAGGTTTGCACGTCTTTTAGGGGCTGGCAGAGTCTTGCTGCAAGATGATGAAACACACATTGAACGTGAGGCTGGGGAGGTGTCGGGGCTGAGATGGGGAGTTGAGGCCGAGGAAGCGAGTCTAGAGAAGGAGACCAGTAGATTGAGGAGTGGGGCGGAGAAAGAGTCGCTGGGGAAGGAGACCATGAAATAAATTAGCCGCATGAGATAAAGAAAAATCTTTCTGCACTGTGAAGACAAC
This sequence comes from Eptesicus fuscus, assembly GCF_027574615.1. NCBI lineage: Eukaryota > Metazoa > Chordata > Mammalia > Chiroptera > Vespertilionidae > Eptesicus > Eptesicus fuscus. The sequence continues at coordinate 57,900,018 of NC_072490.1, read as the reverse complement.
AGATTTGTGGGCCATGATTTAGACACATACCTATCCATATTCATATTTGTATACATATTCATGTACATATTTATGTATGTGTTCCCGTATACATTCATATGTATCCCTGTGTGTATTCATATCTGTGTCATGAGCACGGCCGTGTACCTGGGAGCCTGTCCCACCTCGGGGAGCAGGGGGAGGAAGGGTGAGGGGTCTCCCTGAGCGACCGACATGGGGCCTCCTGGGGCTGAAGCTGAGGAAGTGGAGTGGGTGAGGTTCAGACCACACAGGATTCTATCCCCCCAAATCCATTCCAACACAGAAGCCGGCTGCTTTAAATGCTGTAGCAAAGGCTAAATGATCTATAATGGGATTTCACAAAATTCAGCAGGGTCACCATTATGCTGTGAAATACGGGATAAGAGTGTGGTCAATAAATGTGTTAACTTTTCATTCAGGGCAATATTTTTCTCTCTTGAAAGTCCCTTCATCTGCCCACATGCATGTTGGAGGCTCATTGCTTCCTTGGCGGTGGCGGTGCAGGGTTGCGGTCCCGATTTCTTGCACTTCTCCTCCTGTCCTCTTCACCACCAACAGGTGGACGAGGGACACTTTCGGGCTTTACAGTGGCGTTTCCAGCGGCCGGAGAAACGCTGCGCTGCTGCTCAAGGCCGTCTGTGCTCTGACCGGAGCCTCAGGTCCTGCTCTTTGATTTTCAGGGTCCCACCAGGTGACCCCTTTCTGGGTTCCGTGAAATGTCACCCTGCAGACTTTCTGCCTGGCCTAGCAGCCCCACGTTTCTGCTCCTTGGTCCCTTCTTGCATGGATGTTTACCAAAGGATTGGGACGGTTTGAAATTCCTTAAAGACCTTCGGTGACCCCGGCACTCTTTCCTCTGAATCCTGGGGCAAACCCCCAAAATCTCTGCCTTACAAACACCTAGTTTCTAGAAAAATTTAATGGTACTTTATTTGTGTGTGTGTGTGTGTGTTTGTTGTTGTTTGTTTGTTTGTTTGTTTGTTTTTGAGCATCTAATCTTCCTTGTAAAGTTTAGCACTTCATATGCCATTTTTAAGGCAAGTCTTTTCTGATCATGAATCTTCCCTTCCCCTGGAATTAAGGGTGTTAGGACAAGGTTACGTGTGCCTTGATGCCGAGCTCGCCCGAAGGCTGGCCTCGCGAGCAGTTGGAGCTGGCTTCCCTCGGCTGTCTGCGGTCAGGAGTTCCGGTGTTAACTGTCACAGTGCTGGGCCTGGTCTGGAGTTACAAAAACTGTGAGAAATAGTCACCAAGTTAGAAATACACACCTATTGGTTGTTTTACACATTTTGATACCTCCATCTAAATATAGTAAATCTGTCACTCTCCAGAGCAGTGGTTCCTAAAGCCTAGATCCTAGCATCCCAGGATTTTAGGAAATAGAACCATGGAGTTTTCCTGTATTTAATTTAGAATGGACTTAGTTGTAAGTAACGGAAAGTATAGTGTCAGCAGGAGGATACACCGTCACTTGCAAGGCCTGTCTTGGTCAAGCACAAGGCAGACTGACCCAGCTGCTCTCAGTCCTGTGTCCACTGTGGGCCTGTCTGCAGTCCTCAGAGGCCTCTGGCCTCTGGGCCGGGCCACAGGTTTCCTTGAACACACCAGACAGAAAAAAAGAAAGAGAATCTTCTCTTAAAATTTTCAGAAAAATCCTTGAAACTCTAATTGGTCTGGTTTCTAGCACATTCCACCCTCCTGATGGCCAGGCAGATGCACTGTGGTCCTTGCATATCCTAGGTGATGTTTTTCCAACACCACAGCTGGACGGAATCAGAGCCCCCAGAACCCCATGACACCCTGCCTGTCAGTGCGTGTGTTTGGGTGGGTTTTGGAGGAAAGGAAGCTGGGATACAGCTTCAAATGGACACTTTATTGAGCTGTTGTTTAATGTTTCAGAAGGACTCCAGTTAATACCTTCATTTGCATAAGATAAGGCTTCTTGGGGTAACCAACTGTCCCATTCCTCGGCTTTGGGCGTCAGTATTTCAGTCGGTGTGCTATGATCGGCAGTTTGCTGGATGTTCTGTATGAGTTAGTTAGTACTTTGCAGATAAGTGTTAGCTAGTGGAGTCTTCTGGAACTTAATGTCTGTGTTGGACGGCGTGCTTCAAATCCAATAAAAGTGGTTCATTGTGCTTTAAAAGGAATGGGGCCTCTTGCTCAGCCTCTGAGTCAATAGCAGATGAAACTAATGGTAATTCATCTAAGAAGTGATGACCAGTTGGAACACTGTGCAGATGTGGAAAAAATGACATTCCGTTGTACTAGTCTTGTTTCCAGAATTTAAAATTCAGCATTTCAAGTCTTTTTTTTTTTTTTTTTTTTTTTTAGATATGGCAAGTTTTAAGTTTTACTAGCATGTTGTAAAAACATTAATCATATGGAAAGAAAAAAATGATGAATTTTAACACTGCTACAAGACTGTCTATGACTCAACAACAGAAATTGTTGTCAGTGGAACCTCCAGAAAACAGTTCTGTCTTGGGGAAAAAATGTTTAGTTGAAAGGCCACCGAAGAGATGCATATTCAGTCAGAGTAATGAGAGGCAAGCACGATCGTGTAATACTGTTTTACAAAAAGAAATTTCTAAAAAACATAGTCAAACTGCTGAGGAAACATTGTTGTTATGGAACACACGTGGCGCCTGTGGGACGAGGAAGAGTGCGCCGTGTTGTCCATGGAATGGGACTGAGAGGCAGGGCCTTTCCGGCTCCGGCGTTGGGGAGCAGCCCTCAGAGGGAAGACGAGAAGGGTGTGTTATCCGTGCAAAGTGGTGTTTGGCGTAAGCCTTCGGCCTGGACCCGAGCGGAGCCCCTGGCTGTTGGCTTTCGCTTTGCCCGCCTCACACGACACGGCTGTCTCAGCCTGTCTCACTGACCGCCGGGCTCGGCATGTTGGGCCAGTGTGTCAGGGCGGGTGGGTGTGAGGTCAGAGCCTGCTGCTCCCTGTGGGGCTGACCCCTGCTGTTCTTGGGGAGCCTGCCTGACCCCTGCCCACTCGGGTCCACCCTTCAGGCTCCACTGTGGCCACAGAGGCAGATCGCACCCTGTGGATGTCCTGTTTACAGTCTTAGCTTTCCGTCTCATCTCCTCCCTGCCTGCATCCATCTTTTTGGTTTATTATTTTTCAAACTGCACTGTTCCCAGGCATTCTTCATAATTTTCCTAATGTTTATCCTGATTTTGATTTAAATACCACCCATATTTCATTTGTTTCTATTTCCCCTGAAGTCCCCTCATTTGTTAGAATATGATCAGTCTAAGAAGGAGAGTGTACATTATCACTTAAAAGAAACACAGTTCTCTGAGCTCTGTGGTGACCTCAGTAAAGGCTGTGAAGGTAGACTCTGGTGCACACAGGAGTGGGCAGGCCTTTCCGTAAAGGGCCAGGTAGTGAACCTTCAGCTTCCCACGCCATGTTGGTTCTGTTGCTGTTCACCTTCTCCACTGTGACCTCAAATCAGCAAGAGACAACACATAAGTGAGTGGGGGCATGGCTGTGTTTCAATAAAACTTTACTATAGACACAGAAATTGGCTTTTCATGTCATGAAATATCATTATTTTGATTCCCCCCTCAACCATTTAAAAGATAGACTCTTCTCTTAGCTCAGGGCCCTGCAGACCCAGCCACAGGCCAGACTTGCCCTTGATCAGAATGTGCTGACCCTGGTAAACTCACTTGAGATTGTGGCCGCTTCTGTGTAAGGTCTTGAGCAGAGAGGCTCTCTTTTAGTAAGAAACGGCGTTAGTGTGTGTTAGGTGGGGCCAGCACCCAGCTGAGGCTTGTCCCGAGAGGGTTGGGAGGGAGTTGGAGTGAGAACAGAATTGTTCTGTCCGCACCGTCGGCTCATCAGCGGCATCCAGTCAAGCACGGGGGGACAGTGCCCTGCCTGCTCCTCACACAGAACACGGGGACGGAAGCAGCAGCACGTGCATGAGGGAGCATTTCCACCAAAAGGAGGAGCCACAAGGTCAGTGATGGGGAGGGGATGAAAGGGGCTGTTTTTGATAGGGGAGCAAGTATCTGGAAGAAGAAAAGAACTTCTGAGATCAGGAGTTGGCAAAAACTTGAATATTTTGTTAGCCAATCCATTCCCCTTGCCATCTTCCTACTAGCACCATAGTATATGATACTGATGTTACCCACCTTCTCTCTCCCAGCGGTAGCTTTTTTGGTATTTGTGTACCACATCATTGTATTCCAGAAGTTTCTGTGTTAGTATTCCCTGTCCCCGGGCAAAAGGAACAAAGTAAGTTAGTGACTCAGGGTAGTGTCTCTTTATCTCATAGACTCTTCCTTTGTGGTGGTGAAGTCAGTGCTAACCCTCAAATGCAAGCTTTCTTCTTGGCCTGTATTGATTAAATTTTGTGTATGATCATTTCTGGACAAAATTCTGTATTAGAAAACCAGGACCTGTGAGACTTCATCTCATACTTGAGATGGAAGTCCTACGGATGTAAGAATTTAGATATTAATAATGTTCAAATATTTTTGCTTTGTATTATGATAGGCAAAACCCACCAAATTCTGGGGACACATTTGTAGATAGCATTCATAAGGTAATAATTATTACTATAACTTGAAAAATAATCAGTCTTCATGTTACTGTACAAAAACTTGTTATTTCAAAACAAGTCTCTTAAAACAACGTTATTTTCTCAAGTTGCTTTGCTTTCCAGTATCCACATGAACCAGGAGACCCCAGCCCGGAGCCTGAGCGGCCATGTGCTGAAGTGTGGTCCTTGCTCGCTCAGTGACTTCTCCAGCTGGGCAAGGAGACCTGGTTCGGATCCTGGTGAGGCTGCTTAGTAGCTTTGTGACCTGGGGAAAGTCCTTTCATCTTTTGGAGCCTCGGTTGTCCAATTGAAGGCGGAGGGGAAGAAGCACTCACCTCGCTGTAGGCACAGCGACGGGGTCACGTCCGGTCAGCCCACCCGAAGCTGCCAGGGTCCTGAGTCAAAGTGGCGTTCCGCACGCCTCCCCGCCACGCACCATAGCTCCTCAGGGCGTCACGACACTCAGGCCAGCCTCGGTTGGGCAAAACCTCTAACAAGCTGCTTCTAAAGCCCGGCGTGGGAGTGGACTGTAGCACAGGCTGCTGCCGGGAAAGGGGACAATTCAAAATTCAAAACAAGGCTCCTACCGAATGCGCTTGCCTGACTTTATTCGGTGGCGCTGTCCTAAGTCCGGAAATGTCTGTCTCCGTTTACCAGCTGCTTTTGAGTTAGAAGGGATTACGCAAAAATAGCTCCCAACACAGTGGGTGGTATGTAAGAAAATAATATTCTTTATGTGATATTTATCTACCTAATTAAATAACAAGCATTTCAAATGGCTATTGTTTTGCTGGATGCCTAAACTGGGGTTAAATAGTAGAGGACATTTAACTCTAGGAGTGAATAATACTTCAAATATCCATCTCACTTTTCCACATTTTTGATGTCTGGATTAAAATAATTTTCTCTTATGTCAAAAGGCAGTGTGCATGAAGTTCACATAAGATCGGAATTAGGGAAATTTGAGTCTTTCTGGTCCTCTGAACATTTTAAAAGTTGCTTAAAGAAACATTGACTCACACGTTTTAACACCTTGATAACATCATTTCATTTGCACCTGCTCACTCATTTGCCATTTAGTATTGTTCTCCCGTTTCTATTAGTTTTGAGAATGAAAAGGGATGAAGAATCTATTAGGCATTGCTCTCACTTTCTAATGTCCATAGTAGAAGAGTAAATACGACAGGTGTTACTAGGCACTTCTTTCCCGCCCTCTCTCCCCGGCACTGTTTTCAGTTTCCTGCATCAGCTTCTACATCTGAAAATGGATGGGACCTGTAAGAGCTGCCCTTCCGCCTTCGGTTCTGAGATGACCACGGCCACAGTGCAGCGCCAGTGCAGGGTCCGAGGGAAAGGTCTGGAGAAAGTCAGCCAAGAACTAATTGGCAGGAAGGTGGGCGTTGAAGGTGGTGGTGGTGTTCACCTTGAGCCCTCCTTGGGGGCAAAGCAAACTCTAGGCACCACTGGCTGCTGACACGCTCTGGGCTTCAGAGGGTTCGGGGAGTGTTTTTACTAAAAGCTGAGCCAGAATTTGGAGTCTGATCTTTTTTTTCCAACTTGGGTGATGACTTAACTCATTCCACCGTTGCCTGGGAACATGTGAACAGTATGCCTGGCGACTGTAAGGTACACGTTTTAAGGCATGAGTCACCACTGTAAGTACTAAAGGGAACATACATTCACATATTCTCTAAGGCGATTCAGTGGGGCCAAGGGACATTTTCCATTCCAGAGAGAACACATTGTGTTAGCACAGTAGCTTTTGAGAATTCAGCCATACCCGGTAGCTGCTTCTCTGGGCCTTAGTGTCCTTAATAAGATGGAATTAACCTTACCCCAGTGGTTGGTTAGAATCAAATGATGGAATCCCCGTGAAACAGTTTTGTGATATTTTGCAGTCTTTCATAGACCATCAGATGCCACCCAGTGTGATCTTTGAATTAAGTGCTTGTAGCCTCATCCTCCACAAATCCACCAGGGAGCCCGAGCCGTGCGCCTGCCTTGGTTCTGTGAACGGTTCCTGCAGCATCTGAGGATGAGAACTGTCCGTTTGCATTCCATGAATCTTGTATCAGGTCCCCAGCTCATGTCCCTTTTTGCCTCCTGCCCCTTCCATAAGTAGATTCAGCATCCTTCGAAACGATGAGAGTAGAGCAAGTGTTCATTTAAAAGCCTGTGCCCCAGCGCCCGCGTCCAAGCTGCTTCTCCAAAGCCCTGTTCCCGTGAGGACCATCCAGCCGTGTTTTCAGCCGCAGCCCGAAGTCCTGTCCCCTTAATGACATCGTATTGTTTCCAATTGGGAACGAGAGCGTTTTAGTTGGAGAAACCAGGCCGTTTTGTCACCAGGCTTCAGTCTAGAATGTCTCCTTGTACTTTCTGTTCTCTACTTGGGGTTACGTCCAAGTTCCCAGACATAGAACATTTAGGACTTTGTTTTAGTATGATAAGCTAAGAATTGCCTTGAAGGTAACTTTAGTTACTTCTTTCTAGATTTTTATGTCTCCCCGGGTAAAGTATGCTATTTGGAACTGTAAAAACAAAACCAAAAGCAAATGTATACGTCGTTAAATGGCATTGAAGTCACATGCCGTTGGTTTCTCATCGCAAAGCATTCCGTGTATCTGAATTCCAGCTGCGGCTCTCCTCAGGCCAACTCGTGTCTTACTCTGAATTGATCTGAGTAGAAGATTAAGAGAAAAGATCCTTGGGACTTCCGTAACCCCAATCTGTGAGCCTCCTGACCAGGTCCCCACTGCCTGTAGGTATCAGCCAGCACTTACGTGTGCGCATATGCATGTATGTCTGTGAATAGATTTAGGGTAACGGCGTTTCCCTTAGTCTGATAACTGTTGGATTCCTTTTCTCTCAGTCTATGGCAGTTTTCCTGCTTTAATTTCTTTGGGCATTTGACTCTGGCAGATTAGCCAGGAGATAACTTTGCTTTGAGTGAAGGACTGGGTGGCATTTCTGTTGAACATGTTAACAAGTGAACCTTTGAGTCTGGAATGACCTATAGACGGGAAAACCGAGGGAAAGGACAGTGAGCCAGGTTGAGACCAGGGTCTCCGGCAGGGAGCCAGGCAGCCCACGCCGTGCGCGGTATCTCCAGCTTTAGAATTGGCAAGTCGGTAACGCTCCTTCCAGGTGATGACATGACGGCAGCTGTCACTTGCATGGTTACACGTTTGTTGCTGTGTAACCCACAGCCTGTTGCTGTGATAGTTACACAGGAACAACTCTTCAGCCTTTTGCTACTTGCTGCAGTTTGGGGTTCAGATACTCCGTGAGTTCATTTTGTGACGGGTCTACGTTTTACAGAATGAGAATGCTAAATAAAACACTTCCACGGGAGACTCTTGTCTTCATAAAGTCTGAAGTCACTCCATTACAACCTTCGTGGGTGCTGCCTGTGAGAAAGCATCTAGAAATGGATGTCAACCAAGGGAGAGCGTTCATCCCATACGTTTTCTAATTCCAAAAAATGTGCACCATCAGTATTTTTTCTTAATTGAACAGTTTGTTGAGCAGACGGGTGTTTTAATTATAGTGGTCTAAATTTACACACATTGCAGTAGTATTTTGCTACATTAATTACCTTACTTGTCAAGAGTAACAGGTAATTACTACATCAACTCACCTCCTGCAGCACAGGGAGGAAGAGCTTCATCTGAGGAGATGCAGTAAGCAGAGGCAGCCACGCACACCTCAGCTTTTGACAGAGGGGCCGTGGGCGCTTGTTTGGCTTTCTCTGAGGGGCCGCCTAAGGGGCAGGACCAGAAACACCCCCAGACGCAGAGTGTGGGCGGGAAGGGACCTTTGCAATGACTGAAGCCATGAGCCCTCCTCATGTGCTGCGGAGAGGGAGTGGCTTTTCTAAGACCACACAGTAAGTAAATTGGTGTCCGAACACCCTTGGCAGCAATCTCATGCCAGCAGGCTGCCAAAACCCTCAGCGCATTCTAATGACTTAAAAACTTACTATGGGAGAATCATTTGGTATTGTAAACTTCGAATATTCACTCTCGTTGTCTGCCGATGCGTTAGCTGCTTGTGAAGAACGTTTACCCCCAGGCACAACTCAGTCACTGATGCCTCTCCAGGGGCGAGGGTCAGCTCTGTGTAAGTGTGTAAACATCCTGCTTACACTGTTGTGTTGGGCGTGAGCATTCCTGAGCATCCAGGTGCCCCTCCCGGAACTAGGCAGCATTCCTCGTCCTGGTGGCCATGACCAGAGAGAGGATGCGGTAGTTTTGGGTGTGGTGTGGAATACACACAGTGACGTAATAGAGGCAGGCTATCGGCACAGGCTTTGTCCCCTTTTTAGTCAAACACCTGTGACAAACTTACCGACCATGGTGAGCACACAACACTTAGAAGTGGCTTCGCGGAGCCGGCGGCGGGAGGCGAGCTCGCGGGCCACTCTGGTCCTGCGGCCCTCGCACCCGGCGGGAGCAGGAGGCCGAGGAGGACGCTCGGGTGTGCAGGGAAGGGCACAGCCTGGCGGACATCCCATGCGTGGCTTGTGCAGCACCGGTGTGCCTCGGGGGCCATTCGAGATGGACGAGGGAGGACATTCTCCAGCTCTCGACCCGCCCGAGCCTGAAGCCTGCGCCCTGCCCAGCTGCCTCTCCTGTGGCTTTAGGCTTGTCGCGTGCCCTTGCCACTCGCCGTGGGTTCTGTTAACTTGTTATATTACAGCTTTTAGTCGTGGGTTTTCCTCTGTCTTTGTTTTTAAATTGGAGAATAGCACAGGTGATTGGACTTTGTCTCATGCATCCAGCACACAGAGTGCCTCTTGCGTGCGGCGGTTCTGGGCTCCACATGGTGGGGAGTGAGAAGACCTCCTGGAGTTTGCCTCCCAGTAGAGCAGGGGCGGGGACATCTGGCCCCTGGGCCAAATAAGGCCCCGGGGTCATTGGGGTTGGCCCTGCCAAGGCAGTAGGGGGAGTTAATTAAATGCTTGACCACCTATAGCAGGCTAATTTTTTAAGTCGATAATTTTGTGTGGCTCTTGAATGATGTTATAAATATCCAGTGGCCCTTGGCAGGGGCCCTCGGAGGTGCGGATGCAGGGCATGCTCCGATCTGTACCGGTCCTTCCCATGTGCTGAAGGTGGTGTTCCCTGGTGGACTGTGGGCCTCAGGAGGCACAGGCCTTGTTGCTCTCAATCCCAAGCTGTGCTCAGCTTCAAACACAGTGTCTGGCCCGTGTTAAGTATTGAAAAAGTAACTGTCCAATGTATGCTTTTACTCCTCATTTCAGTCAATTACAGTTGGCATTCAGTATTATTCTGTATCAGTGCCAGGTGTACAGCATATTGGTTAGATAGTCACGCACTTAAACAGTGTTCCCCTCTCTATGTTCAGTACTCAGCTGGTACCATACATAATTATTACAATACTAGAGGCCCAGTGCATGAAAATTCATGCACTGGAGGGGGGTTCCCTCAGCCCGGCCTGCCCCCTCTCACAGTCTGGGAGCCCTCAGGGGCGGGTGGCGACCCGGCGATCAGGGGAAGGCAATGCCCCATCACACCTCTGCTGCTGCCACTGCCGGCAGTGCAAGCCTTGGCTGACCTTGGTTACCTGAGCCTCGGGCCGGCCCTGGGCGTCTGGGCAGCTGCCATCCGAGGCTTGCCTGCCCCTCGGGCTGGCCCTGGGCAGCTGGGGGGCTGAGGGGACTGGGGGACTCCAGAGGCAGGCGTGTGGAGTGGCCAGGCCCGCCTGGGGGCAGGCCTGGCCTTGCCACGTGCCTGCTGCCCAGATGGGGCTGAGGGGACTAGATGCTGCCATCTCGTGGCTGTGGGTGCCGCCATCTTTGAGGACGTGGCAATCAATTAGCATATTCCCTCCTTATTGGCTATGGGCATTGCCATCTTTGAGGGTGTGGTGGTCAATTAGCACATTCCCTCCTTTTTGGCTGTGGGTGTCACCGTCTTTGAGGGCTGGGCAGTCAGTCAATTAGCATATTCCCTCCTTATGGGCTGTGGGCGTCGCCATCTTTGAGGACGGGGCTATCAATTAGCATATGCCCTCCTTATTCACTGTGGGTGCTGTCATCTTTTAGGGCGGGGCAGTCAATTAGCATATTCCCTCCTTATTAGATAGGATTACTGAATATAATCCCCAGGCTGTACCTTACATCCCTGTGACTATTTTGCAAAAACCAATCCGTACTTCTTAATCCTCTCAACTTTTTACCCATCCCCCAACCCTCCTCCCCTCTGACAACCAGTTTGTTCTCTGTATCTATGAATCTGTTTTTTTTTCTGTTTATTTGGTTCTTCAGATTCCACACATAAATGAAATAATATGATATTTATCTTTGTCTGATTTATTTAACTTAGTTAATACCCTCTAGGTCAATGATGGGCAACCTTTTGAGCTTGGTGTGTCAAACTTCGCCAAAAAACTGAGCATAACTCGGGTAGTGTGTCACTTTGAGGAAAAAACTAACTCCAAGACTCTAGTTGCAAATGTTTTATCCTCAGAAGCAGCAAATGTTTCATCCTCGGCATGCGACCGCGTGTCATCAGAAATGGCTACGCATGTCAGTGCTGACACACGTGTCATAGGTTTGCCATCACTGCTCTAGGTCAATCCATGTTGTCACAGATGGTAAGATTTTATTCTTCTTTGTGTGTTCATCCTGACCTCAGGATATTTTTCCATTGATTTTTAGAGAGAGTGGAAGGGAGAGGGAGGAGACAGAGAGAGAAACATGGATGTGAGAGAGACAGTTGGTTGCCTCCTGCACATGCCCTGACGTGGGCCGGGGATTGAGCCTCTCGAGGAACATGTCCTTTACCTGAATTGAACCCAGGACTTTCAGTTCATGGGGCAACACTATTTACTGAGCCAGACCCGCTAGGGCAGAGTTCTTTCTCTTTTACAGCTGAGTAATATTCCATTGTATATACACTGAGTGGCCAGATTATTATGATCTCTGAATGCATAATAATCTGGCCACTCAGTGTATATAATATATACTAGAAGCCCGGTGCACGAAATTCATGCACGGAGGGGGGTTGTCCCTCAGCCCAGCCTGTACCCTCTCCAACCACCAGGATCGGGCCTAAACGGGCAGTCGGACATCCCTCTCACAATCCAGGACTGCTGGCTCCCAACTGCTTGCCTGCCTGCCTTCCTGATTGCCCCTAACTGCTTCTGCCTGCCAGCCTGATCACCCCCTAACCACTCTGCTGCCAGCCTGGTTGATGCTTAACTGCTCCCCTGCCAGCCTGTTTGCCCCCAACTTCCCTCCTCTGCCAGCCTGGTCACCCTTAACTGCCCTTTCCTGCAGGGTTGATCATCTCCAACTGCCCTCCCTTGCAAGCCTGGTCCCTCTCAACTGCCCTCCCTTGAAGGCCGGGTGCCTCCCAACTGCCCTCTCCTGCTGGCCATCTTGTAGTGGCCATCTTGTGTCCACATGGGGGCAGGATCTTTGACCACATGGGGGCAGCTATATTGTGTGTTGCAGTGATGATCAATCTGCATAGAACTCTTTTATTAGATAGGATAGAGGCCTGGTACAGGGGTGGGGGCCAGCTGGTTTGCCCTGAAGGGTGTCCCTGATCAGGGTGGGGTTCCCTTGGGGCGTGGGGCGGCCTGAGCGAGGGGCCTGTGGTGGTTTGCAGGCCGGCCATGTCCCCTGGCAACCCAAGCGGAGGCCCTGGTATCTGGAATTTATTTTCCTTCTACAATTGAAACTTTGTAGCCTGGAGCAGAGCCAAGCCTGGGGCTCCCTCCGAGGCCCGAAGCCATTTGTGTTGGGGTTATAATTGAAACTTTGTTGCCTTAAGCGGGTGGGCCTGGCCAGGTTGTGTGGAAAGCTTTGCTTCCCCTGTTGCCGGCGGCAACCCTGGCCTGCTCTCTCAAGCTCCATTCTGCCACCATTTGTTTGAATTTGTTTACCTTCTATAATTGAAACTTTGTAGCTTGAGTGGAGGCTTAGGCCTGCAAGGCTGGCAGAAAGCTTGGCTTCCTCTGTTACCTAGGAAACCTTGCTCTCTGTGGCTGTAGCCATCTTGGTTTGGGTTAATTTGCATGCTCGCTCTGATTGGATGGTGGGCGTGGCTTGTGGGTGTGTCAGAGGTATGGTCAATTTGCATATTTGTCTATTATTAGATAGGATTGTTTGATTTTTGTTGGCATATAGTTTTTCATAATATTTTCTTATAATCCTTTGTATTTCTGTGGTGTCCGTTGTTAATTCTCTTTCATATCTAATTTCATTTATTTGGGTTTTCTCTCTTCTTTCTTTATGAATCTAGGTTAAAGGTTTCTCACTCTTGTTTATTGAAAGAGTCAGTTCTTGGTTTCATTGATCTTTTTTATTGTTTCTTTAGATTCTAATCTTTATTATTTCCTTCCTCAACTTATTTTGGTCTTTGTTGTTCTTGTTCTAGTTTTTTTTTTTTTAATTAAAAATTTTTATTGTTTAACCCTTTGCACTCGCTTGCTTTTTTCTGGATTCCTTTATTCTAATGCTAACCGTGTCGAGTCACACTCGACATCCGATTGCAAAAGGTTAAAGTATTACATAAATCTGCTTTTCCCCCCATTGACCTCTCCCTGGCTGCCCCCACCCCGTGTGTGTCCACTGGTTATGCTCATATGCATGCATACAAGTACTTTGGTTGATCTCTTACCCCCTCACTCCCCACCTTCCCTCATAGGTTGGACAGTCTGCTCGATGATTCTATGACACTGGTTCTATTTTTCTATTTTTGTTCATCGGTTTATGTTCATTATAATCCACAAATGAGTGAGATCATGTGATATTTATCTTTTTCTGACTGGCTTATTTTGCTTAGCATAATGCTCTCCAGTTCCATCCATGATGTTGCAAATGGTAAGAATTCCTTCCTTTTTTACAGCAGCATAGTATTCCATTGTGTAGATGTACCACAGTTTTCTAATCCACTCATCTGCTGATGGGCATTTAGGCTGTTTCCAAATCTTAGCTATGGTGAATTGTGCTGCTATAAACATAGGGGTGCATATATCCTTTCTCATTGGTGTTTCTGTTTTCTTAGGATATATTCCTAGGAGTGGGATCACTGGGTCAAATGGCAGTTCCATTTTTACTTTTTTGAGGAAACTCCATACTGTTCTCCACAGTGGCTGTACCAGTCTGCATTCCCACCAGCAGTGCACGAGGGTTCCTTTTTCTCCACATCCTCTCCAGCACTTGTCTTTTTTTGGTTTGTTGATGATAGCCATTCTGACAGGTGTGAGATGGTACCTCATTGTTGTTTTGATTTGCATCTCTCAGATGATTAGTGACTTTGAGCATGTTTTCATATGTCTCTAGGCCTTCTGTATGTCTTCTTTCGAAAAGTGTCCATTTAGGTCCTTTGCTCATTTTTGACTGGATTGTTTATCTTCCTTTTGTTAAATTGTATGAGTTCCCTATAAATTTTGGAGATTAAACCCTTATCAGAGATAAATTGGCAAATATGTTCTCCCATACAGTGGGCTTTCTTGTTTTGTTGATGGTTTCTTTTGCTGTGCAGAAGCTTTTTATGTTGTTGTTTTAGTTTCTTTAAGTGTAAGGTTAAATTGTTTATTTCAGGTCCTTTTGTTTCTTGAGGTAGGTCTATAATGCTATGAATTTCCCTCTTAGAACTACTTTTGCTGTTTCCCATAGAGTTTGGGTTGTTATGTTCCTTCTTTGATCTCATTGTTTAGTAACATGTTCTTTAGCCTCCATGTATTTGTATGTAGTTTGTGTTTCTTGTAGTTTACTTCTAATTTCATGCCATTGTGGTTGGAGAAGATGCTTGATATGCTTTCAGTCTTTTTATATTGAAACTTATTTTGTATCATAACGTGATTTGACCTAGAAAACATGCTATGTACACTTAAAAAGAATATATATACTCTTGTTTTAGGGTGAAATGCTCTGAACATATCAATTAAATGCACCTGGGCTAATGTGTCTTTTGAGGCAGCTGTTTTACGTTGGTTTTCTGTTTGGAAGATCTATTGATTGATGTCAATGGGGTGGGAAAGCCCCCTGCCAGGACTGTATTATTGTCAATCTCTCCTTTTATGTCCATCTGTTTTATATACAGTGGAACCTTGTTTCTCGAATGTCTCCCATCTCCCACAATTCACTTCTCATCTTGACAGCCCTTTCATGCTGATCCCTGTCTGATGCATCACGCATCTCTTGGGTGAAAAACAAAGGAGAGAATGCACGAATCTGAGTCAGTTTACCACTGCTAACATCTCAGGATGTTTTGCTATGAATATTTTCATGTTTTTTTGCTCTTGTTGTTGCTTATAGTTATTGTAAAATTTTCATTTTTTACTGTACAATTCCTTTTCTTTTTGTTAAATACTCATTTATATTTCATGTTCTTTTTGTTTTTAAAGTGATCATTTATAGATTAAATAGTACAGCCCTAACCAGTTTGGCTCAGTGGATAGAAGCATAGGCCTGCGGACTGAAGGGTCCCAGGTTCAATTCCGGTCAAGGGCATGTACCTTGGATGCGGGCACATCCCCAGTGGGGGGTGTGCAGGAAGCAGCTGATCGATGTTTCTCTCTCGTTGATGTTTCTAACTCTCTATCCATCTCCCTTCTTCTCTATAAAAAATCAATAAAATATGTTTAAAAAAATAAATAAATAGTACAATAGACATGTAGTATATATAAGAAAGGTTAAAAAGGGATCATTTGGGGATCTGTAACACATTAATTCAATTTATATTATTTCTAATGGGAAAAATGATTTGGTTTTTGAACAGCATTCTGAAACAAATTAAGTTCAAACAACGAGGTTCCACTGTATATGTATGGGTGCTCCTGTGTTGGCTGCATAAATGTCTACAAGGGTTATATTCCCTTGTTGGATTGATTGGTTTATCATTATATAATACTAGAAACCCAGTGCACGAAATTCGTGCATGGGGGGTGGGTCCCTTCAGCCCAGCCTGCACCCTTCCAATCCGGGACCCTTCGAGGGATGTCCGACTGCTGGTTTAGGCCCGATCCCAGGTTGATGGAGACTCAGATGAGGTACCAGCCTACCCCTCAGGGGAATGGCTCAGCAAAGGAACAATGGCTTTTGCCAGAAATTCTGCCTGGGAGAAAGCTGCCCCTCCACAGTTTGCCCTGAGGACAATTCTGCTCCTCCCCTCTGCTCCTGGAGCCTTCTGAGCTGGTCCCATTGCTGGAGCTCAGAGGGAGTGAGTCCAAGCACATCCCTGCGTGGAAAGGGAACGCCTGGGACTCCAGCAGCCTCCCTCTCACTCTGTCTCAATGCCCCTGGTTTTCTCAGCCAGAAATTATGGGGACTTGTCTTCCTGGCTCTGGAACCCTGGGCTGCGGGCCTGGTATGGGGCTGGGACCCCTCAGGGGTACCTCTGCATCTGACATCTCTCTCTCTATTTTTATCTGCACGTGTGACTGTGGAACCAGCCCATTCGCATCTGTGCCCCTCCTACCAGTCTCCATATGGCTTCTTCATGTTCTTTGTTACAGGGTTTCTGTTCGGCTAGATGTTAGGCGGTTCTGAATGATGGCTGTTCTGTAGGTTAGTGTTAATGTCATGTTGTCATGGGAGGAGGGGAGTCCAGTGCTTACCTACGCTGCCATCTTGACCAGAACCCACAGAAGGTAAATCTTAATGAAGGCTGAAGGCGATACTCAGGTGTAGACCATATTCGTCACGTGTTGTGCTGGCTGTTATGACGGATGAGCCACACAGTTCCGTAGTTTCACATGATAAAGGTCCCGTGGTCTCCTCCAGAGCCATGTGTGTGCCCTGAGCCTCCACTCCTTGTGTTTGTCACGGGAGCTAGGGTTCTGCATGGTCGTGGGGGAGGAGGGACAGGGGCACAGAATAGCTTTTGGTCAGGCTGGGAAGCGGTGATCCGCTTCCGCTCACATGGCTGACCCGGGAGCAGGGGCGTGGTCCTGACCTGCCTGCCGGGAGAGGGGTGATGGAGTGGAGGTCCTTCTCAGGGGCCGTCCTGAGCCACGTGCGCGGGTTTCAGCCGCAGGGGTGTGGTCACAGTGACGCCAGCACCTCCCTTCCCTGTCCCTGTCAGGAAACCGCCTTCCTCCCGGTGCTGAGAAGAGGGACGCCCCAGGGCCTTCCTCTTGCGTGTCCTGAGGAGGCTGTCTGCTATTGAACTTCCAAGAAGCAGCTCCTCTTCCCGGGTCTCAGCAGGGCCATGCGCTGTGGCTTGCCTCCCCGCCAGCATCACGGGCTGCGCTCCCCAGGCTGAGTTCGGCCGAGGCTGTGGATGCGGGTCCCTTGATTGCGCACTTGGCCCTGTTTTCCGCTCCTCCTCCTGGACTTGCACTGGAGAAGAGCGGCCACCGCAGGACTCGCTGCCGTCCCCGCGTTTCCGACTTCAGAGGCCCGTGGCTGTGCTCGGTCTTAAGGAGAAAACTGACGTTGCCTTTAAGGCTTTGTTTTTGTAAGTTTGTTTGTTTCCAAAACACCATGTGGGAGATTTCTCTTGATACACTCAGTGGAGTAACCGGAGTTAAGGTCTCACTGTGTGGTGCCCTGTTTAAACTCTTCCTTCCCGTCCGTCCGTCCGTCCGACCACCGTTCCCTTGGCCACGGCGGTTACAGAAAGGAGCTGACCTCTGTGGCTCCTCGCAGGTCCCTGCTCCTGCTCCACTCGGAAGCGCTGGGAGCCTGGCGGACCTGCATTGGAGCTGGGGGTGAAGAGGACTGCGGCAGCCAGCTCCTGGGGGCCATGTGAGGGCCCAGGAAAAGGCTTACCTCTGTCCTAAGAGTTCTGGGAGCCACTGGAAGCATGCAAGCCAGGAGTGCACGCAGGGTGAGTGTGTGAGTGTGAGTGTGAGTGTGTGTGTGTGTGTGTGTGTGTGTGTGAGTCTGAGAGAGAGGCTGGTGGAGAGAGTAAACAATAATGAATGATGATCACATTTGTTGGGTGTTTTTGGCTGTTGGGAAGAGCCTCCCCGACAGAGGGTGTGAAGATGACAGCCTGGTGCCTCTGCCAGCGGACACATGCGCCTCCACCCTCCTACACGGAAGTTACCTCTCAATGGAGCTTACCATCCCAGCTGTAAAGCAGGCAGGGCATTTTGGGCAAATATTTATGAAATGCCAAGCTTCATGATTAAGATGTATTTGGTTTTTAATGAGCAAATGACTCAGAATTGTTTTAAGTTATTGAAAGACAAATTATTTTGTGCCATCATGGAAAAAGGAAAGAAAAGAAAATGTAATTTTTCATCAAGCAATTTATTTACAGTTATAATCTGTAAGCAATCACCCTTTTAAAATTATTTAACTTTTAAGGTTTGAGGTATAAAACAAAGTCACTCAATTTTGTAAAGGTTCGAAGTATAAAAATTTAACTTATGGACTGTCATTCAGGTGATTTTTAAAAAGTAAAATGGACCGACTATTTAGTTGCCTCAAGGAATGATACTTGAGTGCCTAAGATGCTATGACTACTATGTCTGAGACATGAGTGCCAACAGGAATCTCTGCTCTCAAGACATTGTGGTCTGATAAAAGGACAATCAAGAGTCATTAATAAATGGCTGTAAATGTCCTGGCCAGTGTTGCTCAGTGGTTGAGAGTCAACTCATGAATCAAGAGGTCACGGGTTTAATCCCGTTCAGCAGGCTTGATCCCTAGTGGAGGGTATGAAGGAGGCAGTCAAAAAACTATTTTCTCCCATCAATGTTTTTATATCTCTACTAGAGACCCAGTGCACGAAATTCATGCACGGGTGTGGGTGTGTGTGTGTGTGTGTGTGTGTGTGTGTGTGTTTTATATCTCTACTAGAGACCCAGTGCACGAAATTCATGCACGGGTGTGTGTGTGTGTGTGTGTGTGTGTGTGTGTGTGTGTGTGTGTCTGTCCCTCAGCACAGCCTGTACACTCTCCAGTCTGGGACCCCTCGAGGGATGTCCAACTGCTCGTTTAGGCCCGATCCCGATTGGGCCTAAACGGGCAGTGGGACATCCTTCTCATAATCCAGGACTGCTGGCTACCAATCTCTTACCTGCCTGATTGCCCCTAACCACTTCTGCCTGCCAGCCTGATCACCCCCTAACTACTCCCCTCCCATACTGATTGACGCCTACCTGCTCCCCTACTGGCCCAGTTGCCCCTAACTGCCCTCCCCTGTCGGCCTGGTCACCCCTAACTGTCCTCCCTTGCAAGCCTGGTCCCTCCCAACTGCCTTCCCCTGCTGGCCTGATCACCCACAACTGCCCTCCCCTGTCGGCCTGATTGCCCCCAATTGCCCTCCACTGCCGGCCATCTTGTGGTGGCCATCTTGTGTCCACATGGGAGTGGCCATCTTGTGTGTTGGAGTGATGGTCAATTTTCATATTACCTCTTTATTATATAGGATCCCTCTCCCTTCTTTTTTCTCTAAAATCAATTAAAAATATTTTAAAAAATAAATGTACAACTAATGTCTTCTTAAAGTTCAGATAACTTTTTCATATCCTTTGACCAATATTTCAGAAATTGCTTTGTTTCAGAAAATCAAAAATATAAAACATTTAAAAAAAAAATATCACCGTTATTTTCCCCCAGGGCAAATACCGCTAATTTTCTTTTGTTCTTTATGGACAATTCTGTTCTGTTTGAGGGCCTGTCATAGATGCGTTTTCTCTGTGTTGCCTCTTCTGCGCCACGTTAGAACAAGCACTTGCACCTACTTGCCCATTCCCAGCGTCGTTTTTAGTGACTACAAAATAGTCCTTTGTCAGACTGGAGTGTCATGTACTTGCTTTTCTTCTGTTTGTTTTACAAAAGGACAAATCCATTTTACTTACTTACTTTTCAATAGTTTACATCCTCGAGGGGCACAGCACACCGGAGTCTGTCCGTGGCCTGAGTGAACGGTGGCTTCGGACTCTGGCACGAAGCCCCTCTGCTCCTGTGCGTGCGTTCCTTCCCCACGGGGCTCTGGTTTTGTTCCTTTGCCACGAGGCGCCATTCTGTTGTCTTTCGCTTTGTACACATCTCTTGCCGAGAGAACTGTTTCCTCTCGAGCACAAACACCTTCAGCTTTAAGAAGAGCTGTGTTCTCTCTGGCTCCAGAGCCCTCACTGACGGCCAGCACATGGCCTGGGCCACCGCCAGCGTGCTGGTCCCCAGGAAGCCCTGTCCCAATGCCCACGGGCTCCAGGGAGGCGGGAAGAGCTCTTTTGTACAGTGTTGATTGACATTTTATGTAAAATTGATTTATAAAATGTATCTGTTTCACACCATCTTGTTTATTGTAATAAATATTAATGGGAAACATATTTTTGAAAGCATCTTTCTATGTGTATATTTCTCTGAACTTTGCCATTCAAAAAAAGTGAACTGAAACTTTGTTAAATAACTTTCCATTTTTGCGAGAATAACAGGGGAACGTTCTACATTATTTCTGGCCTATTCTGTCTTTGGACACATGGCGCCTACTCTGACCAGTCGGCCGGGACTCTCCCGCCCCGCCGCTCTGCCTCCCGGGGGCTCCGCGCCTGTTCAGGCCGTTTGCAGGGTTCCTTGTTCGGGCACAGAGGGACAGTTTAAGTCTGCGTGTTATGCGCTTCGCTTTGTAAAGAAGGCGTTCACATAAGGTAACCTAAGGCGACTGTTGCTTCAATTTCCTGAACGCAGGGCCGTGGCTGTGCCAGCTGAGAAACCAATAGCGTTGTGTTTTTGGTGCAGTAGCTTTTGGATTTTTGTTCAAAATGGCATGGGATGCCTTTAAGCCCTTTACGTGGACCCACGCGCCCTTTGTAAGGTGGTATGTCTTAGAGGAAAGAACCGGGGGCAAGGGGTTAGACCTCAGAGGAAGCCGAGAGCTGCTCTTGAACCTTGGGTAAATTCGTCACCGAGACCCCCTCCTGACAATCAATATCCTGGTGAATGCTCACCAGACCCAGGTCCATTAATTGGCACAGAAGTCATATGTGCTGTAACCCCAGTCAGTGCTCTAAAACAGAGGTCAGCAGATGATGGCCCTCGGGCCAAAGCTGGCCCACTGTTTTTGAAATAAAGTTTTATCAGAATGCAACACCCACTTGTTTCCTTATCGCCGGTGGTTGCTTTCCTAGGCCAGGGTCTACGTTAAGGCATTGCAATAGAGAACATGCGACTGCCAAGTCCGAGATGCTCACGCCCGGCCCTACACAGAAAGGGGCTGTAACCCTGTTCTGAAAGCTGACTGGTGACACTCCACACTTCCAGACAGCAATGCCGTCACCTGGAGGATGGAAATGTCTAAAACATTCATTAGTCAACAGTTAATATGATTTCAAAATACGTGTGTGTGTGTTTTTTAATGTGACTTTTTTCCCCCTTTCAAAACCTCTATGGAGGTTCTGATATTCTACCAGTTGTATTGTAACCCACACATTTTATTTAAAACTAGAGGCCCGTTGCACAAAGAGATTCGTGCAATAGGCCTTCCTTCCCTTGGCTTCCAGCACCGGTTTCCCTCCGGCACCCGGGACCCAGGCCTTCGCTCTGGCCAGAGTCTGCCTTCTTTGTCTTCGCTGCAGACTCATGCCAGAGTCTGCTGTCTTCGTCTTCGCTGCGGCACTCCGCTCCTGTAGATCCCTTCGCCCCCCGCCCTCCCTCTCATAGCAGGCGTCCTTCCCGCCTGGCCACTCTGCGCCTGGAGCAGCTGGGCGGCCACCATCTTTGGCCTTCTAATTTGCATACTCACTCTGATTGGCTGTGGGCGTAGCAGAGGTATGGTCAATTTACATGTTTGTCTATTATTAGGTAAGATGTTATATTAAATTTTGGAGGATGTCATAGACTTTTTTCTTTTCTGTAAGAGCCCAAAATGTCTGATTTACAAATAAGCCTTTTCTATAACATTTGGGTATGAAAGCCAAGAGGAAAACGCCAGCTGGAGACAGGTTTCATGGCGTTTGCTTGTTACTCATCAGAAACTCAATGTTCTCATTCATCAAGGGGGATCAGACGTCACCGGGCAAAGCAGGGACAGGTACCCCTCACACATCACCTCTGGGTCCCTTCCCTTTCTGCCCTCTGCTTGTTAGAGGAGCAGATGACCACAACTATAACAGACCTTCAGGGAGTTTTCAAGTTCAAGTGCTGCTGCATATGGATGGTGGCCTGGAGGGTTCAAGGGTAACTTTGGACCCAGAGAGAATTAGGAAGGTCTGGTATTTGGTAAGAGATACTGGCAGTTGTAACAAACCTTTGTGACTCTGGGAGGCTTAATTCAGGACAGGGCTCTTTCTCAGGCACCTCACAGTCGGGCGCTGGCTGGTGTGGCTCTGCTTGTGTGGCGTTTCGGGACCACCGGTTATTCCATCCAGTGTCTCCACATCTGCAGGAGCTCGGTCTTGCCCACTGGACCTCGGGCCCACAGTCCAGGGTAGAGAGAGCGCATGAGGGATGGTTCAGGAGGGCTCACGGTCAGAATGAAAGGAACATGCACTTCCATCTTTTGGGCCAGAACGCAGTCACAAGGCCCCACCTAACTGCAAGGGAGGCTGGGAAACACACCCCAGCTGTGTGCCCAGGACAAAGAAGTGGATTTGAGGAGTCAGGCTCAGCCACAGGCTGCCCATATCTCCTTGTGTTATTAGGGAGGACAAATGCTTAGCAAACACAAACTGCACAGAGATGCTACAGCCCGAAAACCTGTATGTAACAGGAACCCACGGCGGGCAGCGTCTGGCGACTGCAGTGCCGGGGTGGGGCAGTCCCCTGCCCGCTGGTGTCCAGGTGCTTGAGCAGTTCCTCTGGGATCCGAACCTGCTTCCCACACGCCGTGTGCCATCTACACACTTTGCGCTCTAAAATCACAGATGCATTGTGTGGTAAATTCAGAAATACGTTCTTCAGAAATTGTTACTGCAGTGACGTTTATTCTTAAGGTGGTCTGTGTAGACTCACATTTATTTTGTAATTCTTTAAAATCAGAAGTCATTCACAGTTCTGAGTAGAATTCATTATCAACTGTGGCAGATAGAATGTTTGTTGAAATATAACCACTGTTATTTAACTCAAAGTGCACATTTTACAATAAACTGCATCAATTTTTTCCATTCCTATGGTAGATCTAAGCACACCTTTTAAAAAAGTTGTTTATTTTAAATCATCATTATATGAATATTAGGGACCCAGTGCATAAATTCGTGCACCTTGAAAGGAACTGTGGGCCTCCGTGCTGGGTTGGGGCACGGAGGTTGGGCACAGGGGCAGGTTTCGGCCCATCCTCCTTGCCCCAACCCAGCCCCTTCCGCGATGTCCCCGGTCGCGTTTGCAGGCAGCTACGCTCCTGCTGCCACCGCTCCCGCCTGCTGATGACGCAGAGCGATTGGGGCTGGCTCCAGCAGCGGGTATGAGAGGGCTGGCGCCATCAGTAGGTGCAAATGATGGCTGCTGCCCTGATTGCCCCTCAGGAGCGAGGGGAGGTGGAGAAGCCCTCAGGGGTGATGGGAGCTGGCAGCCACCGCTCGCACCCACTGATGGCATTGAGCGATTAGGACCAGCACCGGGTGCTGGTAGCGGGTGCGAGCGCCAGGCAGGTATGAGCGCCAGGTCGGACCGCGGGACAACGGTGCGCGGGAGCAAAGAATTTTCAGTAACCACCAGAGGCTCACCCTGATGACAGCAACCGGTGCCCCGCCATGGTCTGGTGCCCCTGCTCACCTGCTCCACCATCCTGCCGTGGCCGGCACCCACCATGTTCCGCTCTCTGCTGCCTGCTGCCGACGCCCACCGTGTTCATGCGCGTCACCTGGTGGTCAGCGCGCGTCATGGCAACTGGTTGTTCGGTTGTTCTGCCATTCAGCCTACTTGCATATTAGCATTTTATTATATAGGATTTTAGGATTATAATTTCCATAAAGTTTAAGGACAAAATTTATCATAGCAAAATAGAAATTAAATTTAAAGGAGAAAGAACTTGATTGCAAGGGTTAGTAGAATAGAAACAAGATGGATGAGAATATATCAGAGACACCGTTTAAGAAACTCTCCGTACGGCTTTACCACAGGTTTGGGAAGAGCACGGTTGCATCTAGTGATGTTTGTGCAGATCAGATTTGAGGTAATTTCATCAAAATTCAAACTTCTGTAAGGTCGAGAAAGCACATGAAAGCAAACAACCCTTTTGGTCATTCCCCAGAATAGCTAATTGTAAAGAACCTTTAGTCAGCACCGGGAAGTTAGGGAACTTTATCTGAGATAGAAGTAGCCTTAAACCATATTGTAATCTAGTGGCCTCGCTCCAGTCGAGATTGCCCCTGGACACGAGGGAGTAAAAGTTTTCCTTCCCCTTTCCTGGGTGCTTGTGGCATCCCTGCTGTCGCTTTCCTGGGCAGTATTCGGGGCGAGAACAGAAGCTGACCCTCTCCTACCCAGAAGGGAGCCCCCCGCTCCCCGCACTGAGCTCGCAGACATGGCCCATGCAGTCTCTGGAGTGTGTGACGCTCAGAGGATGCTTTTCCGATCAGTTCTTTATTTTTCTGCAGTGCTTCTGGCTAGATTAGAATTCAGAATTACTATTCATGAGACACACTTTGATTAGTGACCGTATCAGACAAACAGAAGCTACGCGCTGGTTAGTCTGTTGAAAATAAACACGCGGTTCTCCTGAATGTCGCTGAGTAATTAGCTGAGCATTCTGTACTGAGCGGCGGGCGATGAGAGCGACTTGGCTTCTCGCTGCGGGCCAGGCTGGCGGCCTTGCCCGGCGTCTGGCCATCCCTGCGCCCAGGGCAGTGTTGTGGCCCCCAGCCCCTCAGTCAGTGCCCCGGCAGAGAAGTCGAACCCTCCACAGCCCTGGAAACCATGCTTAGGAGGCCCATGACCAAGTGTGAGTCAGTGACTAACGTGGCTCATAAATTCAGTAGTTTCTGGGCTTATAGCACTTCACAAGCAGATGAGAAGGGCAGGGCGGTCCCCTGCAGACCTGCCGGCCTTTCCCTGCGGCCGCAGTGCAGAGCTTTGTGTTCAGAAGCAGAGGCACGGAGGTGGAGCAGGCGTGTGGGAAGGTGGCCCGAGAGGAAGCCATGGAGACGGCTGAAACAGTGCCGTTCACTGAGCGCTCCTGCCCTGGGGAGCGGGCACGGGCCTGTGCTGGCGGCCGCGGTCAGCAGGTCATCCGCGAGCTCGCCAGTCACGTGTGAGCGGAACATCCTTTGCCACGGGAAGTCTGCCTACAGCCGCTCCTGACGCAGGCACCCTCCTCCGCGGCCGGCCGGCAGCAGCGATGCGGGTACATCCCGCCACACTCACACCAGGATGAAGATTCTGAAGCCGGAATGTATTTGGCAAACTGCTCACGCTCCCAACTGATACCTAGAAACCTAGTGCAGACCCAGGGCCTGAGTTCCTCTCCTACCCAGAAGGGAGCCCCCCGCGCCCCGCTCCCCGCTCCCCGCACTGAGCTCGCAGACATGGCCCATGCAGTCTCTGGAGTGTGTGACGCTCAGATCATGTGGCCTCGTACATCTGTTTCACTTTCAACTTCCTGTCTGATCCGATTAGAAAACCATACATTCATGAGTTTTATGTGCGTTTGCTGTTGAGAGAGAACCGCACACAGACCCCTGAGGAGCTCGTGCTTCCTGCCCTTCCCGTCCCATCCAGTGCCCTCCTGTCGAGGCTGCGAGGTGGCGTGGCCTCCGGACCTGAGCGGAAAGGCCTGCGGCGGACCCGTGCAGCTGCCCTTCACAAACTTTGGGAAACTCACCAGGAGTTGGACTGGGTCAATGTTCTCTTCACCCACGAAGCCGCGCATGCAGCTCATGTGACCATCATGAGAAGCTGTGTCACGGCTTCCTTCACACAGGTTTTAAATATGACTGTGGCATGCAGGGCTTTGCACGTGTGTGTGCAGAAGGTGAGTGCATGTGTTTATTTCCTCTCATCACTCTCCTGGTTCCCTGAGAGACTAAAAGACCAGGACGTTTGCCGGGGCCGGTTGGGCTCAGAGGACAGAGCATGGGCCGAGGACTGCAGGGCCCCGGGCGTGGCCTCCATCCCTGGCCCTGGCTGGGCCATGGTTCTCTGCCCCTCCCTGCCACTCTCTCTAAAAGTCAGTGGGAAAATAACCTCCGGTGAGGATTAACAAAAGAACACAAAAACCGAACACCGAAGGACCAGAACCCAAAGCAGAATCTTCATTTGGACTCTGCACAACCGGCCCTTCTTTCTCAGGAGGAGAGAACATTGTAATTATGGTAATTTTTCCTAAAAAATAAGAAAAGGTGGAAGTTCAAGGAACCGAACTTTCCACGTGAGCACAGTGCCTCAGGGTGGCGGCTGCCTGGGCTGCACGCGTTCCCCAGGGGTCAGGCCTCTGCTGCCGCCTGCGATGCCGGCTCCAGAAGGGAGAGGGCCCAGCACATCTGACCATCTGTCCTGCGCCTCACGCCCTGTGTCTGGGCCACACGTAGTGCGGCTACTGCGGTGGGGATCGGTGCTCCTCTGTGTAGACCTGTGTACACGGCTGTGGCACATCCTCTCCGCTCTTTCTGCTGTCGGTGCCTCTGCGTGGTGTGGCCGGGGCATCCTGGGTGCCTCCCGCCGGGACCGCCAGGCTTTCAGGGCTGCGAGGCGCGTTAAAATGTAAGAGGCAGGCGGCACTGATGCTGGGGACTACTTGACACCGCCGTCCGCCTTTGCAGGTGGCGCAGTCCTGGGCATGGGCAGCGCGGGGAAGGTGAAGGAAGGCCCTCTCCAGCCCGGGTCCCCGGCGGCAGGATGTGGCCGCGCCCCATCCCTGAGGCACCTGAGAGAGCCGGCCTGCGGCGGGTCGGCTCACTGTTGTGAAGGGCCAGCTAGTGAGTCTGTCAGCCGTCCGGGCCGCGCAGTCTCCATTGCAACGAGTCAGCTCTTTCGATACAGCACCAAAGCAACCATAGACATCTGTGTAAGCAAATGAGCATGACTGTTGCAATAAAACTTTATTTACAAAAACAGGCAATGGGCCTGAAGGCTGTAGCTTGATGAGCCTTGATCTCATGCATCAAAGGGCCAGATGGCCTGTAAATAGGATCCTTCCCGGGGCACCTGCCCCTCTGATCTTGAGCAAACCATCTATCAAGAGGAAATGGGCTTCATAAAAACGCCTGCCCTCAGCCCCGCGCCGTGCGGCCGTGAGGGTGAAGCGAGGTGCACTGTATCTGAACTACTTCCAGGGGGTCGGGCCGCCTACCGGAGCGAGTCTGCACCTCCGGCCCGAGGCTCCCGCGAGCTGAGCGCGTGTGGGGAAAGCTCATTTATCTGCTGAGTGCTGTGGCTTGTCTGTCTGTTCCTTGTGTTTCGCAGCTGATGGACAAGCTGGTGAAATGTCGGGTAGATTCTGAGCGGTGCAAGATCGCATGCCAATGAGGAGCAATGAAATATCCTTTAATCATTCAAATCTGAGGTGTTTCGCCATCTTCCACCTTTAACACAGGCCTTAATAAACAGCACTGCCTTGGCTTCGGCAAGTGTTTGGATTTCACAAGGCCTACATGTCCAAACAGACCTTGGCTCATGCATACGCTTCTCCGGACTTGCCGTGTGATGAAGGGCACTCGGACTGACATGCCCAGCGTGGTGACTAGAGGGGAAATCAGAACCTCAAGTCACGAATTTTCTAGAATATTTTTCCTTACAAAAATACTAGTATAGTTTCTGGATACGTTTTCACATTATTATGTCACTGAAGAGTTGTTTTTAGAAACCGAGATGCACTGTATTAATTTAGGAAAGTACTTGCACTGGCTCTCGGACAGAGGCTGGGAGCGGCCTGTTCTCCGCCCTCCGGGCTGCCTCTCCCAGGCCCACCTCGGGCCCTCACGCGGCTGGCTCTGCCGCCATGGCCTGTGCATCCGGAAGGAAGCAGCAGAAGTGCAGGGACAAAACGTGGTCCTGCCGCCGAGACGGCCTCGTTCTAGAGCCGTCCTGCAGGACGCTCCCTGAAGGCCCGCCAGTGACCGCGCACGGCCTCCGCCCCTCGCAGGACGGGCTGGCAGCGTCCCGCAGGCTGGAGAGATGAGCTGTCGCAGTGAGTTCCAGGTTCCAGTAGCAGTGAAGAGAGGGAACGTTTCTAGCAACAACTGTGGCTGATAATCACAAAATCAAATGACATCAGTCTGTTTCTTGCATGTTCAGTTT
Source organism: Eptesicus fuscus (assembly GCF_027574615.1). Lineage (NCBI taxonomy): Eukaryota > Metazoa > Chordata > Mammalia > Chiroptera > Vespertilionidae > Eptesicus > Eptesicus fuscus. The sequence continues at coordinate 57,872,328 of NC_072490.1, read as the reverse complement.
TCATTCGTTTTCAATAAAATGCCTTGTCTTCCATTGACTTGCATGTGTAATGTCTCATTTGAATTTTTTGGTTAGAATTTCAGCTTTTTCAGTTCTCAGGAGATACATAGCTCAGTAAATATTTTAGGACCATAATTTTCTTACTGAAAGTACCACAGAAATCTGAGAAATTATCTTCTTTCTCAAGAGAGCTGTCAACTGTAAGTGAAACTCCTGAATTTTCTGTTGGGTTTACTATCCTCTCTCTGTAGGGTCTTATTAGAGCTTCAGCAGCAGCGTAGGTCCTGGCCACACACAGGCTCACACCGGGGTCTACTCTCCCCGGGGCTGTGAGCTGCCGGCCCGCCCCTCAGACACCGCAGTGCTCTCCAGGGGCGTCGCTGGTTTGCTCCCCCTGTCTCTGCTGAAAGCTTACCTTGGAGGATGGTGCCCCGTTGGTCTATTCCACATCGGCCCGGATGTTATTCTTGTGAAAATGTCCACCTTGTGGAATGCAGAACGAGACTTCCCCATGCTCCAAAATATCGCCCCCCCAGCCCAGCCTGTGCCAGGTGCTCACAGACATGGTAGTCGGTGCTCCCCGCACTGAGTGACTGCCTGCTGCTGGGTGCATGCGCGGCTAGCAGGAGAAGTCAGATCAGCCTGGATTCAAATTCCACCTTTTGTGCTTACTGCTGCTGACCTTTTGTACTTATTCCCGTGGCAAGTTCCTTGACCTCTCTGGACCACAGCCTCCTTCTCTCGGAAGCGGGAGTAAGAACAGGAGCTGGCTTGTGTGGAGAGCTGGAGAGGTGGTAGTGAACAGAGCGCTGCACCATCCCAGTGGGGAACAGGCCCCAGGCAACGCGCGGAAATCCAGAACTGCGGCCCTGTCTACCAGGGTCTGTGGCCTCTCGCCTGATAGTCCCCTGTGTTTAAGGAGAGCCTGGGGTTGTCTTGCTGCCCATCCTCAAGGCCACTGCGGCCACGTGTCCAGCTGGATGCCCTGCTAACAGGATTCCCATCTCTGGGTCCATTTGGACAATTTCCCCCAAGAAGCATGCAGTTCTCTCTTATTTCTGGTGTGTATTTTTTTTGTGTGTGTGTGTGTTGGGTTTTTTGTTTTTTACTTAGACAGTAGACCTGCCTAGCAAGCAGAATTCACTAACTGCTTTCAGGCCGGTGTTGCAGATGATAATCTGGAGTAGGCTGGGCTACTGATGCTCATCCCACCGCATCCATGCCTGCCTCTGCTGAGTCCGCAGCGCAGGCTGGGCCCCACAGTCTCCCTGGGCATGGCCCGCGGACAGCAGTGCTGTCTGCACCCAGGGCTGCTGCGCGACTGTGCCAGACCCTCAGCTGTGCCAGGGGTGGCCCGGCGGCAATGTGTCCCAGAGATGAGCAGTGGCAGCAAGCACATGACCGTGGCCGTCTGTTGAGCTCCTGAGTGATGGTAGAAGTCACCCCACCTGCGGTAGGAGCGGGTGAGCCACTGGCTGGGCGTGTCACAGTGACAGGTGGGAACTGACCCCAGGCGTTATTAGTACCCGTCAGGAGTCCGCTCAGTCCAGCAAGAGGAAGAGTTCTGAGGTTGGTTGCAGAGCAAAGCAAATGTGTTCACCACTGTTGAATGGTAACTGAAAATGTTTAAAGTGGCACATCTTATGTGTCTTCCACCACAATTAAAAAATTTAAAAACACAAAAAATAGAGTGTTTAGCATAAGCTTTGTTTTCACAAGGTAGTTAACTCTGTGGAGATAATGGCTTAAAGATCTTGCCTGTTCAAAAAACCCTTGTAACCTTTGAGCTATTGCTATATGGTTTCAATATTTTATTTGGACACTTTGTCCGTGTACTCTCCCCTGGGACAATTTCTGTGCGACATAGGCTCACTCCTTCTCGCCTCTGTGCTCCGTGCCGCCTCTTTCTCACCAGCCCTCCCACTGCAGGAGACGTCCCTCTTCCCTTCTCCCCATGCTCCATCCAGCTTGTTGTCTGTTCCATTGATTGCAGCATCCCACTTTCTGAAGACGCCTACTCGCAGGTCGTCAGGAAGGGAAGGGAGGCCTGTCGACCAGTGTGCTAGGCGCGCTCCAGGCCAGTATGTTGAACCAGTCAGGATACAGTTGAGAACTATCCTCTGAATTTCTGTATTTTCATGGACTGCGTCTGGATGAGAAAGTAAGAGAAGAAATAAGACCCTTTAATTATGGGAATAGGATACTGCCTTTGGGTTTTCTCTGGAAAGTTTCCACCATTCATTGCACATGTTTTGACACTGTGTGCCTCCCATCCAGAGGGGCTGTTCATCACCCTCCCCACAAAGGCAGAGTCATTTGCCGTGTGGGCCCCCCGCGCACTGAGGGCAGCACCGGGTAATTAAGGACATTGGGTTCCTAGCCCAGTTCTCAGCACTCCCATTCGCTCCTGGGACAGATTACTGGGACACATTACTTTCTCTGGGCCTCAGTTTACTCACCTGAGGCAGGGGTCTAACTCACAGTCATATTGCAAGGATTGAATGAGATGACACGTGTGCAGTGCTTGGCACAGGGTCTGGGACAGAATATGATACTGTTGACTAGAGATCTCAGCAAAAGCTATTGAAGTGAAACTGGCGGAGCGCACCCTGCACTTGCGGGCTTCCTTTTAAAGTGGTGAGTGTGGCGAAGAGCCGTAATTCCCCAGGATGTTTGCTCAGGTTTCATGCACTGAATTCACTTGAAAACTAAAAAATACAAAGTGAGGAAGCATGGGGTGATCTGTTGGCTGTTGACATGTTGGCTTTTGGTTGTTGGTGACATGTTTCAGGTCATATAAATGGTAAACGTCCAAGGCTGGCTAACTCGATGTGTGGGGCCCGGTCCACACTCAGCCCTGGGAACGCAGGAGTGGGGTGCCGCGCTGTCCTGAGTCACCTGGCTGGGCCCTCGGCCTTGGGAGGTCAGAGCTGGTTCGCTCTCCAGCCTCACAATAGACCAGGTCTTAAACTTCTTGAAAAATTCTTACTTTTTAAACACTGTACACTCGATGTTCTGTCCTGATAATTCGCATTATTTTTTAAAGAAAACTTCAGTCTTGCAGATTGACAAGAGGGATATAAATAGCCCCCACAGTTAGTGGTTCTGTCACGCGCCTGGGAAACGGCCTTCATTGCCGCCTGCTGCTCCAGGCCCCCGTGCGCCACGAGCATTGTTCCCTGTGCGCTCAGGTGAACGCGGCTGAGCAGACAGGAGCTCCGTCTGTCTGCACATCCCTTCGCTTTGTGCTGGTGAAAGATGAACCAGTCACCCCGGCAGGTAGCTCTCAGCTGGTTAGAGCATCGTCCCGATAGCTCATATTTCAGGTTCGATTCCCAGTCAGAGGACATATAAGAATCAACCAATGAATGAATAAGTGAGTGGAACAACAACAAATCTCTCTCTCTCCCTCTCCCCCCTCTCTCTCTCTCTCTCTCTCTCTCCATCTCTCTCAAATCAATCATTTAAATTTTTTAAAAAAAGTTATTTTAAAGATGAACTACATCAAGTCACATCCTCTAATTTACATGACTAATGGCATGGCAGGGCTTATCTGAGAAATGCAGAGCCGCTGATCTCACTAACTTACACCCTCTCCACCTACGAAAATAAAGCGTGATGGCCACCACGTTTGGTTTCTTCTTAATAAAGGAAAAGCTAAAATCCAGTGCGTCCATCAAGCGGTGCACAGCACGACGGAGCGACCGAGGCCCCTCTTCGGAGGGCTGCGACCTGCGGGCCTCAGCCCTCACCTCCGGACAGCGCCCGGAGGCCACGCAGAGCCACGCACCGCGACATGCGGTGCTGCAGCTCCCTGGCCTGGCAGCGGGAGCAGCCCTCACGCACCCTCTCCTCTGCCCTCTGCCTGGGCTTCAGGGGGAAGATTGGCAGCTGTCTGAGGGCATGTTCTCTCAGGATTTGAAATGTGGCTGCATGTCCAGGCCCAGAGTGGTGCAGGGCCCGCAGTGCCAGCGGCTCTGCTTGAGATGTGCCGGGCAGGGAATTTCTCAGCGCCAACAAGGCTGTTCCCATGGGAGTTCTCATCATGAGAGGCCACGCCTCGCCTTTGTTTATATTGGTGCCAAATCAGTCAGTAACAGGGACACAAATCCACTTGATATATATTAAGCCACAAAAACTCTATATGAGAGAGGTACGATTCTAAAAACTGATTTTGCAGGTAAGAAAACAGGCGTAGTGTGGTTGAATGCCTCCCTCACACTTTTTTGTTTATAAAAGTAGAGCTGGGTTTTGAACCCAGGCCCCCTTCCCCTGGGGCCATGGATCCTAACCACTCTGCCACATGCTGTGCCTGCCCGCCTGGCCAGCATTGTCCTGGCATGTTGATTGGCAGGCGCTAGTTGCTTTAGCGTACGCATCCCCTGGGGCCGCTTGTGCCGCACGTTGAGCCTTTATACTCCAATGCCATCTAGCAGGCCCTGTTTGATCTCACTACACTTTTCAGACGCTTTGATTCTTTTTGCTAATACAAGAGCAGTGGGAAATAACTGTCCCAATATGACCAGGAACAAGAGCAATCACTAGCCCGGCTGGTGTCGCTCAGTGGTTGAGCTTCCACTCATGCACTAAGAGGCCACCTGTCCGATTCCCGGTCAGGGCACATGCCCGGGTTGCTGGCTCCATCCCCAGTGGCGGGCATGCAGGAGGTAGCCAATCAGTGATTCTCTCATCATTGATGATTCTATTTCTCTCTAATGTCAACCACAATAACAAAAAAACATACTTTAAAAAAAAGGACAATCACTTAATTGGCATTCTTCTATCCTTAGGTGGATGTGCCTCTGAAGACAGTTTCTCTAGATCTTCCTGTCGTTTTCTCTGATGCGTTACTCTAATGCAGTGATGGCGAATCTATGACATGCGTGTCAGCACTGACACGCGTAGCCATTTCCGAGGATGAAACATTTGCTGCTCCTGAGGATGAAACATTTGCGAAATAATGTTTTTTCCTCAAAGTGACACACTACTCGAGTTATGCTCAGTTTTTTGGCGAAGTTTGACACACCAAGCTCAAAAGGTTGCCCATCACTGCTCTAATGAGTCTCACCTTAGTCGCCTCCCTTATTCTGTCCTAGAGGCCTGAGCATGAAATTCGCCCATGGGTAAGGGCCCCTAGGCCTGACCGGCCATCAGGGCCAATCGGGTTCCCTGCCTCCCAGCGTCACCCTTCCCTCGCTCCCTCTGCGCCCCTCCACCTCCGCTGATCGCCCACCATGTTCCGTGCCACCCCCTGGTGTCAGCACACATCATAGCGAGGGATTGAACTCCTGAGGGGACAATTTGCATTTTAGCCTTTTATTACATAGGATTAGCCCCTGACCCCATGCACCTGGGGAAAGTGCAGCAAGTGAGAAGGTCTCCTTCCCAAGGGCGGTGCTGCACCTGGCACTTGCCCTGCAGGCAGGTCCAGGTGTCCCTTGGTTCTTGGGATGCATTCACCTGCACAGCTTTTGGTTCTCCACGGTGAAGATCCGGGCACTGAGAGCAGCACTGGTGAGCAAGGGGAGGCCTTTGCTTTCCCGGTCAATAGAGTTACAAATCCATAAGCTACGTCACAAGGACTTGCACCTTCAAAGATAAGAAGATTAGGTTTGGCCCCGACCAGTGTTTCTAAGTGGTTAGAGCATTCGCTTATTCACCGAAAGGTTTGATTCCCGGTCAAGGGCATGTACTTGAGTTGTATGTTGGATACCAGGCCAAGGCACATGCAGGAGGCAATCAATTGATGTGTCTCTCTGACATCAGTGTTTCTCTCGCTCCCTCTCCCTCCCTCCATCCGTTCCTTCCAATCTCTCTAAAACAAAATAAAAAAAAATCAATGGAAATGATATCCTCAGGTGAGGATTAACAACGATAAAATTGGGTTTGTAAAAACATATATAGTAAATATGTTGAAAAACGACATAAAGCCTAGTTGCAAGGGACTGCGGATAAGCCATGTTTACTCACAGGGTCTGAATTATGAGCACCTCCTTGCTAACAACAGCGGACTGTCTGTGTGTGACATGCTGAGCCCACCTACCTGTTCGGCTCCTTTGGTCACTTGAGCTGAGATTAGGCAAAAAGAGGAATTACCACGGGGACTCAGGGTGCCCACACCCCGTGCAGTTGAAAATCCACATATAACTTTTGACTTCTCCAGAAGCTAAATCATGCCCTTGGGATCCGAGGGGTGGTCCCGGGACCCTGTGGGTAGAGTCTGCAGCCGCGCCAGCCCCTGGATGGAAGGCACACCTCAGTGCACACCCCGGCTCGGGTCTGTGGGCTCCCAGCCGCAGGTCAGAAACAGTCCAGGTGCTGATTGGGAAGAGTGTGTGAATGGACCCAGGTGGTTCAAACCATGTTCAAGGGTCACCTGTGATTCCCTGAGGACTGAACAGTCGAATGGTAGGACAGACTTGAGAGACGGGAGAGGGGGGGTGCTCTCAGGCCTGGGCTGCGCCGTGCCCTGTGCCCGGTGCACTCGGGTTGGCATTACCGGCTGTGGATGATAACCTTTCACGAATCTGTTTTCACAGCAGCCTCAGCAGAAAGGGTCTTTTCTTACAGTTCTAGCAGCTGTCATAGAATTTGGATCTCCCTGATTCTGTGATTAATCAGCATGGGAGAATATGGAGGAGGAACCAAGATGGCGCCATAGGTTAAACACCTAACCTGCAGCCGGGCACAACAATTTCAAAAATACAACTAGAGGTCAGAACGGACATCGTCCAGAACCACAGGAAAGTTGGTGGACTGAAATGCCCACAGCTGGGGGGAAGGAGAAGGCCACGGGGACATTCGGGGAAGCCGTAAAAGCCTGAGGTATGGAGAAACGGGCGGAGACACGAGCACACGCGCCTGCGGGGAGGATGGAACCGGAGAGGAAGGGGCAGCTGAGGACCTGGCCGGCGTTCACTGGCAGGAAGGAGATAAAGGCTCCGGAGTGCGCTGAGCGTCGGCTCCGATTGCACTGAACCCCATTCCGGGCAAAACTCTGGGAAACTCACTCACTTTCGCAACTCCGCCACCCCCGCAGGCAGCCCGGCCCGGGACGCTGGGGACGCCACCGCAGCTGCAGCGCCCGGAGCCCGGCGGCCTCCCAGCACCCGTCCCCGCCACGCAGCCCCCGCGCACCCCGCACACCGGACGGAGGCCTGGGCGCCCTCTCCGTGCACCTCCCGGCGGCGCTAGACTTCAGTAGAGTTGACTGAATTCAAGGGATTAAGAAGTACAATCTGGGGGGACGCCGCGGCGGCGACGCCCGGAACGCGGCGATGGCGGTGCCTGGAGCTCAGCGGCCGCCCAGCGCCCGTCCCCGCCGCACAGCCCTCGCACGCCTGGTTCCGCAGGACGCGCGCACCGCGCACCGGACAGAGGCCCGGGCGCCCTTTCCGTGCACCTCCCGACGGCGCTAGACTTCAGTAGAGTTGACTGAAATGAAGGGATTAAGAAGTACAAATTGGGAAGTTTGAAAAAGATGGCGGCGGAGGTTAAAGGCTGTTCTGTTGCCTCGCACCCATCGAAATCGGAGGGGATGAGGTGTGGAGGCGCGTGGGTCTGGCTGGTGGCGGGGGAAAGGGGCTTCTGTTCCAAACCTAGGGGAGATTAGCTCTCCATCACCCTGAAATCCATCTTCTGGCGAACCGCGGGAGACCCAGATGCCTGCGGGGAGAGGCGGGACTCTTGCGGAGGTGCGCCCAGCAATCAGTGTTTGCTGCGCTGGAGTGCGGAACGAGGGGACTTAGATACGTGGAAGGCAGAAGGACCAGACTCACAGCCATCGCGGCTCGCCGCACCATGGCTTGTTGGCGCCCTGAGACCCCGCCCCGCCCTGGGACCCGCCCCGCACGTTTTGAAGACCTGCCCCGCAAGTCTTGCAGGCACACCTGCGCCCCAAGCAACGGCTTATGCATGTGGGTGGCCTGCTCTCTGGCAGCGGACCAGATGATCTGCTGTTCTAGTCGGACTGCTCCAGGGCCACTCAGACAGGAGGAAGAAACTACAGTTTTTGCTGTAATCCTTGCTGAGTGCCTAAGGCAGTAGCTGATCTACACCCCATTGGAGACCCAGAAATGAGGGCATCTAGTGGTCTGTGGGAGATGACACCAGATTTCAACCATGTGCATAAGGGACACATTCAACAGGAATATTCAGTGAGCGCCAAAGCTTTGCTGCACCAAGACCCGGCCCATAAACGTGTCTCCTGCACAGCAACTCTTCCTTTATAGACAAAGAGAGCCCCCCCAGTGACACCAACAACAATCAAGACTTAACTATACAAAGGAGGACCAAGATGGAGGCATAGGGCGGAAGCCTGATTGTTGCCTACCACAACAACTTTGAGACTACGACAAGAGAGCAGAGCAGACACCATCCAAGACCACCATAGGGCTGGCTGAGTAGATGCTCTACAACTAGAACAAAAGAGGGGTATGTGGGATGATGCTGATGCCGGTGACCCAAAGACCACACTTTAAGAACTACGGCTCAGGCGACACAAAAGAACTATGGCTCAGGCGATACAACAGCGGCCTGGAACGTGCTCGGCGCAGTTCCCCCGGCGGTCTCCGGCTGAGGGGACGGCTCCACTGGCAGCCAAGCACGGACAGACGAGCCCCTATGAGACATGGGGTGGGAGACTCCGCGCTTGCTGACCTCCGAGTCCGTCAAGAATCTCAACGCCCCGGAAGCGGCCAGGTGCGCATGCTCGGCGACCGGCCACCGATGCAGACCCAAGGGCCGACGCAGCGACGCCAGACCGGCCCACCGCCATGCACCGGGCGCACCGGAGCTTCGCCGAGCCGCCGCCCGACGAGTTCTGCAGCAGCCATACTGGAGCTCTGGAAGGATGGCCAGGGGAATTGCTGAGGGGGGATTGACCGGCAGGAATTGGGATCGGGAAGACGGGGCCCCGCTGAGACCCGGGTGCGGGCGGGGTTGCGCGCCTCTGGGCTAGGGTGTGGTCACACACCTCTGGGTATAAGTGAGGCCTCACGTCCCTGGGTCTAGGTGAGGCCACATGCCCCTGGGTCCAGGTGAGGCCGGACTCCGGGTCCGGGTGAGGCCATGTGCCCCTGGACCCGGATGACGCTGGATCCCGTGCCCGGGCGAGGCCAAGCGCCCCTGGGTCTGGGAGAGCCCACACACCCCTGGGTCCAGGCGAGACCATGTGTCCCTGGATCCGGGTGAGACCTCGTGCACCTAGGCCTGGGTGAGGTCACGTGCCCCGGGGTCTGAGAGGCCAAGCGTCCCTGGGTCCGGGTGAGACCATGTGTCCCTGGATCCGGGTGAGGCCTCGTGCACCTAGGCCCGGGTGAGCCCAAGTGGCCCTGGGTCTGGGAGAGGCCAAGCGTCCCTGGGTCCGGGTGAGACCATGTGTCCCTGGATCCGGGTGAGGCCTCGTACACCTAGGCCCGGGTGAGCCCTAGTGGCCCTGGGTCTGGGAGAGGCCAAGCGTCCCTGGGTCCGGGTGAGACCATGTGTCCCAGGATCCGGGTGAGGCCTCGTGCACCTAGGCCCGGGTGAGCCCAAGTGGCCCTGGGTCTGGGAGAGGCCAAGCGTCCCTGGGTCCGGGTGAGACCATGTGTCCCTGGATCCGGGTGAGGCCTCGTGCACCTAGGCCCGGGTGAGCCCAAGTGGCCCTGGGTCTGGGAGTGGCCAAGCGTCCCTGGGTCCGGGTGAGACCATGCGTCCCAGGATCCGGGTGAGGCCTCGTACACCTAGGCCCGGGTGAGCCCAAGTGGCCCTGGGTCTGGGAGAGGCCAAGCGTCCCTGAGTCCGGGTGCGACTATGTGTCCCTGGATCCGGATGAGGCCTCGTGCACCTAGGCCCGGGTGAGGCCACGTGACCCTGGGTCTGGAAGAGGCCAAGCGTCCCTGGGTCCGGGTGAGACCATGTGTCCCTGGATCCGGGTGAGGCCTCGTGCACCTAGGCCCGGGTGAGGCCACGTGACCCTGGGTCTGGGAGAGGCCAAGCGTCCCTGGGTCCGGGTGAGACCATGTGTCCCTGGATCCGGGTGAGGCCTCGTGCACCTAGGCCCGGGTGAGCCCAAGTGGCCCTGGGTCTGGGAGAGGCCAAGCGTCCCTGGGTCCGGGTGAGACCATGTGTCCCTGGATCCGGGTGAGGCCTCGTGCACCTAGGCCCGGGTGAGCCCAAGTGGCCCTGGGTCTGGAAGAGGCCAAGCGTCCCTGGGTCCGGGTGAGTCCATGTGTCCCTGGATCCGGGTGAGGCCTCGTGCACCTAGGCCCGGGTGAGGCCACGTGCCCCTGGGTCTGGGAGAGGCCAAGCGTCCCTGGGTCCGGGTGAGACCATGCGTCCCTGGATCCGGATGAGGCCTCGTGCACCTAGGCCCGGGTGAGCCCAGTGGCCCTGGGTCTGGGAGAGGCCAAGAGTCCCTGGGTCTGGGTGAGACCATGTGTCCCTGGATCCAGGTGAGGCCTCGTGCACCTAGGCCCGGGTGAGCCCCAATGGCCCTGGGTCTGGGAGAGGCCAAACGTTCCTGGGTCAGGGTGAGACCATGTGTCCCTGGATCCGGGTGAGGCCTCGTGCACCTAGGCCCGGGTGAGCCCAAGTGGCCCTGGGTCTGGGAGAGGCCAAGCGTCCCTGGGTCCGGGAGAGACCATGTGTCCCTGGATCCAGGTGAGGCCTTGTGCAACTAAGCCCGGGCGAGGCCACGTGCCCCTGGGTCTGGGAGAGGCCAAGCGTCCCTGGGTACGGGTGAAGCCAGATCCTGGGTCCGGGTGAGGCCGTGCGCCCCTGGATCCATCCGGGTGAGGCTGGGTCCCAGGCCCGGGTGAGACCACGCGCCCCTTGGGTATGGATGAGGCCACGTGCCCCTTAATCCGGGTGACGCCGTGCCCCTGGGTTCGGCCGAGACCAAGCCAGAGGGAGTCGGACCTCCATTACCACCATTTGTCCACCATCCAGAGCTGAGGGGTCAGGGCTGACATGTACACATAAGGAACTACTGGACATTGAAATTGGGTCTCAAAAGAACTGTTGGTACAGGGGGAAGCTCGCTACAGATTGATTCATTTGCCTGTCAGCATAACTATTATTGCTCATCTCACATTTAGTTCTTATCAGTATATATCTAGTGACATATGATCTCGCTCATCTAGGGGAAATGATGAACAACATAGACTGAGGAACAAGAACAGAACCAGAAGCAAGGAGGCATCGATCGGACTATCGGGCCTCAGGGGGAGGATAGGGGAGGGGAGGGGGAGGGGGGGGGGAGGGGGAGAGTTCAACCAAAGGACCTGTATGCATGCATATAAGCCTATCCAACGGTTAGGTTCAACAGGGGATTGGGGCATGCGTGGGGAGAGGGGTGGGATGGGAATGGGGGGATGAGGACAAATATGTGACACCTTAATCAATAAAGAAATATAAAGTAAAAAAAAAAAAAAAAATCAGCATGGGAATTACGTACCCTGAAGCGCTCCCTGGGGCTGGAGCTGACCTGACCTGGGTGGGGCAGGAAAGTGTGCTTGGTCTGGAGTGGGTCCCTTGGAGTCACAGGTGGTGTTGAACCTAGAGAAGGCAATGGGCGGGGTAAAAAAGCATGCTGGTTTCAGAAGGGGCAGAATTCTAGGAGGGGCGACTGTGTATTTGTACCCTTAAGACACTGTGCTTGATGTGCAGTAAATAAGTAGTAGGATTAGAGGGCTGGAAGGAACCTTGAGCTGTCGAATGGCCCAGCTACCCCCAGGCTTGAGCATTCTCGGAGGTTTCCCCCAGGAAGCTGTCTGCTCCATGCTTAGCCCTCTACAATGACATGCACTACCTGGCAGGTGGCCTGTCCTCAAGGAGCCGGATTTCATTCTTGGCTGCACTCCCCCGCCTAGTCTTCTGTCCAACCATCTCTCTAGGTCCCAAAGCAAGATCCTTGGTTTTAACTTACTTATCTCTGCAGAGACAGAAAGGCCAATGATAGTGCGGTGATGGAGAAACGACAAGAATACCGGTGGGTGGTGTGCGTGGTGGGAGGAGGCAAACTGGAAGGGCTCACAGAAGCCTCAGGGGATGAATAGGCGTTGCCAAGTAACCAAGGGGAAATGGGTAGATTGATGGATGTAGCCTCTCTTCTTAGATTAAATTAAGCCCTGTATTGGACTTGCATTTGGATTACCTAGGAAAACTGGCTTCTGAATTTGGATTACCTAGGAAAATTGGCTTCTTAGCTCAGTTAAATGCACACACATCTTTTTAGGAGATACCAGTGATGCTGGTGATAGGAATAATGAGCTGCTGATGGCAGATTCGTGTACAGGCCGGCCACCTGGCATCTGTCAGGTTACCACAGTCTTCTGTCGCCTAAGTACATGATAAATGAATGGAGGCAGCTCCCAAGGCTAAAACTTTGGTGAGTTAAATTGTAAAATTGTTAATACTTGCTGAAGAATTTTGAAAAGATTGGATATTGTCTATCCCTACATTCTTGTGAACGAAAAATGTTCTGCAGGTTGGTTTTCATATCTGATACCGAAGGTAAAAGTGGTCCCTTCCACATGGCTAAGGGTCAGGTGCAGGATGAGCAGCTCGCGCATGTGAAAAAGTGACTGTGATGCTGGCACTGGGCACTGTGACTATCGCTGTGGCATCTAGGGTTGTTACCTCATAGGTGGTCAGAGGCTTAAACAGTTACTTAATCATACCAGCAACCAGTTGACTTTTAAATGTTTTTATATACCCTGTATAGAATATATTTTTGTAGTTTCACATGTTGCTTGTATTATAAAAATTAAGGCTATTAAAGATGGTAAGATTTAGCAAAGAACTTTAACTCCACATGCTTTTGATGCTTCCCTGAATTAATAATTTTCATGTCCATCATATTTTCTCCTTGGCCCACAATTCATCCCATATTTGGATCTTGGCAAATGATGATTTGGTTAATTAGGCAGTCTGTTAACTCTGATTACTAAGTTATAACAGATCATTGTAGAAGCAATTGGATTCAAAGGCTCTTCATTTTATCAAAACAAATTTACATTTATGGATAAGTATGTTGAACTGCAGTAGGTTAAAATGATACATTTCATAAGGAAAATTTAAAAAGGATAAAAATTATTTCCTCCTAAGTTTTTTTTTATTATGACATTCATCACATTATCTTTCACTAGGAGTATACTTAAAAGCTTGGAATTTTCGTTTAAAGCTTGAAAATTATAGCTGACTTAATCCTTCTATTGCACAAATGTGACGGATCATTGCATTTTTACTTAGGCATCACTTCCTGTAGCAGACATGTGTGTTTCAGTCCGAGCACCGTGGGCTCTGGCGCTAGACTGACATGTGGGAATGAGTCTTGGCTGTGTTGGAGAATTGGCCAGCCAGTTGTAGGCTTGCTCCGGAAGGCCTTGGCAGTGGGTGAATAACATGGGCCTTTGTGGTCCCTTCTCTTTCTTGTCTAATGTTCATCATCACTTGAGGGCAGTTGGGTTATCAGAACCTTGCTTGCTCTCTCCATCTTCATCTCTGCTCCCTTCATTCTTATCTCAGCACATAACAGTCTGTGGGAAAGGAACAAACAAGTAAACACAAGAATAATAGTTTCGATCCATCAAACCCTGACATTTATATTAATTCCCCCCAAGATTCTATCAGGTATCAGTAGCATTAAAAAAGATAGCACCTTGCCCAGCTGGTGTGGTTCAGTGATTGAGCATCAACCCTTGAACTAGGAGGTCAAGGTTGATTCTTGGTCAGGGCACATGCCCAGGTTGCCGGCTGGATCCCCAGTAGGGGGCATACAGGAGGCAGCAGATCAATGATTCTCTCTCATTATTGATGTTTCTCTCTCCCTTCCTCTCCCTGAAATCAATTACAAAAATAAGATGACACCTCACTCTTCACTTCCTCCCTGCCGTGCACACATACCCACATGTGTACATTGATGGGCACACACACACAGCACTCAGCAGCTGGCACCACGAGGTGTCGAATCGGTATTTGTTGAAGACTGATTGGAAAAGTGAGAACACTGGCATCTCCCACCCCCAGGCTCCTCAGCTGCTCTCAGAGCTGGTCCAGCATCTGGGACCCTGTCCAATATTCAACCATTGGAATAAATGGAGTTGATGAGTTTAATATTTATTTTTAAAATGGGGTCACTAAAGTCTGACCTTCATGGATTACTATGTTCTAGATTCAAGGGAAATGGTGTCTTACTGATTGAAGATTGGCATGGCCATAAGTCAGAAATAGGAGACCTTCGTTTTTAGCTTGATTGAGTGGTAGCGTCTAGCATATGCAGAACTGGCTTTTCCGAGTCTAGAAGACCCTGCTCATTAGAAGGAGCAGCGCTTTGTTTAACTCGGAATGGAATTTGAGGTTTTATGAATTTGATTCTGTCTCTTAATTGGGAACATTTAGAAATAATCCTGGCGACCCACATTGTGGAGGCTCAGAGCTGGTTGATCGGGGGAAAGTGGTGTTTTGAGCTCTGACTTGACAGGTTTGAGTGACAGCCTGAGTAATTCAGTTTCCCTACTTCCCCATTTCTTCTAAAAGAACCAACCAAATAAGGAGTTTTAAGAAACCCAAGCCATTCTGGATGATGTGAATTCTTACAGTCATTTTCAAAAGAGGTCGTTTGACAGAGAGATGTACTCTGGGACTTTTATGTGTGAGGTAAATCCATTAGAACGTAAATGTGTTTAAAAACGGGGACTTGGTTACCTAAATGATCCACATATTATAATAAGGTGTTGCCAATAGAGCAAGAGAATCCTCTGGAAAACGGGAGTCTAAGGAGCGAGATAAGGAGTGAAGTCCACTTGTATTGTTAAGCATCCCTGGAAAATTCCTATCCCACAGCGGTGGTCCCCACGAAGTGTTGATGGCAACATCAGCAAGCTTTCTCCATTAAGCACTTGTTTAATACACGGTATGTGGAGAGAAGCAGATGACTTATTGGGAGGGTGGATTCTACAGCTGTGTGGTTTATTAATTACACTTATTCCTTTAAAATGAACCTGGGTGAAACAGTCACCCCTTCTGTGGGCATGGTTAACAGATGTTTACTGTAATTCTTTGCTCAGTGAAAAAACTGCCTCTTCCACCCAACAAAAACAGCCACGTTTTCTTGGCTAAATCAAAACTTTGGCGCTTGGGTCTTACTTTATATATCACGGCTCCAGTCACACAGCCTTTCCAGCGTGAGGCTTAGATCACTGCGGCCAACATCTGCAGGAGCGCTTTGCTCACAGTGATCTATTATGTGAGTGCTCCATTCTTATACTGTTTTTGGCGTTCGCCCTTCCTCATTGAAACCAATATCGTATGTGCAAGCCTCTTTTTGTTTTTCTTGCATAAGCATGTCAGCCCCTCCTTAAATCTTTAAGGCTCTCATGTAGGCCTGATGACCATTTTAGGGAAGATTTTAATCATAGAAAGCTTCACCTCAATCTGTGAGTTTGGTTTTTGCTGGGCTTTCTCTGAAATAAAAAGCATCTTCTTACCTCGTATTTTGTGTTTGAAAAACGCTTTTTCTTATTGTGTATTGGGCCTACTTTACCCTCTCACTCCTCATATTTTTTTTTTTGCCAAGTCCTGTTTTTTACAAGCACTGAATGGTCGTGAACCTTTAGATGGTCCCGCCCACACCTGCCATTCATGGTTCTAGTAGGTTTTTCAGGAGCGCTCCCCCCCCCCCCCCGCCCCCTTCTCCACTGAATCCTCAGGGAGAGTGCTGTCTGCTCTTCGGCAGCAGAAAGGAAAGGCAGACCAGAGCTCTGCTGTTCTTGGGACGCTCCTCTCTGTGGAATGGAGAGCCGGGTGGCTCCTCTTGTGGAGCGTCCATTGCCAAAGTAAGCAGGGACCTTGCATAGCACAGGAGAGGAAAAAAGAAGTAATATTAAGGGAAACATGTTCAAGTTGGGAAAAGAGGAGCTAGAAATGGGCAGGAGGCCATGGCTCACAAAACTCAAGCCATCTTTTTAATTCAGGTGGAAAATCAGGGTTTGATCATTTTGGTGTATTTTATAAAATAAAAAATCAGTTGTTTTTCTACAACTCCAAGTCTCTTCTTTGATCCTATTAAAAATAAATCTTGAAATTGGGAAACCAAAATTTATAGGCTACTTCACTGACAATATGTGGTGGTTGGAGAGACTCGAGTTCTGCGTTTGTTCAGTTACTTCCTTGTGGTCTGGTTAGCACTGAGGGATACCTGGGGAGGTCCGTCAGTTTGAAACCAAGGCTGAAACTATCCAAATACGATTCTTATTTGGTCTGACTTGAAGAGAATGGAAGAGAGATCTGAGAGGTAAAATGAACCAAAGATGTCTACTCTGGCCACTTGGCTGATTAGTGGACATATTATTTGTCCTTTTAAATGATTCCAAATAATGCATAACATTCCAGACATTTTAGTGTTTCAGAATGTTTGTGGATGGCAGGCTTTGAAAATGTAGCCAATTTGCAAAACAAAAAAAATTAGGATAAAAAAATAGCCTTAAAGTTTCTGATTCATTCATTCTCAAGGTTGAACATTTCAAAGCTGGGGGAAATCAGCAAAGGTCTTCTTTGCCCATGCCAGATACTTGTGCCCCTAAATGTTGCTGGGAAGGAGGGAGGGCCCAGGAGCATTCTGGGTACTGGTATGTGTCTGTCACGCCCAAGGGGAGGAATCATGGCCGGGCTCACACGAGCAGCTGATGGGAGAGAATGGGAGCCCAGAGGGACGGCCTGGCGCGGGCTGTGCGCTAAGGGCCCCTTCAACCCGCTGAAGAGCTCACCTTGCGAAGAGCCCTGCTTCCCTTGAGTGTTGCCACAGGGAAGTCTGGGAATTGTGGCCGGCGGAGTCAGGCTTGCCTTCATTCTGTTTGATTCAAAAAATGTAATTAAGATTTAAAAACTTACATGAAGGAAAAAACCCCAAAGCCTACCCCTCACTCCCCAAAAAGGGGAAGCAAAGCTATGTAAAGCACAGATTATTAGATGATGGCTCACTGCTTCCCCACCCCCCCCCCCACCCCCCACCCCAGCCCCTCCAAGGCCGTAAGAGGATTGTCAACAGTGCCTGAGTGGTTTCTCTGCTGGAAACTGGAGTTGGAAATGGGCCGGTGCGCACCCGGAAGGGAATTGAGTTCGACTTCCTTTCAGTCCTTAGGGCAGGCTGCGTGCCCTGGCTTCTTGCGTGGTTTTGTCCCTTGGGTTCGTCAAACTGTACATAGTGGCAGATGACATCTCTACAGTGTGGGCCCCCAAAAGTATCAGAGCAGAACTAGCAGTCCCGAAAGCCTTGCTCAGTAATTTAGTCTGCAAGTTCTCAGGTCCCGCTGAGTCAGTCCTGTCGGGAGCAGCACACTAGCACTATCTTACTGAACCCTGACAATACTGGGAAGTTGCTACTCTTAATGCCTTCATGTTCCAGATCAGCAAATGGAGGCTCAGAGAGGCCGGCTCTGTTAACTCACCTGGGGCTGTAGAAAAAGGAGCTGAAACAAGCCAGAACTGTAGCCCCGTGAGCATTAATGCCAGGGCCAGTCTCCTGTAGTGAAGGTGCTGCGCTGGGGGTGCCATGCGGGGGCCGGGAGGGTTGGGAAGGGGGTATGGGACTCTATACTATTTTTGCTACTTCCTGTAGGTCTACAATTAATTCAAAATTAATTTTTAAAATGGCAGATTTTACACTTGTATCAAGGTCTATTTGCTGTTGAAATCCAGTTTATCCACAGGTCCGCCTTCTTAGACCCCTTGCCCAGCATGAGAATGGTCTCTGTCCCACCGTCTCACGGTCGGCTATAGCTCAGTGTACTTAGGGACTAACATTTCTCCTGGCTTCTCAATGCCCTTCCTTACCGTGTCCTCCTGTCCCCCCTCAAATGCCCCCACCCTGACCTCAGGGAGGCAGAGAACCCCCCCTGGGAGGTCTCCTGGGAGTCTCTCAGTAAATGCTTTCTTGAGAAAAGAGATGGTCTGAGATTTTTATGGTTTTCATAATGAATTTGTAATGGCTGATGAGTGCATGGAGACGCACTGTGCATCTGAAAAGGAGACTGGCAGTGGGAAACATTTACTGGCTTACAGCATCCTATATAATAAAGAACTAATATGCTAATTAGACCAGATGGTGGAACGACCTTCTGGAACGACCTGCTGGAATGACCAGTGGGCGAGGCCAGTGAGCCTGTGCCGCCAGGCCAGCCATGATGGTCCCGGTGCCCCCGCTTCCGCAGAGGTGGCGGGAGAGGCGGTAGTGCAGGCCCGGTCTTGGTCCTGGCACCGAGCCTTCCACAGAGGCAGCTGTAGGAGAGCGGGTCTAAGCTGCAGTCAGACATCCCCCAAGGTCTCCCGGGCTGCCAGAGGGATGTCTGACTGCCAGCTTAGGCCCGATCCCTCGGGCAGTGGGCCTAAGCTGGCAGGTGGACATTCCCCAAGGGGTCCCAGACTGCAAGAGGGCGCAGGCCACGCTGAGGGACCCCCTGAATGCACAAATTTTTGTGCACCAGGACTCTTGTGTAAATATAAGCCACATTATTTGTGTAGCAGAAAAACGACTAGACTCAAATTCAGAAAACCTATCTTTTAAAGCCATATCTTCTGCTAACTTATGTGATCTCAGTTCCCTTTTTTAGGAAATTATTAAGTAGAGAATTATGTTCTACAAAAACTTCCATGCATAAATAATTTTGTCACATTCTGTGTAACAAAACTTCAAATCTGTATCTTTACTGAGTAAAAATTATTACTCTAAATTTGCTTGGTCTTATGACTGGAGAATCAAGCTCTAAAGAATATATTGGTAGATCTGTTAATTGGTTGATTAACTCAAATTATTTGAAATCTTTTTCTGTTTTAATAAAGATGTTTATAGCTACAAGTTTCCCTCTCAACACTGCTTTACCTAGTCTCTCATAAGCTTTGGTATGCTATGTCTTTGTTTTCATTCATCTCAAAGTATTTATGTTTTATTATGTCTTTTTGTCCTATTATTTAGGAATGTGTGGTTTAATTTCCATGTTTGCTAATTTCTCAAATTCTTTGTGTTATTTTTAATTCCAATCCATTTTAATTACTTCAGTAATTTTTAAGTTATTGAGGTTTGTTTTATGGCCCAGCTTATAGTCTATCTTGAGAGTGTCCATGTGTGCTCGAGAAGAGTATATCATGTTGTTGTTGGGTGGACTTTTCTATAGGTATCTGCTGAGTGTCTGTATGTGTCTGTAGGTGTCTGGTAGGTGTCTGTAGGTATCTGTAGGTGTCGGTAGATGTCTGTAGGTGTCTGTAGATGTCTGTAGGTGTCTGTAGGTGTCGGTAGATGTCTGTAGGTGTCTGTAGATGTCTGTAGGTGTCTGTAGGTGTCTGGTAGATGTCTGTAGGTGTCTGTAGGTGTCTGGTAGGTGTCTGTAGATGTCTGTAGGTGTCTGTAGATGTCTGTAGGTGTCTGTAGATGTCTGTAGGTGTCTGGTAGATGTCTGTAGGTGTCTGTAGGTGTCTGGTAGATGTCTGTAGATGTCTGTAGGTGTCTGTAGATGTCTGTAGGTGTCTGTAGGTGTCTGTAGATGTCTGTAGGTGTCTGTAGATGTCTGTAGGTGTCTGTAGATGTCTGTAGGTGTCTGTAGATGTCTGTAGGTGTCTGTAGGTGTCTGTAGATGTCTGTAGATGTCTGTAGGTGTCTGTAGGTGTCTGTAGGTGTCTGTAGATGTCTGTAGGTGTCTGTAGATGTCTGTAGGTGTCTGTAGGTGTCTGTAGATGTCTGTAGATGTCTGTAGGTGTCTGTAGGTGTCTGTAGGTGTCTGGTAGGTGTCTGTAGGTGTCTGGTAGGTGTCTGTAGGTGTATGGTAGGTGTCTGTAGGTGTCTGTAGGTGTCTGTAGGTGTCTGTAGGTGTCTGGTAGGTGTCTGTAGGTGTATGTAGGTGTCTGTAGATGTCTGTAGGTGTCTGTAGGTGTATGGTAGGTGTCTGGTAGATGTCTGTAGGTTCTATAGGTTTCTGGTAGAAGTCTGTAGGTATCTGTAGGTGTCTGGTAGATGTCTGTAGGTATCTATAGGTGTCTTGTAGATGTCTGTAGGTGTCTGTAGGTGTCTATAGGTGTCTGGTAGATATCTGTAGGTGTATGTAGGTGTTTGTAGGTGTCTGCTAGATGTCTATCTGTCCTTGATATTGCTTGTGTCTTCTATTTTCTTATTGATCTTCTGCCTAATTCTAGGCAGTATTGTTAGTGGTGTATTGAAGTCTCCAGCTATTGTTGAATTGTCTGTTTCTCTCGTCAGGGACCCTGTTTTGTAGGTAAAGACTTTCTTGAGACCAAAAAGAGCACTCTTGTTATGTACCTGCTTCCAGTACTTCATTCAGTTTTAAGATTTAAAAACTACACACTAATGGAAAAGCTTAGTTTTATAATGGGGCAGCTCTCTGGCACTAATAGAGGTGTTTAGGCCATATTTGCAGGCAAAGAGGAGTGAAGGGTGGTGGCTCATGTATTTTATTGTTGTGGCAGCCAGTAGAGTCCAACTGAGGGCAAACGGACATGACCTTCAGTAGCGGGTGACGGGGCTCTGACTTACCCGCTGTAAGTCAGTGTTTGACCTCTGTGCTTCACTGGCTCCATAGGCACGGACTAACCCAATGCAAACATGTTCCATGGGGAAAATATGCCCCCCCTTCTTTTTTTAGCAAATTAGAATAAAATGGAATTTTCTCGTTGTTCCTAAATCTATGGCTCTACTGCCCCTTCTATGTGTGGGCAAACTCCAGGTGCATCTGTCATACAGAAATTGCTTTTCTGCCCAAACACAGAAACGTGAAATAAACCAATTTGGGCACAAGTAGTATATGCTAGATTTACTTAGTGTCTATCAAGCGTCTTCCTACACTCGTGTATTAGGGCGAGTCCGGAGTTGGAATTCCCTGCCTCGGCACCGGTGCACACACAGCTCCCACGTGGACAATGGTGCTCCTTGCTGATGGTTTTTGCTAGCAGTATTATGGCCAAACATTGAATTTTTTTCCTTTGCAGCAGTATGTTAAATTTGTTCTAGACATATGTCAATGAGAAAGCAGGGGGTGGGGCAAACACACACACATATGTAAAAAGAGAATTCCTTACTGAATACATTTTTTAAAGGCATTTGTCTTTGATTTCTTTATTTCTTTAGCCATTTTGTTATCCTTAACCACATTTTGATGTTTATCAATGAGCAATGAAATCGTTTAGCCATGCTTTAAATTCACTCTGAGTGAAACATGGTTTTTCAGAGGAGATTGTACATGTTAGAGGCATTTTCCTTTTCTGTCATCTGGGAACATATGTCATAGGGTTGATGGTTGGTGGAGGAAGCCAAGAGGTTCTGTGTCTTAAGTTTCTCTGAGAAAGGAATTATTGTCTTTGTTATTTCTTTTTAACTTGTGGCCTCCCTACCTGCTGGGCTTCCCAACAGCCGACAGGTAACCACTCTAGCCCCGTACTGCTGCCAGCATTCTTGGTTCACAAATATGAAGTAAACAGAAAATCTTGCTAATTTGAGCCTAGTTGGAACCTTAACACTATAATGAAGAACTAATTTGAAAGCAGACAGACATATCTCACAAAATTAGAGCCAGCTTTTAAATGATCTTAAGGAATTGAGAGTAAGAATGGTGTTATGCAAGAGCGAGATGCTGACACATGGAGGAATAAAAGCTGAGAGAAGATTCCTCATGGAGCCTTTGCAATGACACAGTCTTACTTGGGTTGCCACCCAGGCTGATCTAAGTGTGGGGCTGATAATGTACCTTAGAGGACAGGTTTGTGGTTGAAATGCTCTTGATAGATTTTGACAAATTAAACAGTGGTAAAGATGTTTGGAAGTTAGCCACGTCTTTACCATTATTTATGTCAATGAACTAGAAATCATTGGTTAATTTGCAGTTCTTACAGTTTTATGATAACTGCTGTTGTTGTGCATTTAACCATGTGTGGCATCAACTCAGCGGGATGCATCTTATGTTGTCAGCTACCTTTTGACATCATAATAGATTTCAGTTGCCAAATCTTTCTCGACAGAATAAGATGTGGAAGAGCTGAACGGAATGTTTGGATCAGACCCAGACACAGACTGTATGGTGGCCTCTCCGAGATTAAAGAGCTCCGACGGCAGTGTGAGAGAAATGAGGCCCTGTTGATTTTTGTTTTTATTCTTATTGTTTGCCCTCACCCCATCCTAGCATCATGTCCTCCGTAGGCGCCTTCCATCGGGAATTTAAGGGAGCCTGTTGTTTGGTGTAGCACTCTGCATGATGACCAGATGGACTCTTCTGATCGCCGCGCCCTTTAGCTCTGACGCACCTGGGTGCCGCTTGTTGGGCTGGACCACGGTTCCATAGTCTTGTATTTTTCCTCATCATGCTTTAGCATTGGTTACATTATTCCACAGAAAATATTGGTATTCTCCTTGGGTGATTAAAGACCCTGTTGGAAGGGAATTTTGTAGCTACGATGTTTCTTTCCTCCCTCCCTTTTTTCTACTTTATTCAAAATGCCTCCTTAATAATTGTCCTCTTCTATAGCTATTATTCTGGACCTGCCAAAGAGGGAAGAGTGTTAGTGGACACCCTGCCTTTTTGTACATTTGTTCTTTGAGATTCTCTATTCTTACCTTTAAATGATTTATTTTTAGGCCCTCCATTCTATGTGTAACGTTTTTGTAGATCCCATTTTGACCTGTCAGCATCTTGCCTCCCGTTTCTCTAGGTCATTTGCTCTGCTTGTAAGCATTTTACGACCCCATTGGCCAGGCT
Organism: Eptesicus fuscus; assembly: GCF_027574615.1. Lineage (NCBI taxonomy): Eukaryota > Metazoa > Chordata > Mammalia > Chiroptera > Vespertilionidae > Eptesicus > Eptesicus fuscus. Next base: position 57,849,595 of record NC_072490.1, on the reverse strand, counting down.
TTCATCGTTCCATTTCATACACCTCCTTCAAGTCTCTTCAGAGGAGCTTCCTCCTCGTACTTCCGGTGAGCTCGGCAGTAGGGCAGGGTGAGGTGTTTGACCGAAGGGTCCCCAGTTCCTGCTCCCTCTCCTGTGGACTTCGGTCCTGTGTGTTAGGTGCCTTGTTTGGAGTTTCCATTTGGCAGGGACTCTGCTACTTAATGTTGCCATAGCCTTGCCTTCTCTCGACATCTAACAAATGTTAACAGTGATTAAAATGATCAGTTATCAATCCGTAGCCAGGAAGAGTTTATTAAGCTTTTCTAGCACAGCTCCGTTGCCCTTGAGAGGAAAGTTTCTTGTATCACAGAACAGCACTTTTAAATCAGATCCATGGACTTGTTGGGCTCCTGCTACTTAATGCTGTAAAAAGGTTTTACATTATCCATTTCCCATCTGGAAAGTGTATGCCCTTTGTCATTGCTTCAAGAAATAGCCAATATTCGTGTATTTGAGATAAATTCTAATAAATGCAGTTGTGTAATGTATTTGGGGGGGATAAGCATTCTTAACAACCATTCAAGTCAAGAAATCAAACTTTGCCAGCCCCCTAGAAGCCCCTCAGGTGCCATATTCCACTTCCAGTGCCTTCCAGAGGTAACCAGGGCTTTTATAGTAATCATTTCACTTGATTATTTTATTAGGTACATGTGCATCCATAGACACCATAATTTAGTACTGCCCATTTTGTGAAAGTTGACATGTCTTCTAAGTGTCTTAATGTACAAGTTTCTCTCTCTTCCTTTCTTCTCTTCGCGCTGCCCCTTCTGGAGAACCGGCCACTTGAGCTGTAGCTTCCGAGAGTCCGTCCCTTGCCTCTCACTCCTCTCCATTTCCTGCACCTCGGCGGCTGGGCTCAGAGGCTCACATTTAATCCCTTGGCAAGACTCTAAGTGATGGTGTGTTCTTTCATTCAGGAGGGACATACTCTCTTATTCTTTCTTTTTGTAGTGTTAACAGTCATTAATGCTCACTCCCTAGATTGATTAATTCACTGGGAGTTGCAAAATGATGATATTCTAATTCTATTGTATTAGCTTTTGTAATTTTCATCTATTCTTTGGTTACTCTGTGAAACTCTTCATGTAGAAATAAAAGATACCCGGGCCGGCGTGGCTCAGTGGTTGAGTGTCAACCTATAAACCCGGAGGTCACAGTTTGATTCCTGGTCAGGGCACATGCCCGGGTTGCAGGCTTGATCCTCAGCGAGGCAACAGATCAATGTTTCTCGCTCATCATTGATGTTTCTATCTCTCTCCCCCTTCCTCTCTGAAATCCATAAAAATTTATTTTAAAAAAAGAAAAAAGTTTGGCTCAGTGGATAGAGGGTTAGCCCGAGGACTGAAGGATACCTGGCTTGATTCAGGTTAAGGCCATGTACCTCGGTTGCAGGCTCAATCCCCGGTCCTGGTTGAGGTGTGTGCAGGAGGCAACCAATCGATGTGTCTCTCTCACATTGATGTTTCTCTCTCTGTGTCTCTCCCCCTCCCTTCCACTCTTTGTGAAAATCAGATCAATGGGAAAATATCCTCAGGTGAGGATTACCAAAGAAAAAGAAATAGAGGACAAATGCCTGGTTCTTTCCAACTGTCTACACTTTTTAAAACGAATTAATTGGTTTTATATCACCCTCTGAAAGCAACCAGTACATCTAATCTAATAATAGACAAATATGCAAATTGACCGCACCTTCGCTACACCTAAGCCACGCCCACCAGCCAAGCCACGCCCACCAACCAATCAGGACGAGTATGCAAATTGCCCCAGCAAAGATGGCGGCTGATTTGCATATCAAGACAGCATCGAAAGAAGCCAAGAGCTGCAAAGGGGAGTAAAGCTTCGAAGAAGCAAGCAAGCCAGGGGGGCGGGGGGAGGAGAAGGGAGGAGCGAAGTCAGGGCCGTGGGCGAAGGGAAACGAAGGCGGGCTGGAGGAGAAGGCGGGGCCGGCGGCAAGGGCGGAGCGGAGGCGGGGCCTGGGGCGAAGGGAAACGCGGGCAGGCTGGAGGAGAAGGCGGGGCGGGTGACAAGGGCGGGGTGGAGGCGGGGCCGGGGCCGAAGGGAAACGCGGGCGGGCTGGAGGAGAAGGCGGGGCCGGTGACAAGGGCGGGGCGGAGGCGGGGCCGGGGGCGGAGGCGGGGCCGGGGGCGGAGGCGGGGCCGGGGGCGAAGGGAAAAGCAGGCGGGCCGGAGGAGAAGGTGAGGCGGGCGGCAAGGGCGGGGCGGGGCGGGGCGGAGGCGGGCGACAATGGCGGAGCAAAGGGAAATGCGGGCGGGCTGGAGGAGAAGGTGAGGCGGGTGATAAAGGCGGAGCGGAGGCGGGGCCGGGGGCGAAGGGAAATGCGGGAGGGCCGGAGGAGAAGGCGAGGCGGGCGGCAAGGGAGGAACGGAGGCAGGGTAGAGTGCAGCAGGAAATCCCATTGCAGGAATTTTCCTGCAACGGGAAAGCTAGTCTATATATATAAAAGCCTAAGCAACTGGAACGACCAGAATGACTGGGCGCTATGATGCACACTGACCACCAGGGGGCAGACACTTAACACAGGAGCTACCCCCTGGTGGTCAGTGCGCTCCCACAGCCAACCTCTCCCAGCCGGCCAATTAATTAATAGAAATCAATTAATAGAACAGTAGACAGGCATGTAATTGCAATTTCCTCTGTCTGTTCAAATGTCCAATCCAATTTCTTCTTCACTTTTTTTTCCCCTCAAGAAAGTTGATTGACTCTGTTTGTTTAACGCCTACTGCAGTGGCTTTAAACCCACAGTAGTAACCTGCAGAGTCACACCTGTACACCTGAGGGCCTTATTCTGCATCTGTCCCCAGTAACATCAGACAGCCACCAAGAGGCCTCGTTCCTGCTCTCTGTGTGTAGACCTGGGAAATAAGTTGTTTTACGCAGCCTGTCCACAGGAGTCTCACAGCCACACTTGTGTTTCCAGTGAGCTCCTCACAGCATGCCCTCTGTACCTGGGATCTGCCATCCGCTGTCATTGCTGTCATCACAGCCAGTGTTTTCAGCTGCCGAATAGGTGAGTTATGAGTAAGTGAGTCACTGTGCTGGAATCCAGTGACTTGTCGGCTCCCTTCTTCTGTGACAGGACTACACAGTCTTTTCCTCCAACAATCACTGGCACTCACGTAAGGCATCCTGGTTAGTAGCCTTAAAGGCATATTCTACTTGGTAGAGCTGACCCTCCGGTGAAAAAATGATAAAGTGGTGGTCAAAGCCAGCGCTGGGACCAGGGACATGTTAGTGCGCCCACTGCTTCAAGCATGGTTTCTGGGCCCTAGCTTCCATAGCAGGTGCACCCAGTTTTCCTTATGCAGTAATCTTCCAGTTTTTACCATAGTGGTCTGAAAATATGCTGAACGTGATTTCAATTCTTGTAAATTTATTTAGACTTGTTCTGTGGCCTAGATTATGATCTCTTTTGGAAAATGTCCCATGTGCACTTGAGAAGAAAGTTTCCTGTTGCTGTTGGATGGAATCTTCTAACGTGTCATTTTAGGTCGATGCTTCCTTATTGATTTTCTGTCTGATGACCTATCCCTGCTGTAAGTTGGGTATTAAAGTCCCCTAGTATTTTTGTGATGCTGTCTATTTCTCCCTTTAGGACTGTTAATATTTGCTTTATATACTCAGGTGCTCCTATGTTGGGTGCATAAACATTATATCTTCTTCTGTGATTGACACTTTTTAGTATTATTTAACACTTTTCTTTGTCCTTTACTACCATCTTTGTGTTAAAGTTTATTTTGTCTGATATAAATATAGCTACTCTGGCTTTCTTTTGATTTCCATTCACATGAGATATCTTTTTCCATCCTTCACTTTCAGTATCTGTGTGTTCTTACATCTAAATTGAGTCTCTTGTAGGCAGCATATAGATGGGTTTTGTTTTTCTTCCTGTTCAGCCACTCTGTCTTTTGGTAGGCAAGTTTAATCCATTTACATTTAAAGAAATTATTGATAGTTATGTGCTTATGGTCATTTGTTGTGACATGTAATAGGGCTAGACTTTGTGAAAGAAAGTATCAGTGTCTGGTTGGATCATTTTTGCCAACTATTTCAACCATCACCACCAAGTGGGTTGCTGAGGTCACATTCTAGCTGTTCAGTCAGCATCAGGCTGATGTGCAGGTTGGCCACAGGTAAGGTTATTGAGTACCGAAATGAGCCACGTTGGCCATTCCAAACTATTGGAGTCTCCTGGGCAAAATGGAAGCTGCTGTAATTAGCAGTGGACAGAGGTAGACATTTCTTCCTCTCACACCCTCACCGCCCCACCACAGATTGTATTGAATACAAGTTTTATCCAGAATTCTGCCGGATGGACAGAGGGGTATTGGGAAGAAAGCCCAGAGAAGCCTACAATTTGTTTGTTTGAGGCCTGAAGCCCCTCTTCGCTGCACTCACATACTCCAGCGCTATCTCATATGGAAGGTTTACTTTGAGGAGCAAATAACACTATTTTGATGGCAGACTTGACCAACTTTCTAGTTGGAATGTGACAGGGTTCTTTCCTAGTACCAGGGAGCTCTCGGCCTCCAGTAGTTCTCAAGGCCTGAGGCTCTTAGATATTGACACACAATCTTTTCAGCTGTCATTTTTCTTGAATCTACTTATTTCACCAATGAAAAATAATTGTAAACGTTCTTAATGCTGGTGAGTAGACTTCCTGATGCAGTTTTAAATAACAATATTTGAAGTACTTGCAAGGCCTTCTCTCAAGAAGGATGGGGGGAGGTTCTGGGAGGACATTTCTTATTCAGAAAATTTTTTGCATCTTGGTCATAAAAATATAAACATATATGTGTAGCTGATTTGAAAGAGCTAATTATAATTAACAAAAGAGTGAGAGCTAGGTTAGAAGTACTTTGAGATGCCGGTATAATGTGTTATAAGTAAACACACTCATGCATACACACTCATGTCTCATAGAATTGAACTACTCTTTATAGGAAGTCATTTGCTCTGCTTATAACTTTGAGAAATTGAGTGGAGGTCAGATTTCAGTCAGTGGGTACATATTTAAACACTAGAGGCCTGGTGCATGAAAATTCATGCACTTGGGGGGAGTCCCTCAGCTCGGCCTGCACCCTCTCGCAGTCCGGGACCCCTCAGGGATGTCCACCTGCTGGCTTAGGCCCGCTCCCCAGGGGATTGGGCCTAAGCTGGCAGTCAGACATCCCTCTAGCAGCCCTGAAGCCCCCCGGGGATGGGGAGCGGGCCTAAGCCATCAGTCAGACATCCTTAGCACTGCCGCGGAGGCGAGATAGGCTCTTGCCACCGCCGCTGTGCTGGCCAGCCATGAGCTGGTTTCTGACTGAGTGGCGCTCCCCCTGTGGGAGCACACTGACCACCAGGGGGCAGCTCCTGCGTTGAGCGTCTGCCCCCTGGTGGTCAGTGTGTGTCATAGCGGCCGGTCGTTCCAGTTGTTCCACCTTAGGGTCAATTTGCATATTACCCTTTTATTATATAGGATGGTTCAGTTCTGTGGCAGCTGGGAGATCTGGTTCATCCCAAGAGTCATCCGCACCTCTCTCTATGAGTGACAGCATAGCTTCCTTCTTCCCTTTCATCTGTTCCTGCACTGATTTTTCAAAGCCATCCCTTCACAGCATTTCTGAAGCCATCCTTTGTTTTCTCACCTCTGGTTTGGTTTTTACCTCGTTTCTTCAACATGGCTCTCTTGTCTCTAACTTTGGGAGACAGTGTAGCATAGTGGTTGAGACATTGGCTTCTAGTATGGACAGTGGGTTCAAGTCTCCGATAAGCCATTTGTTATCTGTATGACTTGGACCTACTTACCTTGCTGGGCCTTACTTTCCTCATCTGTTAAATGAAAATAAGAACAGCGTAGAGCTGTGCCTTGTACACATAAAGTGTTGCTTTCTAATGACCCCTTCTCTTCCTCCTCTGCTCTTACTGGTTTGGTTTATCACCTCTTTCCACCTCCTTCTGTAGGTTCCTCCCGGTTTAGAACTCTTCCGGGCTCTCCTGCACCCGACAGCCTGGCACAGCCCATCTTTTCAAACTCCCACAGCCTTTGTTTTCTTACTTCCTCCCAACTCCTGGTGGGTTTAGGGGTTTACTTAAAACGTACCCTAATATTTACCCACCTAAGACATGCAGCTAGTGAGCATGAGCAGAAAGCCTTTCTAGCTTTCATTGCATTTCACTAGACAAACTGGGATCGTGTGCCCAATACCTGACCACAATCTCTCCCTCACTTCCTCCCATTACATTTTTCACAAACGCATTCTCCCTCCTGAGGAACTGCCATGGGTCTTGTGTGGGGCACCAGACACCATCCGCTCTGCCCCCACAGTCATTATTAAAACACTAGAGGCCTGCACCCTCTCATAGTCTGGGAACCCTTGGAGGATGTCTGACTGATGGCTTAGGCCTGCTTCCCGGACAGCCATTAGTTGGACATCCTTAGCGCTGCTGCGGAGGTGGGAGAGGCTGCTGCCACCGCAGCTGCGCTCACCAGTCATGAGCCTGGCTTTTGGCAGGGCCTGTGGGAGCACACTGACCATCAGGGGGCAGCTCCTGCATTGAGCATCTGCCCCCTGGTGGTCAGTGTGCGTCATAGCAACTGGTCGTTCTGCTGTTTGGTTGATTTGCATATTATCCTTTTATTATATAGGTCTGAAACCCAGGTTGCTACCATGCATTTTATTTTTTGCATCATTGAGAGATTTATTATAAATATTATTGGATTGTTGTTTTTCATCCATGTTTCTTTTTATGATTTTCACATGGATTTTTCAACCATTGGGTATGTATAGGACAACCCTTGTGAATGCCAACTCCTTCAATTGGCAGGCTCTCCTTGGCACGGGACACGGGTGAGGGTGACCCAGAGGAGAGGGTCCCATCTCACTGCCCTGAAGAAGAGGAGAGGGCATATTCCATGCACACTGGCCTCTTTCTAACGTGGCCAGACTGCTTAGTGCGCCACATCATAAAACAGTGTAATGAAAAGAGGATTGTTTTCCCTATTTGAACGCAAAAAACCAAGTGACACTGCCTCCCCAAAGAGTATTTCTGTTTTGCATACACTGAATTTAACACACCATATTTTGTCTTAAAGTGTTAAAACCCACCTGGTATCTGACACACAGAGAACTTATTTACCAGGTGTCCTGGTCTCTATTCCAACCCCGCACACATGTTTCATAAGAAATAATGCATTTTGTAGGAAATGTCTTTATCTGCACTTGGTGTAAAGGTTGCTTTAAGTCCTAGGCGAGTGTTGCTGGTCAAACTTAACTTAGACTGAAACTAGAGGTCAGAACTGTCATAGGAACTAAGAGGGCTTCTTCCTTGTTTTCTGGTGTTCAGGGTTCGAAGCCACAGGACGCAGCCTCAGGACTATTGTATTTGGTCTGCACAACATCCTATCTAATAAAGAGGGATTATGTTAATTGACCCTCACACCATCGCAAAATTGTGGTGCCCACAGCCAATAAGAAGGGAATATGCTAATTGACCACCCCACCCTGAAAGATGGCGGCACCCACAGCCAATAAAGAGGGAATATGCTAATTGACTGCCCCACCCTCCAAGATGGTGGCGCTCACAGCCACAAGATGGTGGTGCCCGGTCCCCTCAGCCCTGCTGGGGTTGTAGGTGCACAGTATGGCCAGGCCCACTCCCAGGCGGGTCCGGCTGCTCCGTGCACCTGCCTCTGGAGTCCCTCAGTCCCCTCATCCCCCCAGCCACCCAGGGCCGGCCCAAGATGCAGGCAAGCCTCTGATGGTGGCTGCCCAGCTGCCCGAGGCTCAGGTAGCTAGGGCCGGCCGAGGCTCAGGTAACCAGGGCCGGCTGAGGCTTGCGCTGCCGGCAGTGGCAGAGCAGAGGTGTGATGGGGTCACCTTACCCTGATCGTCGGGTCACCTCCCACCCCTGAGGGCTCCCGGACTGTGAGAGGGGGCAGGCCGGGCTGAGGGACCCCCTTCCAGTGCGTGAATTTTCATGCACTGGGCCTCTAGTTTTAAAATAATGTGTATTGGGTGCCAGCATTTAAATATGAGATTACACCTAACACAATTTCTGAAATTATTTTGTGAAAATTTGCAGCTACACTGGGTTCACATTCCCCAGTGGCTGGAGCCAGACAGTGGCTGCCCCCTTCAGCGGGGTCTGGCGATGCCCTCTCTTGGGCGCTGAGCTCCCCCTGTGCCCTCTGTCCTGTCCAGGCCTTGGGCTGCGCTCCCCCTGCGCCCTCTGTCCTGTCCAGGCCTTGGGCTGCGCTCCCCCTGCGCCCTCTGTCCTGTCCAGGCCTTGGGCTGCGCTCCCCCTGCGCCCTCTGTCCTGTCCAGGCAGGCCTGGGAGGGCTGCTGCTTGCCTTACGTTGCAAAGGAAAACCAAGACAGTGGCACCAGAGACTAAACAAAATGTTGAGTGTGTCTTTTTGAGGCTAATTTTAAGACAATATATGATTTTTTGGAAATCTGTATAATTTATGAAGTGTATATATACAACCTTAGGAATACAAATGTAATATATCCCTGTGTCCGTACTATGAGTTATTATAAACTTATGCAGCAGTTCTGCTCTTCCGACTGTCCGGCAGCCTCTCGCTCTAGTCCTCTCCCCTGTGACTGAGACATGGACGCCCAGACCCAGGTCGGACAATTCGCTCGAGGCCAGGCAGCCAGTGGCTCCATGAGAACAGGCACCCAGGGCTGCTGGCGAGCCTACAGAGGGGCACTGGTGTGCCTGTGGCGAGCCAGGCGGGAGCCCAGTGGAACGCGCTGTCGTGGCACTGTTCTGATAGGTTGGAGTCTAAGGGGAGCCTTTTCCTCTGTGGGGATTCTGCTGGCACTCGCTCTGCTCAGCCCTGGCTTCCCAGCAGACCTGGAGCCCTGCCCCTCCTGGCCCTGCCCTCCAGGCACCTCTGAAATGGCCCCTGGCCGTTTGGCCCTAGGACAGACTTGTCAGGCTGGATTCTGTTTTTCCTTCCCTGATGCTCAGATTCATTTCCAGGTCATGTTAATGATGTCTTAGAAACTTCTATTCTACCCAAACAGCATTCCCCTCCCTGCTGGGTCCTGGGTGGGGCCAGGCCCCAGGCGCTCCTGTGGGACCCGCAGGGTCAGCCAGCTTCACCGGGGCCCAGCTCTGGCTGTCTTCTGGCTTCAGCCCTGCTGCACGGCCGCCTTGGGAGCAGGGCTGAGGCCGGGCATGGGGCAGGGCATGGGGCAGCACCGGGGCCAGCGCAGTGGGCAGTGCCGGGGGCAGTGACCTGGACAGTGCAGTGGGCAGTGCCGGGGGCAGTGGCCCGCTCAGGGAGGCAGGCGCTGGCTCTGCACTTCCAGGCCGCCAGTCTGTGCGGCTCCAGTGTGGACAACAACCGGGCATGGCTCCTCGCGCTTGCCCTTGGCCGGTTCCTGCAGGAAGTCCTCACTCTCCTGTGGCTGGAGGCCTTTCCTGGACCCCACACCCCTCCAGGCTCCGCTCCACCGCCCCCTGAGGCCCTGGCAGCTATCACCATCGCAGCAAGAGCACCCCCCCCCCCCGCCCCCGGCCTGGACTCAGGTGTCTCTTGAGGAGCCCGTGCCTTTGCGCCTGGGGTTCGCCCCACCTGGCCCCCTTTCTGCTGCAGAGAAACAAAACGTACCTGTTCCTCAAGACGATGAGTTCCATAATGCGGTCCTGGGGCAGCCCGGGCTGTGAGCATCCCCACCCTCGCCTGTCCTCCTTCCAGACCAGAGCTGCTGGGAGGACCTTCCAGGGGGACAGGGTCCACACGTCCGAGATGGAGCCACACGTGAGCCAGGCAGCACGTGGGACCTTGAGCACTAGACATCTGACAATAAGGAACTTGATTTTTAGTTTCCATTTAACTTTAATTTAAAAAACCTAAGTGGTTTAATTAAAATATCCACCAATGACGACTGTTTTGGACAGCACAGACCTGGATGATGAGCTCCTGAATTCCAGTGGCACACAGTGGGGTCACTGACCATGGCTAAGTGACCGAATGCATAAGGTAGAAGCTGAACCAAAACAGCCTCTCCCCTGGTTCACACACTTCTCCACACGCAAGTGCAAGTCCTGCCAGGACAGACACGCCGCCTTGACTCTCAGATCTCCTTACCCCATTTAACAGACCAAGAAATTATTGAGGCTCAGAGAAGTTAAATGACTCAGCCAAGTCATAATTATGTAACATAAGATTCTTCAACTACCTTTAATTACATTGTAAACAACAAATTTCTTCTGATACTTTTGGTTCTGAGCTTCTGAGAAGGTGAGCCCCCAAGAGAATGTTCTGTGGCCCTTGTCATTCCACGCTTCCCGAGGATGGCTTTTCCTTTGGTCACTGATGTTTCATCATTCCTTGAGTCCTGGCTGTTGTTGGCTGGTACCAGGCGTGTTGTTTTACCACCATGGTGGAATCTGCCGGCCATGGGCGGTCACCGGTGTGCCCTGGCAGCCTGCCGACCCACCATGCAGGAGGCTGTGCGGCGTGGACATGGACATGCTGGCAGGGGTGTGTGATGAGACTGTGAAGTGAAGGGTAGCAGCCACAGGCCAGGAAAGGGAGTGGCATTAAGGCTCATTGAGGCCCTAATGTAAAAATGTCTTACAACCTGAAAGCTTTTTTCTTGTGCAGTTTACATCAGGGTACTGTTAGAAGGGGGAGGGTAATTGCATTTTTGGTGCAGAGGGAATCTCAATTCTTATTTATAAGAAGGCTATTTGATTAAATCCTTATAGCTTCCTTGTTCATTCTATGTTCTTTGCACTGTATTATGAACAATAAGATGATTTTACTTCAAGGGAGCATAAGATATTTTTCTTCAAATTAAATCTCAGTAATTCACATAAATATCAGCTGTGATAACGTTTTTATATCTTTAGAGTTGTGAACAAATACTATGCAGATACGACCTGCTTGACTTCACCTTGCTGATCACCTTTAGTGGGAAGAGGAAAGAAGATTATTTACTGAGAAGAGTTGATTTTATGAAGGAACCAAAGAATTGTTGGCATTAACTTTATCAGAATTAATCAATTTTACCTATTCAGGAAGGTATATTAGTGTTACACCTGTAATATATTGTATGCGAGTTATATCTAATTAAACAGTAAGAAACCAAGTAAGTAGATATATTCAGTGCCCTTAATAGAATGGGCGCCGGGTTCCCAGGAGAAACTGCTGATGAGAGGAGAGCTTGACATGCGGTGGAATCATTGCCGCGTTAGCACGAGCACTGTACGCGGGTGGAACAGGAACAGCGGAGATCTAAGGAGAGCTCAGAGCCTGGCTCTCGGAGGGCTTGGCGGTTGCGCCCAGCTTGTGGGACAGCGACTTCCCTGGAAGAGGGGCAGAGTGGCAGGGGCTGCTCTTGCAGTGTGCATGTGTGCGGTGTTTCTGCTGATGGTGGGATGGAAGTGAGGAGCAGGCAGCGGCCCTCCGAGTACCTTTGGACATTTCAACTTGGCTTTCTGGGCCGCAGGAAGCTAAGGGCATTTTAAGCAGGGGTGCGACTTGCATCTGGGAGGCATGCAACATTTGAGCATTCACATTCGTTTTCAGATGCATCCCAGGGTCAAAAATATCAAGATGTGGCGAGGGAAGCTATTCAGGAATTGAGAGAACTTAGTCAACTTGCATTTACCAGGGTCGTTCATCTTCTGCACGGGCATGTTGGAGGCGAGCCAGAGTCCCAGTGGGACACTGGAGCGAGGACCGTCCACCCAGCGCAGCCAGGGGCAGTGCGAAGAGGCAGAGCGCTGAGTGCCTCCTGGCAGAGCTCAGTGCCTGCTGGGGACCGGGGAGAAGGGAGGTCCGCGGCCTGTAGGCCCCTCTTTCCAGAAGTTTGTGAAAGGGACATGGGGCTAAGGCAAATGGGCTTATTTTGTTAGAAACAGAGATTAAGATCGTACCAGAATCTTTTACTGAAACCTTATTAAAAAAGTTAAATTTCAGAATGTTAGATGCCTTTCTAACAGCAAGTCGAGGCTTCTTGGAGGTGAGCAGAACAGCCTAGAGGGCGAGGCAGGCTGGGCTGTGCGGGCAGAAATCCCAAAGAGGAGCCCTGGCCAAGCACCCCACCTCGCCGTCTGTCTGTCCGCTCTGGACAAGTGGCTATTCACGTCCTCTGCCCACTTTTCAGGGGTTTTATGGTTTCACGACTTACATTTACATCTTTATCTATTTGCAGTATATTATTATTTTGAGTTTATTCCTGTGTATGATATAAGTTGGTGGTCTAGTTTCATTTTTTTTTTTGCATGTACCTGTCCAAATACCCTAAGAGCATTTATTGAAGAGACTGCTTTATTCCATTGTTTGCTCTTGTGCCCTTTGTCAAATATTAATTGAGCAGAATGGCTTGGGTCAGTTTCTGGGTTCTCTGTTCTGTTCCACTGATCTGTATTTCTGTTCTTGTGCCAGGACTGCTGTTTTTATTACAGTGGCTCTGCAGTATGGCTTGAAATCTGCTATTGTGATCCCTCCACCTTTGTTCTTCTTTCTCAAGGTTGCTGTGGCTGTTTCGGGTCTTTTTTGATTCCATATAAGTTTTTGGAGAATTTGTTCTAGGTCTGTGAAATATGCCATTGGCGTTTTGGTAGGGATTGCACTGAATCTATAGATTGCTCTGGGTAGTATGGACATTTTAATGATATTAAGAGACACCTAAAAAATGCTCAACATCACTAATCATTAGAGATGCAAATTAAAACGACAATGAGGTATCACCTCACACCTGCTAGAATGGCTATCATCAACAAATCAACAAACAAGTGCTGGTGAGGATGTGGAGAAAAAGGAACCCTAGTGCACTGTGGTGGGAATGCAGCCACTCTGGAAATCAGTATGGAGTTTCCTCAAAGAATTAAAAATGGAACGGCCATTTGGCCCAGTGATCCCACTTCTAGGAATATATCCTTAGAAACCCAAAATACCAATTAGAAAGAATGTATGCACCTCTATGTTTATTGCAGTGTTATTTACAACTAGAGGCCCGGTGCATGAAATTTGTGTACGGGGTGTGTGTGTGGGGGGGGAGGTGTCCCTCAGCCCAGCCTGCACCCTCTCCAATCTGGGACTCCTGGAGGGATGGAAAGTCGGACATCTCTCTCACAATCCAGGACTGCTGGCTCCCAACCGCTCTCCTGCCTGCCTGCCTGATTGCCCCTAACCACTTCTGCCTGCCAGCCTGATCACCCCCTATCCACTCCCCTGCCAGCCTGATAGATGCCTAACTGCGCCCCTGCCAGCCTGATTGCCCCTAACTGCCCTCCCCTGCCAGCCTGGTCACCCCTAACTGCCCTCCCCTGCTGGCCTGGTTGCCCCTAACTGCCCTCCCCTGCAGGCCTGGTTCCCCGCAACTGCCCTCCCCTGTAGGCCTGCCCGCCCCCCAACTGTCCTCCCCTACAGGCCTGGCCCCCCCAACTGCCCTCCCCTACAGGCCTGGTCACCTCCAACTGCCCTTCCCTGCAGACCTGGTCACCCCTACCTGCCCTCCCCTGCTGGCCTGGTCGTCCCCAACTGCCCTCCCCTGCAGGCCTGGTTGCTCCCAACTGCCCTCCCCTGCAGGCCTGGTTGCTTCCAACTGCCCTCCCCTGCAGGCCTGGTTGCCCCCAACTGCCCTCCCCTGCAGGCCTGGTCCCTCCCAACTGCCTTCCCCTGCTGGCCTGATTGCCCACAACTGCCCTCTCCTGCCAGCCATCTTGTGGTGGCCATCTTGTTTACATGGGGGCAGCCATCTTTGACCACATGGGGCGGCCATCTTGTGTGTTGGAGTGATGGTCAATTTGCATGTTACTCTTTTATTAGATAGGATAGCTAAGATCTGGAAACTGCCCAAGTGCCCATCAGTAGATGCATGAATAAAAAAGCTGTGGTACATCTACACAATGGAATACTATGCACCTGTAACAAAGAAGGATGTCTTGCCCAGCCTGTGTGGCTCAGTGGTTGAGCATTGACCTATGAGGTCACGGTTCGATTCTCGGTGAGGACACATGCCTGGGTGGCTGGCTCAATCCCTAGTTGGAGGTGTACAGGAGGCGGCTTATAGATGATTCTCTCTCATCATTGATATTTTTATTTCTCTCTCCCTCTCCCTTCCTCTCTCTAAAATCAATAATAAAAAATAAAAACTTAAAAAAAAGAAGGTTCTCGTACCCTTTGAGTCAGCATGGAGGAGCCTGGAGAGTATTATGTTAAGCAAAATAAGCCAGTTAGAGAAAGGCAAGTATCACATGATCTCACTCATACGTGGAATCTAATAAACAAAATAAACTGAACAAAATAAAATGAACAAAAAAGATCCAGAGAGATGGAAGCATGCAGGGGGTGGGGGGAGATTAAACAAAGAACTTACATGCATATATGCATAACCATGTTCACAGACAACAGTGCAGGGAAGGCCTGGGGAGGGGCGGGAGCAGGGTGAAGGGGTCCGTAGGGGGAAAGGGACATCTTTACTTTCAACAGTAAAGATAAGTTTAAAAAGCAACAACAATCAGCTCCCTGGGCCTGCTGCTCTGGGGCTTTGGTACAATAGAGTCCGCTCCGCAGACACAGCTCGGACAGCTGACCGTGGTGGGTGTGAAGCGTGCGGTTACTGGAAGTGAACGTGCTGGACACATTTCCATGGAAATGTGACGGTCAGCTGAGCCCGAGGCCTGCCTTGGCCCCGGACACTGCGCCCCCGCCGTCCCCGCCCCCCCGCCCCCCCCACTAAGAAACCCATTGTCAGTGCTGCTGCCCTCGCGGGTTCCACGTAACCGTCCTTTTTGTGCAAGTCCTCGCACCCCTTTCCTGGGAGCACACACCTTCACGCCCGGAACCACGCTGGTTTCTGGTGTGTATTGTCCTAGGAAGTGAGGGGTGGGAGGGAAAACCGCCCCCTGTGTGCTCTGAGGAGGTTTTCCTCGGGCTTCTTGACCTCTTCACCGTGGTGTGTCTTCAGTTTCCCTTTAACTGAACCGTTTTCTGCATTAGCTCTGTTCTGTTACCAACAAAACCGTCCGATCGGGCAGCACGTGCCAGGGCGGCAGGGCCCGCGGCCTCTCCTGCATCAGCGCAGGCTCCCTGTAAACGGGAAGTTTATTTGCTTTTCTGAGGGTGTGCTAAGTGAGGCTGCAGTTAGAGTGGGATGGCCTTCTAGCACTTAGGGCTGCATTTATTAAATAAATTTGTTCTCCTACTCAAGTGTTAAGTATGTATTATGAAACCTCTAAGCCAATTTCGGTGATTGCAATGTGCAAATATTTTTTAAATTATGTAATTAAGTAGGACTTGGCCTCCAAAGTCCACCAAAGTAATTTGTTAATTAATCGTCTGATTTAATTGCGTGTTATTGCCATGTGTTGGGGGCAGTGGGAGCACCCCTGCAGGGGAGCCCGGCCAGGCCGGAGGGCAGGGCCTCTCCCAGGCCCCACCCAGCCGTGTGGGGCCGTGTTGACCAGCAGCACACCACTTCTCTCTCTCCCCAAACTCTGTTTTCATGGCTCTTTTGATTTTAAGGAAAAAGAAAAAAAATTCTCACTGGGTAGAATGATTTGTAATCCGTTCTCTCCATTACTACATTATTGAAAAGGAATCATTTTCTTTTTGGCTGTGCCCGGGCACAGGCTTACAGAGCGTGTGTCTGGGTCCGTGTGCGGCGGGAGCCGTGGCTGGAGCCGCCGCGTCTGTTTCCTAGAAATGTCACTTAAAGGCATTGTGGTTTCAGAGCAGCAGCTGTGACTGAAAAGTATGTAAACTAAGCTGTTCTTGCTCATATCATTTTTATATTCTTATGTCAGACCAGAAGGCTGCTTTAAATTTATTTTTCATTGTGTATTAGTTCTAGAGCCCAATTTTTTTCCTTCCTTGGGAACATATGTTCTTTGGGACGTGTGATACTCAAGCACTTCAAAAATACTAATTGTAGGTAAAATAACAATGCTGGTAAAACAGTTTCTTCTTTGAGCATTATATTTAGGAGATGATTAATTTTAAAAATTAACTCTCGCAAAGTACAATTTGGGGGCCTAGCATCTGTGTTTTAGGAAACTAAATAATTCATGCCCACGGTACTAAGTCACATGAAAGGCAGTAACTTTTAGCAGCCCAAATAGCTTTCCCAAAAGGAAAATATTTTTTGTTACTGTTAAATATAGTTTATGTTGCTACTTTAGAACTTTCCTTTCCAGTGGGCCATTTACTTAAATCCTTAGTTAATATTTCTGTATAGAAACGCCTTTGTCTCCAGGGCTCGCCTTTGCAAATTCCCATTTAATATGCGGTTTTGGGTAAGTATTTATTCAGACCGTGTGGTACCCCACACCTGATCGAGTGACCTATGGCGTCATGTGAGCCAGCACCACGTTTGAATGGCTTTTGAGTAATGGTGGCATCGGCGGGCGGAGGTGGGGGAATGATAACGGGAAACTCGCCCCTTTCCTGGGCACGTCGGTGTGTGTGAGGGTGCAGCGCTGCTGTGTGTCTGGAACACTGGGCAGAGAAGCATTCCTGTTCCTGAAGAGTTGTGAAAGTGGAGTAGAAAGTATGAGCTATAGAAATTTCCATGGCAAATATGATCTGACTAGTGGCCCTGCCCACGACTCCCTGTGCGAGGAGCTCTCTGCCGCACTGTAGCTCGCTGCCCCGCCCTCCCTGCTGATGGGTCGTTACCATCACGGCATAACGACCATTTGCGTATTTCCTCTTTATTATATGGGATAGGATCACACGTGTTGGTAGTTTCCCTGGAGCTCAGGGTCTCACTTTGGGAGTGTTTCACAATGATGCATTTCTTTCCAAGCCTTTGAAAACACATGTAACCCGAGCAGTTTGCCCTGAGATTCCACAATCTGCCTCGTGAGCACAGGCCTCCGTGTGGATGCCGCAGGTGAGGGAAGTGCCTTGAAGAGGAAGGCGGCCCCTCGGAGTGGCACTCTGCTGCCACAGCCTGTCTCTCTGTGCCCTGTGGGGCTTCCTCCAGGGCACATGCTGGCGCAGTGCATCAGTGCACAATGGCCTTGGAAAAGGGCCGCTCAGAGCATCGGTGATGGGTACAGCTCAGGCATTGGCATCCAGGATGGACACCGGGCAATCCGCTGTACCTTGGAGGATTCTGGGAAGTTCAGGGTGGTGGCCAAATGTGTATTCAGATAGCTTGGGGGCAGGGCCGATTCCCAGCCAGAGCACAAGTGTATCAATCGACCCGCTCAGTCAGGCGACCGCTGGGTCCGCTGGACATCTTCCCTGCGAGCCGCTCCTTGTCCCCCTGGGACCGAGCCTGGAGCCTGGAAGGGGCTTAGCAGGTCCTGGCACACTTGCTGGAACGGGAGAGGGACAGAGACTCCTGCCTTCCACCTCCCCTTGCTCCTTAGCTGAGGTGGGAAATATCCCCATGCCCACTGACTTCACACCAGAGTTGGCTAAAGGAATGTTCTTGATGTTCTGAAGAATGAAGCTGAGAGGAGGTGGTGAGGTGCCTGAGTGCTTCTGGGTGAGGACTCCAGCTTCAGGGACAAGACTGGTTCCGGCCACCACGCTTTCTAGCGGTTGCTTTTCCTCCTTTGCCGGCTTCGGAGGCCTTGTCCCTGCTCCCATCCGCACCCGGGCGGCCTCGGTCACGGCCGTCCCTCCCCCGCGGATGTACCTTTCAGCTCTGACAGGTGTTTGTTCTCGCCTCGTCCGAGATCTTTCCCACCTGAGCCTCACTCCTTCCACTTAAAAGTCTGGGTCATACGGCTGGTGCAGGGGAAATCTGCACTGTGGTCGTGAAGACACAATACCCCTCACTTGATCCCCTGTCTATTTTGGGGGGACATCCTTGTCTTCTCTCACTGGTAAAACTTGGTCAGGGATGTTCTGGTAAAATGAATCTGCCACTTCATATCTGAATGAGGTTTGCGCTTTCCTGTTGTGGTGATGATGATGATGGTTGTTTCTGACGCTGATAAAGCGAGGCGGGGGCTCATAAAGATTGCTCCATGGAAGTGCCTTCGCAGTGACACAGAGCCTGCTTCATATGAAGAGACGTGCTTCGCTGTGGACAATGTGGGACTTCTTTGCCGGGGCCAGGTGTGGATGAGTTCACTGGACCTTTCGCCCAGCCGTATTCCCGCGTGTAATTCTTCCAAACAAGCTGCGTGAAACAGGATCTGTGCAGACTTGAAACCCGGGAACTGCACGGGGCCGGGTTCCGGCCGGTGTCCTCTGCCTTCGGTGAGCGTGTCCCCAAAGTCCTTCTTGGTCATCGCGGTCAAGCAGCTGGCACGAGGCGTGGATTGTAGCTCCTTGTAGGTAATGGCTTTCCCTCCACGGAGGTAGGTGAGACCACAACCCTAGGCCTACATTCCGCAGCTCACAGAGAGGGAAATGGGGCTTGGGTTTTTAGACTCTGTTCCTAAGCAGGTTACAGTCTGAGGCCGTCTCTCCCCCGCCCGCCGGTCCGCAGGGGCTGGGAAGGCGGGGCGTGGCCCTGTTCCTGGCGGTGTCTCCTGCACGCACGTGTGCCAGGCCAGGCCCTTCTCTAACACTTTTTGTGTTAGGGCATTATTCCTCAAAAGCACAGTGCGCACAGGAGTGAACCCATATTATGGATGAGCACACGGGACAGCGCGCAGGGAGCTTGCCTCAGGCCAGCGGGCGCAGAGCTGAGGGCTGAACTCGGGCACTTGAATCTCTGGGTGTGAACTGGGCCGAAGGGCGCCGAGCCGTGCTGTGCTCCCGCAGGGCGGCCTCGGGAGCGTCAGGAAACAAGGATATTCATCCTGCACACCCTCGCCTTGCCTCCCTCCCCCTCCGCCCCGATCTAAAACTGTTCTGTTTTGGTGGTTTTCACATTGTAGCCTGTTGGCAGCTAAGCACGGGATGTCAATCACTTGCATCTTACAGCTTCTCCCTCCATCAGCTGGAACTTGAACTGACTGTGGAAAGGCATTTTCCACTTGGAAAGTAATTCCAGAAAGCAGGAACCAGATCGGGGGTAGATGGGGGTGGTCTGGGACTGCCTCCCTGGGGTCAGCGGTTCCTTCCAGGGGGCCTGGAAGCCCAGCCGTCCACTGTGGGCACGTGCTCCTTTCGGCAGCTTACGCTCCCCGGGAGCTGGCCCCCTGCAGCCCTGCTGCTCCCCTGACAGAAGGGAGGACCCGGCCAGGCTCCCAGGGCACCTCTGAGCTGTGCCCTTGGAGAGGGCACGTGGACGAGTCCACGCCCTCTGCACTTCCGCTCTCCTGTCTTAGGAGCTTGAACCTGCTGCCCTGGGGGTGGCAGCATCTTCCAACAGCCGTGCCAGGCTTCTCCCGGGCTGGGCTTTCGGCAGAGCGCTGTGGTCAGAGGCGCACAGGGCGCCGGCCTCACTGTGGCATAGCACCTTGTGAGTGCCAGGGGTCCATCCAGTCGAGAGCCGGAGGCGGGCCCACCGCTCCCACAGGACCGGGCGTTGCTGGCGGCAGTGAGCGGAGCAGCGCTCCCGGGGTCCCTGGCGCGGGGCGGGGTGAGTGTAGAAGGAGCCGCGGTCTGCGAACGGAGGGACGTCAGGAAGGGAGGCCGGGGAACGGAAACGGGGACGGTGCCAGGAAAGGCTGTGTCATCATTTGTCTTTTCTCTGGGGCCAAAAGGTAAGTTCCTACTTTCAGGTCCCTCGCAAGCACGGTGGGCACCTGGCTGCCAAGTGTTGCCGTGTGAGGACGGAGGAAGTCGGGGCGCGGTGAACGCTGGGAGGCATGTTTTCAGGGGAGGCCTGTCAGGTCTTCCGAGTGTGCTGGCGAGGGAAGGTACCTTTCCCCGCCGTGTGCCCACAGGGAAGCTAACCGGGCCGCGGGCCGTCTTTTCTGTGCGCATCCGGAGGGTGCGCCACACACGTCCGTGGGGCGGGAGGAGCTGGACCTCAGCTCACAGGCTCCTTGTGCTCCTCGCTCCACGTTAGTTACTGGGCAGCTGCGTGCTCTGTGCTGGGACACAGCACGGCAGGTGAAGGTCTTGCCTTCATGGAGTTTATATTCTGATCTCTTGTTCCAGACTGAGCTGCACAGTCAAATTAATGGGACAGGTCTCACCTGTGGCCTAAACGTTCCCAGGAAAACAACAGAATCAGTTTAGCTGCGGGTCGGAGCTGCCAGGAGCCAGATGTGCCCCCAGGAAGAATGTCTGAGGGCTGCCCTCGCCAGCGCCTAGCCTCGCCTGGTGGGCGGCCGTGAGCCGCCTCTGGCAGACGCGGGGCTCAAACAGCCAGCCGAGTCCTCACCCACCGCTGCGTTCGCTGTGTGTGGCCCAGGGGTGCTGCCGCTGTCCCTGCCAGAGCCCCTGTGGTCCGGGCAGAACCACCCAGAAGGGACCCAGAAACCAGCCCCTGGAGAACCTGGGCAGGCCTCCTCGTCCCGGGACATGGGGGCTGTGGGGGAGGTGGGCAGCCCTTGTCAGCAAGAATTCTGCAGAAGTACACCAGACATGCACGTCCTCACCAACCCGCCCCCCCCACACACACACACACACACACACACACACACACACACACACACACCGCCTTGCTCCTCTGCTTCCCACTGAGAGGCCATGGGACACAGGGCTGCCTCTGCGCTCCCGCAGAGAAAGTTGGGCCGCCTTATCCAGAGATTCCATGAAAAGCCTTCATCTTCACCTTTGAAAGCAGCTGTGTACCCACAGACATGCCCTAACACTCAAACACCCATCTGCCGCCCCAAATAAGATGCACGTGGACGATTTTTATAAACTGTGGAGTGTCTGGCTTAGCGTACCAGGCAGGCTCAGCTACACGCAGGAGAATGATGGGTTGGTCCTCCGCGGTCCAGCAAGCCTCTCCGGCCACGGGAGCGGCTCGGTGATGGTCTGCGGGGCGAGCTGTGCGGAGCCGTCCCTGGCGCACCTGCGGGCCAGGCCGGACTGGAATGAGTGCAGCTGCTTCAGGTGATGCTCGGGGGAGACAACCCACAGCTTCGCGCAAAGAAGGAAAGGGTCAAATGGAGGAATTAGGGTCCTTTTTTTATGTCCACATATAATCTCTGGCTATAACAGAAAACACATAACGGTAGAGATTAAGGTTGTGAAGGGGTTTCTCTTGAGCCTGAGCAGATACATTCTGTGGGGACCTCACATCACAGGAGGTCCTCAGAGGGTCTCAGGGAGGTCCCATTCTGAGTGATAACAGCAAAAACCGAGTCCTTGACGTGGAGAAAAAAATGAACACACCAGTTGATGTGTAAAAGGCAGCCTTGGCCTTCTCAGGGCATTGTGTGGATTTGCCGTGCAGGAAACCGACGTGAAGCCGTTCGGTGCTGTGGCTTGGTGTGGGCCGGCCAGGGGGGTGAGAGGGCACTGGCCCAGCCTGCGGACAGCCAGATGGCCACAGGACACAGCTTTGGTGTTCTTGTCTGCTTCTGAAAGCAGTTGCAGAATTTTGCCCTTGGCGATATTTTCTTCGCGCTTGTATGTTCTGCTACGAATTTACTTTTGTCAGAGTGCTTTGAAAGAAAAGCCTTGCTCTAAAAATTTATTTTTTACTTAAGTTATAAACTTGTGAAGTCAACAGTGTGTTCATAAAAATATTTCTTAAATGTTAAATATGTTAGTGAATGGTGGGAGGATCAGCTTTTCTTTTTTCTTAACACAGTGATTTCGACCATATTTTACAGCAGTTCACGGAGAGAGTTTTGCAATATTATGAATGTTGCATTGATGATGTGTGAACGGATGGACAGACAGACAGAGCAGACATGCTGTTATTCCTGTAGTAATGAAGCTTATCTGATGAGAGCTTTAACTTTCTGTTACTTACAGCCCCGTCTCGGGTTGTGGTTTCCCTGTTGTGTTTAACAGCACATCTGACTTGGTGATATTTAAGTGAAGTGAGAGTCCTTTTGGGTAGGTTGGTGGGTTTTTGCCTGCATGTTTGGTTGGCATTTATTAGAACTATTTATTACACCACCATTGAAATTTACATTTCTTTCCTACTAAAAGCAAATCACATTTTGTGATCACCGTGGCAAAAGCTATTTAAGATGTCCTAACTGCTTATAAGGGATAATATTTTATCACTGAATGCTTCTAATAGGAATTGCTTTGGAGCTCTTTTTCCCCTTTGATAGAATGCTTCCGAATAATTTAATGTCCTTTTTACAGCCTCTCCCCCTCTCTTTCTCGCTCTCTCTCTCTCTCCTCAAACAAGAGAAGAGCACAGAAGTGGGGTCCTTGGGCAATGGTCTCTCCTCCCACTGTGCACAGATTTCCAGTTTTGCTTGGAACCTGCATTCCTGGTGAGAAAACAGGAAGCTAAGTCCTAACCTTTTTGAAATCTCTGCCGGCTTAGTCACACGTCTGAGGCAACTCCTTCCAATAATGAGGCCGTTGTGTGCATCATCTCTGATCAGCTCTTGAATGTTTTAGTGAGTCTATCTTACACGTTATACGAGATAATCGGCAGACTTAGAAGGTCCCCATCTGGACTGGAGAGTTCTTTTACTGAGAGATGTTTTGCCTTTTTGAGATAGCTCTCGCGTTTCATCATCTGTTCCGCTGAGATGAAGTGCGTATGAAAAGTCAGTGACTCTCGATCCATCTGCTGTTATTATTTTCCACTGATAATTGGCTCGAACAATGAAATGTCTGTGTCTGCAGCCTTTGAAACTGTACACCCTGTTTATTTTCTGGAGGTCTCACTGCAGCCACCCCCTCTTCAGACTCGGGAGCTGGCACCGAGCGCTGCCTGGTGAGGGCCGCAGCTCTGACCGGCCGCGGTGCTGGGGCGCAGGGAGTGCGTGTCCTCCCAGGTCGGTGGCATTTGCTGCTGCACCCAGCACGCATGCACAGCCGCTTCCTGGACCACAGTGCTGCATCCCTTGCCTGGACGGTCGTCTTTATTTCCCTGTCCTCATTGAAATATTAATTTAGAGTGCAGTATCTCATGGATCCCTGTGGCATCAGATACCACGTGTAATTGTGTAATATATTCGGTTGCATCCAGGTTTGCACAACGCAGAGCATTCCTGTGGGATTCCTCTAGCAGCGCCCCATCAGTTTGCTCTGCCGGGGAGCTGAGCTGAGCTGAGCGGGAAGCCCGCCGCCTGCCAGGCCCGCCCCGCCTCCCGCAGAGGCCCCTTGTCCAGGGGCAGGTGATCACACGTATTTCTGTGGTTATTTGCATCAGGTTAGTCACTGTCGTCGATGGAAGTAGGTTATCTAACACCTTATTGGAAGGTCATTTCAAGACAAAATAGTGAACAGAATAAGGTATCTTTAGTTTCTGTGGGAACCTCTCTTAGAGAACCTGTGTTTGATTCTTTGGGGCTTTAAGAATCTTTTTAATTTTGTTTCTTGTGTCCTCATGTTATGCCATGATATATGTTTGAAATGGGCTTTTTGTTTGTTTGTAATTTTTAAAAAACTTGTCAGCATTGTTCTTTCACTTTTGTGATAAATTGCTGTAGCCAGAAAATGGTATTGTAGTATCAACCCAATACAACTCGCCTTTGAACTTGATGCCACCTGTTTCCCTGGAGAGACCGTGGCGCCCTCTCCGAGGCCTGGTGGACCCCCTTTCTGACCCAGTCCAGCAGACACAGCCTGTGGGACCCCAGTCCTCGGAGATCACACAGCAGGCGGAACCCGCTGAACACAATCTTATTTACTAGTACGTTTCCGCCGAAATCATTCAAACTGCCCAGAATTATTAATAAGTAAGTTACTAGGCAGTAGAGTTGGGTGAGTGTGAGCTGACCTCTCACTGAGGAGGCGGGGGATCCTAGCACTGCGTGTTTTCCTCGTGCTTAAGTCCCGGTGTCCAAGGACAGGTCACGTGAGGAGTGGCGTGCTCCCTGCCGCAGGGGCGAGAATCGTTCACTGGGGTCACGTTATGTGACTGAAATGGTCGCCGGCGAGGCCGCGCAGCTGGAAGCGAGCGTCCTCTCACACATGCGTGATGTTTGTAAGCGAGCGGGCGTGATCCTGGATGGATGGCTTTTGAAAGGCAGGCATTTGGGATGTATTTTTGAACAACTCAAATTATTTTCCTTAGATCATTAGTGAACTAAGGAGTGTAAAATAGCATTTTCTGTTTATTTTCTTTAATTAGATATGTGTGACTATTATATGTGTGAGTGCATGCACATGAATGTGTCTGGATTTTATATATGTATGTCTTTCACATTATAAAATAGGCCTTTTTATAGACTCGCGAGGACTGGTTTGCAGTGTGTCAAAGCAGAGAAACAAGATGTATACATCTGCCTTAAACTGTGGCTGACCCCTCTCTGGGAGGGAGCGGGCTCCTCGGGCAGCCGGTACTGGCTGCAGTGGCTGGGGGCACAGCAGCACCGGACCTGCCCCCGCCCTCCCGGGGTCAGTTCTTCACTGCTAATGAACGCGATCCCTTTTAATTGTTACCATAGCAGCATAACGTTTAACTGACTCCTGTTAGTCCTTGTCCCCGGAGCTGCCGAGTCTCCGGTCAGAGACAGGACAGGTAGAAGCCCGGCGGGCCTCTGACTGCGCCAGTTACTCATTTGCCGAGTGTTTGTGTTTATGCAAAGGGCCTCTTCCTGCATCGACTCTAGAGTCAGGCAGTGGCTTTGTTGTGTTTAGCCCACATACCTCCAGTCCTGGCTCCCTCCCCGCCAGAGCCCCGCAGCCCTGGCTCCCACAGCCTGCAGTTCCTCCCTCACAAACTCACAACTTTCCTCCGGGCCCACAGCCGCCCCTCGCCATGAGCCGGTAAGTGTGTGGGAGCCCGCTGGTACTTTTGTTTCGTTTTACAAATGTTGAGAGGTGACTTTGCTGCTTCTCTGGCGCCTCCCCACAGACAGCATGGGCTCCTGGCCGGGCCACTGGGGCCCTGGCATGGACAAGCGCAGGTGCCTCTAGGATGGGCTGAGCTCCCGACGGGAGGGGCTCCTGGGAACCTAGGGGCGTGGGGCAGAAAGAGGAGAGAGAACAGCTTTATTATTCTTTGTATCCACAAATCCTGTTTTGTCACTGTCCTGGAGAGAATGCTGCCATTGTTTGCTAAGGCTTCAAACAGGAGAGTGAAGAGTGGGGAGGCTGCTGGCGCAGGGCCGCGGGCAGGGCTGCGCCCAGGAAGGCGGCTGCGTGCCCCTGGCCTGGGCTCCTGGGTGTTAATAGCCCCGCGCTGGAGGCTGGGCCGCCGCCGAGGCGGGAGGGAAGGAAGCCTGGTCCTGCGGAGCTCCCTTCTCAGCTGCGCGGCCCGGCCCGGCCCGGCCCGGGGAAGCGGGTGCTCCAGGAATTTGGATCTTGAGCTGTTGGTTTTACTGGGTCTGACCTGTACTTTCTTGTCATTGTTGTTGTTTTTGTTTGTTTGTTTTGTCCCGGTGCTTTCTTTAGAAATCACCATATTCAGGGGCTAATCCAGTGTTTTTTAAACTGAATTTTAAAAAAAAGACTCAGAACTTGATGCACTGGGATCGTGCTGAGGAGTGAGGGTAGTTCTGCTTCCCTTTAGAATGTTACGCCTTCAGAAATGAATTGCCACAGAGAAAGCCAGGCCACAGCAGGAGGGCTGTCCTCTGTGAAGACAGTTCAGGGTGAGGATGGTGCCGGGTCGCAGGGAGCACTGAGCCAGCTCACTGGCCCAGGTCTGAGTTACTCTTCTCAACAGAAGAGTGTGCTGTTCCCCCGTAGGTGGGAACTGAAGGATTCAAATAACATTTTATCAACCTGATTACAATATGTAGGGACTTGGGTCTTCTTGGGTACAAATCACTTTAAAGACTTAGAAACGTTTATTAACAGTGAGGCTGCTGAAGGTTTTTAATAATAAAATTACAAATACCCCATCTAATTGTAAGTATGTGACTTTTACACTCAGCTTTGAAGGGAAATACTTTTTTATGAGGAAAAGTAACTGTCAGTGCACCTTCTGTGATTAGTGCCATTGTATTCTTAAATTTTGATTGATAGAGATAATAGTTTTCACTTAAAAATACAGACAGGTACTTAACTTTCCATGACAATAGCTATTTGCATTTCTTTTATCTTTTTGTTTAAGGTTTGTGGGGGTTGGGATGGATTTGATTATTAACTCTTATTGCTCACTAGAGGTAAATTTAAAACAAAGGCTTTGTTAGTGCTTCAAAGAGAAAGCAGCAAATATTGTTTTTAGATTTCAACACTTAAAGGCTGTTAGAGGATACTATAAACTATTTTCACATGGCCATGCCCAGGGTTTACATTCTCTACACAGAGTGGTTTTCTGAATGAAGTGGGCCCGTGTGGACTTGCTGGGCCTGCCAGCTGGAGGCTGCCCTGACCTGCGCTGCCTGTTCCCGAGGCTCACTGACAGGATTTTAGGTCTTCCTGTAGATGGACCCAAAGCTAGGTGAGGCCGAGGCTGAGGGGAAAGGAAGTCAGATGTTCTTGCTGCACCGGGAGGGGGCCAAGGGGGGGTGGTTCTAGGTGGTAGATTTCTTTGGTAGTGAGAACGCAGGGATGAGGCATGTCCTAACTGTAAACCAGCCAGCCCCCTCCCTCCCAGCGGCCTGAGCTGCAAGGGTTCCTTGTCAATTCTTTTTTTTTTTCTTAACAAATTTTTGCAGATTTCAGAGAGGAAGAGACAGGGAGAGATTGATAGAAACATTAATGATGAGAGAGAATCATTGATCGGCTGCCTCCTGCATGCCCCCACAGAGGATCTAGCCCGCAATCTGGGCATGTCCTTTTACCAGAATTGAACCCGGGACCCTACAGACCGCAGGCTGATGCTCTATCCATTGAGCAACACCAGCCAAGCTCCTTGCCATTTCTTTGCTTTTCAGTCTCCTTCCTTCCTTCTCCTTTTTTCCCTATTTTGCTCTCCCTGTTTCTTCTCCTTTTTCTTTTCTTCCTTCACTTATCTTTTCCTTCTCTTTCTTTTCCCTTTTTATGTTTATAAACCTGACTCAGAATATAACCACTTTCGAAGTTCTTTGAAGCAGAGAAACAACACTTTGGGGTTGATTTCTGAGTGGATTTTCTTACAATGAAGTGACCCTTGTATTGCCACTTTTCAGCTAGTCAAATCTGTGTTGACATGCGTCTAGTTTTCTAAGAAATCTTTGATAAGCAAGACATAAAAGCTCACGAGTTAAGATTCACCAAAGAGACTGCAGTCTCTGGAAGGGGGCCCCTTTATACCTGTTTTCTCTAATGAAGGGGTGCCATTTGATTGGAGTATTGGGAAGTATGGGACGTGTGAAGCCTGTTTCTGGACTTGAGGAGAAGGGGTCCTCACCACACAGTAGCTCCTAGCCTCCGCCTTCACCCGGTGGAGCTGGCTGTGACCACCCGCACCCCAGTGACACGCCACACAGGAGGCTCACAGCCAACATTTGTCGGACTGAAGGTTGAGATGACATATGGTGGCCATCCTTCAGTCACTTTCATGCAGTTGTGTAAAATGAAAGATAGTGCAGGAACCCTGGTGCAAATCATTCCGTGAGCTGCTATGAAAGAAAAGGGGGAATACTTTTAGTGGGAAAACAGACTATATATTGTTCATTTGCCACCTTGTGCGATGAATCACACCTCCACCTGTACCTGCAACCTGGTTCCAGGTAGGCCCTGGCTGTGGGCACTGTGCACTTTTTCACACAGATTACATTAGGCATCAGTGGATCCATGTACAGTATGGCACTGAGGTGCTGCTTAACTGATGCAGAGCCCAGCTCCTACTGGGGGAGGGATTGGGAAGGTGGAGGGCACATTAACTTTCCTAACCCAGGGTCATAGGTCTGCACTGATGTCTATTCTAGGTCAAGGTCCTGGGTCATCCATAGTTTCAGGTCAGTAACACTATAGCAGACAACAGTGAAGAGGCCACGGAACAGTTCCACACAGGACCTTACGTGTAGAGAAAAACATAAAGGAAAGTAAGTAGTTTTTATTAACCATATTCCTGGCTCGTGTTTACAATCTAAAACCAACAGGAAACTTAAGAAAAAGAGGAAAAAAAAAAAAAGCAATTCATATGTCAACTGCATTTTTTTTAAGAAGAAAAGAGGGCTGGAGGACAATATTTTTCTTGTATTTTTTTTTAATCCAAGAGCTTCACATAATCATTTGAGTTTTAGATATCATCATGCTGCCAGTACACATTCAGATAAATAATTGATGGATTTGATAAGCAAACTTATTGTTTAAAAAATAGCAAATGCAGTTCTGGAAATAGGAATCTGGTACTTTGGGAAGATGAAATACAGACTTTCCTCTGGTTGTAGATTCCGGTCCTTCTAGGCCAGGCCTGGGCCCTGACTGTCCTGATACTGACACATGCCACTCACTGTAGCCTGATGCCGAACAGCTCTGAGCTACTCCTCTCTTCTCAGCAAAGCCAGGAAAATACCTTGTAGATTACTTTGTTCATATATACTAACAACTAAAATCAACAAATAAATTAATGAGCGGTCAAATATGCGTATGCATTAAAATTTTTGGAACTTCAAGATGGAGTAAAAGATGGCTTGAATACCACTGCCAGTTTCATGTATAAGTTCAATTAAATGTAACCGATTCTGTATTGCTGTAGTAATTGTAGTTAGAGGACCATATGGATAATGCTGAGCCCGCACCCGCAGGGGAATGCCATGTGTAATGTCTGGAGTGGGCCGGCCTCGATTTCCCCCGTCCCCTTCCAGAGGACACTGTGCTGAGCAGAGAGGAGTAGGGCCAGCGCTTACCTGAAAACGCTCTGCAGGTGTGAACACAGCATTAGGGATAACTTTGTTCAAAGTAGGCGTTTTCAGCAGTTTTTTTTAAATTAAAGTTTCATAAGGCCCAGTGGTTTGCCAGGCCTGTGTGACAGCAATCTCACCTGCATGGCAATGGCTGCTACTGTCGCTCTGACTGCCACGCAGGAGGGACGAAGCCCAGGAGGTAAACGTGGAAATCAGCTTAGCGTGCATTCACTGGTGCACATTTCCAAGGACAGGAGGGACACGGGGGCCCGCCCGGAACTCAGGAGGCTTGCCAGGGCTCCCTCTCTTCCCATTGAGACGGGAGAGGGAGGAGCGGGGCCTCCGTGTGTGGTGGTCAGGGGCCTGGGGTCTGAGAGCTCCTCTGATGTGCGTGTCGGCTGCGCCCCAGGCCGCACTGTCATTGCTGTTTCCTGAGCACGTTCGCTCGGCCAGGGTTCCCACCCCTGCAGAAGCTACCCTGGCACAAACACCAGCAGGAAAGTGCAGACTGTCATTTTCTATTTGAATTGTTTTGTGTAAAAACAAAAAGGTTTTGGGCAGGTTGCAAAATAGTAATTTTAAGTCCCAGAGCTAGGGTTTTCCCCCACCCAAATGGTGAACATTTATGGTGAAAACCTCCAATTTCCTCTTAGAGTAAACAAGAAAATTATGATTTCACTCAGAGCCTGCATTTCTTTCCAATCTTCATGGCAAGAATCTGCATACACTTGCTGGTGGAAATGTCGTAAATTGGCCTTGTACCAATTCCTCAAAGTAGCACCCCCAGGTGCCCTCACAGATCTCCAGCCACAGGGCAGCCGGCTCGCGCTCAGCTCAGCGAGACTGCCTTTCCCCGTGAGGGCTGCAGCCGCGGCTGTGCAGGGAGACGCCCTGCGTGAAATCTAAAGCACGCCATTCCACATTGTTCTGGAGAGTGAGCAAAAGGACACTGACGTTTCAGTAAAACGAGGGTACAATTTCACCATCTTCAAAGTTAGGCGAGCCTTTGGTCAATCGATGCGGAATGAGTGCTGTTCCCTGATGCTAACTTGATCTAAAGTAATAAACGGATGTTTTCTTTGCCCTGTGCCATATGTGGGTCCCAGCTGCATGGGCAGAAAGGGGCAGCCTGCGATGCTTCTTAAAGGCTCACACTTCTTGCACTGGGCCGTGTGCCGGGCAGGAGTGGAAGCGGGAGAACGTGTTCATCCTTTCCTGTGTTTTGGGAAACTTGATTTCAGTTGCTTGGTTCGTCTGACACGAACCATTTTCATGTGACTTAGTTAATCTGGCAGGTACGTGCTAAGTGGAAAATATTCTGAGAGAGCTTTCACTGCATGAGCCCCAGCCCTCCCCATCCTGGAACTGTGGTGCTCGCGTCCTTCTGGAAGGCCCTGAGGGACCACAGCAGCTTGTCTGTGAGAGCTCTCTTCCAGAGGGGAGTGAGGAGCCTACCGTCAGTGCATTCGAAGTTGTGGATGGTAACCAAACAGACACGCTCAAATAGCAGTCTGGTTTCCAAACAAAGACCCGTGAGTCATGCATTATTCCACGTGAAAATAAATGGACAGACAGCAAGACAAGAAAAAGTTCACAAGCAAAATTTGAAACGTTTCACCTCGAATTTTTCCATTGGAGCTGTCTTGTTGTCTTGAAGAGCTCAGAGGCATGTGGTTCAGATAAGCGAGGTCTTGGGACTTGTTTTTAGTAACTCTGAAAGTCTCCTGCCATTGAACGTAACTGAGTCCCTTTGTTGTTTTTCTTGAATCTCCCAGGCAAGAGAGGTGGTTGCTACTTTCTCTTGACATTCAGATTTTGATGTTCTCTTTTGTTTTCAGGGTAAGAAGTGACCTTTTGAGGTGACTGTAACTGAAGATTGCTTCACAGAAGCCACAAAAGGTAAATGCAGATACGATTAGTGGGACAATGTGTAGGGTGGTAGCTGTCACCTTTTAAGCGTCTTAATTCAGTTCTCTTCTGATCTACATATTTATCAAGTAGATATGTATTTATTTGTGTGTAAGTATATATGTAGCATATTTTGGAAGGTCGTTAAAGAAAAGATCCCTTAAGAAATGGTCCACAGCGTCATATTTGTCCTCCAAATATCAAACTTTTCCCCTTTTTTGAAGCTGAACTTTTTTTGGGGGGGATGGAAGGGTGTTGAATTAGATTAAAGTTAGGCATATTCACATCACAAAAGTGGTGATTTCATAAAATGAACTTGCTACTAATTAGAGTAACGCGTGTCAGTGTTCTGAGCTGAAGTGGTGTCATCAAATTGATGTTCATCTGGCGGCTTCATAATCACCTTCTTTCAGAAATTAATTGTCAGGCGCCATAGCAACATGCCACGTTGCTGTAACTGCGGGTCGGCGTGGGCACATCCCTGTGATGTCAGCAGGAGACTGCCTGGTTCCTTGGTCTTGCTTGAAAAGCAAATGAGCACTTGATTCTAAACTGGAAGTTTCCCAGGAGACTCGTGTAGCTTGATGAGTTAAAACTCAGTGAATTTTCTCAGATTCACATTTGGGAGGGGACAAAAAGCATTCTGCTTGAAGTGATTATGGACGCTACATGTTTTGTGTTTTTTTTGATTCCTCAAGTACATATCTCATCACATACAAGTTAATCTTGCTGGTCATTTTAACATCTCATGTTTCTCAGGTGGTGTCTTCATTTTGTTTTTGAATTATGGCCACTAAGTGTTCCATGCCAAGCGGCAGATTTGTGTGTGTCTCCGAACAGGCCCCGGCGGCCTGGCTGCGTGAGTTTGCCAGGCCCGCGTTGGTTTGAGTCTGGCTCAGGCGCCTCGCCCCGCAGTGGGGCAGGCCTGTTGTGGGCCTTTCGTATGGCACAGATTCTTGCATCGGCTTGTTTTACATCTCACCCAGGGTGCTGGGTTCTAGAACGCCTTACAAAGGTGATGATTTGCTTTTAAACTTGCGTTTCAGCACATTTGATTTGGGCCAAAAAATTCAGCCTGCCTCATCTCACCACCTTTGTGGTGTGAGTGGAGCCCTAGTGGGAGCACTCAGCTGTCCTCCGCGGGGACAGTGCCCCGCGGCGGCCGGGCCAGCCGTGTGCTCACCAAGTGAGAGCTCGGCTTTTGCCAAAAGCCCTTCCTTTGCTGAGACTCAGTTTCTAATCTTAACAATGAAGCTTAGTCTGTTCGCAAGACTGCAGACTTGCCCGTGAGGGGCCACCGGTCAATGCAGTGTGGGCCACACTGCTGTCAGCTCCTCAGCTCAGCTCTCCTCGCCCCCTGGGCTGGGACCCTGAGCTCTCAGCCCCAGCTTCTCCTGCGACACCCAGTCCGTCTAACTCATCTCCTGCTGTTCGCAAAGGTTTCTAGTGAGGCGAGGGTTCGGATTAAAGCTGAAAAAGTGGTTGGACAGAGAGCTGTGTTGGCCCTACAGCTTCAAATAGGGCTTCATCAGGAGGTTTTCATTTTTATTTTGCAATCACCCGTGAGCATGAATGATTTTCTTCTGACTTGATGTCTTGACTATGACCATGCTTACACGCATGACCTGAAAATGGACATGACTGAATGTGTGCAGTGTGATTTTGCCTAATTCTATAACGTTGTTCAAAGTTAAAAATACCACGAGTTACGGGAATGTTGGGATAAAAAAAAGTTTCCTAAATTTGTTATCAGTGTTGACTAAGAGAAAAAAATGCTTTCTTTTGAAAAAACTTTTATTTTTCAATTACAATTGACATTCAATATTATATTACCAAAAATGTTTTCTTTATAATTACTGTCAAGAACATAATGTATTATACAATATTCTGAAAATAAGGAACCCTTCTTAAATTTCAAGAACACAGAAAAAGTGTCCTTCTGTGCCTCCTTTTTTGACACAGAGTGAGCTGAATAACCAATTCACATAATTTTTATTTTGACTTGACTGCTAGGAAGCTCAGAGTAAGAGTTTGTGCTCAATCTATGTAGTTTTTTCAATTTCAACTTTTTTGTTGAAACAACATTTTGTTGTTGATGTATTTTAAAATAAACTTGATTTTTTTCTACCCCCAGTTAGCATTTCATTATTTAACTTTTTATTTTACTTCTGCAATATCAATTCTTATCTGAGTTTTGACTCATTAAAAAATACTTGTTTAGAAACAAGTTAAGGTATTTGGACTCAAATAAATAATAAATGACATGAAATTTTTACCTTTTAACAAGGTCAATGATCCTTTAAAACTAATCCATACATATCTTGATCTCTTATGTGTAAGGCAAAAAAAAAGCCTTGTTATAAATATAAAATCTAGAAAAACATATATGAAGTGGATAGAATGATCATTGTTTCTTCGCAGTGAGTAGACCGTAAGCAGACATAAAAGCATGCTGCCAGTGATGGCAGAAACCAGCCCTGCCCTCCACACTGCGAGGAGGATGCCGATCCCAGATGCCAGGAGCCTCTTAGTAAACGCCATGGCCGGATTTGAAATCTGGCGATCATTGACTGTCAGCAAAGATGCAGATAAATCTGCCTGCAGTCGCATGATGGGAACAACTGGCTGTGTGCATGAGAGTGGTCAGGCAAACTCAGAAAACCAGACGAAGCCATTTTTCAAATTTAGTTACAAAGGTCTGAAGAATCATAAGTAACAGTCATCATACTTGGTAGTGATACTAACAATTTTTTCCAGTAGATCTGAACATTTTATCAAATGGGTCTGGTTGCCAGCATTCCTGGGAGGTAGCCGGCAGTTATTACAATCCCCACTTTACAAACTGGGCAAGTGGCCCCACAGATGAATGGTAACTCACCCAGGTCACCTAGGAAGCCCCGGCAGAAGGAAAGAGGCAGCTGGCCCTGGTCACAATCACGGATGCCCTGCTGTGGTGGCCCTTGGTTTGGTGAGTTAATAATGCTGTGTGTATCAGCTCCTCCCTGTTTCCCACTACCATTGGCAATTCACCCACATGCATTTTTACTTCAAATTCACCATCTTGTATTCAATTCTGAATGGCATTGGGAGTCAATGATAATAGTCAAGATCATATATATTACAATTCAATGGTTATTTTAAAACATCAGACATCTTCAGAGTTCACATTTTATCTGTTGGTTCATTTTTGTAATAGTCAACTTATTTGAGAGAAAGTGAACCAATGTAAAGGAATGTGTTATCCTTGTAGTTTTTCTCCCATCCCCAATTTGAGCTACTTTTTTGTTGTTGTTGTTAGATCAAGAAGTTATAATGCATCCTTATAGATACTACTCACTGTGTCTTACACATTGCAAATTATTTCTTGGTTACAAAAAAGCTAAAATTTGCTATTTAGCCATTTAAAATGTATTCATTGGTTCTTTGGAAAGTGTATATGTATGTGATGTAAATATTTACATAATGAAAATATTCCGAGTTAAATCCATTCAAAATGACCTCTTTGCAACATTCAGCATTTGAATTGTGTAACTATTAATTCATGAAGCTGTTCTGG
Organism: Eptesicus fuscus; assembly: GCF_027574615.1. Classification (NCBI taxonomy): domain Eukaryota; kingdom Metazoa; phylum Chordata; class Mammalia; order Chiroptera; family Vespertilionidae; genus Eptesicus; species Eptesicus fuscus. The sequence goes on along the minus strand of NC_072490.1, from coordinate 57,815,442 downwards.
AGACACTGGGAGACAGCGTCTCCACTGGGCTGCCATCGGCGGAAATTAGCAGGCAGTTCCTTAAGCACGGAAGCCCTCCTGCTTCTCCGACCGCCACCCCCACACACGCCAATGTGGCTGTACCAGTCAGGGCAAAGACGCGGCCGATGGAGCCCGGAGCCCTAGACACCATGGCCTAACTAAACCTCAAGCTCACTTCTCTCTCATAGAGCAGCTGGCTGGTTTGGCCTGAGGGCGGCCTCTCCCTCTTGTGCTGTCCTCTTCAGGGCTCGGCCTTATCTACGTGGCTGAAGCACAGTTAAGTCCAAGCCAGGAATTTTTTTGAAGCAAATGAATTAAAAATTGCACACACTATATCCATTGACATTTAATTGGAAAGAGTATGGTCATATGGTCACAAGAAGCTGCAGTGGCTGCTGGGAAAATGTCTCTATCTGGGTGGCCACAAGTGTGGGAGAATTGGAGAACAGATTTAAGAGGATAGTACAAATCAACTTGATTGGTTGAATTGCCTCAATCCAAAAATTGCATTCGTTCAGTCATTCCTTCCTTCATTCATATGGATGTGCATACTGCTACATGCATGCATGAGCTCCTACTGCAGCTTTTTTTTTTTTTAAATATATTTTATTGATTTTTTACAGAGAGGAAGAGAGAGGGATAGAGAGTTAGAAACATCGATCAGCTGCCTCCTGCACACCCCCTACTCTGGATGTGCCCGCAACCAAGGTACATGCCTTTGACCGGAATCGAACCTGGGACCCTTGAGTCCACAGGCCGACGCTCTATCCACTGAGCCAAACCGGTTTCAGCAACTACTGCAGCTTTTAATTGGTGATGTGTGCCAGGTGCTGGCTCATAGCACTGTGGAGAGAGGGCGCCATTCTGTCCCCAGTCCTCAGAGGGCTCATGGTAGAGAGGAAGCCAGCCATCAGGAAGGATGATGGCAAGTGCAGGAAGGGCAGGTACTGGTTGCTCTGTAATGTGCTCTCCAACAGGGAGACCAGGGCCTTGGGGCATGTAATACAGCATTAAATGGATGCTATGTTGGATTAATTTGATTTTCTTGTACCTTTCATGCCAATGCCTTTGTGAATGTTATCAGGCATGTCAATTTTTTAGTAATAGCTTTATTGAAATATAGTTCACACACAATACAGTTCGCCCATGTAAAGTGTACTGTTTAGTGTTTGTAGTACATTTACAGAGTTTGCATCCATCATCACAATGTAGTTTTAAAACATTTTATCACTCAGAAAGAGACCCGTACCCATTAGCAGCCACACCCCCAACCCAGCCCCTGGCAACAACTAATCTACGTTCATTCTGTAGAGATTTACCCATTCTGCATGTTTTACATAAAGTGAATCATGCATTCTGTGGTCTTTTGGGACTCACTTTTTTCACTTAGCATAATGTTTTCAAGGTTCATCCAAAGCTTTTCAATGTTTAACTGTTTTACAACCTCAAAGTTGTTTGAGTTCTTAGTTCTACATTTAACAAAATGGTGGACACAAAAAAATACTCTCACACGGGATGGCATGTGGGCAAAATGACTGTTTCCATGTTTTTTATATTTCCATGGAACTGACTTGGTCTCTCAACAGTTAAACTTTAGAATTTAAGTGTTTGCGTTTTAAGTTAGCTGTCTTTAAACATCGTTAACCATAAGCTGAACTAAGTTACCCTGTGAGCAAGAGCTGTCTTTCCTGTGTCACTTTCAAAGAAAACAATTTAAATACTGATTTCCAGAGAAACATGCTCAATAGAGTTCCTTTTCAGGCGTAAGTCACGTGCTGAAATGTACATGAGGCACACTTAGTAGTAAAGGCAATATTTGCCGCAATTACCAGGTAGCCATATTTTGCACAGTTGAACAATAAAAAAATATAAAACCAAATAACAAATGGTTTTATTCATTTTTTCAAAATGATGTTTTTGTTCTTCCATCTGGTCAGGTCACTAATATTCCAGCTGCATAAGATTCACTTTGAGCATCTTATCAAGGAGTTCTCAGCTCAGGTGACAACTTAACAGCATAGCAGATGCAGGGATTATCGCCCCTTTTTGGTTATTCAGAAACCTCAAGAAGAAACTTGGGCCTAACTGTGCAACAACAATACTCGTTTAGGGCAGCACATCTGTGAGACCTCACCTGCACACCCTGGTTTCCGCTAACATCCAGAACTTAAAAGAGCACATGGCAGATTGATGAGAGGGTCCTTATTTTGGGGCCATTTAAAAAGTTGGCCCTTTCTGCCCAGGGCTAAGTTTGGATTTGAAGTTCATGGTATCTTTTTCAAAGGCTGTTGGTGAGTGGAATTCTGTAAAAATGAAAAATGAAGATTAATCGTTATACCTCTCTTTCCTTGATCTAAGCTATTGTACCTCCATGTCAGTGGCATTGGGTTGGGAGAGAAAAATGAAAAACTTGACGTCTTTCTACTCAGTTCAAATGCACTTTTTGACGTGTGAAAAGTGTGTAGATCTCCCCTTGAGTGGTTTATGTATGTAGTGTATAATCATAGGTAGTCAGATGTTTGTTAATTATCGGGCAGTGCACTGAGTTAATTTAAAGTACATTTTAGTGGAAAGGAGCCTGGCATCATTCGCTGCACTCTGCTGACCTTGGTCCCTGATGATCATGGTCTTCAGTTCCTCCCCTGCCCTTCAGGCCTCTTCTCCTGGGAAGTCTGTTCCCCTTTCCAGGTCCGGAGCACTCCCTGGAGGCCAGAGGAAGTGTCACTCATTTCAGATTACATACCTAAAGCTTATTTAGAACAGTGATTTCAAAAGTGGGCATGGGGATCCATTTGTGGGTCAGGACCTCAATTTAGTGGGTTGTGCCCAAAAGTATTTAAAGCAATTAATAAACACACAATGGAGTAGAATAAGCCTTTCCTGCCAACATGGAAACCACTAGGTACATGTGGCTGTGAGCACTTGACATGTATGTGCTGTTTGTGGAAAATTCCCAAAGTGCTTCGAAGACTTTGTATGGAAAAATGAATGTGAGATATTTGAATAATTATTTTTATTGGTTATGCATTGAAATGATTATATGTTGGATATATTGTGTTAAGTAAAATAACTTGGAATTAATTTCAACTGTTGCTGTTTACTTTTTTCAGTGTGGTTAGAGTTACATATGTGGCCAGCACTGTGTTTCTATTAGACCGCGTGCTCAGATGATGGAGAGTATAGCAGGAAATGACAGCGACAAGCAGAGCCTCTGCTCAGGCTCTGTGGGGTGGGAACTGGAGGAGACTGTAATAAATAAATATGAGGGTGAGTGCTGTGGAGAAAATAGAGGAGGGTACGTGAGGGAAGGGGTTCCCACTGCAAATAGTCAGTGACTTTGAACAAAGGGGAGCATATTGTAAGGAGAGCACGCTGGCAAAGCCAGCCCGTGGGGGAGGGGAAGGAAGGAAGGCCATAGTAGCAGGGCCAGACCGAGCCGAGCGTTGATTAAGGCTGATGGGACTTAGTCTGTCAGTGAAATGTGCAGACTTTGGTGGGCTTTGAGGTGGGACAGGATCTGACTCTGGGAGCTGTTTTGCTGCTAGACTCTGGGTGGGTGAGATGGTAGGCACAAAGACCTGTTAGGAGGCCGCTGGAACAATCCAGGGAGCTATGATGATGGCCAGGGTCAGGATGGTGGTGGAGGTGGGGAGGGTGGCTAAACCTGAAATTTATTTGAAGGTAGAGCCAAAAGATTTCTTGGTGGAGTTTGGAAGAATTGCATCGAGGATGGCTCCTGGGATTTTTGTCCTGGTGTTTGGCTTGTGGGTAGAAAGAGAAGAGTCAGGCAGAACAGGTTTGCCTTCAGGCTGTACTGGAGAGTGGAACTGCCATTCACTGGAATAGGGAAGCCTGTAGAGTGCGGGGTGAGGGGATGAAAAGAACCCACTTTCACTTGTTAAAGATGGGAAATCAGGCTTTATGCAGGACCCTCGCAGAAGGTGAAGGGCACGCTGCAGAGAGATTTTCAATGTGAGAGACAGATTGTGCTCAACTCCGAATATAGCATGGGAGCAACATGAGAGCAGGGGTTGGAAAATTGTTAAGAGAAAAATGATCAGTGGGAAGGGGAGGGTCCAGGTTAAAGGGATCTACAGAATTCTTGATTAAGACAGTCCAGGGTGGCCCTAGCTGGTTTGTCTCAGTGGATAGAGCATCGGCCCATGGATTGAAGGGTCCCAGGTTCTATTCCCATCAAAGGCACGTACCTTGGTTTGCAGGCTTGATCCCTAGTCCTGGTTGGAGCCCCTGCAGGAAGCAACCAATCTATGTGTCTCTCTCACATTGACGTTTCTATCTCCCCCTCCCTTCCTTGCTCTCTAAATATCAATGGGTAAATATCCTCAGGTGAGAATTAACCACCACCACCAAAAGACAGGTGCACAGGCGTCAACATCCTGGGGGTGTGGAGGACAGGAGGATAGGACTTGATCAGGTAGAGGGCGACCAGAGATGGGGGTGGGCTTCCGGTGGAGCTGAGCTGGTAGGATTCTTGCTAAGCTGGCGTTCACAAGGCAGTGCGTGTTCAGGAGCATGGCTAGCACTGGGGCAAGCTGTCACTGTCCAGAGCGGAGGAGGGAAGCAGCGGAGACCAGGAGGCGGGTGTAGAGGTGGGAGGTTGAGCTCTTGGTCATTCATACAGGTTGAGATGTCAGCTGAGTGTTCGGACACGTGGCTCTGGAAAAGCCCTCGGAGGGCCACGCGGGGAGGGTTTCTAAACACGGGATTGATGTGCACAGGCACGAGAGTGAGGAGCTCACTGAGGAAGCCAGGGTGTAGGTGAAGACGAGATGGGCTGCAAGGTGTGCGTTCTGAAGCCAGCACCACTGAGAGGCTTGGGCACAGGCACCAGACGGAGGCCCATGGAAGGCAGTGCTGTGGGGTGAGCGGAGCCGCTGCCGAGCCTGTTGGAGGAGGGGCATAGTCAGCGGGAAGCGATGCAGGAGTCCAGGACAGCGATGGCAGAGAACTGACTGTTGGGTTTGTCAGCACGGAAATCATAGTCAACTGTAACAAGCGTCAAAAATATTTGAATCTCTTCGAACAGATACTGGCTTTGTACTACCCGTCTGCTATGGAAATTAGGCCTTTAGAAGGATTTTTCCAGGAATAGTGCCTGTTCAGCACTCTTTTTTGTTAAGGTCATCACACGTGCCTCCATGCCTTGCTGCCCCACGTGGCCAGGGGTCACGGTGCAGCTGTGGAACGTGAGCAGAGAAAAACTCACTGCTATAGAAAGGGATCCTGCGCACTTTGCCCTTTTGAGTCAATCTCTCATCCGATGGTTCAGATTTTAAGTCTAAAACAACGACAGGGCAAAAGGGGGATATACTTGCATCTCTAACTTGAAATATGTTATTTTTAATCATCTGAAGTACATTATAGCTTGATGTGGTTAGCATAATCTCTAGATTAGTAAAGTATTAGTTTGTGCCTAAGCCACATGTTAGTCTATCACCTTTACCTTAGACTAATATAGGTAGTCTTCTATGGGTTCATCCATCTTTCAAATCAACTAAAAGGATCAAAGACTCTAGCTTACTCAAAAATTCTGAAACACAGTTGACTATTTTTGAGATTTCTCAGGCTGGTCCCAAATCTTCAAGCATCTCAGAATTGTAAGTAAAATAACAAAAAAAATGTGTTGTTCCTACTTGGATAATAAATACCATTAAGGAAGGATTGGGTGAAGGAAGAACATTTCCCCCTCTTTGTGAAGGGACAGTGACATGTGTGCTTCTGTTTTTTGGGTGTGAGACGTACCCAGCAGACAAGTGTGTTTCTTCAGATGTAGGCCCAAATGACTTCCTCAAAGGTCTATAAAATTGACTGATTTTAAAAAGGGTGGGGGGAATATTTGCCTGTTGTTTGGGTTCTGCTGCAGTGGGTATCAGCTGATACCCCAGAGCTGTGCCTCTGTTTGTTTACAATATTCCTCAAGGGCATCTGATCACCAGACCCCACCAGAGAGAGGCCAGTAAGCAGGAAGCCCAGGGAGCCGTCTGTTGGAGCATCGTCCTGTACACCAAAAGGTTATGGGTTCGGTTCTCAGTCAGGGCATATACCCAGGTGGCAGGTTCAATCCCTGGTCCAGGAACGTGCAGGAGGCAGCTGATTGATATTGCTCTCTCTTTCTCCCTTCCTCTCTGTATAGAATCAATAAAATAAAACACCAACAACATATCCTCAGGTATAAGGATTGAATTTAAACAAGGAAGCCCAGCTAGAGTGCATGTGAAAGGTAATGGGATTTATTTTTTAGCCGTAAGATTGTTGACTCAGGTCACAACTGCAGTACAGCCATCAGCTTCCAAGGGTTTTTACTCATCGGCTACTGTAGTGTGTACAGGGATGAAACTTGCAGCATTGTTTGTGGGAGCAAAAGCAATGCAATCCCCTAAATGTCTGTCCGGAGGACAGGGGGAAACCAGTGCACATACAAAACACATATGATTGTAAGTGTAGAAGTTTTTGGAAAAGAGACCAGACTCTGCTACCAGAGGTCCCTCTGGGAAGGGAAGCTGGCTTGTGGGGGTTGGAATTAATTTCCCCCGTTTCCTGTGTGTACTGTTGAGCTGTATGTGAGTATAATGGCCTTTAGACGTAGTTGTTCCTAGATGCCAAAGAGGAAACCTCAAGGGCAGCAAGCCTGCTAAAAAAGACCGGATACTGGATTTTTGTGATCTCTCTTTTAAAGCCTCGCTCTTAGTAAATGTGAAATCAGGTGGGATAGCTGATTGATTTCAAAACCCAGTGATAAGAAACAGTTGATTCAGCCCAGATCAACCACGTTCTCGCTTCAGACTAACAACTTTTGTGATTTGTCTCTTACCAATGCTCATTTATTGATGGACTCCCATGGTCTGTGTGTCACCTAGAACATGTGTTATTGATAGACTCCCATGGTCTGTGTGTCACCTAGAACATGTTTTATTGATGGACTTCCATGGTCTCTGTGTCACCAAGAACATGTGTTATTGATAGACTTCCATGGTCTGTGAGTCACCGAGAACATGTTTTATTGATGGACTTCCATGGTCTGTGTGTCACCAAGAACATGTGTTATTGATAGACTTCCATGGTCTGTGTGTCACCTAGAACATGTGTTATCGATAGACTCCCATGGTCTGTGTGTCACCTAGAACATGTGTTATTGATGGACTCCCATGGTCTGTGTGTCACCTAGAACATGTTTTATTGATAGACTTCCATGGTCTGTGTGTCACTGAGAACATGTTTTATTGATGGACTCCCATGGTCTGTGTGTCACCTAGAACATGTGTTATTGATAGACTCCCATGGTCTGTGTGACCGAGAACATGTGTTATTGATTGCCTTCCATGGTCTGTGTGTCATCTAGAACATGTGTTATTGATAGACTTCCATGGTCTGTGTGTCACCTAGAACATGTTTTATTGATAGACTCCCATGGTCTGTGTGTCACCGAGAACATGTGTTATTGATTGACTCCCATGGTCTGTGTGTCATCTAGAACATGTTTTATTGATAGACTCCCATGGTCTGTGTATCACCTAGAACATGTGTTATTGATAGACTCCCATGGTCTGTGTGACCAAGAACATGTGTTATTGATTGCCTTCCATGGTCTGTGTGTCACCTAGAACATGTGTTATTGATAGACTCCCATGGTCTGTGTGTCATCTAGAACATGTTTTGATAGACTTCCATGGTCTGTATGTCACCGAGAACATGGTTTTAGTTGCTGCCCGTACTGGCTTAAGCAAAAAGAGACTGAATAGGTCAGGGGTAGGCCTGGCTGGCCACGATCTAATCCCTAAAGCCCCTCCTCACATTTCTCCCTCTGCTTCCTTCTCTGGTGCCCCATTCCCAGCGGGCACCTTGGTGGCAAGTGGCTCTAGAGCTCTATCCGGGCCACTTCTCAGCTCCAAGAGTCCAGACCCTCCCGCATGTGCTTTCAGGCTTGCCTTGGCCACGTGCTTCTTGGGGGACCTTGAGGGTCAGCTTTCACTCTTTTCTGTCTTCTATTTCTGTTTGTAATTCGGTTAAAATTGACAAGCCCCAAACTCCTACTGTATGCTAAGCTCTATAGGCCTGAGAACACCAAGATGAATAAAGTATTCTGCAGATCTTGGGGAGGTCACAGGGTGTTAGGAGGCAGAAAAACTAATATAGAAACCCTTTTAGGTGTGAATTATTAAACTGAGAGGATTCTAGAGAGGGCTCATCTCTCCCCAGATTTTGGCGGGAGAGTCCTCAGAGAACTGGCAGGGTGAAGCCCCTGTGGGAGCAGACTCCTTCCTGTGGACAGGCCAGAGGAGCAGGGGACGGCCTCCCCGGGGAGAAGAGCATAGGAAGCGGTTTCCATCCCCATCAAGCCCTGTTCATCAGATTTCACAGCCGCCCTGCACCATCCTCTTCTCATCTTGTGCCCTCCCCCCCATCCGCCCTCCCAGGCAGCACTGTTCCACTGTGTTTCTTTGCACACATTTGGCAGGTGCATTCATTACTTTGTATCATTATTTACTTACCTCCTTTCCCTAGTTCTGTTTTTTCTTTCTTTCTTTTTGCTCATTGTCTGGGCTGCACAATTAGTGCCCTTTTTTCAAGCAATAGCCCCCCCATTAGCAAAAGGGTTGCCGTTCCAAGGACAGACTTTGTCATCAGAAACTTGGTTCCCAGGTACTGAAATAATGGAGTCAGCCTAGGGCTGTATTCAAGGAAGACTGGAGGGGGTGGGTATAGCATGAAAATATCAGCCATTGTTTTGTGCTGGGGTACAATACAGTGGTCTTAAAGCTGAGGAAGGTAAGGAGCTTAGAGCGGGGGAAAGCAGCTCCATTTGTGGCTGAGGGGTGAGGAGGAAAGGAGCGGCCTGGGCCTGGCCTGGAGGTTGGATCCAATTCTGTTACAGTGGTGCTAGGTGGAGAGCACATCCTTCGCTGGACTTGCTCCTTCCCAGCACCTGGTTGCAGGCAGGGAATTCCTGGAATCTGAGCTGGAGTGCATGGCCCGGCCGCAGCTTTTTTATCCCTCCCACCAACCTGAACCTGGCTCTTCCGAAACCAGAAGGAAGTGCACCTGCCGACCTGCCGTTGTACAGCGGGGAGGACTGCATACAAGAGGGTGCGAGGTGTGCCGGGCAGTGAGGCCTCTCCTTGGTCCTCATGTGCACTTAGTGAGAAGGGCGGAGACTCCTCCGGAGAGGTGCCGGGGTTTCCTTTCTGCTGGTGCTGTGTCTGCCAAGCCAAAGAGACCTTGGCCCCAGACAGGCCCGAGCTGGCAGTGCGCTCGCCACAGCTCTGGACAGTGTAACGCCAGAGGATACCGGCGTGAGCATGGGAAGACAGCTGCGCTCTCCACTGGCCGCAGCGTCTAGTCCAGAAATGCACCGGCCGGCGCTAGTCAGGGCAGAGCTCTATCCCAGTCAGTTATAGAGAGCTGGCCATAGAGAAGCCTCTGTTCGCTGACTTTGCAGGGCTGTTGGTCAGTGGGAATGCAGGGCTGAGATGGGACTTTCTAGGTTGGAGGGGAGCAGGGCACTGGAGACCCTGTGAGGAGGCGAGAGAAGACGCTGGGGTGTAAGTGCTGGACACAGGCCTGGACACGTCCAGGTCTTCTCCACTGTTGTGCGACCACCTTCTGCTACTGCCCCCCCCTCCGCCCCCCGCAGACTGAGAAGCCCTGAGACAAGGGCTACATCGGTTTTGCTCGCAGCTGTTGAACCTGTAGCCTCCTATGGACACTCTGACTTAGCGCCCATAATGCAGAGGCCACTGCCAAAAGCAGCTTGCCCATACTATTTTTCATTTCATTGTTTTTAAAAATTTCCCCAGTGATCTATTTATCCAGGTTTTATTCTTCATTCTCTAAAATCAGAGAGTCTATGGCACGCACAAAAAAGCATTCTTCTATGTGTATGGAACATTGGAATGTTGACAGATATAACACTGCCTTGTTCAGGGGTTATTTTTAGGTGTGCGTCTTATCTTAAAGTCACTCTAAAATCCCAATGGATATAGAACCTGTCTTTTAAGGCTCTTTTAATTCCTGATTTAGAATATATAATAGGTGTTTGGCAATTATTTCCCCAGTGAGACTCTTTAGCTTTTTTAGTGCCAGAACAGTGTCTTATATTTATTCATCTCCCCTTTCAATGTTCTACACATAGTAGGTCCTGTCTTAGAGGCAGGACCGTTTTGAACAGCCGTGTTAGCAGTTCAGGCACCAGGAAATGGCGCTCCTGAAACCACGCCCGTGGAAGCACATTCATGGGTGCCAGTTTCTCTCTGTAAGGCTTTCCTCTTTGCCTTCTTTGTGTGTTTGGTACATGAACAGGCTCTGTCTCCCTGGGGAAGCAGCAGACCGCTTCCGTGGTACAGATGGTACATCCACATGTGGAACCTGGCCTCAGAGATCACCACCTGCACCAGTGGTCCGTCAGTAGATTCCAGTCTGCATGTGGTTCTCTGCTCAAAGGAACTAGGTTTTCTTGATTTGTTAGAAAAGGGCGCATTCGGGCCAACTTTGGAATGGATGAATGCATGTTTTGGATATCTTCCTGGATTGAGTTTTGGATTGCCTTTTTTTTCTGAATTTTGGAAATTCCAGATTTAAGAGTGCATTTCCTCTTAAACTGTGTTTTCAAGTGATCACACTGTATTTATAGGTAGTGATTATTACCTTTTTAATGTTTTTATTGATTTTAGAGAGGAAGGGAGGGGTAGAGAGAGAAACAGTGATCACTTGCCTCCTGCATGCACCCCATCAGGGCCGAACCCACCACCTGAGCATGTGCCCTGACCAGGAATCAAACTGGTGACCTTTTGGTGCCCAGGATGATGCACAACTGACTGAGCCACACCAGCCGAGGCCAGTAATGATTTCTTTTAAGAAGTGAAATACCTTCTCACACCTTTTTCCTAAAATATCTAAGTCTTAAGAAGCATTCTTTAATTTTTCTCTCTCTTCTATATTTGTATCTACCCGGCAAAGACCCTCAGATGCATTTCTGTTAGAAAGGAGTAGGTGGGTGCAAGAGAATTACTACTTCATGTCTCGGACTTGTCTGATGGCATAATAATTGATTTCTTCACCCCTGCCACTTTAGAATAACACTTGATACCCCTACCCCCCCCCCCCCCCGCCCGAAAGAGTCAGAGGTGAGGCATGGCTATCCAGGGGAATGTATTGGCCACTCTCCAGTGCGCCCAACCTTACTAATTTTCGGGGGTCTGGTCGGGGGTGATCTGTCCTGTGGGAAAACCGAGATCAGCACAGTTACATGCTGGGCCACCGCTGCCAAGACCAGGTGACAGAGAAAACGTTTATCCCTCTTAGTTGGTGTGACAAAATGTCCATTCATTCTCAGCATAAATCCTTTGCATAGTATTTTATGCTTGTTTTCCTCTGCATGTAAACCTTTACTTGGTGCCTTCTCTCTTCCGTGGTGGGATTGACTTCAGGGCCGAGAGAATTTTGGAGATAATTCCTCCCACCCTCCTTTCCTGTGGCTGCAACAACCGCCGAGTCCCAGTGCCTCTTTGATATAAAAAAATGTTCCGAGCCACTCGCCTGCATTGCCTCCGCCTGCCTTGTCTTAGAGGCACATCATTTTTGCACATCAGTATTAACAATTCAAACACCCTGAAATGCTAATAGCACTGGTAAGCTTTTAATTCCATGGAATTTATTGCTTGCTGTATTTCCATGAATTTATAACGCTTTGATTCTTAAGAGCCTATTTAATCAGTTTTGCCTGGCACGGAACATAATAAACAACGTGCCGGTGGAAAGTGCCACTCGGGGAGGCTGCTAACAAGGAAGTTAAATGCTCCTGCCACTAGCAGTTTCTTCGCTGTATTTTTCATGAACTGTAATGTACTTTGCTGGCTTCCGAGCGGTGCTTAAACACAGGGACCCACGTTGCGGCAGTCGCCTCTCAGACGTGGCTGGTGTCTTTGCGGAAAGCACAGAAGAAAGCAGCGCTCTTAGCCTCACTTGTTTTCTCTTCTGGCTTAATGGGTTCCAATACTTTTTCATTATCTTTACCTTAATCTCTCAGCATATGATTGATGGACTGGAATGGTGAGTGATATCAGTGGGCAAAAACAATCATTAGAGGCTGTTAAGGAACATTTATTGTTTATTTCGCTGCCCGTCTATAAAAGTGCACATGATGGCCCTAATAGCAAAATATCAAATTATCAAGTGCTTTAAAGCAGAAAATGTCATTTGTTTCTCAAAACTGTACCAACTTTATATAATTGCCCTTTTAATTATCCCTAGTGGCCCATGAAATTTGCAAATAGAGCATCAAAGGTTTGATTTACTTACATGTTGCACTTTGGCGAGACTCTTAATGAATATTGTTTAGTACTGATGCTGAGAGGAAATTTGTAAATGTTTATAGTGAGGAGCTGGGAAATAGGGGAGACTAGCAATAAAACCGAATCGATGGAGTTGCTTAGGATGGAGCATCACGGCCATATTCTTGGGACCTAACGTTTTGGAAAACCCTTCTGTGGGTGGCATTTCATTAATCCGGGTCTGGATGAGCGATGTCACGCCTAGTTTTGCAGTTTCTCTTTTCCGCCCACGTGGTCGCGCTGTTGCTTTCAGGAGGGTCACTCTATTTGTTTCCGGGCAGTTTGGGACTGGGTCAGCTGCTGCTTCTGAAATCAGTCTCCAACATGACACTCAGAACTCTACCACCAGAAGCTCGTCTTCGGATGCGATCTTTGTGGGTGGCTTCCAAGCTGACAGTGTCCTGGCTTTCCTGGGGCCCACTCCGAGTTTGAGGCCTCCTGGGACCGCGTTGTGTCCGCGCCCTTGGAGTTGGTGGGCAGCATGTGTGTCATTAAATGAAACACGAAAGCCGCTGAGAGGGGTGGGCGCCCGGGATCCTCCCGGATCGTGCCGCTGGGCGTGAGTTTCCATCTCTGTGTTCAGCGCCTTCCCAGATGCTGGTCTCACTCTGCAGAGGAGGCGGTGGCCGCTCGCAGGTCACAGGAGCAGTGATACGGGATGGCGACGGAGACCCTGGGTTCGATTGCAGGCTCTTTCTCGGGCACAGGAAGCCGTCTGGGTTCTCGCGGGCGGAGGGTTAAGTAATCCTGGCGGGAAGGTGGACACCGGTGGACCTCACTTGTCAGGCATCCCCGGCTGACAGCCGCCAGTGGTGACTGCCGCGTGGGTGTGGTGTGCCGACTGGCATTTTCCTGGCCTGCTGCTGAGCCTGTCACAGGCGCAGGCAGGAGCGGAGCCGAAGGCTGTGAGAGTCATCTTCGTTCCCCTCGATCTGCCGGCTGGTCACCGGGTCAGAGGCGGCCCCGCGTGTCTCCAGGAAACCTCGCTGGCTGTGCCTGGTGACTTGCTCAGGGTGATGGTGGAAAGAGCATTTCCACGCAGGGTCGCCCTGTCGTGGCCTGGTGAAGAGCCCTTTGAGCTCCTGGGCTCGTGGTTTGGTGAGGGCGCTGCCACCTGCCCGGCGTCCCCAAGCGCTCGGCAGCCGGGACTCCGCGTTCCTGTCCTTCACGCGACTGTCTGACTCTCAGTTATTTTCTGCCTCCTTCATCTAGCTAATGGCAATTTTAAAGCTGAAATAATTTCAAAATTATTAGGCTGCTGGCATTTTTAAGCAATCTGCTACCCTGTCTGCACAAGTAGCAGTATTTGCCGGGTTTGACTGCCTTTGTCTTACACAGCGGCGTCCCGCGCCCTGACCTATTGTCTCTTTTGCAAATGGCATCTCTGCTCTCGCTTTTAGCTGCATGACCTTGTCCTTCCTCATACAATAGTTGATTCCTCCCGCAAGTTGCACATCGCACATCAGGAGCACAATTCTGCGCCCACTCGCCGTGTCCCCATCCTGCGCCCACTCACCATGTCCCCATCCTGTGCCCACTCACCATGTCCCCATCCTGTGCCCACTCACCATGTCCCCATCCTGCGCCCACTCACCGCGCAGTCCCCTGGTCACCGTGCTGTCCTCTTCCTGGGACCTCGCTTTTGATGGTCTCAGAGCATCCAGACATTGGTCTCTTATCTTTGGTTTTACTTTAAAAAAATGTATTTGTATAGATTTCAGGAGGAAGGGAGAGGGAGAGAGATAGACACATCAGTGATGAGAAACATTGATCGGCTGCCTCTTGCACGTCCCCCACTGGGGATCGATCCCGCAGCTCAGGCATGTGCCCTTGACCAGACTCGAACCCAAGACCCTTCAGTCCACATCTGATGCTCTATCCACTGAGCCAAACCAGCCAGAGTTGGTTTTCCTTTTGGATTCTCCTCCACATGGATCTTCTGTAAACTCCTTTAAACTTCCCTAAGATTGTCTAATGTTGACTCTCTTTCTCTCATACATTTATGGAAGGAGGACCTCTCTGAAGCCAGGAGAGCCCTGGGCCATGTCCGTTACTTTCGGCTCATGGAGTATTGGTAGGTAATACAAACAGACTCATGCAATTTATGGTATCTTCTCAGCATTTACCTTAAATAATTAATATTTTCACACACACGATGTATAATCAGCATGATAGCATGAGTCAGGTGATTTACCCAAAATACTGCTTCTGATATGATCTATCAATGGAGATTCAGGTTACATCCAATCTTGACCTTGGATTTCCGTGACTGGAGGGAAGATTTGATTTGCCGAGAGCGTTAAACGTCTCTGTCTGTGGCTGTGGCTGTGGCTGTGGCTGTGGCTGTGGCTGTGGCTGTGGCTGTGGTGTGGCTGTGGGCATGGGCTGGGCGCTTGCTGCCCTTCCCCACGGGAGTCCCATTTCTAGGCACCCTCCTCACTGGCCCCGCATCGGTACTTCTAGGCTTAAGGGATTCTTTCCGAGGATAAAAATGAACCCACCGTTCGGTGGGGTTCAGACCCTCCCGTGCTCTGGGCCTCGTTGTAGGTCCAGGTAACACTCCAGTCATCCCACCACACGACCTCTTGTACTTTGGAGCTGGTTCTCAACTTGGGGTGCCCTCACCTGTCTCCCAAGTGTGACCTGTACTCCTGCCTTTTGATGCCTGAGATGTAACCTTCACTTTTCACTCGCTTCCTCCACGTGATTCTGCTGAGCTTTGTTTGCATGTGTTTGTCACTGTGTTCTGTTTCCTTTGTACCCTACCCTTCTTTGGGGGTGGAGCTCCTGGCTCCTGCTTGCTGCTGTGACTCTCCCTGCGCATGGCCACGCCCCCAGGCCCCCACCAGGCTGGAGCCAGCCTGCTTGTTCCTGCAGAGCCCGTGGTTCTGTTCTGTGCGTCTTTGAGAAAAGAGACAGTCAGCTAGCTCCTTAGGTGTCTCCTCTCACATGTGGCTGGTTTTTCCTAGCGGAGAACCTTCTAGTTGGTTCCCCAGGACTGACAGGGAGCTGAAGGATGAGTGTGGGCAGTGGGGGCCGCACGGACAGTGGGTTTGCCGCAGGGCTTACCCCCTCTCCCCCCACCCCTGGGACTCTGGACCCCAAGGCCATTCTGTCATTCAGCTCTGGGGTCTTCTTTGGCTTCAAGGAGCCAGCATTACCCCTTCTTTGTCTCCCCACAGATTTCTCGTTGGTGCTTGTGGCAGGTCCCGGGAACAGAGCTCACACAGTTCTCAGTGAAAGGGGTTTACAGTGTTGTTTGGCCACACTTGTGGTTGTCATTATTGTGAGACCAAAGAGAAGCAGTGCGGAAATTTCCTGAGAGAGAGCAGGACGCAGAGTGTGTTGTTTCTCTTCCTCTGTCTTCTTGCCTGCCCCCTCTGCACTCCTGAGGTCGGAGCTGGGACTCGGGGAGTAGAGTGCTCTTGCCCAAAGCTGCGGGAGTGTGAGTGGTCCAGGCGAGGTCTCTAGGATCAGATGAACTGGGTCTTCATCCCAGCTCAGCGCTGCCTCTCTGTGTGACATTGTGCTCGCAACTCTCTGAGCTTCTCTTTCCTCATCTGGTGAGGAAAAAATTGGGGGGGAGGGACCCAGTTTAGAAAGGCTGCTATGAAAATAAAACACAGCAGTGAATAAATGTGAAAGCGATAGGGAAGAGCCGGTGCATAAAATGTTAGTTGTTTTTTGTGTTGCTCAGAGTGCCCAATAAAGGACTCAGTGGTTGCTGGGGTCTGTCTGTCTAGCGGTGTGGGAGCTGCTCAGAGGACAGTTCTGTGCGTGGAGAGCAGAGGGGAAGGCCGATGATGAGAACATGGGAACCTCCTTGCACTCTAATCCAGTGTTCAGCAAACCAAACAAAGAGGCACGAAGGGCAGGTGCCAAAGCAAATAGAGAACCAATCGGATCCCCTCTCTGCGACAGTCTTTTCGGAGTTCTGCGGACTGGAGGACTGAACTAATGTCTCTGTAAGGCCACTCATGGCTCTCCATCCTGGTGTCAAGATTTCATGGGTCTTGCATTTCTCCTCCTCACTTGACTGCATTCTAGAATTGTATTTGTTGGCCATTTATCATAAAGTAGAGGGGGTTGTCCCCTCAGTCCAGCCTGCACACTCTCCAATCCAGGACATCCCTCTCACAATCCTGGACCACTGGCTCCTAATCGCTCACCTGCCTGCCTGCCTGGTCACCCCTAACTGCCCCCGCACCAGCCTGATAGCCCCTCACTGCCTCTGCGTGCCAGCCTGATCACTCCTAACTGCCCCCCACTGCTGGCCAGGTTGCCCTCAACTGCCCCCTCCCTGACGGCCTGGTCGCCCCTCACAGCCCTCCTCCTGGCCTGGTCACCCCACTCAGCCTGCTGTTCAGTTGTTTGGTCGTCCCTCACAGACCCCCCCTGCTGGCCTGATCGTAGGCAGCCATCTTGTGAGGGCATGAGGGTTAATTTGCATATTACCTCTTTATTATATGGGATATTCCGTGGGCCTTTTGAATTCATGTATTTTGGAAAATATCCCTTTAATTTGTTTTCCTTTCCAAGCCCAGTCATCTTTTCTCTCTAGAAATCACTCCAGGGCACCTCTGAGGGTTGTTGAGTGTCCGTGGTAAGGTGACAGGCATGGGTGACTTGATCGTGGGGGCACTGAGCAGAAATCATGCTGGGAATTAAATTAGCCATTGGGTCTAGAAGCCGGAATGTTTTTCCCCTCACACTGTTTCTGGGGGGAAGTGTTAGTCACTGATGAGGTTTTCTGGACGATGCCTCTCAGAATCAGGGGCTCCTCTGCTGTGCTCTTGCTGCTTGTTAGCAAATCGTTCTGTGGGTGCTTTGAAAGGGACCAAATCTCCGCCAAGTGGCTTATGTGTGACTAGAAGCTGGGTGGGTGGAGCAGCTTCCTGTAGAAACAGGCAACTGGCACTTTCCAGAGATGATTCCTCTTGCCCTTTCGGTTCATGGTAGGCTCCCCAAGTTTGCACAGCGTCCTACCCCCAGCACTTAAAACTGCAGTGATTGCTTCTGAGCAGCGACTAGACAAAGGTTTCAAGCTCCTTCAGGGCAATGCTCATTTCTCTGGGTCTAGCAGATCACAAAGGTTCTGGCACACAGTAGGACTTGACATACACATTTATTGACCATCCATGGGGTATGGAGTGCGAGCACTTTTTCCTTTTCCCTTACTGGGAGTTTTCCATGACTGGCTGTATTTCAGTTCCGATTGAATTGGGTGCAGGGAACATAAACCTGTCTGTGGGGAATTAATCCAGGGTTGGCAGACTTTTTTGTAAATAGCCTGACAGTAATACAGGCTGTACCGTCTGTCACAACCCAACTCTGCAGTTGTAGCATGAAACAGCCATAGAAAATGCTTAAATCAGCAGGCGTGGCTCTGTTCCAGTAAAACTTGACATAAACAGGCGCCAGGTTTGGCCCATGGGCCACAGCTGTGGTCCCCCAGCCTAATCGAATTGGAGGAGAGGCTATTTTTGTTGAATAAAACTGAGTCTAGAAGTAGGCCCTCCAAGGCTGGGGCCTCTGGTCCAGGGACCCCTCCACGATGGGGCTTCTTGTCGCTGTCAGTCCACCATCTTTCCCACAGGGCTTTGTTCTCAGGGTCTCAGTGGCTGTGGGACCTTCAGACATCAGAGGTACAGGAAGAAGGTGAAAGAGCAAAGGACAAAGACATTGGTTCTCTCCGAGTTTGCCTTTTGTAAAATGAGCTGGATCTTCCCGATGTGCTTTCTTACTTTAGAAGGACTGCCCTTCCTTTGCCTTCCATCTACATCCCATTGGCCAGAACCTGGCTTAGGGCTCCTCCCATGACCAGAGCCGAAATGACAAGTATTGTCATTGAGCATGTTGCTGCCCAGCAAAGTTGGGATCCTGCTGCTGAGGAAGAAGGAGGTGATGGAGACTGGACGAGCAACTGGTGGGATCTACTGTACAATAGATCAGTAGGGGGGGGGGCAGTTTGCAGGATTTAAAAGTTACTTTTTTTTTTCCCCCATCTCCACTCCCCTTTGGCAACCATCAGCTTATTCTGTATATCTATGGGTCTGTTTCTGTTTTGTTTAATCACTTCTTTTTTTTTTAGATTCCACATAAAAGTAAAATCATACAGTGTTTGTCTTTCGCATCTGACTTCTTTAACTTAGCATAATATCCTCTAGATCTGTCCATGTTGTCACAAATGACAAGATTTCATTCTTTTTTATGGCTGAGTGATATTCCATTGTGTATATGCGCTACTTCTTATTTATCCATTCATCTATTGATGGGTACTTGGGTTGCGTCCATATCGTGGCTATGGTAAATAATGCTGTAATGAATATTGGATATATATATCTTCAAGTTAATGTTTTGTTTTCTTCCGCTAAATACCTGGAATTGGATTTGCTGGGTTGTATGGTAGATCTAGTTTTAGTTGATTGAGAAGTCTCCATACTGTTTTCCACAGTGGCTGCATCAGTCTGCATTCCCACCAACGGTGCGCTAGGGTTCCCTTTTCTCTTCATCCTAGCTAGCAATTGTTTGTTGATATATTGATGATAGCTATTCTGACAGATGTGAGATGCTGGCTCATTGTGGTTTTAATTTGCATTTCCCTGATGATTGGTGATGTTGAGCATCTTTTCATCGGTCTGTGTTTAGGTCTTCTGACTATTTTTTATTTGAGTTGTTTCTGGGGTTTTGATGTTAAGTTGTCTGTCTTTCTAATATATTTTGGATATTAACCCCTTATCAGATGTGTCATTGGATGTATCTTCTCCTACGTAATAGATCTTTTCATTTTATTGATTATTTCAATCTTCACTGTGCAAAAGCATTTTAGTTTGATATAGTCCCATTTGTTTATTTTTTCTTGTGTTGCCCTTGCCTGAGGAGACATACCCCAAAAGATATTGCTAAGCATAAGATTAAAGAGGTTAATGTCTGTATTTTCTTCTAGCAATTTCATGGTTTCAGGTTTTATATTTGTATTTGATCTACTTTGAGTTTATTTTTTTTATACTGTGTAAGAAATTGGTCCAATTTCATTCCTTTTGCATGTATTTGTCTAGTTTTTACAACAACATTTGTTGAAGAGACTGCCTTTATCCCATTTTATATTCTTGCCTCCTTTGTCGTAGGTTAATTAACCTTATAGCAGGGATTTATTCATGGGCTGTCTATTCCATTGATCTATATATCTGGGTTTTTTTTAAATATATTATTGATTTCAGAGGAGAAGATAGAGGGAGAGAGAGATAGAAACATCAATGATGAGACAGAATCATTGATCGGCTGCCTCCTGCATGCCCTACACTGGGGATCGAGCCCTAAACCCGGGCATGTGCCCTGACCGGGAATCGAACCATGACCTCCTGGTTCCTAGGTGGATGCTCATCCACTGAGCCACGCCGCCCGGAGATATATATATTTATATATAGTGCCAGTACTATATTGTTTTATTATTGTAGATTTGGAGTATAGTTTGATATCTCACGTTTTGTTCTTTCTCAAATTTTCTTTGGGTATTCGGGGTCTTCTGTGGTTCCATATAAATTCTAGATTTAGTTGTTCTAGTTCTGAGAAGAATACCATTGGTATTTTAATAGGGATTGCATTGAATTTATATATTGCTTTAGTTAATAGGGACATTTGAAACAATATTAATTATTCTAATCCGCTAATATGATAATATTCTTCTGTTTATTTGTATCTTCTATTTCTTTTTTTTTTTTTTTTCAGTGTCTTATAGTTCTTAGAGTACAGGTCTTTCACTTCTTTGGTTAAATTTATTCCTATGTATTTTATCCTTTTGATACACTTGTAAATCGGATTTTTTCTTCATTTGTCGTTCTGTTTGTTTGTCATTCGTGTATAGAAATGTGATGACTTCTGTATACTGATTTTGTATCTGACAACTTTATTGAATTCATTTATTCGTTCTAGTAGTTTTTTAGTAGATTCTTTAGGATTTTATATGTATAGTATCATGTCACCTACAAATAATGACAGTTTCTCTTCTTCCTTTCTGATCTGGATTCCTTTTATTTCTTTTTCTTATCTTACTGCTTTGACTAGTACCTAGTGAACATCTTTGTCTTGTTCATGATCTTAGAGGAAAAGCTTGCAGCTTTTCACTATTGAATATGCTATTAGTTGTGTTGTGCTGTAGTTTTAAAACCTTCCCTATCTCATCCTCTCTCACCAACTACTTTCTATTCAGGATTAGTTATGTATTAAACATAAGAGGTACTGGTTAATCACCTGTTTGGCAGGTTTAAATCTCAGCTCATTTCAGCTCTTCTTCTGTTTTTATGACCTTGACCTCAGTTTTCTCAGCTTTAAAATGGGAAAGTAGAGTAGTACATACTCTGCAGTTGAGAGGGGTAAGTTTGAGAATGTGTGTGATGCACTTAGTGCTGTGCCAGCCCATGGTCACACGCAGTAAAGGTGCATGCCATCATTATGATGACTATGGATGTACAAGTTACGTTTTCATCTCCACTTGCTTTTTCTAACACAGATATAGTTATTTTAAAGAAAAACGTAAGAAAATGAAGGAGCAATGAACAGAAGCTGTGTGTCTAACATGAAGTATGAGGGAGGGTTGGTGCCGGAGGTCTCAATTGTCAAGTATTCCACAAGAGTGTGAGATTTTATTTTATTATTACTTTTATAATGTTCATCCTCACCCGAAGATACTTTTCAATTGATTTTTAGAGAGAGTGGAAGAGAGAGGGAAAGACAGAGAGAAATATTGATGTGAGAGAAACACATCGATTGGTTGCCTCCTGCATGCGCCCTGAGCAGGGCCCGGGTTGGGGAGGAGCCTGCAACTGAGGTACGTGCCCTTGACCAGAACTGAACCTGAGACCCTTCAGTCCACAGGCCAATGCTCTATCCACTGAGCCAAACCAGCCAGGGCAAGAGTATGAGCTTTTAAATATAGGCCCCCACCTGATTAGACAGCAAAGTTTGCGATAAACAGCACTAGAACCACTAAAACCCAATTACCAAATCCTAACTGTGATTACATCCTCTCAGCAGCTATAAAAGTTCCCAGTTTTAATGGCATGGCATAGGCTAGGTTTAGTTGTTTTATTTTAGTTGTAAACATATTTAAATTCCTCTGGAAGTCTGACTCTGCCAGGCTGAGTTCCCTCGGTGCTGTGTGCATAGCAGAAGCCTCTGTGCTGCATCCCCTGCCCTGACCCGCCAGCCGGTGGCGGGACGAAGTGCTCTGAGGACAGGGCGTGGGGAACGCCTAGCAGAGTGCTGCTTGCTGGCATAGTGCTGATTTAAATGCGTCTCTTTTGGTGTTTCCTGAGTTCTCTTGGCCACTGTGGGAGAGGGCCTTTCTCAGGTGCGTGGCGTGCTTTGCATTTGCTTCAGGAGGCCGAGCCACTGTGCTCATGGAACCCAGGGCCACCAGTCACTGATGAAGCAGCCTTGCAGGGCTCCCGCTTGGCTAGATCAAGTCAGGAAAGCAAGGACCTTACGGATAGATCTTGGAAGGTGTATTCTCAGACCAGTCACAATACTGGAGTAACCTTTGAAGCTACGCCTCACACTTTCCAAGCTCTCGTGGAAATCCCTTCTGTGATTCCATGACACAGGAGAGGAGCTGGGTGAATACGGAGGACTCTCCCGTTTAGTCTCTTACCCTCACTCAGCAAGGGGAGTGATTTGTTTCCCGGGTTGGTTTCATGCCCACCTTTTTGTGAACCTTTTAATTTAAAAGAGACAGTGATTAATGGTGCTTTGAGATGCTGACATTTTTTTTCTCTTTTAAAGGGCAGCCTCTTTCTTTTCTACATAAATTTGATGTTGGAAGTAAACCATGAGTATAAAAATTATATTGCTTATTTATTTCTGGGTGTGTTAGGCATATCCTAATCCTCCTTCCCTATTCCAAAGTTATGGTGCAGGCTGGGCTCATATCTTTTTTGTAGCTTTAGCATTCAGTGCCTGGTATATAGTTTGAATTTGACAAATACTATCTATCTTTTCAATGAACCAGTAGATGAATGAGTTAATAAATGATATTTAATAATAATCAGGACGTGTGTGGAGGGCAGTTCACAAAGGATATTTCCAGACAACTTGTGTGCCTTCTGATTGAGAAATGAATATTCTATAGGCGGTGTCTTGGGCTTTGTTTCGAACCTGTGATGGTCCAAATGAAAGCAGTTCATAGTGGAAAAGCTTTCTGCCTGTGTTTCTTGGGGACAGGAAGTCAAGCCTCCAAGACACAGAGTCATCTTGAAGTCTGAATGTGTTTACAGTCATTTTAGTCATTTACTGCCCAGTCACAGAGCTTCAATGTCTTCAGGGCGGGTAGCCTGCCGCACTATTCGGTGCCTCTTCGATGGGGAGTGTGCAGATGTCAGCCTTTAAGAAGGGAACTGTAACTCTATTAATCACAGAGTTACATCGGGTCTTAGCAAATGCAGATTCTGCTTTAATACTTTTGTCTAGTTCTTTCAGAAATAAACTATTTTTCCTCTGATTTGCCGTTTTATTCATTTTTATGTTTTCCTAACTAAATATGTCGAAGTACAAGAACTGGTCTTACTTTATGATTGCAGAACTGGAAATTACAGTTAAAAAAAACACACACTAAGATTTTAAATTAATGTGTTTTATATTGTATTGAAAACTTAGTAATAATTTACCCAAAGTGGCATTATTTAGATAGATTTATTAAATATAGAACACTGTCTAGACCTTAATGTGCTGTAAGATAATTACCTTGATGAAATGGCAGCCATCCGGACCTGAGTGCCTTTAAAAGGGAGAAAGGACAAGTTGTGTGACACCTTACCTTCTTACCTGTGTCTATATTTATTATCAGGGCTCTTTCTGTGTCACCTCAGTGTGCCCAGGGAACTCTTGCTTAGTGTCAAAGGACGCCCAAAAGAAGGACATTATGTTAATGGTTTAACAAACTCCAAACTTGGTAGCAATTTGTGCTTAGAGGAAGGGCAGATTGTGATATCTCTGAATTCTCACTCAGGTTTCCTTGTAACTTCTGGTCTCCTCTGCCAGTTAGTCAATAGGAAGGTGGAGGGTTGGTTACACCGGATCCTCTTAAAGGTCCTTTCCCGCCTCCAGCAGCTCAGGGCCCCTGGACTCAGAAACTTAGTCATGTGGGACCTGGGCACTCTTTCTTCACCTTCCTTGGTAGATAATGACAATTAGGAAAACAATAATAACAGCTAACATTTATGCAGCATTTTGTGTGCGCCAGGAGCCATTCTGAATCCTTTATGTATAGCTTCTCTTTTTAGTCCTTCTAACAAGGACTAAATAATATATAATGTGTATATTATATATACAGGTTCAAATCAAAGCCCAAGACACCGCCTATAGAATATTCATTTCTCAATAAGAAGGCACACAATGACTAAATAATATATAATGTGTATATATATATATGTATTTTACAGGCCCGGTGCACGAAATTCATGTACTGTCGGGGGGGGGGGGGATGGTCCCTCAGTCTGGCCTGCGCCCTCTCGCAGTTAGGGAGCCCACAGGGGATGTCTGACTGATGGCTTAGGCCCGCTCCACAGGGAGCGGGCCTAAGCCATCAGTTGGACATCCTTAGCGCTGCTGTGGAGACAGGAGAGGCTCCCGCCACTGCCACTGTGCTTGCCAGTCATGAGCCAAGCTTCTGGCTGAGCGGCACTCCCCCTGTGGTCAGCGTGTGTCATAGCGACCAGTCGTTCTGCCATTTGGTCGATTTGCATATTAGCCTTTTATTATATAGGGATATATATATATATGTGTGTGTGTGTGTGTGTGTGTGTGTGTGTGTTTATATATATGTGTGTGTGTATATATATGTATATATATAACACTGTTGACCCCATTTTATAGATAATAAAACTAAGACATAGCGAGCTGAAGTAACAACTGCAAGGTCACAGTGTGTGTTTTGAAGTAACCTGGGTGTGAAGCCTGGCGCTTCTGTCTCCTCCAGGGAGGTGTTGAGTACCATGCTCGCTCCCTCCTGAGGCAGCTCAGCCCGTACTTAGATAGGGCTGTTGTCTGGAACTTTCTCTGGGGTCCAGGTTCATGGCTGTTATCAGTGACGGTTCTAGACTCACAATCATTTCAGTTAAAAAAAAATTCCTAGACTTATAGCCTAATCAAAGCCCCCCCTTTCTCCATCCTCCTCCCACGCCCTTCCGCGGCCGAGCCCTGTTCATTCACTGTCTCCAGGTCTTTCCTGCTCTCGGTTCTTCTCTCGTTGTCTTTCCAGCTGCAGAATAAGACTTGGCTTCTCAGTGTGGCCATCAAGGCCCTTCAGACGCAGGCCATCCACCTGCTCTGTGCCTCATACAGCCCTCGGCGGCACCCCGGCCTCGGGGTCCGGCTCTGCTCTGGAGGCAGGACCCACACCGGAGCGGTGGTCAGCTCGGTCCTCGGCCTTGTGACGCCATCAGACCCTCCTCCTGCCCTTTTCTGTCCCGCCCTTGCACTTGTGCAGCTGTGTGACTGTTTCCTTCATGAAGCATTGGGTGCCAATCTGCCTCCCCGCCCCCATCCCAATGACATCCCGCGCACCCTTCTGCTTGGTGCAGAGGTCACTGCTGAGACCCCCTGGGACTCAGCCCTGGCTGGGCCCCACCCTGTGAGTTTGTATTTCATTGCGACCTTTGTTCGGATCTGCTCTGTATGTTATTGTTTTGCTTTCGGATCTGAAAGCCAGACTCTTGCCTGCAGGTGAGAACCTGGGTCACTCACTTTCGTGGGCCCCGTGCTCGGGTGGAGGCCATGGTTTGTGAAGGGCCCGCCGCACCAGGTCGGCTAGATATTTCCTCTGTATTGTCAGCTCTACTCTTGCTAACGAGTTTATGAATTGCAGATATGATTATTATGCATTTTACAGATGAATGTGTCTGTCCTTACCACGGTCTGCTTTTATGAATCAGACGGCCTAGCGTATGTCATGTATCTACCCCATGGCTAAGGGAGGGCAGGGGACCTTGATTGAGGATCCCACCTTGTTTGCAACTAAGAGGGGTGCAGGGCTTGCTAATTCTCCACAGGAAACTGAAGTGAGAATGGACTCTGGGTAGCCCCCCAAATTCAACAAGTCCCAGTTCCTGAGTTCTGCGAGGTCCTGGAGTTGGTGGGAGAGCTGCGGTTCTGCTCTGTGAGCATCCCGCCTTTCGTGGCTGAGCCTCCTCTCTGACAGCGTGCGTCTCCACTCTGCTCTGCACCACAGAGCTGATGAGCTGCCCTCCCCTGGGGCGGCTTCCTCTGGTCTGTAAGTCACAGAAAGATGTAATAACATTCCCCAGCCTGTAGCTAGTGCATGCTGAAGTCCTCCTCCAGCAAGTCTTAATAAAATCTGAGTTCTAAAAACCCATCATCAAATAATATAAGAAATAGAGTAAATGCACAATTCATGAGATTAATATAGGGCAGGGAGACAATCTTTTTCCCGTAATAATCTTTACTTTTATATCCTACTTTATGGGGGTGCTGTTTAATTTCATGTTCATTTACTTTAATTACTTCTTGCATGTAGTTTGCGGGAAAGTTTGCCATTTTCCAACATCTAAAAGATGGCTCGCTCGAGTTTCGTTTCAGACTCTGTTAGAATTAATACATAATAAAACCCAGTGTGTAAATTTCTCATTTTTCACCTCAAAGGATTGTTCATCTTAATAGAATCCGTTTTCCAGGGAGATTTTTATCAGAATTACAAGTCAAATTAGTTGAATGCATTTCTTCTGCTAATAAACAGACAACCTTTCCCCTGAAGCATCTCTGAATTCCAATGGCTCACTGTTTCCTTCCCTCAAGAGATCACTCTATAAATACCTTGGAATCAAACATAAATGTATTAGCCTGAAAGGTGACTGTTAAGATGGCGAATTCTAGAGGATAAAAGTGAAGAAAGGTTATAAAGTGAAAATTTAAATACTGACTATGTGTTAGATGAAAGACACACAAAACATCTTAAAGGCATAGGCCCTGTGTGTGTGGACGGTTTATCTGTGCTGGACGATGTGAG
Source organism: Eptesicus fuscus (assembly GCF_027574615.1). NCBI lineage: Eukaryota > Metazoa > Chordata > Mammalia > Chiroptera > Vespertilionidae > Eptesicus > Eptesicus fuscus. The sequence goes on along the minus strand of NC_072490.1, from coordinate 57,789,057 downwards.
GCGGTCGAGTCTGTGTGTACTTCCACCAACACCTTGTGTGTCTCACTGTAAAGGCCTGTGGTTGTGGTGGGACCACGGGCAGGGGACCGTGCCGGCTTGATCTCTGCCTCCGTTTCGCTTGGCCTTACGGTGTGCAGGCCCCGGGCTGACGTGGGGGCTTTGGGCCGGGAAAGGACCGCACGCCCTTACAGGAGTGGAGAGGGCCCTAGTTTCTTTCAAGGGCATTGTGAGGGGGGTGGTCACTGACGTGCTGCTTGACCCCAGCAGCCCCTTGGATCTCGTGAGTTAGTTCACATCTCCTTTCAGTGGAGTCCGAGTTGCTGTGACCTCAGCTGCTTGCTCACAGGGTGTCAGATGCTGAGCTGCTGAGCATCTGTCTCGTGCGCGCTAAGAAGTGCGCTCTCTCCCTTAGGCGTGGCGATCCGACCCGATAGGAGAGGCAGGAGCCTGGCTTTCCTCAGGCTGGACGGGCTCTCCTCAGGGGGATGCAGGGGCGTTGTTCAGGGAGAGGCTGGGAAGCCAGTAAGTGACAAGATAAATTCTCAGGGCTAGGAGTAAACCCACTTCAGTGTGTAGTTGAAATTCACCTTCTCTAATATTTTTGTCCAAGACTGAGAATAAAAAATGGTTTTGATTGATGAAGCATTCAGTGTGTGTCTAACTATATGTTGGACTAGCGGGACTTTTAAATCACCCAAATGAAAGATTGCATTATCATGAACATTAATATGTAACAGTTAAGTGTGTCATTGCCGATCCTAAGTCTTGGCATTCACAGGGCTGGCTGACTGAGGCCAGCCAACCAAAAAAGAAAACTTTTTATCAAACACCAGCTCACAGAGCTCCACGGCGGAGGCCAGCCCAGGGTCAGGACTCTTCTGGGTTATGTATGTTTGTGTTCCCAGCTCACATGGGGATTTTCAGTCACCCCCATGTGGGCTTTAAAGATGCCCCCCTGAGGTAATCCTGGGAAGAGAAAGGGAGGGTTGAAACCAAAGGGAAGACTTTATTCCTGGTGAGAAGAGGAAGTTAGGGAGGAGGAAAAATAATGAAGAATAACTTATCAAAAGCATCGAGATTAGGTTAGTTAAATGTTTAGAACAATTTTTATTTCTTATAGATTTGTTGCCATTTATATAGTTGAGAAATTATCAACTGCTAGAAAACCAATTCAAGAAAGTAGAAATTGGATTGTTGTTATCCTTTTTTTATCTTTTGAAAAGTAGTATCTCTTCCTAAAAATATATAAGTAGTACATGTATATAGCAGAAAATTTGACCTATAAATGAACATTTTAAAAATTAAAATGATCTCTGTTCTCAGTTCAGAGAAATTTGGTAATATATGTATTATTATTATTATTATTATTATTATTATATATATTATTATTATGTGTTAATGTTACATATTTCTAATTATTTTCAATGAGTAAATAGTTTTCTGTCTTTTTATTTAACACTAGGGGCCCAGGGCACGAATTCATGCACCTTGAAAGGAACTGTGGGCTGTGAGGCTGAGGTGGGCACGGGGAGGGGCAGGTCTCGGCCCATCCTCTGTGCCCCTGCCCGGCCCCTCCCACCGCGGCCCCCTGTCCCGTCTGCCTGCAGCCCCGCTCCCGCCGTCACTCCCCTGTGCTGACGCCGCTGGCCCTGCTCGCCCCGCTGATGGGTGAGGAGTGATTGGGGCTGGCACCAGCAGCCCGTCAGCGGGTGCGAGTTGTGACTGCTGTCCCAGTCGCCCCTCAGGAGCAGGGGGAGGTGGAAAAGCCCTCAGGGGCGATCCGGGCTGGCAGCTGCCACTCGCACTTGCTGACGGCGCCAAGCGATCGGGACTGGCGCTAGGTGCCAGCAGTGGGTGCGAGTGCCAGGTGTGACGGGGCACGTGGGAGCAAAGAGTTTTCAGGAACCACCAGAGGCTCGTCCTGATGACAGCGACCGGCGCCCCCCTCGGTCTGGCGCCCCCACTCACCTGCTCCATCATCCTGCCACAGCGGACGCCCAGTGCCCGCCATGTTCCGCACACGCCCCCTGGTGGTCAGCGCACGTCATAGCGACTGGTTGGTCGGTTGTTTGGTTGTTCCGCCATTTGGTCTATTTGCATATTAGCCTTTTTTTATATAGGATATTTATTAAGTGAGCATATGCATTGACACGTCATCTTTGTTTCTACTGAACATCAAGCTCAGCACCATTTTAGTGAATGAATTCATTGATATTTTGAAAAATAGCAATAAGCTCATCATGTCAGAATTAAGTCTTTGAGTTATCTCTAGAGGGAAGAGAGATGGGAAAAGCGAGGGATAAGCATTTATTGAGTACCTAGTGCATGCCCAGCTATGCTGGGCCCTTTCAGGTAATTTTGAATTCATTACCCTTCAGTTCTCATGGCGAGGATGATGGCATTTAAAAACGACTGAGCACTTGCTATGTATAGGTGACAACTGGGCATGTGTCATTTTCTTTCAATCTCAGCACAACTCACAAGTTAAGCTATTTCTATTATTTCCATATCACAGACGAGACTCTGAGAGTTCAAGCTAGTTACTCAAGAGCACACAGCCAGGAATTGTAAAGCCAGACTGGCTGGTGGTGGGAAACTGCCGCACTGAACTGCAGCTGGCCTGGGCCCTCCCACCCGGCGATATGCCCCTGTGGCCACGGGGCTAACCCGCGTCTCCAAGCTAGTTTTTCTCACCATGCTTCCTTTGGAAAACCCCCCAGAGGCTTATCTTCATCTTCTCCTCCCCTTTGGGGTAAAACACTGGGAGAGCCGGAAGCACTCCAGGATGCAGGCCTGCTCTGCGCCATCCAGGGCCCGGGGGCTGGAGACTGCCTGTGGGCGCTGCTGCCAGCTCCAGGGAGCGTCCCGCTGGCAGGCGGAGCGAGGAGGCTTCTGCTAGAGCGGCTGCTGCGGCATCTGCGCCCGGGGCGCAGCTCATGGTCTGCGTGTGGCCACGCGCCCTGGGCCCAGGCTTCTGCCGTTACGTCTTAGAACCCAAGAAGCGTCCAGCACTCGCGCGGGGCTGTCCGCGTTCGCTCTGGAGGCCGTGCCTGTGACCGTTCCCCACCGTGTGCCAAGTTCTCTGGAGCAGCTGTTGCCCGGACATTGGCTTCCTCTCTGGGTAACCACTGCGCTCCATTGGAGTTGCTGGGAGAGGGGGGCGGGCAGTGTGCGGGTCATCGGGGTGCCCTCATTGACAAGCTCTCCAGGGACCTCCTTAGAGGACAGGAGACTTGGCTGAACACACGATTAGTTTATTTCCCTCAAGGAAGTGATTTTCCTCTTGTCATTCCTGGGATTTATCAATTAGCACGTGTCCACTGATTAGTAACAGAAAACCTCACAGAGGCTGGAAACATAAGGATATTTATCATTTACGTGCTCAGAGGTCTGAAAAGTTAGGCAGTCCCAAGATTGGCTAAGCACCTGATAATATCTCATTGCTGGATTGGCATGTCTGTGATTCTTTCAGCTTTTCCCTCGTGGTCACAAGGTGGCTGCTAAAGCTACAGCCATCACCTTCCTACGTAGTTACATTTAAGGCACAAAGTGGGGGAAGGGAGGAAGTCAAAGAGGGAGAAGGAAGGGGGAGAGAGCGAGAGAGAGAGAGAGAGCGAGAGAGAGAGCCGTTTGAGTCCTTTTCATCTAATCAAGGAGGAAAAGTATTTTCAAGCAGTTCCCCCTCATATCTTTGGACCAGAGCTAAGTTAGATGCCTAGCCCTAACTGCAGAGGAAGCTGGCCAAGGGAATAGCTCATTGTTTTCAGCTTGAAGAGTGGGAGAGGGGCGGAAAGAATCGGGAATGGTTGTTGAAGAACTGTCTAGCACTTGACCCAACTCTAGATTGTGCCTTGTAAAGAGTCTGAATGTTATGATTGTCAGAATTATTTAGAATGACAATGCATGTTTGGATTCTCACTTTATAGCTAAAGCTGACATTTTTTGGTATCAGGAGAGGGTGGGCAAGTCAAACACTCTGTACTTAAGTTCTTCGGCAGCAAGCTCCAGCCCATCTCACGCTCTCTGTGTATTGCCCAAGAAATGTTTTGCAGATGGCTCAGCTTCCTGCTCAGAGCCATCGTTCTAGATGTTTCACACTCTGCATATGGTGCTGGGCATGATTGCCCGCCCCCAAAAGTGACCTTTGCTTCTGTCCTGGCTCCTTGTGAAAGGCACATCCTGACAGCTGTGATGTATTTATAATGTTGTGCACTGGTTGTCCAGTCACTTTGTTACATCGATACTAATCTCCCTCCCTGCGCTGAAAACACGCCCACTCACAGTTATAGGGTCTAGAGCTTGCAGGCGAGGGACAGGGTAGAGGAATGACACTGTTACGAAACTTTCAGAATGGCACTGGTTCCCAGTGCTCGGAGTCACTGGTGCTGGAAGGCAGAGTGAGGAGCACTCTCGCAGGCCCGGTCGGCAGTGAGAGGGCAGCCAGTCCGCTTCTCTCGGGAAGTCATTGTGCAGCCAGCTTCTAAAGACAGTACTTGGTTCTCATCCGCAGCATAAATTCGCCAAACTATTCAGTTAAATAAATCTACAATTCTAGTCAAAACTCTTGTTACAATTAATATAAGAACTAGAGGCCCAGTGCACGAAATTCGTGCATGGGTAGGGTCCCTAGGCCTGGCCAGAGATCAGGGCCGATCAGATTCCCCTCCTCCCTACCTCCTCACCTCACCCCCTCAACACCCCTCTGCCACTGCTGGTCGCCCACCATGTTCCGCACTGTCCCCTGGTGGTCAGTGCTTGTCATAGCGAGCGATCGACCTGGTCTCCCAGTCAAACTACTGAGGGGATACTTTGCATATTAGCCTTTTATATATATACTAGGAGCCTAGTGCGCGAAATCGCACGGTGCCACCACCCACCTGCCGCCCTGCCTGGACACCCGAACCTGTCCATGCAGAGCTCCAGCATGCCTGGCCCAGCCCCGAACCCTCTGGCCTTCTCTGGCCGCTTCAAGCCCCGCCCTCAGTCCCTAGAGTCGCCTCGGGCTGGTCCCACCTTCTCTGGGCACCTCCCTGCTTCCACCCTGTCTCCAGAGCAACGCAGCAGCTCTGCCCCGTCATGGTGCCGGAGGAGAGCGTGGAAGCCTCCTGCCTGCTGTGCTGTGCTCTTTCCCCGGCAGGTGGGCCGCGGGGCACTCAGAGTGCGAGTGGTGGGTGGCGAAGGACTGGTGAGGGGGGCGCTATGGGCTCTCACCCCCGCCCTCCCCAGCACGGGATGGTCCCGCCTCCTCCAGGCGCCTCTCTGCTTCCGCCCGTCTCCAGAGCAAAGCCCCAGCTAATATGCTAATGACCTGGTCATTACCCGTTACGGTGTCCTGACCATTAGCATATTAGCTCTTTATTAGTATAGATAGATTAAATTATATTTTTATAGAAATTAAAAGAAAAGATTCAGCATAAGAATAGAATTTTTAAAGAGTCATGACCAAAACCACTACATTTCAGAGACTATTGATTGCCAGTGAGAAGAAAATGAATATTGATATATAGAATCTCCTACTGGGAATTTGGTGATACTTCTGACCTGCACAGTCCATGAGATAGTAGCCACCAGATGTATGTGGCTGTCACACATACTAGTAAATGAATTAAAGTTACAGTCCTGACCCGTGTGGTCAGTTGGTTGGAGCGTCACCCCATGCAGAATAAGGTCTCGATTCCCGGTCAGGGCACATGGGAGGCAAGCAGTTGAAGTTTCTCTCTCTCCCTCTCCTTCCCTCCCTCCCTCCCTGTCCCTCTCTCTAAAATCAATCAACATATCCTCTGATACCCTCAGGTGAGGATTAAAAAAAATAATTACACTAAATTTTAGAATTTAGTTTCTTTGTAGCACCAGCCATGTTTCAAGTGCTTGATGGTGGCTCATGGCTATTGCATTGGACAGAACATTTGGGTCATCACAGCAAGTCCCGCAGGCAGCGTTTCCCTGGATGAGTCTGTCAGAAGTGACTGCCCTCACAGGGAGCACGTGCCAATACCTGGGACGTGGCGGCGGTCCCAGCTGGGTGCTGGCGCTGATGCTGGTGCTGATGCTGCGAACATCCCTCAGTGCACACGAGCTCCCCATGCAGAGCAGCAGCCTGAGGTGTCCGGTCTGGGGCTGGGGCTGGACTCTCCGGGTGGGCAGACCCCTGTGGCCCCTGCCCCTCAGCTGGACTTTTAAAGCAATGCCCACTACCAAACTTGTAGGGAGCCTGTGTTTTGCATATAATATAGGTTCAAAGTAGGGTTAAAACTTGAGCTTAACTGTAGAAAAGGCTTGCCCCAAGTCCCGAGGCCCTAGTTGGAGGCAAGGGGGTGTGCACAGGGGAGTCCAGCTGACACACACGTTCCCTCTCCTTCCTCTCCTCCCCTCACGGGCCCCGGCAGGCACACGGAGTCTGCAGTGGCCCGGTTGTCCTGCCTCTCCAGGCCAGATCCGCAGCCAGGACAGGAGTGTCAGCGCCGGGCTCCTCCTCACAGCTGTTCCTGCAGCAGGTGGATGCCAGTGACATCTAAGCATCAGTGTCCCAGCAGAGCGGCTTCAGATCTGAGCTCTGCACTGAGCTCTTTGTGGCCAAGAGCAAGGCACTTCACTTTTCTGAGCTCCAGTCTCTTCTTTATAAAATGGAAATAGTAATAGTGTGCATTTTACAGGGTTGTTTAAAGAGTAAATGAGAAAAGCATGTAAAGTGATTAGCATAGTCTCTAGCATATTAAGAATAAGGTCATAGGTAGCTTTTATTATTTTGTTATTTGTGTTACTATGGCTGTTTGGCCCAAGAAATGCTGGCTATTGATCTGGGGTCCTGTCCTGCCAGTGGAGGCAATCTGGGCCCTGGTTTGTCAGTCTGGCTGGGCTGGAGCCAGGGCTGAACCCTTCCCCCTCAGCGCAAGTGTCACTCACTCCGAGGACCCTTTCTGTTCAGCCTGCTCGAGTAGGCTCCCTTCCCCAGACCCTGGTACCGCTTTATCCCAACTCATGTCTGTCTCCTCCACAGAAAGGGTCAGTTTCCTGACTAGATGTTTGTGTGTTTTTACTGGTTATCTCTTTTTCTAGATGTGGAGTTGGTGTTAGGCATCAGGGATTGAAGAGTTGATGGCATGTTATAATGATGAACTGAACTCATGAGAATGAAGAAAGGGAAGGTTGTGACCCGGTAAAGCTGACTTGAGCTTGCGTGCTATGGACCTGAACGGAATTCTTGCTCTATCCATTACTCACTTTGTGACCTTAATTATTTCGCCTGAGTCTCAGTTTGCCATATCTGTGAAATGGGGAAAAAATTGTAAGAATTCCATGACAAATAAGTTTTCCACTTCAGTCATTCATTTCAGTAAATGGTGGTTTTTATAATGATTCAAGAACCGACATTGGAGTAAAACTAGAGTATAATTGATGAATTTGTAACCTTTCCTTCCCTTCTATCGATATTAGACATTGAACTTTAGGTATAACACTTGCCATATTAGAAATTTATGTCTCCCAAGATAATTTTATAGTTTGTCCAGCCGGTTGAGACTTTGGTAGGCTGAAGTAAGAATATTTGGCCAAACTGGTAGTAATTTTATATGAATGTGAATGGTCTGTGAAAGGGTTCAGAAGGCCTTGGGCTGCAGGCACGGTGGGCCTGTGTTCAGGGTGATTTGTGATCAGAGGTCAAGACCCTCTCCGTCCTGCCTCCTCTTCCGCAGCACAGCCTCGCATCAGAGGGCGAGAGAAGATCTCCACTCCTGTCCATGAACCTGACCAGGAGACGGTGCTGTTTTGAGAGTCAAGTGGCTGTTCACCTGAACTGGTGCGCTGTCCATCCCTGACCTGAAACCCGCTCCCCCCCACCCCCCACACCAGGGCCTGGAGAAGAGCGTGAAGGTCTGTGTTGGACCTCACGCTGATTTGTTTTAGATCTTCAGCTCAGTTTGCTTTGAGACCCTCTTCTGTTCTTTCTGACTGTGTGTCTTAATATTTTTTCTAACTCTTCCCGGTGTTAGCAGAAAAGAGGGTGTGGCTGGTGGTCAGGCTGCTTCGGGCACATGAGGCTGCCGAGTTGGGTACTAGCCTTGGGGGTTCGTGGCTTTGCTTCTGACGTTGGAGAGAGGAAGAAGCACGTAGAGAACACACATCCATTTTGAGTTCCTGTATTGGAGCTTTTGGCTGCAAATAACCCGAAGCCCACTCTGGCTGGTGAAGCAAATGACAGAATCGTATTGGCTCGCGTATCGGAAAAGCCAGGAGCGGGCGGCCCTCTGGGCACTGTTGGGCCCTGCCCTGCTCCTGTGCTCACCTCGGAGTTCATGTGTGCTGGCCTCGTCCAGCTTCTGCTTTGTCTGGCAAGCCTGGACCACTGCTCACGGCTTCACGCCCAGCACCAGGAACGCTGTCCCTCCCGTGGTGCCCGCAGAAGACGAGTAGTCGAGCCTGCTGCTGGTTTGGGACAGGCCCATCCACCCATCAGTCTGTGTGGCCAGCAGAGAAGAACACACTGATTGGTCAGACCTGGCTTAGGGCTTCCCCCTCGGGAGCTGGGAGGTTGGCATCAACCTCCTGGGAACCCCAGGGACTGAGATGGGAAATGGGGTGTTTTCCCAAAGAAAAGGCAGGCTATAACCAGAGGAAGAGGAGCGTGGGTGCCAGGCAGGCAGACACAGTGGGTATCCATTGCTTTGTCCCTTGGGTTTGAGTTGTGCTGGTGACTGGGAACCTCGTGCGTGGCGGGGTCTCCATTTTGCCTCCAGAGCTGCTTCCAGCCTTGGCTGGTTTATTTACAGCACAGCCCTCTTCTTTCCTGCAGCCAGAATGGCGTCTTTCCCCGAGGTGAGAGGAAGTGGCCTTCTCTGAGCCGCAATCAATGGCATTCCGCAAGGTGTGGCAGAGGAGGCCACCTGGCACTTGTCCACGGACGTGTCCCTGCCCAGGCAGGAGTGCACTCCAGGCCGCTCAGCGCAGTGCTCTCCCTCCAGGCCTCACCCCTGGGTCGGGGCAGGGAGACCCCACGGGAGTCGCACACCTGGCAGAATTCTCCCTTTCTTTCCCCTTGTGAAATTTCCCATCCGAATTGGGTTGGAGAATAATAATCAAAATGAAAATGATTTTTGAATAAAATTATAAGTTTGAGTGTTCTGCACAGTACTTTCCCAAACACTGGCTGGATTTTTCTAAAGATGCCAGCACTGAGATCGCTGGTCCATTTCAATCTTTATTGAAACAAATAAACCCAATAAAAACACTTATGCTGAGAGCTGTAGCGGCACAATAAAAGAATCACCCTGTATTGAATTTATTGATTTATTTATTTACTCCAACTGGAAAATTGAGTATTGTGTTAATGTATTTTATAAGAATCACACTGCTCGATGAAATGGCTAATTTATTTTAGCGTATACATAAATAGCTAGCAATTTTCCATGAGACAGGCTAATGAAAACGATGCCATGAAATTGTCTATACTGTGAGGAGTGGCGGGGACGAGTTATTATTGGGTGAGTGCTAAGAAGCACTGAACTGGCCGTCATATCTTTGAACTTTTGAACTGCTACTTGTTTCATGTGATTTATTGATTTTGCTATCTCTCTGTTTAGCTCAACTTTAGTTTTTGCCCAGCAGGGCAGATAAGTGGCGTAGGAGATTTAATTTCATGGGTATTTGGGGTTAAAGCCTATCTCTAAGAAGAATGCTGAACACGTTTAATAAAACATGAGTAGCAGGGCGTCAGGTTTCTGTGTGATGGGGACCTGGTAAAACCAAGGCGGGCGAGGCCAGCCCAGGGGACCGGGCGGGAGGCTCTCCCTGAGCTTGGAGCTTCCCCACGGCCACGGGCAGCCGCCTGGTCCTCAGCTGCGTGTGCTGCCTCCGCCCCTGCTGTGCCCTTAGCTCAGGCACAGGTCTGCCTGCTGCCTGCCTCCTGGGCTCTCCCAGCAGCAGAGTGAGCCCACCGCCCTCCCCTCCCTGCACACCAAGGGCGCCGCCATTGAAACACCCTCCTGTGGGCAGCTCTCTCAGGGAAGCTGCTCCAGAGCAGCCAGGCTCTCAGTAGCGAGCAACTTCTCCCCGAGCTGCTGGGCCCCGCCGTGGGCTGTGCCGCCGCCTGCTCCCCCCAGCCGGCCCTGACCTTGGCGGGTTGTTTCCCGCCGCCTGTGGGGGGCGGGGATCTGATGCTGAGTGACTGGCGGCAGAGCCTTACTGTTTCAGTGCCTTTGGACCTTCAGAACTTCTGAAAATGTGACATCTGGGGAGCCCGTGCTTGATCTTTCCGTTTGCTGAGCTAATTGCTGAAGAATGACGACAACAGTGTTGGTGCTGCTGCTTTGGGGGGGGAGTTGGATGAGGTGGGAAAGAGCTTGATCACTAAAGTCCCCACCCCAGGAATGCATTCCAGGTCATACATGTTCAGGCGCATGACGGTTAAGACGCTTCACTCAGTGAGTGACACAGTATGTGAATGTGGAATTTTTATGAAGGTAATGGTCTTTCTTTAAAAATCTGATTTATTTAGAAGGTACTTTTAAATGGCCAAGTAATTTTAACCTTCAGGAAGAGATGAGGAGAGGGGGTGTGAATGGGCGAGGCTTGGATCTCTGTGAGGGTTTCAAAATTCGAATCCCCTTTAATGATGAAACTGGCAGGATCTTTATTTGGATGTTAAAAGCTTTTTCTTACATTGCAAACATTCTCAGCAAATTTACAGTCAGATATTTGGAAACAGCTAACACTTTTTAAAAAGGAGGAGGAGGGCCTGTTTAACTAGGAAACAAAATTAGTGGGAAAGGCTAAAAAGACAGGACTGGCCCAGCACCACTAGCTGGGGGAAAATTCCATTTCATTGCAACTATGTTATTGTTTACTTTACCATACACATCCTAATATGGTCACCTCCCTGTCAGAGGCGGCCAAGCCGGGGTGAGAGGCCCCTCGGAGACAGCTCCTCACCGCCTCTCAGACAATAAGAAACAAGCGGCGCAACTCCACAAAAGGCTTCGCGGAAAATAAGTGTCAAATAAATCCTACGGAACTCTTGCTCTGCCGCTGAGCTCTGTATATGCAAACCTGTTTTGCTGCTGTCGCTGCCCAGGCTGCGCCGCACTTGTTTGGAAATAAGCCCCTGCATTTTCGTCTTCCTTTTTTCCTTTCCCCTCTCACTTCATCTGAGGGCTCTGGATTAATTCTCTGAGACGTATCTTTGCATACATGTCTCATGAGTTATGTTTCCTGGAGCCTTGTACTAGGAACATTAAGGTAAGAATGTTGATTTAGCCTGGGACCTTTGTCACTCAAACTAATGCTCATCAGGGATGGAGACATTGTAAAGAAATATTGCAGAGGTGCAGTTGCTTTTAATTGTCATGCATGGATTTGCAAAAAAAAAAAAAAATGCCACCAGTTGTGAATGAGACAGAGCAGAAGTGTACTCACTGGTGTAAACACTGAAGGCACGGTGGTGTGGCGGCCAGTCCTGGGGAGGCTGTCCTGTTCCTTCCAGTTCTTCTTTTCCACTTGTGATATTTCTTTTTCTTTTCTTCCTTTTTTCAATTCTCCTGTTCTTTCCCAAATCCTCATGGTCTTGAGGCTGGCCTGTTATCTGCAACTCCAGCACAAAGGTAGGCTGCTCAGCTCTGCTGCGGGGAGGGCCACGTTATTTTGGGAGGGATGTCTTCCCACTGCGTGAGCTGCTGACCTCAGGAGGGGTCCTGCTCGGAGCCCAGGGATGAGCGAGCACGCGCGGTGGCGGCGTTTGTGGAGTGGAGTTTATTTTTGTGCAACTTAAAGACGCAGCAGCGTCTTTGGCGGAATGGACTCGTTAGCTCCCGAAATCCTGCACTTGATATCACACTGATGCTCCTTGTGTTACAGCGCTGGGCTCCGACCTTTGGGGGTGCTTGGATTTGTGACAGCAGAGAAGATTCCCGGATTCTGCATGTAGTTTATCAAAATTAAATAAAGGATCTAGGAATTGTTTTTTCTTGGCTTTTGAATTGTAATGTAAAGGTGTGAGTGTTTGGATGACTGGCCTGTGTACTTTTCTTCTTCCTTTGGTCAATTACTTTAATTCCATGGACAACTTTACTTATTTCTCGTGATTTTCTCCTCGAATTTTGCGTAGTCTGGTCTCTGTCAGGGCCAAGGTAGAGCCCATCTTAACTAATTGCGCCCTGCTCAGAGGCAGCACAATAGACAGAGTGAAGGCGGAAAGAAATTATTTCCACCCGAAAGGGGGACTGGGATAGAGTGGTGCCGATTCATAATTGAAAACAAGGGCAACTTAGGCCTTAGTGAGGGATATTACAGGCTATTAATCATAATAAATATGTTTGTCCACGTTGTGTTTGCGTTCTGTAATTTTCAGGGGAAAATCAAAGTCGGTGATTAGAAAAGGGAATAGTTCTTTGGCTTGGGAGATGCTGGGCTGTACTTGTTCATTAGTTCAAAACGCATTAAAAGTGAGCAGTTTGTTCCAGAAACCGAGTGTGTCGTTCCCGAGCAGATTTGAATATGTCCCCATCCACATGCAATCTCGGGTTCACGCCACAGCGCGGCTGCCTCCGAGCATCTGGGCTCGGGCGAACCGGAGCGCTGAGAGGCTGTCTGTGTTGCCGGCTCGCGCACTCCCCTCGACTCCCGGCGGCAGATCACCTCTGCACGCACTGCAGCCCCTTCAAGGTGAAGCCCTTTGAAAAGCAGACACCGTGCCTTTAACCAAAAGGAGCTCGAACAGCCTCAAAGTTTGTAGCTTAGAAAGCTGCTGATTATGCTTGTCGTAAAACATATCTGAGTGGAAGGTCCTGAGTCCAAACAGCATCCAGCACTGCTTTCGAAATATAACTGTAGACCGCGCTTTTAATAAAGAGGTCTGTTTTTACTTTGGAGCCATGGAGGGGTGACCGGAATTAGTAGCCTTTAATTAGGCGGGGAGATATTCAGGTTTTACAGGGATTTATGTTAGAACATGGACTGGCGTGGCTCTCTCCTCATTATGAATCCTCCCTGCCATAATGAGGTTCATCATTAGTTGATGGAGTGGATTTGCCCAGCTCTACCTTGAAAGGCACGTAATTTACATACTACTTCAGAGCCCAAGCTTTAATGGATTCCTTGATGAATAAAATGAAAAGCTACTTTCTTTAAATTTTTGAACACTGTTTAGATAATACGATTTTAATAAGACATTCAATTTGCTTGTTAAGTATATTTGAAAGTGCTTTTTTTTTTCTTTTGGGGAAAAATATAGTTTGGCTTGCCTTGTTGCACACCACAGTGGATGGTGAGCCTCAGATATGTCAGAGACCATATGGGGCACATTTTAAGAAATGGGAAGGATCTAGGCACGTGCTCTTTTGCATGTGAGTCTCGAGATTATTGATGTGTGTGTAGAAACTCTTCTGACATTAAAGGGTTGTAACAGAAAGGTTCGAAACAAGCACTGATTCTGCCTGCTGTTGCATAGCTGCAGTGCGTGGCACGCCGCTGCGGCCAGCATGCCAGGATGCCCGCCACACCTCCTGGCTCACTGTAACTGGAAGAGCGGAAGCTTTCCTGGTGCGGCTCCTGTCGGAAGCTGCGCTCTGAAAGGGGAAACTGAGGGAGGCTGTGCTACGTGTTATCAGAGCATCAACCGCGGAGCTTTCTGGTCCAGTCCATACAGGTGGCCAGTTCCTGGCTCTGTCCCTCTCCTCTGTTTTGGTTGGAGTGGGAGGAAGTCCGTTTAGGCCGAGCACGTTTGAACGCGATGGCTTCATCGTAGCATGTTAGTGAGCATGTCCTTCTCTAGCTGGAGACAGGTCACCTGCATTGTTGTCGCTGCTGCCAGTGGAAACAGGTTTCTGGGTTGTCACATTCCGGAGCAGGGAAGGTGTCTAAATGTAGGCGAAGCCTTGTTTTGATAGACGCTTTATTACCAGGAAGTGATCGGCATATATTAACATTAATAGAATAGTCCATGTCATTCTTTTTTAAGTAATTTACCTCTGCTATAGGCCTGTCTGCTTAAAAACATCTCCCTCTCTTCTAACACATATTTGTTTAGAGAGTTTTCACTGAAGTGTACATGACAATTACAGCTGTTCATTAACAAAATTGGGTATTTGTTTTAAACTTTAACCAATCACTTTGATATGCTAATTATGGTGTAATTTAATTTGAGCCCTGTAATGATGATGCCGTTATTATGGACATAAATGATGCAGTTAAGCTGAGAGTAATCTCATTTGCATACTGTACATGCCAGTAAATTAAGCCCTTTCTTCGACTGCTTCAGCTTTAATTTTCCACTTCTTTTCACACAGCTCCTTTCAGCCCCTCTTCTGAGCCCACTTTGTAATAGTCCTGATGACTGTTTGATGTGAAGAGTTTCTCACCACAGTAACGCGGGGCCGAAGATGTAACATTTAAGGGACCCCTTGTCTTGCCAAGTGTTCCTCTAAGAAGGAAGAATTAGAGCGTGTGAGGGAGGAGCGTCCTCTCGGGGGCTGCGGCAGCCCCTGGTTCGGTAACGTGAGATACCAAGTGCTCTTCGCTCGCCCCCAGGCCAGGCGTGGGGCCTGTGGCTTAGGGATGATGCTCGCCCCACCGCTCTGTAGTCGCTGGCACAAAGTGCGTTGGTTTGGCAGCAGTGAGCGGCACTGTCCCTGCCCAGGCTAGTCGGGGTAAGCGTTATTTAGCCCATGTGTTCCAGTTCTTCAGCTGTGGGCGTACAGGTGAGATGCTCATTGTAGACCCCTGCGAAACAGATTGCCTGCCGTCTTCGAGAGGAGCTTCTGGGTTTTCCTCTGCCCGATTGTCAAACACACGTCCGCCTGGTTGTGCGCTAACCCTAACACGCCTTCCTCAGCGCCGACCCTGGCTGCGGCCCTCCTTGAGCTGGGAGACCTACCGGTGGCCTGTGAGGCCTGGCCAGCGGCTGTCATTCAGCTTGAACCAAGCTCCTCTCCGGCTCCTGCTCTGCTCAGCCAGTGGGAGCTGAGTGGGTGGAAGGACTGAATTTAGCTCTGTGTTTGTAAAAGGGCCATAGGCCTATAAATAGTGCAAGCTGCTTGCCTCTCCTGCAGGCTGCTTCCTGGTAAATAGGAGAGTATTAAAACGAGGAATTGGCTGTGTCCATCCTCATTTCTTGGAACGGAAAGCCTGCCCTCCCTTTCTAAGCATTCCCCGTTTCTCTGCCTCCTGACCCAGGGTTTTGCCGTGATTTCCATCGCCCACGCTGCCCTGGGGGAGGCTCCTGTCCTCGGGCGTGCAGGCAGCTTCGCGGGCTCCTCAGCCTGGGCTGCGATGCCGGCACAGGGCACGGCACGTCTGCCTAACGTGGGGGACCCTGGTGGAGGCCCTGTCCTCTCCCCGTTGCTTTTGAAGGAAGCAATGCTGCCACACTGTTGACATGTCAGGCTGTTTGAAAGCAAGTCAAACGTCAGGCAAACCTTTAAAGGCTTTTCCTCTCTTTCATGTGACTTGGAAGTACCATAATGCAAAAATGTGTAAAGGAGCTTATGACAGTACTTTCCATGTCTGTAATTCCATATTGAATGTTACATTTTTCAAAAATGTGGAATGAATTTTTTTGTTTTCAATATAATTGGGGTTGATGGATGAAAGAAGAAACGATTTTATGTAATAGTATAGAGCTTTGTCATTTTAATTAAATTATATGGACTAGACTTTCTCAGGTCAGACCAAGCTCCTAACAAATATTCCCACTGGGAAATTTCCAGCTTCTTAGGAAGGTGAGTAAGCAAACACGTGAATTACCACAGGCACTTAAGTTCCCTGAGGGCAAGGAATATTTATCTGCATTTTCAGCACTGTGATTGTGCCTTGCACATAGTAGGTGTTCAAGATGAAAATCAACCTGCTTACTCCTGTAGGCTTGTCAGCAACCGTGAGAAAATGAGGAAGAAATGGCTGAAGGGTCCAGCCTTTCCGTGTGCCTGGTGGTGTTTAGGTGGGCACCCCACAGCCTGTTCTCCTTTGGCCTCTTGCCCTGCAGCTAGAAGAGCAGTCCCGAGGGGAGTGGCTCAGCTCGGGTATTGGGGAGAGCCTGCGCAGGTGGCACCGTGGAGTCAGGTCCTGAGCAGCAGCGGTGGGCCAGGCCCTGTGCTGAGCGCGGCCGCAGGTGCCGCCGGGAGCCTTCGGTAACCTTTCCGGGCAGGTGCGCTTCCCTCCTCTCAGCCGTGGCTGCTGTGCTGCAGGTGCAGCCCGGGGCGCGCTGTGGGCGGGAACCACCTGGCGCTCCTTGGAAACCCGGCCTAGCTCCCGGCCGCGCGCCTCGCTCCTGGTGTCAGTGTAGGCACACACGCCCTGTGACTGCAGGTTTGTGCACAAGGCTATACCTGTAGCTGCACCTATGTCTGTTTTGTACATACACGCACTGCACAGCAGCTACGCATCTCAGTATGTCACTTCCCGGTATCTGTGTGTGCCCCGTCTGCTGGTGAGCAGGCTGACAGTCACTCGGATGGAGTGGCTTCCTTGTCAGGTAGGAAGTGACTGAATGGCACTTGAACCCAGGACCTCTGCCAGCAGACACGTTGCTCACTGATCACCACGCCCTGCTCCACTGAGCTGGAGGGAGCGGGCGTGTGTCGTGCTCCTGAGGAAGCTAACTTGTGCCTGTGGTCGAAGGCCTTTCCCGTGGGGACGTGGGCTTTAGCTGGGAGCGCTAAGTAGGTGCCCATCTCCTGATTTCCCCGTCTTCGGGGTGACGTAAAACCCCTGGCAGGAAGCCACCTTCTCTTCCCCGCCTCCCCACACACGATGAGGCGGTTGTTCGGTCCCTTTTTCTTGGGGAGGAAGATGCTGTGCTGCCATCGCCCGTGGATTGAAGTCTGTTTACTGTGGCCGTGACAGATGGCAGAGTGAGTGTCAGCTGCAGTCTGCGGCTCCTTGGATCTATAGACGTTTCCATGGTCCCGTGGGCGTGTAGACTGTTCGCTGCCTCAGTGCGCCGCTCGGAGGCCCGTGGGGACCCTCGGGGAACCGGTGCCTCCTTGTCCTCAGAGCCTCTCCCAGGTCTCAGCTTCCCATCCCGGCACGCGGAGTGGTGACTGGGCGTGGCACCCTCCCCCTGACCTGCAGGAACTCTTCCAGCCCAGCGGCATCTGGGCATGCTCTCAGGCCCACAGGTCCAGTGTGGGAGCCGCCAGCCAGGTGTGGCTGCTGAGCCCTTGGGATGTGCTCCCCCCATCAGGAGTTGTCACATGCGTACAGTCCACACTGTCATTCACAGACTGAGTAGAAAAAAGGAGGTGATCTACCTCATTAATAACCTTTATATTGATTGCATGTTGAAATTAAAATGTTTTGGATGTATTAGGTTAACTGAAATATATCTTTAAAAGTAATTTCACTTCTTTCTTTTTACTTTTGTAATGTGGCTAATAGATATATTCAAATTAATCATATGTGGCTCTCATTATATTTCTGCGAGACCGCGCAGTTCTAGAATGTACATCCCACTTTTGTACACACGCCGCTGGCAGCCCAGGTGGCCCAGGGGTAGGAAGCTGCAGCAGGTGCTCGCGAGGACACGGCCCCGGCCCGCGCTTGGGGAGTATTTGGGAGGAAGCCCCGGGTACTAAGGAAAGACTCCCGTTGGCCTTTTCAACACCTTGTCCTTCCTAATCAGACTGGGGACCCAGCACATACCCCACTGTTTCCAAGAACCTGGACTTGGCTCACCTACCATAATGACCCCTTAGCATAGGTGATCAGAGAAGAAATGGATTCCTTGACGGTTCCCAGATGACTCTGCTGGGCTCCGGTAACCTGTAGGAGTGGTACCTGGGGCCCGGGGCCACAGGCTCCTATCGCATTTCTCTTAGGTAAATAGATGCATTTATCTTTTTGATACCCTCCTGATATATATTCTTTACCTAGTATAAGTGTATCCTGCCTTCAGTACACATTAAGTAGAAGTATAGTTGTTTTTTCAAGAAAGAGAACAGCATCATCTGAGTGAACACTATTCAGCAAATACTGATTGGAACCTGTCTGATCAGGCCTGGGGGCTAATAAGACAGCTTGCTCACTATCTAGACAAGTAGGAGACTTGCCTAGGACCTAGAGGATGTGAACCGAACACACGGAAACTCAGTGTTTGCCAAGTTGGAGCTGCGTTGTTTGTCTTATCAAAAGATGCTTTGATTTTTCACGAGGATTGATTGTCAGTATTCATTAAAGATTTGCATGCTTCCCACATCTTATTTACTGTACAGATGGTTTAGGGAAATCAGGATTTTAATTGTAAATTTCTAATAACTGCAAATAGGTGAGTTACATACCTGTAAGTTTTTCCCTAAACATCCACTCCAGTCCTTCGAACCCAGGGCAGGTCTGGTCAGTCTCCTCTAAGATCCGCTCCCCCCATCAGAATAGGTGGAACTTCACTGGAGTGAAGACATGGGAATAGCGGTCACTTCCTCCACTAGCAGCAGCACCAAGTGGGACATCACCCTACTTTACTTCTGGCCCTCAGGAAACCAAGGGCCGCCCTGGCCGGTGTGGCTCAGTAGATAAGAGTGTCAGCCTGTGGACTGAAGGGTCCTGGTTCAATTCCTATATCGGGCACACGCTGGGTTGTGGGCTCGATCCCTGGAGAGGGCCGTGCAGGAGGCAGCCAATAGATGATTCTACCTCATCATTGATGTTTCTATCTCTCTCTCCCTCTCCCTTCCTCTCTGAAATCAACAAAAAATATATTTTTAAAAAATAAAAAATAAAATGAAATCCAGGGACAGAGATGAGATGTGAGATAGCTGAAGGAAGACTGGGCCTGGCGAGGTCAGTGTCCAGCACACAGTGGTGTGTCTCGGGGCCCTGTCTCTGGTTATTATGACATTTGCCACACGCTGCTCCCATGTTCAGTGACCTCACCTCCAGCTGGCCTGACGTGGACGTTGACTCTGGACTTCACGGGGAAACACCTCAGAGGTAGCTTTTGTTTGTTTGTTTTGTGTTAATCCTCACCTGAGGATATATTTTTTCCATTCCTTTTCAGAGAACAGAAGGGAGGGATGGAGGAGAAGGTAGGGAGGGAGGGGG
Organism: Eptesicus fuscus; assembly: GCF_027574615.1. Taxonomy (NCBI): domain Eukaryota; kingdom Metazoa; phylum Chordata; class Mammalia; order Chiroptera; family Vespertilionidae; genus Eptesicus; species Eptesicus fuscus. Next base: position 57,770,037 of record NC_072490.1, on the reverse strand, counting down.
ATAGAGAAATACAGAGAGAGAGAGAGAGAGAGAGAGATGTGAGAGAGACACTTTGATTGGTTGGGGGCCAATGACTGGGAATCGAACCCAAGACCCTTCATTGCGTGGGCTGACACTCTAACCATGGAGCCACCGGCTAGGGCGTCTGTGGTAGCTTCTGACCTGTGCATACCTGGGGAGGAAATGCCTTCAGCTTATTTGCACTAACCATTGCCTGCAGATGCCTCAGAGTGGAGAGCCTCCATTCCTGCCCCCCTGCCCCTCAGCCAGGCACCTGCTGCTGTGCTGGGGACCGCCTTAGGCAGGCACCCCTCCCCTCAGGTAAACAGTGCTGGGCTGGGGCCCGGGGCGGGCCGCCTGGGCGCTCCTGGTCGCGCAGGGGCGCTGGCCGCAGACGCAGCAGTCGGTGTGCGGACGGATCCATTGGGGTTGGGATGTACGGGGCGGGTAGGTCCCTGTCACAGTGCTGTGTTTTGAGGAGTTGGTCCCTGACTTCTATTTGGCAAATCGTCTGGTTGTCCACAATTTTTTTGTTTTTTTATTTAATTCTAAAAACTTTAAAAATAAAATAAAATTGGGTACCTACCACTGTTTTGCATGTGAGAGGTATTTCAGTGTCTTATACTCGGAGCGTGGCCTCTGTCGCCTTCTCTCCTAATGGACCCGAGGAGCCCGCACTGCCAGTTCGGGAAGGAAGCTTGTGCACCCGGTCGGTATTCCAGGCTGAAGCTCAGAGCAGCTCTCGCACCCGGGATCCTAGCTGCCACCCCAGAGAACGGCGAGAACCCCCTTCCCCACCAAGAAAGGGCAGGCGTTCTGTTAGGGAGGGCAGCGTAACCTCCTGCGTGCGCCAATGCTCAAGTCAATAGTGCGTGGCTGTGGACGCTCTGATAAGACGCCCTTTTTGAAAATATGTTTTTATTGATTTTTAGAGAGGAAGGGAGAGGGATAGAGAGATAGAAACACCGATGAGAGAGAAACATCATCAATCGGCTGCCTCCTGCACGTCCCCTACTGGAGATGGATCCCGAAACCCAGGCATGTACCCTGACCAGGAATCTCACCAGTGATCGCTTGGTTTGTGGGTCAGCACTCAACCATTGAGCCACACTGGCCAGACGAGGCCCTTTTTCTTGATACAAATTTGAAACAATTCCCTTTTGGAATTCTGTTCTCGGTCCTCACTTTTGGAGACGGGTGGACAGGGACAGGCTTGCCGCTTAGAGAAGGCGTGTTTATTTCTTAGCGTTTGCTTACAGCCCTGGAGGCGGCCTGTGCGTCAGGTGCGCGGGGAGTGGGCTGGCCGTGGGGGGTGTCACGGCTCCTGCCCACGCTCACAGCACTGGGCGCTGATGACTCCCGCACTTGCAGCCGCCCTGCCATGGCCCGCGCTCGTCCCTTCAAGGGCGCCCGCTGTAAGCCGGAGGGCTTGGAGTGCAGCCGTGCCCGGCTGCCCGCTCTGGGGGGGTGCGCGTGGCTGCTGGGACGCCCTTGGTAACTGTGACGCCATGGAGCTGAATACTACCAGCTCCTCTTCTGTTACCTCAGTCCCTCACCGGCTAGCTCTCAGAGCTCGCTTTTTCGGACGGACGCACAGTCCTGTAGAAGTGGCCTAGGGGAGACTAGACCAGCCCAGAAGCTCCTTTCCGGTGATGGTTCTGAAGCAGGCCACGTGCCGGTCCCCGGGTGCAGGACCCTGCTGCGCGCCGATGAAGGAACCCCAGGGGATGGCCGGCCCGTGGTCCCGTGGAGGTGGCGGGAGTGTGCGCTCGGCCTCCCAAGCTGCCTGTGCCTCTTGTGACAAATGCCTAGGAGTCTGGGCTGACACCCACATTCTCTGACAGCGCCGAAACCACAACCCACTGGAGTCCACCGAATTATGCACCGGAATAAAACAATCAAAAATAGAAGAGCCTTTTCTATCTACCCGTCTTTTGTCATTATTTAACTGTTTCACTGTTGTTGTTTTTCTGGATGCTGTTTTCTTTTCCCAGCTCTATATTTTAAAAATGTTGCCTGAAAGAAATAATGTTTATCATCCCCATTTCTTTTCTAATACATGAGGAGAAAGGTAAAGTGTCCAGAATGCATGCTTTCTCCCAGGTGGTCACTGAGTTGGTGGACACTTGTAATAAATTAGCTCTCTCTGGAAAGTGGAGAGAAGCCCCCCGCGTTTCCCGTAACGGAGCCGCAGGTGGGGGCTCCTCCTTCAGCTCCCAGCAGCGGTGTGCTGTCTGGCTCGGTATCTGGGATGCAGGAGGGTCGCCGCTTTGTTTCCTCTGAGTGTGGAAGAGAGGGAAGTGTGTTGCAGGTGCCGTGGAGCCTGAAAGTCGCTGTGCTGATATTTAGTTGTGTTTTTTCTTAATTGTAAAGCCTGCATCTTCATTTTTCCGTGTCAGGATGAGTAAACCTGATCCATGGTTCATTTCAGTAAAGAAGCTATTTTAAACCAAATTGTTGCCGTTGAGAAAGGGGCACCTGTGCTGTGGGCTGCAGAAGCGTGGTTTCCACCACAGTGCGCTGTTCCTGAAGAGCAGTGGGCCTGCACACGTGCACTTTTCCTCGTGCGATTAGAGAGGCGAGTGCAAGCCAGCCTGTGGGTAGCCAGGAGCTGTGGGATTCCCTGGCCCTGGGAGCCTGCCATCCTGGTAGGTGTATCTCGAATGGAGCAGAATGTGTGAAAGCCATTTAAATAATTATTTGCTGGTTTAATAAAGGAAAATGCTTCACACCACCACACCCTCCCACAGTTGATAAGTGATGCCACCTACTGTGAAAATATTTTACCAAACACTCTCATCTGGACTCGGTACCAAACAGCGACATTAAAGTGGAGCATGGCACGGTTTCTTCTGGCTCTTCCCGGCTCCGAGAGCAGGTGGTCGCTGCCACCCGGAGCTCCTGCCCGGCCTTTCCTCCCCCAGACCCCACGGTGGGGCTTTACACCCAGGTTTGGCTGAGCAGGTTGTGGAGCTCGGTCTGTAGCGGAGGGTTGGATCAGTATATTTGTATTGAAACTTGTTGGATGGTGGTTGCACTTGGCCCTTTACACTATCGTCTGTTCACTGCAGGGTAAGGGAGATGCATTGTATCCTCCTGGCCTCTTTTCTTTCGAGAGGGAAGGACTTTAAGACTGTAACCATTCACGTGTCCTGGACGCAGAGGGCCACCCGAGGGCAGTCTCGGTGCCACGGCCTCTGCTGTGCGGTGCAGGTCTCTGCACCAGGACAAGCCAGGGGCACCGCCTGCTCGGTGCCTTACCTGGCAGGTCTCTGAGAAGCTGGTTCAGAGGACAACCACAGCGATCCCGTTAACAGGCTGCACGGGGCGCTTGGCCTTTCTGAACACTCGCCGCAGCCTCTGCCAGGTTGTTATGCCTTTGCCTTTCTGCCCCCACCCCATGGGGCTGCCCTGCCGCCGGAGCCCGTGGGAGCCCCCGCAGCCTTGGGAGCCCCGGTTGTGAGCGGGCAGCTCCCAGGGAGCCGGAGGATGCAGCCTCCGGGCTGAGCGAGCCTGACGAGGGCGCCCTTGTCCGGAGCCCCGGGAGGCAGCAGCCCTCCCGAGGGTCCCAGGGGCCCTGAGCATCCAGAATGCAGAACTGAGAGGAGCAGACGCACTGTCCATGCAGAGGCCACCTGGTCATTATCACTGGACGCTGGACACCCTCACGAGATGGCATGGAGAACCCGCCGAAGCTGATGCCACTTCCGGCTTTTTAAATACATATATTTTTACATTTCAAAGCTCTGTTGGTGACATTGACTGGAAAATAGCAGAGAGAAAGAGACATGTCTGATTTGCATATTCTACCAGGGTATCACAGTAAAGGCGTGGATTTTGGAATCTCCTTTCTCTGACAGGATCCCACACTGAGTGTGCACTTAAGCAGTGAGGACTCGGACCGTGCTTTGCATGTGTGAACACAGCGCATAGGGTGACGATCCGTCTCTAGGTGAAGCCAAGATTTGCTGAATTATGTTTCATTGGGGAATTTTTACCTTTTTTTCTGTTTATGACAGTCGTTTCATCTAGTTTTATAATGAGGTCAGGGGCAGGTGAATGTAAAATAATGCTAGTAAGCGGAGTGATTTCTGTGTTAATGAATAGGCTATTTTTTAAATTAAAAAGTTCTGGTATTTGAAACATGCTCTGTACTTTAAGCACACTTAGCTGTAATTAGTCAGAGTGAAGATTTTAGTGCGCCCTGATTATGTACAAATGCTTACGGCTACCTGTCTGCACGGAGCTGGAGAGACGGGCATAATGGTTAAAATTGGGGGGAAGCTGGGGTCATCCTCACTTATGTGTCTCCATTATTCCAGTAACCATAAAGGATTGGCCCTGGTCTGATACAGGGTGTACTTGACTCGTTGCCCCCAAAGGCCAACAACTCTTCCTGCTTATAAAATGCAGGTCGCTTATTACACCAATAACCGCTAGGAACTGGTCCATCGGAAAAGCGGCCCCGAGCCCGCAGCGCGGCGCACAGGGACCCTCCCCCGGGCGTTTCAGCATCTTTTGTTTCCACATATGAAGCGACTTTATGGACTTTTGCTGTGGCGTTGCCCTTCAACAAGAAAGCTTTTTCCATTTTGTACCATAAAGAATATTATTTTTCTGCCAGCCAATTTTCTCTGTTAGTCGCTAATTGGCTACATAAATCTCGGGTGCTGAGAATGAGGAATGTCTCCGTGTCATAGAGTGTAATCTTCACCCTTATTTACCAATTCATTAAGATTCATTGATGCAGGATCGGTGAGAGGAAATGACAACATAAATCAGGCCTCCAACATAATGACCCTAATCAGCGGGGAATTGCTGGAAATGTCATGATGAACTATGTCCTTGTGTTAGTGCCACTGTACATTGTCATGGCGCTGCTTTATGAGCGGGACGCATCTTCCTGACGGGACTGTATTTAACGAAAAAAGAGTTGTTAAAACCCCGATTCCATTAAAGCTGCGAGATCCATCCCGGGTCCTGTGGTATTTAGCCCCGTGCCCTTTACCTTCCCTGTGACTGCTTAATGGGCCGCGGCGTAGTGCACCCTGGGAGCACACCTGAGTGGAACTCCCCGAGAAAAGCAAGCTGATTTATGGCTCGGCGTGTCTGTATTTCACCCGCAATCCCGGCACATATGGGGAGTGGGAACAGGGCGCTCTCCGCGTTGGGACCAGATCTCTTGTCACGGAGCGGAGGAAGCCCACTGGCCGAGAACTCCCTAAATGTCCGCCCTCCCTCCCCCCGCGGGAGTGACCGTCTCCGGGGCTCGCCTGCCCCTGGGAACCGCTGTCCTTCCTAGAAGAGTGTCAGCTCCAGATTCGCAATAGACTTGGCCACGGGCTTTTGTAAAGAGGTTTCTGGCTCCCCTCCCACCCAAAGGTACTGATTTTATTCCGTCACCTTCTGGGCCCAGCCCCTGGCGGCCCGGGCCGCGTGCCTCGCAGGCTCTCGGGTTTCCTGCCGGTGACCCGGTGGCTCGGGGACTGGGCGGCCTGGCCCGCGCCCCTCCAGGCTGGCCCCGCAGCGGAAAGGCTGTCAGGGTGTGAAGATGGAGAATTGTCACTTTATACTCTCTGGTTATTTTTTCTACCATTGAGCATGACGGTAACCACTTTTTTATCTTAAAAACATCTTTAATCTATGGTATGAGGCTGAGAAAGACCCGTAGGAGAACAAGACACGTTTCCTTAATCTTGACAGCGGTAATCCGGCCGCGCTGACAGCCGCGCGGGAGATGGATAACTGCTTAATCGAGTGCTGGGCCGGCCTGTTATCTGGGCCTCCTCTCACATGCCGGGCTGGGCGCTCCGTCCCCGGCAGATAAGCCCGGCTCCGCGGACCTCAGACTAATGCAGGTTGGGACCGGGCTTTGGGGTTGGGGCCACAGTGTTCTGAGCGCGGGCCTTCTCCCTTCTCCAGGGGCCTCTGTCTCCCAGGACGGGGCGGCGCTTGGTTCTGGCGCGAGCTGCCTGGCGGGGCCTGCTGTGGGCGACGGCTCAGGCCTGGCCAGGAGGGCGCCTGGACCGGGCCTCGGCCCGCCTGTCCGCCAGGCCGCAGTGTGAGCAGCCCGTGGCCAGGCCCTGCCCCGCAGACTGAGGGCAAGGTGGCCCCTTGGAGGGAGACAGGGACAGGGGGCCCAGGGCTGGAGGGAAGGAGAGAGGTTCCGAGAGACACGACGGGGAAGAGAGACCGACAGAGGGAGAGAGGGAATTCTGAGACAGATCAAGTGACTGACTGAGAAAGAGACGGTACAGGAAGGTACAGAGAGGGGGGCTGACCGTGGGGGAAGGAGACAAGCCTGGAAGGAGGGGGAGGGCACCCCAGGCAGGGTGGGCGGTGGGGGTGGCAGTGGGGCAGGCAGTGGGATGGGCAGTGGGCAGTGGGTGGGGGGCAGTGGGGTGGGCAGTGGGTGGGCAGTGGGCAGTGGGTGGGGGGCAGTGGGCTGGGCGGTGGGGTGGGCAGTGGGTGGGGGGCAGTGGGTGGGCAGTGGGTGGGCAGTGGGGCAGTGGGTGGGGGCAGTGGGCTAGCGGTGGGGTGGGCAGTGGGCTGGGCAGTAGGGTGGGCAGTGGGCAGTGGGTGGGGGCAGTGGGGTGGGTGGGGGGGGCAGTGGGCTGGGCGGTGGGGTGGGCAGTGGGCAGTGGGTGGGGGCAGTGGGGTGGGCAGTGGGTGGGGGGCAGTGGGCTGGGCGGTGGGGTGGGCAGTGGGCAGTGGGTGGGCAGTGGGTGGGGGCAGTAGGGTGGGCGGTGGGGTGGGCAGTGGGTGGGAGCAGTGGGGTGGGCAGTGGGTGGGGGGCAGTGGGGTGGGCGGTGGGGTGGGCAGTGGGCAGTGGGTGGGCAGTAGGGTGGGCAGTGGGCAGTGGGTGGGGGGCAGTGGGCTGGGCGGTGGGGTAGGCAGTGGGTGGGGGGCAGTGGGTGGGCAGTGGGGCAGTGGGCTGGGCGGTGGGGTGGGCAGTGGGCAGTGGGTGGGCAGTGCGCTGTTGCCACTGGGGCCCTCGGGCTCAGAACAGGCGTCTGCACTTGGAAGAAGCCAGCTTCCCGACAAGGAAGACCCGAGACTACCGGTCCCAGCTGGCGAGGCAGAGGGCGGCGCCCAGGCCCCCAGAGAGCTTCGGCTGGCACTAGGCGGTGGGAGACGGGCATCGGTGTAATGTGGACGCCCGCTCCCAGAGGGGTCCACGCCGCAGGACGAGCCAGCCTTGACCTGTCCGTGAGGTCACGGGAGGGGAAGCTGCACCCGCAGCTTTCCTCCCCGCTCTCCGCCTGGCGCTGTAAAACGTGGAAACGGTTCTGTGTAAGGACCTGCTTCCGGCGGCGGAGAGCTGTGTGGACACCGACTTCACGTGAACAGGGCAAGCAAGGCTGAGCCCGGGGCTGTCCTTGCTCTGAGCCCCCGGCCTGGGCCCTGCTGCTCCCCCGTGAAACCCCTCGCGCCCCCTGCTCCCCATCCACGGAGCTGGGTTTCTGTTCCCACCCCACAGCAAGGTTCCTTCTGCTGTCGGTGTTCGCGGGGGGGATCCCTGAACGCTGCCGGGGAGCCAGTGGGCAGAGCCGGGAAGCTGGTTACCTCTCGGAAGGAGACGTGGGGTTGTAAGAGGAACGTGTAGCAGTCAGACACGCTGTAAGTCTGTCCATCGCAGACAGGGACAAGCTGTGCGGAGCCATCGCTCCTTCGCTCCTTCCCTGCCGCCCGCCGGCACCGCCCGCCCGCCCGGGCCTTGACTTGCGGGCCGTTTCCGTGGAGCCGCCTTACCTCCCTGCGCTGCCCGCACGATGCGCTTCGGGACGAGAGGATGGGTTCTCGTACCGTTCACACCAGCACTTCGTAGGGCGAGAGCCGTCGAGGGGGCGCTCCTTCTGACCGGCCTCCGCGGGCTGGGCCTCCTGTGACCCCGCAGAGCGGGCGCTTCCCGGCCGCAGCCAGCGCCCCGCTTCCGTGTAAGTTGTTGAGACCCAGACGCCTGAACTTCACTCCATGCTGCTTGCCCGTCGGCCTGGCGCTGTGGCCGGGCGAGGGGTGAGGACAGGCAGCTGGCACACGGCACACGGCACGGGCCTTGGGGGCTCGGCAGTGTCTCAGCCGCCGCACACGCAGCCTCCCCAGCCGGCCTTCGCTCCGGGGCGCCCCCCGGCGGCCAGGTCCCGGCCGCTCCGATGGGCCTTGTAGCGGGTACCCCCAGCTCTTAAAACATGCCGCTCAGCCTAGGGCCTCTCAGCCACAACCCTGGGAAAACAGTCCGCGGTGGCCTTGCCGGCCATTTTCTCAGGAGCTGGATGATAAGCCAGATTCCGGCAGCTCAGGGGGGGCCCTGTGAGGGTGGCCTGCGCCCGCCGCATGGACACGTGCCAGGCCCGCTGGGGCTGCCCTCTCGGTGGGCCGCAGCCTCCGCCCTGCCGGGCGACTTCAGAAGCTCGTCCGCACCTCCTCTGCTGTTGCTGCCCAGTAGCCCCTGCCCCGCGGTTTCAGCTATCTGGTCAACCTTGGTCCAAAAAAATTACGTGGAAAATTCCAGAAATAAACCAGTGGTAAGTTTTCAAGTCCATGCCATCCCGAATAGCGTGGTGAGGCCCTGCAGCCGCCCCCTCCACTCCCTTCCACCCCCTCTACCCCCTCCACTCCCTTCCACTCCCCTCCACCCCCTCCACTCCCTTCCACCCCCTCTACCCCCTCCACTCCCTTCCACCCCCTCCACTCCCTTCCACCCCCTCTACCCCCTCCACTCCCTTCCACCCCCTCTACCCCCTTCCACCCCCTCCACTCCCCTCCACCCCCTCTACCCCCTCCACTCCCTTCCACCCCCTCTACCCCCTCCACCCCCTCCACTCCCTCCACCCCCCTCTACCCCCCTCCACTCCCTTCCACCCCCTCCACTCCCTTCCACCCCCTCTACCCCCTCCACTCCCTTCCACCCCCTCTACCCCCTCCACTCCCTTCCACCCCCTCTACCCCCTCCCCTCCCTTCCACCCCCTCCACTCCATTCCACCCCCTCTACCCCCTCCACTCACCTCCACTCCCTCTACCCCCTCCACTCCCTTCCACCCCCTCTACCCCCTCCACTCCCTCCCTCTGCCCCTCCCTACCCCCCTCTACCCCCCTCCACTCCCTTCCACCCCCCTCCACTCCCTTCCACCCCTCTACCCCCTCCACTCCTTCCACCCCCTTCCACCCCCTCCACTCCCCTTCCACCCCCTCTAATCCCTCCACCCCCTCTGGCCCCCTCCACTCCCTTCCACTCCCTTCCACCCCCTCCACTCCCTTCCACCCCCTCTACCCCCCTCCACTCCCTTCCACCCCCCTCCACTCCCTTCCACCCCCTCTACCCCCTCCACTCCCTTCCACCCCCTCTATACCCCTTCCTCCCTTCACCCCCTCTACCCTACACCCCTTCCACCCCTCCACCCCTCCACTCCCCTCTACCCCCTCCACTCCCTTCCACCCCCTCTACCCCCTCCACTCCCTTCCACCCCCTCTACCCCCCTCCACTCCCTTCCACCCCCTCTACCCCCTCCACTCCCTTCCACCCCCCTCTACCCCCTCCACTCCCCTCCACCCCCCTCCACCCCTCCACCCCCTTCACCCCCCCTCCACTCCCCTCCACCCCCTCTACCCCCTCCACTCCCTTCCACCCCCTCTACCCCCTCCACTCCCTTCCACCCCCTCTACCCCCTCCACCTCCTCCACCCTCCACTCCCTTCCACCCCCTCTACCCCCTCCACTCCCTTCCACCCCCTCTACCCCCTCCACTCCCTTCCACCCCCTCTACCCCCTCCACTCCCTTCCACCCCCTCTACCCCCTCCACTCCCTTCCACCCCCTCTACCCCCTCCACTCCCTTCCACCCCCTCTACCCCCTCCACTCCCTTCCACCCCTCTACCCCCTCCACTCCCTTCCACCCCCCCCTCTCACCCCCTCCACTCCCTTCCACCCCCTCTACCCCCTCCACTCCCTTCCACCCCTCTACCCCCTCCACTCCCTTCCACCCCCTCTACCCCCTCCACTCCCTTCCACCCCCTCTAGCCCCCTCCACTCCCTTCCACCCCTCTACCCCCTCCACTCCCTTCCACCCCCTCTACCCCCTCCACTCCCTTCCACCCCCTCTACCCCCTCCACTTCCTTCCACCCCCTCTACCCCCTCCACTCCCTTCCACCCCCTCTATCCCCCTCCACTCCCTTCCACCTCCTCTACCCCCTCCACTCCCTTCCACCCCCTCTATCCCCCTCCACTCCCTTCCACCCCCTCTTCCCCCCTCCACTCCCTTCCACCCCCTCTAACCCCCTCCACTCCCCCACCCCTCCACTCCCTTCCACCCCCTCTAGCCCCTCCACTCCCTTCCACCCCCTCTACCCCCTCCACTCCCTTCCACCCCCTCTGCCCCCTCCACTCCCTTCCACCCCCTCTACCCCCCTCCACTCCCTTCCACCCCCTCTACCCCCTCCACTCCCTTCCACCCCCTCTACCCCCTCCACTCCCTTCCACCCCCTCTACCCCCTCCACTCCCTTCCACCCCCTCTCTACCCCCACCCCCTCCCTGCCCCCTCTCCACTCCCTTCCACCCCCTCTACCCCCCTCCACTCCCTTCCACCCCCTCTACCCCCTCCACTCCCTTCCACCCCCCTCACCCCCTCCACTCCCTTCCACCCCCTCCACTCCCTTCCACCCCCTCTACCCCCTCCACTCCCTTCCACCCCCTCTACCCCCTCCACTCCCTTCCACCCCCTCTACCCCCTCCACTCCCTTCCACCCCCTCTACCCCCTCCACTCCCTTCCACCCCCTCTACCCCCTCCACTCCCTTCCACCCCCTCTACCCCCTCCACTCCCTTCCACCCCCTCTACCCCCTCCACTCCCTTCCACCCCCTCTACCCCCTCCACTCCCTTCCACCCCCTCTACCCCCTCCACTCCCTTCCACCCCCTCTACCCCCTCCACTCCCTTCCACCCCCTCCACTCCCTTCCACCCCCTCTACCCCCTCCACTCCCTTCCACCCCCTCTACCCCCTCCACTCCCTTCCACCCCCTCTACCCCCTCCACTCCCTTCCACCCCCTCTACCCCCTCCACTCCCTTCCACCCCCTCTGCCCCCTCCACTCCCTTCCACCCCCTCTACCCCCTCCACTCCCTTCCACCCCCTCTACCCCCTCCACTCCCTTCCACCCCCTCTACCCCCTCCACTCCCTTCCACCCCCTCTACCCCCTCCACTCCCTTCCACCCCCTCTACCCCCTCCACTCCCTTCCACCCCCTCTACCCCCTCCACTCCCTTCCACCCCCTCTGCCCCCTCCACTCTCTTCCACCCCCTCTACCCCCTCCACTCCCTTCCACCCCCTCTACCCCCTCCACTCCCTTCCACCCCCTCTGCCCCCTCCACTCCCTTCCACCCCCTCTGCCCCCTCCACTCCCTTCCACCCCCTCTACCCCCTCCACTCCCTTCCACCCCCTCTGCCCCCTCCACTCCCTTCCACCCCCTCTACCCCCCTCCACTCCCTTCCACCCCCTCTACCCCCTCCACTCCCTTCCACCCCCTCTGCCCCCTCCACTCCCTTCCACCCCCTCTACCCCCTCCACTCCCTTCCACCCCCTCCACTCCCTTCCACCCCCTCTACCCCCTCCACTCCCTTCCACCCCCTCTACCCCCTCCACTCCCTTCCACCCCCTCTGCCCCCTCCACTCCCTTCCACCCCCTCTACCCCCCTCCACTCCCTTCCACCCCCTCTACCCCCTCCACTCCCTTCCACCCCCTCTACCCCCTCCACTCCCTTCCACCCCCTCTACCCCCCTCCACTCCCTTCCACCCCCTCTACCCCCTCCACTCCCTTCCACCTCCTCTACCCCCCTCCACTCCCTTCCACCCCCTCTATTCCCTCCACCCCCTCCACCCCTGTACGCCTCTCCAGCCCTTCTATTCCCCTCCACACCTTTCCACCCCCATTCATTCCCTCCACCCCCTCTATCCCCTCCACCCCCTCCACCCCTGTACCCCTGTCCACCCCCTCTACCCCCTCCACTCCGCTCCACCCCCACTATCCCCTCCACCCCCCTCCACTCGCTGTACCCCTCTCCACCCCCTCTACCCCCCTCCACCTGTTTGCCCCCTCCACCCCTCCACCCCCTCCACCGTCCACCCCCCTCCTCCACTCCTACCCCCCTCCTTCACTCCTCTCCACCTCCCTTCTACCCCTTCCCCTTTCCACCCCCTCCACCCCCCATGCCCCTTCTCCACCCCCCTCCATCTCCTCCACCCCCACACAGAGCATCCTGTGGTCTCTCATCGCCAGGGGCCACGCAGGACAGCGAGGCATGGAGCCGCGGAGACCATGTCCACGTGGCTTTTCCTACAGTATGCTCTTGTAGTTGTACCATTTCATTAGTTATCATTGTTCACCTCTTACTGTGCCTAATGTATAAATTAAACTTTATTGTAAGTGTGCACGCATAGAAAAAACAGTATATATGGGGTTCAGGAGTGTCCCTGGTTTCAGGCGTCCACTGGGGGTTTTGGAACCTATAAGGGGTGACTATACGTTGTACCCAGATGCTTCAAACCCTCCACCTCACCACAGCCTTCTTGTCACTTGCATTGATGGTACGTGGTCCCCTCGGTCCTGTGTCTGCTCGCTTACCACTGGCCAGAGCCCAAACCTGGAGGACCAGGGAGCGCCCTCCCTGTCCCTCGCCCCGCCCCATGCCTTGCCCCGCCCTCCCTGTCCCTAGCCCCACCCCACCCCACCGCCTGGTCACTCCACTGCTTTGTCCTCTGCAGCTCCAAGCTCCATCTTCTGCTGAGCCCACGGTCTCCCTGATAAGCGGGGCACGGCTCTCAGAGCCCTGCTGCGCCCACAGTCTGCACGCACAGCCCCGGGGCGCCTCCATCCAGGGCTCTGGTGGGGGATTCCCCTCATTCACTCACTGACCTTCCTAAGACCTGCCCCTGCACTGGAGCCTCGGGGACAGCTTCATTTGATCTCAGCAGATGGCTCAGTTCCTCTTTCCCATGAAGAGGGTGTGATGTGACTTGTGAAATTCCCTTTCTAAACTCCGCATCTTCAGCAGCCTTCTCTTGGAGCGCCTCCTCAGTCCGTGGAGCAGCACCTGGTCCAGCAGCATTGCTGATTGCCCTTGCCTACCCACCCCTCCACTGCTCATGACCCCAGTCACAGCCAGCCAGCCTTTGCCGAGTGCTGCTAAGTAGCCAATACTTCAGCAATGATAGGGTACTTCGGACCTACCAGGAGGAGGGTAGTCATCGTCATAGGGGAGGGAGCCTGACCTTCGGCCAGAATAAAAATAAGCACCTCTGTAGCACCCAGGATGAAATCTCTCTAACGGTATCGTTTGAGCCAGGTTTCAAAGCATTTATAGGAGTTTACTGCTCACAGTAGTAGCAAAAGGGCCTCCCACTGGAATAAAACAGCAAACGTAGAAATATGAAAGAGCAGTCTGTTTGAGAAGCAGCTAGGACCAGTGAAGGCGGCAGCGGGAGAGAAGCCCGGAGTTCCCTGGGCCTGTGATGCCCGGCAGAGAAACAGGTGACCCTTGGGAACAGGAGCGCTGGAGGTTGGCAAGCAAGGGGCTGAATGGGTCACCTCGACTTCTGTTGCGAATGATGTTTATGATGCTCGCAGAAGTCCCTTAAGTGCAGGAGAAAGAGGCTGAGGCGGGTGGCCAGGGGACGATAGAGAGGAAGGGATAAAAAGGGCAGATATATGCGTTCAAATTACCAGGGCTTGGTGATCAGCTTAGTGTCAAAGGAGATGGCAATGACCTGTTTCTGATCAGAGAAGGTACCAAACTTAAGGAAAGTGCGTACAGTTTTGGACATACTGAATTTTAGGGTATCTCCAAGACTTTGGTGGGAATCCTATATAATAAAAGGCTAATATGCAAATCAAACGAACCGCAGAACGACTGGTCGCTAAGATGCGCACTCACCACCAGGGGGCAGACGTGCAACGCAGGAGCTTCCCCCTGGTGGTCAGGGAGCACTGCTCAGCCAGAAGCCCTGAGCCAGGCTCACAGCTGGCAAGCGCACCGGCGGAGGCGGGAGCCTCTCCCACCTCCATAGAAGTGCTAACGATATCTGACCGCCGCAGGGAATGGACCTAAGCCAGCAGTCGGACATCCCCCAAGGGCTCCCAGACTGCGAGAGGGTGCAGGCCGGACTGAGGGCCTCCCCCCCAGTACACGAATTTTGTGCACCGGGCCTCTAGTAATAAAGAGAGAAGTAATTGTTGAGGATCCAGTCTAATCCCGAACAGTTGGGGTTAAAGCATACACAGAGGGCACATGGGAATCTTAAGAAATACCAGCATTTAGTGGGCAGGTAGAAATAGCACCACCTTTCAAAAAAGACAAAAGAGGTGAAGGGTTATAGAGTCAGGCTGCGAGCAGGGGCACTGTCTCAGGGAGTTATGGGAGAAGTTTCAAAGAGCGGCCTCCAGTGTCTGGGGTGGCTGAGCCCCTGGCCTGCTGTGTTTGGCGGTGTCTCTGTGCCCGGCCCCCTGCACCTGCCCCCGGGCCGCGCTGTAAAGCCTGCCTGGCTTCTGATGATGATTGGCTTCAGAGTTTAGGAACTGCTCTCCTCGCCGAGAGAAGTTAGAATCCACAGTGCAGACAGTTGCAAGTAGAAGATAAAACATGGAGACGGCACCCCTTTGCAACGTGTTCCTGACCAGGTAACGAGGCTGAAGGCACCAGAGGAGCCAGAAGAGCAACCTGGAAGTGACTGTAGGGTCAGAGTGCGAGGCTGTGTTTGTCGGCTGCGATGAGAGAGCCAGTGGAGAGGGGGTGGGGGGTGGTGTTGGATCACTGATGGAGCATGTGTCCTGGTTACTAATGCGGATTTTGTAGTCAAAGAAAACACGATAATTTCCAGAGAAACATCAAAAGTGCTTTATTCAAAGTAATGTCCATCGCTAGCTACACATTTCCCCCATCTTTCAGGTAATTTGTGGATACCATCCCAATAGAACTTTTCTTGTTTTGAGGCAAACCATTCAGAGACCCAATTTTCCACTTCTTCGTATGTTTTGAAGTGCTGCTCAGAAAGTGCGTGTGCCATCGATCGGAAGAAGTGGAAATCTGAAGGAGCAAGGTCTGTTGAATACGGCGGGAGGGTTAATACTTCCCAGGCAATATCTTTTAACATGTCTTTAACTGGTTTTGAAGTGTGTGATGGTGTGTTATCATGAAGCAAAATTACTTTGCCGTGTCTTCTGGCCCATTCTGGTCGTTTCATAAACAAAGCCTGGTTCAAATTGAATATTTGTTGTTGGTAGTGATCAGTATTAACGGTTTCACCTGGTTTTAGAAGCTCATAATACACCACACCTTCCTGAGCCCACCAAACGCAGAGCATTGTCTTCTTTCCGAAGCGATTTGGCCTTGCAGTTGATGATGATGGTTGACCTGGATCAACCCATGATTTTGTGCATTTGGGATTCTCAAAATAAATCCACTTTTCATCGCCAGTTACAATTCAATGCAAAAAAGACTTTCTTTCGTGCCGTTGAAGCAACATTTTCCTGATGACTTTTCAGTTTTCCATTTGTCTTTCCTTCAGTTGATGTGGCACCCATTTTTCTTCATTTAAAATCTTTCCCATTGCTTGTAAACGATTGAAAATGAGCAATGTTTAATCTTTCTGCAAGTTGTTTTTGAGTTTGACACGCATCTTCATCCAATAATGCTTGTAATTGTTGGTCTTCCAACTTTTTCGGTTGACCTGGACGTTCTTTGTCTTTCATATCGAAATCATCACTTTTAAAGCATTTAGACCAGCGTTCACAAGTATCTTGAGATGGATCATGTTCACCATAAGCTTCCCAAAGTATACGATAACTTTTTCTTCAAAATAAAGTAATGAATTAAAACTTCCCACAAGTGCTTTTTTTTTTTTTTTTGGCAAGAAATTCAACAATTTTAAGTGTAAAAATATCTATGATGTTAACACCTTCAGAAAATTTGACATGAAATTTTGAAGCTTGCTGTCAATACAACAAAATAGCATACATATCAAATCACATATATATCAACATATATGTAACTCCATCTAGTGAAAAAAATCCGCATTATTAACCGGTACAACTAGTAAGAGGGAAGGTTGAAGGTGAACATGCTCCTACTCTCAGAGGAAAAGGAGGCAAGGGCAGAAGGATGAAGATGTTTGCTGAGGGGGAATTCCCTTTGGCCTCTCCATCGTATTATCATACTGGAGTTCCCTAAGCCACTGGAAACCACCGCCCACCCTTTCTTGAAACTCCCTCCTAGCTTCCATGCCCCTGCCTAGGGCTGGCTCTACCCCTGGCTACAGTGCAGCAGGATTGGATGGCGCTGATGTTCAAATGTCTGTGCACCAGCTGTGTGTATGTGTGCTGCTACTCCCTGGTCTGCAGTGCGTTCTCCTAAGGAAGTGAGGGTTCCTCTGCACCCTGAGAGGCTGCAGGGTCTGGGCTTCAGTGCTCCGTGAATGCCCCTCTTCCTGCTTCCCAAATGCAGGGATTGACTACGGTTTGTTCTGAGGACCTTCCAGTCTTACGCACGCCCTTTGAACTGTTGGACTCCCTGCTAGCTCTTGCTTTCACTTCAGCTTCTCTCCTGAGAAATACCTCTTTCCTTCACTTGGCTGTTTTCACAAAAGCATCATATTCTCCTGACCACTGGGCGGGGCTGGAAATTGAGGAGCCTTACGGATGCTGCCTAAACTCTTCCAGTCAGCTCCCAGCCCTGGTCCTCGCTGCCTGCTCGCCTTCCCACCCACTCACTCACTCACTCATGCATCTATGTGACAGCGAAATAGTTATCAACTGCCAGGTGTCCTGTTAGGTATGAGACATGATGCCTGGCTTACAGGGCAGCATTCAGAAAATTGGGATACAGCGGAAGAATGCTGTGGAGTTGAGTGTAAACCTTGCAGGCGCCCTGTGGGAGTGTGCCTGTCCCAGACGCAGTGGCCGGGTTGTCTGTACCAGCTCTTTAGCTTGAGCTGAGGTTTGGGGTTCAGTAGAAACAGGCTCCTTAAAGGTCTGAGGCCCAGGCACAGGGCGGTGGGAAGGCATGCAGAGGCCCCGGGGGCTCAGCTTCCAGTGAGGCTGCCCAGCGAGAGGAGGGGTGGGGAGAGCGAGGGGCTGTGGGCCTGGCCCGGCTCAGAAATAAAATGAGATCCACATGAGGAATGTAAACTTCTCCATTAGCCACATTGAAAAAGTGAAAAGAATCTGATATAAATTACAATATTTTATTTAATCCAATTTATCCAAAATATCATCATTTCAACATGTAATCAATATAATTTATGAAAGACACACTTTACATTCTTTTCTTTCATACTAATTCTGAAAAATCGTCTTTATTTGGATATTAAAATTTCATCAAAAATACTTGATCTTTATTTAAATTTCATAAAATTAGTAGATTCACATATATAAGTGTTTAATACATACTTACAAGGTTTTCAGTAACTGCTCTGAATATCAACTTTAAATTTGCGCTAATCTGCATTACAAGTGCACATATGTTGAGTTCTACTCTGCAGGCAGGCTGGCCGCGCTCCGTGTGAGGCAGCTTCCGTGGCCGGCGCGCCCTCCGGCAGGCCTGGGAGTTTGGGTTCCACACGAGAGGCCACAGGGGCCACGGAAGCCAGAGCCAGACTGGGAGGCACTTTCCTTCCCGCTGGAGTGGTGGGAGGTGGCCGCGCGCTTAGAAGCAAGCGTTGGAGCAGCAGATAGGATTGGGCAGGAGGCAGAGGGCATGAGAACTGGCCACGGGGAGCTTCTGATAGAGGACGTGACCCCTCTCTGAGAACCCGGGCTTGGGGGCGGGGCAGAGGGAAGTTGGTGGCCTCAGGTTTTAGGATGTCAAAGGAGAAATGTGCGGAAGGTGGTAGAGGCCACCGTTCTGGAAAGAGATTTTGGTTGAACCCTACCGTGATTCCAGGGTCACTGAGCACAGGCGGGCGTGAGGGGAAGTGTGGGAGACCAAGTGGTCTGGGGGTGCTCCAGGGCAGGGTCAGCGGCTGCCCACCAGGGGTCACGTGCCCACGCGCTGTTCTGGGCACAGCAGCAGCCAGCTCTGCCCTGGGAAGTGGGGCCGACATCCAGGGCCCCCAGACTCAAAAATGGACCCTGTCTGGCCCTGTCCAGAAAAGCCGTGGAGTCCTGAGGGTGGAACTCCCGGCAAAAGGAAACATTCAAGACCGAGTCGAAGTGAAGCTCCTCAGAAGGGAGTGGCGGCGCCAGCGGTGTAGACAGGACCCTGCGAGCAGGAAAACCTGGAGGCAAAGGCAAGAGAGACAGGTGAACGGCAGTGCATGTGTCTCCGAGGCCACGTGAGGGAAGTGGGAAGTGTCCGTGGGGTTTAGCAGGTGCAGGCACCTTGCACAGGCCAGCGGGTCCGCGGAGGTGGGCAGGGCCAGCCCAGGGCCAGGGCCCTCGGAGGAGGGGGCAGGTGCGGGGGAGGGACAGAGCCAATGCTGGAAGACTTCACACTGGCATTGGCATGCCTACCTGAGCGCAGGTGAGGGACCCGGAGGGAGCAGGTGCGGGGGGCGGGGGCAGCCCTCACTTCATCGCCCCTTTCTTCTGCAGCTGTCAGTGCTGGGCTGAGCGTCTCAGTCTCCTGTCCTGGCTCTGCCGTCGACTTCTTTTCCAGACCTTCTGTGCCTGCTCAGGGAGCAGTCCAGCTCCGGTCCTCGCCCGCAGGTCTGGCACTGCCATCTCCAGGCACCTGTCCTCGTCCTGCCGCCAGCATGCCCTCCCTCAGCCGGGCCAGCCTCCTGGAAGCCAGCCCTGCCTTCACTGTCAGGGTGCCACTGAGTCCTGCCTCCCCTGGCCCATCGCGGGGCTCAGTCCAGGAGTCCTTGTGAAGTAGAAATGCCAGCAAAGGTCATAGGTCATTGACACTCGCAGGCAGGTACTAGTACATGTATCCCTGAACAAGAGCTAGGACTCACTGCTTGCTCTCATGATGAAAACAGCACAGGTTTGCATAGAAGAGCGCTCAGCATGGCACAGGCTCAGGCGTGGGTGGCTTCTGTTGTGGGCCTGTATTGTAGGAGTGTCAGTGCGCCCTTAGCTTCCCACCAGCACCCCTGGCCCAGCTGTGACAACCAACAATGTCTCCAGACATTTCCACAGGTGCCTGGGCGTCCGTCGGCCTTGCACTCTCCATAGGCAGGTCCAGGGAAATGATGCTCGGTTTGTACCTCATTTCAGGCAGCGGTAAGTGGCCACACCCACCAGGCTGCTGGCCAGGCCGCTAGGGACGGTCCTAGTCCACCGGCCGTACTTCCACTTGTAGGCGTCCGAGTGTGCGCTCGGGTGGGAGCTGACGGCTGTATCGCTCAGCTAGCACATGTTAAGAGCAACGTCTTAACACAAACCGTGTTTCCCAGAACCTGCCTGCCCCACCTTCTCTGCCTGCTCCAGGCCCGCTGCTGTTCTCTTTTGTCTTTCGGTCGGGGACGTGCTGGGGCCGGTGAGGCCAGACTTCTCCCGTCACAGCACCCACGGCTGGAAGGAAGCCCACTTTTTGGAAAAGAACCAAAACCTTGTGTTACCTGGAGAGCTATGATGTCATATTTAAGTTTTGTATTTAAAGTGCACACATTCCTGGGAAGTGAGCACAGAGAAGCCTGGAGCCTGGAGGGCTGTCCTAAGGGGCCCGCACGCGGCCAGGCCATGGCTGTGGTGGACGGAAGCCCCTCCGCCCTGGGTGGGCGTCCTCGGGGGTGGGGACTGGGCCCAGGCCCTCAGATTCCTGTTCAGCCCAGTTTTCCCTGTTAAGGGCACTAATAATTAACCACTGTGTCCACAATATGAGGTCAGGTTGCTAGTCCTCTATCTGCAGTTATTAGCATGTACTTTCTTGACGCCACACATGTGAAAGGAGAAATGCGCTGAAAAGCCACTCAAGATTTCCTTCAGGTCTCAAGCTGTGAAAGGGTAGTCAGAGCTGTGCGAGGCGGCAGGGTGCAGGGCCTCAGCCTGCGCGAGGTGGTGAACAGGAGCTCATTCTCATCAACTGCCCGGAAGTCAGCGCCGCCCTGAGCCGTTGTTAGGGAAAGGCTGGCCTGGTTGCTGTAGTGTCCCTGCTGTAGCTGGAGAAAGCGGGAAACATTTCTAAAAAGTAATGTTACTGAGAGTAACTGAGAGCACGGTCCGTGTTTTCTGGCGGGGAGAGGAGGATTCTGTGCTTGGGCATGTTGAGTAGCTTCCCAAAGGCCTGGGTTTATGGGCTGCCAGTAGGCGCTGAGGTTTATTGAGCACCTGCTACGTCCCAGGCACTCGGCGTAGATTAGCTTTGGGTGCTCTCGGAGCCCCTTGCGGTTTTCACAGGAACACTCACCACAGTCTTCATCTCCTTATTTACACGGTCATTGATGGGTGTGTGTCTTCCCCACTAGACAGCGTCTCCAGGTGGATGGGGCTCTGTCACTGTATGTTCTTCACTGTTGCCCCGACTTCATTCAGCCCTGGGAGATATCCGTTACGAAATAAAAATTGCTGAGGAGGATGCGGACCCAGATGCAGAGCAATACAGTTTTAGAGAGGAGGAATGGGCAGAGTGGTGGGGAGGCTTGTTGAAAACTCGTCAGTTGGCAGAGTGCGGGTCCAGTTCAATGTCCGGTGTCAGGGCCGCTCCCTTCCCTCCACACCCGCCTTCCCAGGCTGCAGGGACCTGCCGTCGCCTGGGCCCCTTGTTAAAATGCAGATCGGCATCCAGCAGGTCTGAGATGGGCCGGACGAGGTAAGTTCTACTTTTCCAGAAGCCGCCCAGACCACTGTCCATACACCACGCTCTGTGTAGCTGAGGTCTGCCACGGCTGCAGTGCAAACCGTGGGAGCTTCCTGGTCTGTGGGAGGCCTGTGAGGTTCTGCTGGGAAAGCCCGGCTGTGAGCCAGAGCCCTCGCCCCTGCACTGTCTGCGCAGGGAAGAGCCAGGACCTGCTCCGGATGAATGCCCTGAGGCCTCCATCCCTGGGTCATCCAGGGGCTGGGTGGTGCTGCCCAGGGGCCCTGTCGCCTCCATTGTGTCTCCTCCTGGCCCCAGGTGCTACTTTTGCCCTAAAGAGGCCTCGTGCCCCACCTCCCATTGACCACGGAAATGCCAAGGAGTACAAACACCCTTTCCAGGCTTCCTCTGGTGTTTAGCTGACGGATGACCCTGCTGAGAACCCGTCACCAGACGCCGATGGTCCCACCGTCGTGTGCAGCCGTCTGGGGAGGATTCCGTCACTGCCCGTGCGGTGGGTGCCCACTGCGGAGTCCTCTTGCTGGCATGCTGTGGCAGTCTCTTCCTAAATACCCGCCCTGGCTCAGCACTGGGAGAGAAGTAAAACAGTTGGAATATGGAATAGTCAGAGCTGGCGGGGGAGGGGCCTAGGTCTAGTGGGACGGGTGACAGCTGCAGGGAAGCACGTCTGTGGGAGCAGGCACTCAGTCAGAGCTGCGATGGCTTTCCCAGGGCAGTTAGATGCTCGGCCCCACCTGTCCCTCACCCGCCTCTGGCTGTCTCCCCGTCTCCCTGCTGACAGTGAGATGGTGTCTGCGTTCTTGACTTTAGGCTCCGATTCTCATCCTTCTTGGCTGTTCCTAGCAGGACTGTCCATCATCTTTGTTCCTGACTGGGGCCTGCTCTGCGTCAGGTCACACGCACCTCCATGTTTGTGTGGATGCGAGATTGGAGGGTATGGATATATTGTGTTTTAATGGTATGCTAGTAAGAATTGAAGGGGCACCTTTAAAAAGACTTACTTTAACTCTGTATTTTGAAAGAAATCTTGCTTTATAGTCCTCAGATGTGCTCAGTGGTCATGAGGTGGTGCAATGAGATGAGGATTTACAAGTTGAAGGCATCCTTATACAGTACTAGTGACCCGGTGCATGAAATTCATGCACATTAAAAGAGAATTAATTAGAGGAAATATTTTAATATTGCTATTTGCCCTTTCTCTATAATAGAAGTGTTAGAGATGAAAGAAAATTAGTAAAACGTATATGAAAACCTTCCTCCTGTCAGAGTCTGGGGCGCACCATGGGAATCAAAGTCAAGTCCCCGCCCACTCACATGCGCCTCGAAATCCCGCAAGACGCAGACCTGGCCAGCCCCACCATTGGGCTAGATCCAGACCTGGCCAGCCCCACCCCATCAAGCCCACCTGGGTAGGGGGCGCGGCCTCAGGTCACTTGGCCTGGCGCCAGGGTGGAGGGGTGCAACCTGAGGTCCCTGTCAAGCCCCGCCAGGCAGGGGGGCGCAGCCTCAGATCCCCTGCCCCGGCCCAGTGCCACACGGCCTCAGGTTCCTGCTGATTGCTTGTTAAGGCTTGTTATGGGAACTCGGCCTCCGATGTGGGCACAGCCATCTTGTGTTATGGATTCCCTGCCTCCGCTGTGGGTGCAGCCATGTTGTTACGGTGTGATGGTCAATTTGCATATTCCCTCTTTACTAGATAGGATTGTTGAAATCGGACTGGAAGTAAGTTGCAGACACCTGTAGTTTGTCTCCAGTCGCTTACTGAACGGCTGCTTTAGTTCCCTCTGCCGGGCAGAGCGGCTCAGAGATGGACGATGCACCGGGACTACACCACGGGTGGGATTTTCTTCCAGCAGAGACGTGGTCTGACACCTTTTGTCTTTTCATTAGGTTTTCCCCTTTCATGGTATATTTTATTTGCTGTTATATGGACTTTAGTCGATGTAAAACTATAAGCCTAAGCCTTCGGATTGATAAGCTTCCCAAAGGAAGTGATCACTGTGTACAGATGTGGGAAGCCACAAGTACAAAAGGTAGCTTGCATCATACATGCATATGCATATGTATATGTATATGTACAGTATATGTATATTCCCATTTTGTAATATCTTAGCATCATGGTCATTTTTCCCATTAAAAAAATACTGTATTTTGTGAAATGATACCATCTTTGAGGCATTTCCCATTATGTAGACACCATGCCTTTAAATTATAGCAGTTGCTTAAGATTTTAAGGCAAAGTGGGCTCTTAGAAGTATGATTAATAGCAGGAATGAGGCTAATGCTGGGTCATCAGTAGCACTCCGTTACAAAAATGGTTGGGCTAATAAAGCATCTATCTTTTTGACTAATAAAACATTTGAATGATATGCGCCTCGTTTTTGCCGTCTAACAGTGACTTGATCCTGAATAAACTCTGAACGTGTGTTGCTGAAGGGGGAGCGTCAGGGGCAGGAGGGAGCTGGTGCTGAAGGCAGCGGGTGTGCGTGGTCTTCTGGGAGGTGGCGCCATGACTCCAGAGCCCGCTCCATTGGGGCAGGAGTAGGGTCTAGGCCGTGGTGATTGATTTCTCCGGCAGCATCCGTGCACACAGTAGGCTCTTCATCAGTGCTGTGTGTGGGCCTTGCTGGGGGCAGCGGGCTCAGCAGTCAGGAGAGCCCGCGTGGGCCCCTGCGGTCCCTCCACCCTGAGCTTGTGCACTCCCTGGCGGCTGGAGGAGGGTTTTAAGTGCTTCATCAGTCACTCGCCCGTTCTCATTATTGTGACTGGATGTTGAAGCGCCTCCATTTTCAGCCTGTTTGAGCCCTTCCGATAAAGCGGGGGAGGAAGTCTCCATCTGGTACGTGTGTCTTCAATCTCCCTCCCAGGTGTACGCTCGTTATTTAACGAAGAAAGAACATGGCTCGGCTCGGGCCTTGGTGGAGCAGGATCAGCCAGAGTTTAATAGCATTGGTCAGGGGGCGTTACCTTTATTAAAGAGTTTTTCTTTCCTGTAAAGGGACGCATACTGGCTTCCCTGTGACCAAGTGATAGAAGTTTCTTCTGAAACAGATGTGTGTTTGTCAGAAGTGAATAAACTTTAAAAACAGGGTTGGCGGAGGTGGAGGTGGAGACGGGGATGCCGGAGGCTTGGAATTGGGGTTGGCGCCCCTCGGACGATGAGCATGGCCACCCCGGAGGTCGGGCGGCAGGCTGACCCCAGAGAAGAGCTGTGGGAAGACCTAGCCTCCTTGGGACTTTCAGTTTTTAAAATCCGTTATCAAACAGGATAGAAAAGACTTCTCTTCCATTTCTTTTATTTTATGTATTTAGTAAAAAATGCTTAAAAATGTGGGGTCTGTGGGGAACAGAGTAAGTGAACCGGGCCCATGAGGTCAAACTACAAACTACAGGTGTGTTGGGTCAGGTGCCCGCGGCAGGGCAGCGTGGGGCTGTGTGCATCCTGCCGGGAGCACTCAGTGGCTCTCTGGGCGCACGGCACCCCTTCGGGTGAGCTTCCTGAAGGCCCCGGGCCCGGCCTGGCCGTGGTTGGGAACCGGCCACAGGCTGTGGGTTACGTTTAGGTGTGTAAACTCTGTCTCTGGTCTTTTCCTGGCAGTGGGTTCTCGGGCTTCAGGAAGGAGACGGTGCTCGGGGCCGGCGAACAGACGCAGGGCCGGGGGAGGATCGGGCGGTGCGGGCCCAGCGCCCCGCTCTGGCTCGCTCGCTGTTTGCCTCTGCGTCTCGCGCCAACATTGGATCAGGCCCTTCCCTCCTCTCGGTCCCCGCGTCATCTCGCCGCGTGCGTGCGTGGGGACTGAGCAGGAATTTGAATGTCGATCCTTGGGCACCCGAGGAAGGGCCTCTGCAGCGGCTCCAGCTCCAGCCTTGCCGCAGCGCCGGGAGCCAGCAAGGCGGGGCCTGGGCTCCGGGCCCCACAGGCCTCTCTGGGGCTGCGGAGGGCGAGGTCTCTGTGTCCCTTCCCTGTGTCCACGCGGTGCTGACAGTCCACCATCCAGAGCCCCTTCAGGGCCTGCGCCTGCAGCAGGCCGTCCTCTGACTGCCGGGGCCTGGGCCTGCTGGTTGGGAAAGGGGGCCTCTGCCGAGAGCCCCTCAGGAACCAGCCACAGGAAGCCAAACAAAAACAAAAGAAAAAGCACTCTCTTGCCTTCGTGACTCTAGGTTTACAAAACAAAGATTAGATCTTGGAGCAGGAACAGCCAGCGAAGGTTAGGGGTTTCAGTGGAGCTGGGTTGGGGGGAGGGGGCAGCGTAAGTCGGGGACCAGGGCGTGTTGTTTGTAGACAGGGACGGACGCCCAGCAGTCTGGTCGTGGCGGGTGTCATTGCCAGGCCCTTCGGAGGTGTGCCCTTCTTCTTTCCACCTCACTCCCACGCTCCTCTGGCCTCAGCGCCTTCTGCTCTGCTCGCCCTCCCAGTGCAGA
The DNA here is from genome assembly GCF_027574615.1 of Eptesicus fuscus. Taxonomy (NCBI): domain Eukaryota; kingdom Metazoa; phylum Chordata; class Mammalia; order Chiroptera; family Vespertilionidae; genus Eptesicus; species Eptesicus fuscus. Next base: position 57,744,867 of record NC_072490.1, on the reverse strand, counting down.
ACTCGAACAAAGCAATTAACTGGTGTCAGTGTAAAATGTAGATACCCACATATCAATTACCAAACTGTTTGCCAAATATATTTTGCTTATTAAATTATAAGTAATGGAGGAATGTTATTCACACTTACCAAAATTAAGTAGCTAGTATTGTTAAAGTATCTATAAAAAAGATTCAAATTAATACTATAATTGCAAATTATATACCTAAATATAGTGTCTCTGCTAAGGCATAACTTTCTTATACAGTAGCTGTTTTACATGTTAGTGCACAGCAAGCAAACGTTTTGAAAATAAAACATTTTTTCATAACACTTTCATTAGTGGACCCATTGAACTCATTCTTCACTCTTGGCTTTGAAAACCAGATTTCTTCGTTAGGCTGACAGAATGAACTCTTAACATCAGCTGATTAATATTTTATATAATCTTTTTAAGGGAAAAATTAGAACCTGATACAGTTTGATTTTTGCAGGTGGTTGAGAACGCTATAAATCTGTGTGTCTGTGGACCCAGTGCACTTAGAGGCATGTTGGGGAGAAAGGAGAAGTGCTTTTCTTCTAGATAAAGCATTCAAGGTTTGAGTCCTGTGTGACCCATATATTTCATTGATAAAAGATGAGCCTGGGAAATGAATGCAGTTACTCAAGCATGAAAACATTACAGTCTTCTAAAGCTGTGACCAAATCCAGCCTTTATAGTTTAAACCATGTGGATATTTTATTATCTACCAGCCAGGTGTAGGCTGAACTCATTTGGGGTGACCTCTTGTTTCTTATAGGGGCCAAGCTTTTTATTTCTAAGTAATGTCCCCAGTAAAGAGTTAACCGGATCTCCCTGGATTTGCTCTGGCTTATATGATGATGAGTAATGCGAGGTTGGTAACAGCAAATTGTTGTTTATAAGCAAACATGGCATTGTGCAAACAGGCAGGCCTGGTCTCCAACTGGCCTGATCTCATGGTGGCCAGCAGCTGATCTATGTAACACACAACCTTTCTGCCTCTAAATGTCAGAAGAATGACTGTTTGTTTATCTTGCTTTCTTTGCAGCTGTTTACCCTGTAATGCGTTTACCTCGACCTTGGTTCCCGGAGAGCGGCCCCTTTCTCCTCCCAGCGCTGTTTACATTAGTCCTGCCCCGGTGTCACCTACGAAATCTGTTGATTATTGCACCTGGTTAATGTTAAATTACTCTTGTGAGGTGATGTGTTTGTTCATAAACAGCAGTGCTGGGCCCTTGTTTACTGTGCCCATGGCAGCGGTCCTTGTTACACAAACACTGCTTTGTTTGCGGGTGTGAGCAGCAGTTTATCCTGCAAGGTCTGTTTTGAAAAGACACACACGGAAGAAAAAATAAAAAACTTGTGCTAGAATTTTGATAAAGAAAGAAAAAGGGGAACTGTCCCTGGAATGTGGTTGAAACAGACGTAGGTTTGCTTTTCTTATCTTTTGCTCGGATGAAGGGGCTGAGAGATTAGCAAGCTGTTTGGTTTTTCTAAGAGATTTCCTTAGTGTAATGATATCTATGCAGTTGTTTGCTTTTTTCAGAAGGGAGAGAGCTCTCCTGAAAGGCCACCAGCTCAGTGAGTGCAATCAGATGCTAGAACACTCCCGTGGAGCCAGCGGGCCTTAGCAGTGTAGGAGAAAGGCTAGTGCTATGAGCAGGCGCCCCTCGGCAGGTACAGTCTCGGGTTGGTGTTGTGTGTGCAGTGTGTTGTGTGGGCTGCATGTGACCGTATGTGATGCGAGCACTTTGTCAAGTTTGAAAGGGGAAGAGTCACTTTTAGTTTGATGTGTTCTGAATAAATTCTGTGCCATCAACAGAGACATCGTAACTGGGAGGAAATCAATAATTCATACACATTATAGTTTTAAAAGCTACGGTTTTGATTCTTACCTGTTCCTCTTCTTTGTCTCATTTTTCAGTGAGTTTGTGCATTGTAGTGTGTCTGGCTAAGTGAAGCAGAAGCCGTGTCTCCTTCTGCAGCACCTGTGGCTGTGCCCGGGCACGGGGTGCGCCAGGAGGTGAGAGAACACCAGCCCAGTGGTCGGCAAACTCATTAGTCCACAGAGCCAAGTATCACCAGTACAACGACTGAAATTTCTTTGGAGAGCCACATTTTTTAAACTTAAACTTTTTCTAACACCACTTCTTCAAAATAGACTCGCCCAGGCCGTGGTGTTTTGTGGAAGAGCCACACTCAAGGGGCCAAAGAGCCGCATGTGGCTCGCGAGCCGCAGTTTGCCGACCACGACCCTAGCCTGTCCTCTGCCACGTTCTGCAAGCAGCAGGGGCGCAGCTCCCATCAGCTGTGCTTGCTGTTGTGTAAATGTTGCTTGTTGCTGTTTCTGATTTGCATTGTGTTTCAATACTAGGCAACATGTGCTAGCATTTGCTGTAAATTACAAGGATCAGCAGACTGGGGTGAGGGTGGAGGTTGAGGGTCATGACCTTCAACAAAGTGTGACCTTTATTTCAGAAAAAGCCTGCTAATCTACCTGTAAGAGCAACTTGGGGTGGATGCCTGTGTGCACGTTGGAGTTTCTGAAGGGTTCGAGTGAAGAGTTCTTTTCACGCCTGTGGCAGCCTGCCGTGCTGTGGACACGGAGATCGCTCTCGCCGCTGGCATGGGTAGGGGCTGGCGATGGAGTGGGCAAGCCAGGAGGCGTGTCATGGAGCACACCAGGCATTCACTGGGGATGGGAACCTGGCCCTGTGTGTATGGATCATGTAAAATATGGAAACGAAAGAATATGTACTTTGAACTGGTTGGCCACTTCATTCCACCAGGCCATCCGTGAGAGTTGAGCAGTTTGAACGTTCAGCTCATTCAAGTTCAGCAGGCTTTGTTTTGTTCTGTGAAAATGCATTTAGCTCAGCACCCAGAGCACCGGCCCCGCCCACGCTGAGCGCAGAGGCTTCCTGGGCAAAGCAGAAGGCCCTGCTGGGTGTCCGTCTGATTATTGGAGCTTCTCTGGATTAACGTTCCAGGGGCGGCGTGCATTCTCCTTCGTCTTCTGTTTTCTACGTGGTTTCTTTGGAGCCCTCATCGTTGGCCCATAGTTGCTTTGATTACAGCACTTAAACCCTTGTCTACTGGGAGAGAAGGAAAACAAGGCCAGCAGTAGCCGAAATTCTGAAAATATAACTTAGACATCTGTAACCTTTACGGGGGTGGGTGCTGTTATCTAGCTCACTGATGCCGGGCAGAGATGACGTGCCCAGGACGTGTGAATGAGGGGCTGAGAGGGCGAGGCCTGTGGCCAGGGGGGGTGGGGGGGGAGCTGAGTCCCAGCCTGGGCCCGGGCTCCTGTCTTCACAAGGAAAGCCTGGTGGAGAGGAGACGCCCCTCCTGTTAGGGACCTTCCGGGCACCGCCCTGTTCTCCGGGCTGTTGTGCGTTAGCTACAGGGAAATCACATGCTCTTCGGCCCATTTTCAGCCCATCCGAGTGGTCCTCTGTATGTTAATTGTTCACCATGGTTTTGATGGAGGTTTTTGTTGGTTGATTATCTTTAAATTTTCAACGACTGGGATAGTCCTGCCTCTATTAAGATTCAAAATGACTTAGTGGCTTGAGGCGTTTTCTAGTTCCGGGGCCAGAACGGCGTCCTTCCACAGCCGAGCAGGAAGCAGTGTCCGCAGGTGAAAAGCGGTGGCGGGACAGGCCCTTCCTCTCGCTGACTCGGAGGTTAGGTTTGGACTTTTCTCCCATTCAGTCACTCAGTTCAAGATTCAGCAGCTACGTATCACATTCTTACAGGTGCAGGTGTGCCTGAAAGTAAAGTTTTACATAAGGCAAGTTTCAAAAACATTCTTGCTAAACAATTGGAGGTGGAGAAGGAGCCATTTTCATCTGCATGTCTCTTCCGTGCAATGGATAAACTGTGAGTGGTTTACCTGAGAGACACGCTGGCTCCTCTTTCCTTCCCCTCTGTGACCTGTGAAGGCAGGCGGGGGCCATGCCCGCCCTTAACAAGGAAGATGGCCTTCCTCCCAGCGTCTCACCCCTGAGGCCTCCCCCGGGCTCCGGAGGGCAGGAGGGGGGCAGCTCCCGGGGGCGAGGCCTGCCCTTGCTCAGAGGGGCTCCTGCTGCTGACTCACTTCTCCACCCCTGGTGCCCCACCCACCGCCCGCTACCTTCTCAACCTCTCCTCTGCCCTGTTCTGGGGCCATTCCAGTTTTGCCCTGACGTCCTGCGTGGCTAAAAAGGTGACCACTGTTTTTTCAAACATGCTTTGACAATTTCATTGCCCCTGAACTTTTCTTCCTTAATGCTAAATGAAATTCCAGATTTTTAAAGATAGATCTAGACCTCTACAGTGCACGATAAAGTTGATAATACATAAATCATTTTTAACAACAGGTAATATGCATAATTTATGGGGTTACGGTGCTATCTTTTTGATATTTATGATGGATAATGCTCAGTTTTTGCCCTCATATTACTGCTTTAAATTATACCACAAGAAAATTAATGAGAAAGTAGATTTATGGGTTTCATTTGTTTGTCAATTCGGAAATTAATTGGGTGTTAATTTTAGCCGTCCCTCATCAGACCAGGCCTTGCGTGTGCGTGCAGCGCTTTGCATTCATTGTGGCCGCCTGGCTCCGTGGGTCACAGCCCTGCATCCATCAGGCAGCCCGCTCACTCGGGCCTGCGTTCGGACTGCGGGCGCGGGTGCTTTGCGCTGTTCTGTTGAACTGTGAACAGTGGTTTGGGAAGATGGTGCTTCCTGACAGCGAGCGCCCTGACGTCTCTCCCTGAACTTGGCCTGGGACGGTGTTTCGCTGGAGGGGTGGCGGACAGCGGACGGTGGTGTCTTATTCACAGTTGTGGGCAGATCTCACCTGAGAAAAGGAGCCGCTGCGGTTGCTGTTTCTCTTGTTTTGCCCCCACCCCTGACTTTTCCTCCTGAAAGAGGGTGCTCCCAGCCCGTCTGTGGACAGTGACTCAGCACCCGGGGGCCAGTGTGGCCCCACCAAGCCCTTTGCCACCCGCCGGCCCCGCGGAGCTGGGCTCACCCTGCACCCGTGCGGGACTCTGCCCTGCCCCGGGATGCTCCAGGCCCTGCTCCGAGGGGACTGCCCCAGGAGCGGCTCACAGTGGGCTGGCTGCATGCCCAGGCTGCCCTACTGAGTGCCTGAGATGGGGGTGGGGGGCTCCTAGCTGCACTGGTCCTTAAAGCCCTCTGAGAGCTGGTGTTGCCGGGTCTAGTCTTGCACATGTAAAGGGAACCAGTTCATCTTCCTGATGCTTTATCTCAACACAGACTAGCTTTTCTTCCCTTTCCCGGCCCCGTGAACAGGGACAGAGGACTTTGGCTCTTCAAGATGGACACGGGTAATTCACAGAGCACTGCCTTTAGAGCCAGAGCGAGCCCCGCTCCATCCTCACTCGCGCCCGCCTTAACTCTGCAGGCCAGGTGGGTGCTGGAGGCCGCCGCACGTCCGTGTTTCTAAACGACAGAAATGCCCACAGTCCCTCTCTTCTTGGAGTGCTCTCTTCCTCCTGCCCTCCCTTCCCCTTCCTTCCTTCCCTCCTTTCTCCCTTCCTCCCTCCTTCCTCCCTCCTTCCGCCCTTCCTTCCTTCCTTCCCTCCTTTCTCCCTTCCTCCCTCCTTCCTCCCTCCTTCCGCCCTTCCTTCCCTCTTCCCTCCTTCCCACCCTTCCTTCCTTCCTTCCTTCCTTCCTTCCTTCCTTCCTTCCTTCCCTCCTTTCTCCCTTCCTTCCTCCTTCCTCCCTCCTTCCGCCCTTCCTTCCCTCTTCCCTCCTTCCTACCCTTCCTTCCTTCCTTCCTTCCTTCCTTCCTTCCTTCCTTCCTTCCTTCCTTCCTTCCTTCCTTCCTTCCTTCTCTAGGGGCTTCTTCGATGGGACAGGACCGGACCGAGTAACCACTCGAACCCTTCCTGAAAGTGACTGCAGTAATTCCCCCTCTCCCCCTAATACATTTTATAAAAGTGTGTTTAGTTTAATTTGCACATCCTTTCATGGACAGGCCAAGTTCTTTAAGGGCATTTATTCTGCTTCATATAAATAATTGATCAGCCAAGTTAATTTACTTCTGCCTGACTCGGTCACCCTTAATTAACTGCCCTGGAATCAAGACTGAACTTTCTGTGAGCGGAACCCTTCCAGGCAGGAGAGCAAGGGCTCTATTTTCCCTAAATTTTCAGCATCAACACTGTAACCAAGGAAGTAGTCATCATAATAAAGCAGTGCTTTAATTTACTATAAATACATTGGCCTGGACATTATGAATATTCCAGAATGCTTCCAGAGAGCAGCTCTGTTGGCAAGAACAATAATAAACAGGCCGGCGCTCAGCCGTAGCCCGCTCTGCGAGGCCTCGGCCCAACGCCCATCTTGTGAGATCAGAAGCTCGGTGACCTGTCCCGGCAGAGAGAAGTGGCCCTTGGGCCCCCGAGCTCCCTGACGCCAGGCGACCCCAGCCTGAGCCCTTGTCAGTGATTCCATCCGCTCCATTCGGTGCCATCACAGACGGCCTCTGTCCTGGGTGGGTCCGGTGACGCCACGGGCCGCCTCCCGCAGAGGGCCGGGCAGGCCGCGGGGAGGGCGGGCTTTGCTTCTGGAGAAAGGACTTGCTCGTGGGTCTGTGGCAGCCGTGCCCGCCGGGCGCCACGCCTTCACAGCCAGACCCATGGATGGCCGTCACCCTTCTGGTCCTCAGCCTGCCCGGAGCGCGGTCGGCGGCCGCCCGGGGCAGCGTGGTGCGGCCTGCGGGTGCTCTGGCCGAAGGACACGTCGTCCCAGACACACGGACGTGCTCTCGGACGACTCTGAACTGTGAGCCTCCGTAGCAAAGGACAAACACGGCTGTTGGCTAAGAAGGCGGCACTCGCACCTTTGCGTGGCGATGCTCTTCTGCCGGCGGTCACCTCCACGGTGGCTGCTCCCGAGCCGCAGTTCTCTGCTGGCGGGCGCGCTGCTCGGACTCGCCCAGCACTCTTGCACGTTGGAAGGTCTGTCCTTTACTGAACGGTCAAGTTCACTCTGAAGTGGGGGAGACGAGGGCCAGGGCCAGGTGTCTAACCTGTACATTGGGGTCACATCACCTGCCTTTGCTCTCTCATCGGTGCTGTGAGCGTGAGAAGTTCACCAGAGAGCTTGGCAGTCTGCGTGCGAGGCAGAGCCAGGCGCAAAGGCTTGTTAAACGCCTGGCCCTCCCCGGGGAGCAGCGGTGCCCCCCAGTGTTGCTGGCAGTGCCGGCACCGCCTCCTGCTTGCTCCCCTCCTGATGGTGTGGGAGAGGATGGGAAACTAAATCTCCCACCTGCACACGCCTGTGGGCACGTGACTAATGGAGGACATCCTCAGACCAAATAACCTTCATCGGCGTGGGTCCCAAAGCCTGCGCGCGCATGACCCCGATCGCAGACGGCGCTTGGCCTCAGGCCTGCCGCCTGCACCGCGGCCCTGGCCGCCTGCCCTGGCGCTGCGTGGAGCGGAGCCTTCTCCTCAGCGGGGGCGGAGGGTCCTTCCCGCACCCCCGCGGGTCAGACCAAGGGCAGCGCAGACCCGCTTGCGCCCCTGGCGTCCCGACGGCCACGCGGCGCCGAGCCCGGTGCTGGCCTACAGGCACCCATCTGAGGGCGGGGCTCGCGTCAGTGTGCGGGCAGCGTTTGTGTTCTTGGGAACAGGCTTTCCAGAACTTAGCGTGTGTGTATATACATGTGTTGTCTTTAGGCATGCTCATTGCATGTCCACCTGTTCGGTGGGCTCCGTGACACCTGCTCTGCTTTCCCTCCTGTGCAGACGGGCAGGTCAGAGGATCGGGATGGAAACACGGGGAAGGGGACCCCTAGATTTCACAAGTTGATCCCCTTTTTTGGTAATGAGCAAGGCAGTTGCATGGCCTGGTTCTTATATCTCAGAGAAAGTTGTGCTGTTTTTTGATAGATTTCTTTACCCTGCAGCAGTGAGGTTTTGGATGCCACGTTTAAAGGCCCGTTATGATTCCTGGAAAGTCGGATCTAAGGGGAGAGAGTGAGTCAGCTGTTGCTTCTGAGTTTGCTTCCCACCTGTTAACCAAAACGCCTTCCCAGTCCCTCAGGACGGCATTCACTCTAAACACATGCTTCTGGGCTTAAGTCTCTGCTCAAGGTGGGGCATGTTCTGCACTCACGGAAAGGATATGAAGAAAGATGTAAATTTTTCTGCTTTTCGTTCTTCCACTTGGTTTTTGTGCGGTTTTGAGCGAAGGCAGCCTCCTCTATTGTGTCCACATGTTTAACGTTCCTGCTGGCGCGAGTTTTGTGTGGGGGAACCTGCCCACGTGTCTTTCCAGGTCACCTGACCTTCCTGTGGCTGGCATTTCTCACCCCCTTTAATTATCCAGGCATTCCTCAGCTTTCATGCTTGAATTGTCAACTTATTTTTTTGACTGTTGTTTTTCCTTCTTGAAGTTCTACTCCATGAACTTGGCTATGGCCCTGCCATTTCATTGTGTAGTCCCCACTGCACCTCAGCTTTAAGAACACGCGTGGTTAAGAACTGACAGGAGACGGGACCTGCTCCAGTCCCACCCCACTGCCCGCCGTGACTCGTGCACATGAGAACAGCTCTCCGGAGCCAGCGTTCGCCCGCACACGCGGGAGGCCTCCTCCTCAGGACAGACGGGAGAAGGTCTCGGGCCCGGCAGTGGGGCTGGCGCGGCGCGGCGGTCAGGTGGTCGGTAGGTGGTGGCAGGGACGTTAGCCATCATTGTGTCTGTTGTCGTAGCTGGACACCTTCGCCGAGAGCTGCGCTGGCTCCGGGCCAATGGTTTTGTACCTCGAGAGTAACATGTGGAATGTGGGATGTATTTGTACAGGTAATACTACCTGGCTACCTCCCTCTCTCTCTCTCTCTCTCTCCCTCTCTCTCTCTCTCTCTCTCTCTCATTAGATGGTAAGTACTTTCACATTCAGATCCGTCTTCCGTCTGCCTAGGCTAGGTTTTCTCCAAAAGAAATATGAGACCCAAGGCTTCCAGACCCTCACCCAGGCCAGAGGCTGGGAACCCAGCAGGAGAAACACGTGCTGGGCCTGGGAATTCTCAGGACAGTTTAACCAGAAGACAAAGATCAGAGTCTGAATGTATTTAGCGTTTGAAGAGTGGGGACATTTTTTCTCTCTGAAAGTAGCCTATCTTACTGGAGTGGCCAGTGTTGAGGAGCTTTAGTGTCTGAGTGACTCCCAGGAGTATGCAGCTTGAAATGCACCTTGGTTTTTGCTGTAAGGTTTTCCTCACGAATGGCCCGCGGGCCTGCTGGTGGACCCCGGGGGGAGGGCCCCGGAGAGGAGCAGCAGGCGGAGTGGCACACACCGCAGCCTGGCACACACCGCAGCCGCCGCGTGCACACCTCCTCTGCTGTATAGAAAGACGCAAGCTTTCTGCGCAAAATACCCGGGTTTGAGCACAGAAACTCAACCGTGGATTCTAGGTTCACCTGAAAATAATTTTTTCTCAAGGGAAAAAGGTAACGTATTTGAAACAATACTACTGGAACTTGAACTTGGGCTGACAGTTCCATCCTCAAACACCAGAAGACTGAGCACTCTTGAGGGATAAATGCAGTGAACGAAAAGGACAACTGTTTACAGATTTCTGGCAACATTTGCAGCAGGACCCGCTCCTTGTGCACAACAACTGTTTTAACAGCTGCTTTCCCCTTTCTCTCCCCTCCCCGCCCCTGGAAACCCTCCTGTCAGGTTTCTGAGTCATGATGCAAGAATCCGGGCCTGAGACAAAAAGCAATGGTTCGGCCATCCAGAATGGGTCGGGCAGCGGCAGCCACTTACTAGAGTGCGGGAGCCTTCGGGAAGCGCGGGCCAACGGGGAGGCGCCGGCCGTGGACGTGGCGCCGGCCGACCTGGCCCACGCGCAGCAGCAGCAGGTACTGTGCCGGGCGTCGCGTGGAGGGTGGTGGGTGCCCGCTCCGCCGCTTCCTGTGACGCTGGCCGCGGTGGAGGTCTCGTTTTCACTTGACTGTCTGACGTGCGCAGCATCTCTTAAGCCACCAGCGGGCCAGGGCCCCAGTGCTTGGCTTAGGAGATGAATTCCCAAGCCCGTGGGAGCTGGAAGTCTTGGCAGCCCCCTTGGGGGTGGGGGTGGGGGTGGAGGGCGAGCCTGAGAGGACCCTGGCCATGCCCTCCGAGGCCCAGGTGCGTCAGCAAACCGGGAGTACAACGCGCCTTTGGCAAAGGGCTGCGCAGGGCCTGGATGAAAAAGAATGGCTAACCGACTTAGGAAGCCTTATGAAGGAGAAACACAAATAACGAACGAGAAGTAAGAGGAAAATAAGGGCTTTCTACAAGAGAAAAAACTAAGTGAATAAAAGTAGAAACAAATAGAAATACAGCCAGAATCTGGCAAATTAACAGGCAAAACAGCAACACACAGGCATGGGTGTGAGAAGCGCCGCGGCTGCTGCGGGGCTGCTCGTGCACACGTGGCTGCTGGGATGTGGCTAAGCCCTGTTAGTGTTTTATGTCCTCTCCTTTGGTGGCTCCCCAACATGCACACACATTGGACCCACACATCCCTGCTGTATTCTTCTGTGGGCCTGTGCGTGGGCACTTGTGAGTGACAGGTGAAAATCCCCAGAGGCGGCCCAGGAAGTGGGGCTGTGGCTGAAGTGCTGAGGAAAATGCAGACGAGTGGCTGCATTAGCCCCACGGCGCCTTGTTCCCAGCCTCCCTCGGAGTCAGGCTATGTTACTAGTTGTTGCTAATGATAATGGATGGTCCTTGTTCCATATTAGTCCTTGATTCAGTGGTGCAATACATAGTTATGGTGCCACTTGGCGAAAAGGTGAGAAAAAGAAGGATGCATTTTGGGCCTTTCTGACAGAAACAGAAATTGTTGGGGACAGTGGAGGGGGAGTAGAAAGCCTCCCAGACATTTCCCTGGAACCCTGCCAGAGAAGTGTGGGGATTCCGCCATATTTTATTCTCTTCTTGTTAGGGATTTTTGAAAATATGAGGCATCATTCGATTGCTGGTCTATTGGAATTGGTGGAACCCACTGGGCACACGAAACCTTCAGAGAGAAGGAAAGGGAACCTCAGAGACCAGGCCACGTCGTAGCCCAAGGCTCAGCTCCCTGACTGGGTCTCTGTCGGCTGCCCTGCCCCAGTGCACCTGCCCCGGCATCACATCAGTGGTGCAGGGTTTGCTGCGGAGAGCCTGTGCGTGTGTTAGTCCACGTGGCCTGATGCAGAGCTCTCGGTCAGTGGGGGCAGGACCCACGTGCTGTGCCTGTGCTTGCTTAGGTGGTGCTCCCAGGTGGTCATGGTTTCTATGGAGAATGAAGGACTGGTATTTTGGATGCCATTCTCTATGCCCTCCCATGCAGAGGCCAGGCTCAGTGCTTCTCCCTGGAGGAGTGGGGGTGGGGCTGTTGACCAGTGTGTGGTATGAAGCCACTCGAAATCATTCACTATCTCAAAGTAGTAAGTCAGCCAAAAACTTTACATACCGTATTTTCCGGCATATAAGACGACTTTTTAACCCAGGAAAATCTTCTATACGCCCAGTCGTCTTATACGCCGGAAAATACGATATATACCACACACACACACTCCCCTCATAACAGTAATGACAAATTAACCTCTACAGAAAAAGTTATAAAAGTGCATTTTAACAACATCTTCCTTAAAACACGTCAATAGCAGAGTTAGTTATCACATCACTCCTTTTTATTTTGTTTGTAACCACTTTGTAAAAGATATCAAATAAAGGCCAATACCTTTTGATTCTACTTCAAAATTATTTTTTAATACTTTTAAACTTTTGTTTCTGTTTGCCACGGATATGTTTTTGGGGAAAGAAAGCAGTCGGGTCTCATTGCGGCTCTCACCTCGCGTATTGTGGCGGGCAGGCGGTGGGGTCTTCTAAAACAAAGCACTGACAGCCGCTTGACTCCCCTGAGTGCAGGAGGAGGCTTTAACGGGTTGTTGGGGGAAAAGAAAATCTGTAGATGAAATAAGAAAAAAACCTGCAGGATTCATAAAGTTCAATGGGCTGGAGTTATCAGTTTCCTTCCCCACTGAAACGCAATAATTAAACATTTTGGAGAAATCGCGTGTCAGCATGATGGGCCGGGTTGTTTGCATCCTCTTTCCTCTGCAGGTTTTTACTTGAAGTGAGAATTGCGGCAGTGAGAAAGCACAGCCATGCTGAATTCATTACGCGGCAGTCACACAAAACCGCGGATAAGATTTCAATAACTGCAGGCCACAGTTGAGTAAACAGTTGCACTGAAATTTAATTCCTGTTGACTTTTCCCCCGTTCCTCGCCAGGGGCACATTCTGATTCTGTAGTACAAAGACAACAGGGGTTACAGCTTTGATTAATGTAGGACAGTGGGCGAGAATTAGAGCTGGAAAATATGTTAGAAATCCACAGAACAAAAAGATGGGGCTGAAAACCCTGGGCACAGAAACGAGTTAATTACGACGTCTGTGACTGAATGGGGCAGGGTTTCCACGCACCACTCGGACCATTCATGATCTAGGGGGCATCTCCTCGTGCCAGGGTTTGAAATAAAGACAGTCGAGCCTTTCCGTGTTTGATCAGATTCTCACAGGCAGCTGCAGGTGACAGGGCCCTGCAGAATCAGAGCAGAGCGCTCGCGGCGTCACGGTGGGCCCGGTGGCTGCTCTGCTGGGTTTGATCTAATCGGTGACTAAATTGAGTCCAAATACAATTGTTTGTGTGTTTTTCTGATCACATAGCTGACAAGCTAGATAATGGGGGAAATCTGGCTTTTCCATCTTCTCTTAAAAAAATCAGATCTGCTCCCCCTGAGCTGATGCTTTCACAAGGGCAGCAATTGTAGGGAGAAGAGTCGCTGCTTGAGCCAGGGAGCCACAGCCCTCCAGTCGGCCTCGGTTCCGTCCAGCAGCCTCCCCCCTTGGTGCCCTGGAGTTGGCGATTCTGGTGTGGGAGCTGCCATCATGGCCCAGAAGCCCAGGAGAGGCGCCCCTCAGCTGGAGCCCTCCCGCACACCCACCCACTGCCTCCCTCCCTCCTGCTAAATGTATTGTCTCCGTCATGTTTCAACCCCACTTCTGTCTGGGCTATAAAACTATTACAATAGTTCTCTAGTAATATAATTTGATAGAGTTTCCGAACGTTTTCTTTTAGCCACTGAGTAACTCTTTACCCAATACCATCACTGCTTTTTACTTCCTGTTATGCTGCCCATTTCTGGTCTGTGGAAGTTCTGTGTTGGATATGCACTCCTCCATTATGAAACTCAGCAACAAATACTATTACTGATTGCTAAAGTTTTCTTTTTAAAGAAAGGATTTTAAAATGTCCAAAGCAATTTCATAAACTGTGTGGATTAATGCATTTTAAAAGTCTCGAGTTTAGGAAGCAGTGTTTTATTTCCATGTTGCTCAGATGAGAGCTTTTCAAATAAGCATATCACATAGAGCATCATGTGGAAAAGTTTTTCGTGGACAGCATATGTGGTCAGGTCAGTCAACAGGATGCATCCTGGAAAATGTTTATTCAGTAAAAATGAATAGCTGGCACATAAAACAGGGATTTCTTAACAAGATCCTATTTAATGACGGGTTTTTCAGATTTTTTGTGGGTTCCACCTGGCAGTTTTATTGTCTGCAGTTTGGTATAGGGAGAGCTACTACGGTCACTGGTTTTGAGGTGTGGCTGTCATTTTACATTTAGAGATAGTCTGTAAGAAAGACATAAAAAAGGAAGTTCTATGTGGAATTTAAACATGTATTGTTTCGAGAGTGTGGATAAGCTATGTTTAGTTCATATAGTTTCTTTGATATTTGGCTTAAGGTGTTGGACCTTTTGGCCCAAAAGAGAGTGGTACATGATTTATGTTAATGTTAAAGAAAGAGACAGAATGTTGGATGACTATAAAGGAGGTAAGAGAGGTAGAAAGGATGGGGAGCTTCTAAAAAATCATTCAAGAGAAGGATTCAATGGGAAGGGGCATTCAGCGGGAAGGGGGATTCAGCGGGAGGGGGGATTCAGCGGGAGGGGGGATTCAGTGGGAGGGGGGATTCAGCGGGAAGGGGGGGATTCAGCGGGAAGGAGGGGGATTCAGTGGGAAGGAGGGGGATTCAGTGGGAAGGAGGGGGATTCAGTGGGAAGGGGGATTCAGTGGGAAGGAGGAGGACTCAGTGGGAAGGGGGATTCAGCGGGAAGGGGGATTCAGTGGGAAGGAGGAGGACTCAGTGGGAAGGGGGATTCACTGGGTTGAATTTTGCCCATGAGTTGTGGAGGAGGTAAAGGCTTATTCATTACACAGGATGAGAGAAGCTCAGAGAAATGGGATACATGTGACAGGACTCAAGAAAAGAGCCTTGTTGCCTATGTTCAAAGGGGATGTAGAGAACACACTGTCAGAGCAGCCAGGAGAATCCTGAGTGTATATCCGAGGGTTCTCTGGATGTGAGAAACGTAATTATAATGACCGAAGTGTCAATGTTTCAGCATAAATCAATACGCAAACATTAAAAACTAGAGGCCCGGTGAACGAAATTCGTGCACGGGGGTTGTGAGTCCCTCAGCCCAGCCTGCACCCTCTCCAATATGGGACCCCTTGAGGGATGTCCGACTGCCCGTTTAGGCCCGGCCCGATCCCAGTAGGATCGGGCCTGAACAGGCAGTCGGACATCCCTCTCACAATCCAGGATTGCTGGCTCCCAACTGTTCGCCTGCCTGCCTTCCTGATTGCCCCTAACCACTTCTGCCTGCCAGCCTGATCACCCCCTAACCACTCCCCTGCCAGCCTGATTGATGCATAACTGCTTCCCTGCCAGCCTGATTGCCCCTAACTGCCCTCCCCTGTAGGCCTGGTCACCCCTAACTATCCTCCCCTGCAGGCCTGGGTCCCCCCCCAACTGCCCTTTCTTGCAGGCCCGGTTGCCCCCAACTTCCCTCCTCTGCTGGCCTGGTCACCCCTAACTGCCCTGCCCTGAAGGCTTGATAGTCCCCAACTGCCCTCCCTTGCAGGACTGGTCCCTCCCAACTGCCCTCCCCTGCTGGCCATCTTGTGTCCACATGGGGGCAGCCATCTTTGACCACATGGGGGCAGTCATCTTGTGTGTTGGAATGACAGTCAATTTGCATATTACTCTTTTATTAGATAGGATAGAGGCCAGGTGCACGGGTGGGGGCCAGCTGGTTTGCCCTGAAGGGTGTCCCGGATCAGGGTGGGGGTTCCCTTGGGGCATGGGGCGGCCTGGGCAAGGGGCCTGTGGTGGTTTGCAGGCTGGCCACGCCCTTCTGGCGACCCAAGCAGAGGCCCTGGGATCTGGGATTTATTTATCTTCTATAATTGAAACTTTGTAGCCTTGAGCGGAGGCCAGGGCCAGCCAGGAAGCTTGGCTTCCTCCATTGCCGCAGGCAGCCTAAGCCTCCTGCTCTCTCCAGCTCCGTGACTGCCGCCATTTTTGTTGGGATTTATTTATCTTATATAATTGAAACTTTGTAGCCTTGAGTGGAGGCCAGGGCTGGCCAGAGCGAGCGGGAAGCTTGGCTTCCTCCATTGCCAGGGAAACCCAAGCCTCCTGCTCGCTCCATGGCTGCAGACACCTTTGTTGGGTTAATTTGCATACTCGCTGCTGATTGGCTGGTAGGTGTGGCTTGTGGGTGTAGCAGAGGTACGGTCAATTTGCATGTTTCTCTTTTATTAGTGTAGATTCTTCTCTTCATTTTCAAAATGGCAGAATAGAATCCTTGTAGTTGTTGGCACTAAAAGTACGAGTGGATACTGAGCAGAAGAGAAAGTTGTTCGGCCTACATCTTCAACGTAACGGCCTCTGTAGAAGACAGTGGCTGTCAGTGTGTGGATGGGCAGGCACCCGTGTGAAGGGAGCCACCCTTACTTCTCACTCTCACCCATACTCCCATAAACCTCTCCCAAAATTTCACTGGCCGTTCTTTACCTGTTCCTCACCCTGTACGGAGTCCCCCGTGATGAGGTGGGTCTATAGGGGAAGATGGCAGCAGTGGCCAGTTCTGCCTTATCGTTCTTTTTTTCCTTTGAGAAAGGTCGCTTATGACCTTCTTTAGGAATACCCTCAGGTGGCCTTTTTCATTCCGCTGCCAGGCACAGTTTCTGAAAGGAGGGTCTTTTAACACCATTGGAAGGAAAACATGGCCAGCATAGCTGTGTCCAAATGGGAAACTGCCGGAAGGGAGCGCAGAAGACAGTAATGTTTATAGAGTGCCCTCCGGGGCAGGCACTGCGCGTGGGGCGAGCACCTCCCCTCGCAGGTGGGAGACAACCCAGGCTGTCGTTTTAAAGGGAGCTCTCTGCTAAGCTATACTCTTTTTGGAGACAGAGTTCAAATATCATAGAAAATATTGACGGTCAAAACTATCCTGTAGGAATCGATGCTACAAAATGTTATAGAAAACAACACAAACAAATTGAAATGAAACTGTGATAGGAATTCAGGTAATTCTGGCAAATAATGAAAAAGCAGCCACACAATGAATTTCCATTCAAGAAAGAGCATCTCTTTTATGGCTCTTTCTAGAAAAGGCACACTGCGCCCTGAATGTTAGACTTCGTTCTCTACTCTGTGAGCCTAAACTGGCCTTCCATCCAAACATTGTTTCCAAGGTTTATGGAACATGTGATGTGAGCCTTGTATGGATTCTTTCAAGTTTTGCTTACCAAACAGTTTTGTGTCATTAATCTCTCCACTGGAAACTAAGATGGCACAGGAAACAAGAAGAAAAGGAGCCGTGCGCATCAGATAAGAGAGCAGGACAGTAGAAACACTAGGAGGGAAGTGCGCGTCGCTGCCTTGACAAGATAATTTCAACTCTGACCCCTGAGCTAATAATAATAATAATATACTCACTCTCTCTTGTCTAATCAGAAATCTCTTATGGAACTTTCAGGAGGTCTGACTTCAATGGTAATTTGTTGACAGGTTAGCTTTGATGATTGCAAAGAGTTTGCTTTGCAAAACTTGCCGGCTTCTATCTGCCCTCTGAAGGCAAGGGACCCACTCGCTGCTTTGCAAGTGCTTGCTTTTATTGCCCGCTGGTGCTGAGCAGGCGGAATTGGTCTGTTTGTATAATGCAAACCCATAGCTCCCTGATGAGGTCCAATGCACTTTTAGGTGGTGCACAGAGTACTTGATAAAAAGGGTTACAAGGTGACTGCTTTTATGACAAAGTAGAATAGCATTATAAATGCAAGTGGCAGATGGAGCCACAGAAGGGAAGTTTATGTAGAGAATTGAACCCCATATTAGAAAGGTTCTTTTCATCACTTGGTCTTTGAACTCAAATCTATTATAATTGTGAAGTGTAACTTGTAACATTCCAGAGACCCTTAGCTCAATACTGTTTGATTTGGTTCAGAGAAATACAACCACATTTTTTCTTATCCTCTCTCACAAGGAAATGCTGGCAAGCGAGTTTCACACTGTGACCAGGTCTCTGCTTTATCCCAAGTGAGCTGCCTGGAAAGCATGCGTTACTTGGTTTCCTAGCTTTGGCTTTCTTAAAATTCATTTATTCCTTCGTTTGCATGTTCCTTCCTTTAGCTAATATTTGTTGCGCTTGCCTATGTGTCAGGCAATGGGGGACCAAACTGATGGGTAGCGTGTTGGTGTTGGGAAAGCGTGGGAGTGGCAGTGGAGGAGGTGGGCAGGTTAGGAGGTCAGTGGCTCAGTGTGTGGGAGGCTTGAGTATCTAAGCCAAGGAGTTGGAGAGCAGAAAGGCCAGAGGAGGCAGTGTTCTCAAGGTGAATTAGAAGGCGGGGCCTGGCCTGGCTGGAAGGAAGGAGATGCAGAGAGTGATAGCAGTGACGAGATGCTGCAGCTGGTCCAGAATACAGTGCTGGGCCCTGACCCTCACTCCTCTAGTTGAGGGTACCCTGTTGTTGACCATCTTGCTCCCTGCATTTCTCAACTGCGGTTGAGTCCATCCCATGGCATTCCTGGGCGCAGCACGGCCCCGGGCCCAGGGCACTTATTGGGCAGATGAGTTGTGAGTGCCTGGAACAGAAAGAGGAAGGAAGCCTGGACCAAACGGGCGTGTTGGGAAGCAGCAGGGCCTTTGAATTAGATGTGGAAGCATCAGGGAGGGGGAGTAATGAAGGCTGATTCAGGGTTCCCATCTGAAGACCCACATGGGGCACCAAGAACGGGGAGCATTGCAGGGAGAAGAACCCAGGCCCCCCCTTACCTGTCACTGTTGTGACTCTGGTGACCTGAGAAAGAAAGCACAGATATAATTTGTAAGTAAAGGACGGACTTAGTTCCCAGAGTTCCTTTAAAGAAAAGGTGTTTGAAAGGGGGGCCTCTTATGTTCACTAAAGCTTACTGTTCGACTGTACATGTTTGTTCAGATGAAAATTATGGAGTATTTTCCCTTTAGCCTTTGCCGGTTACTAATGAGTGTATCTTCCGGAGTCACATGGGCGGTGCTGATAAGCTGCTTGTGATCCTGTTGATTGTGGAATGAACTTGTCTCTTGTAGATACTAAAACTAAGACGCTAGATCTGTGATAAAGTCTCTGTTCCACATTGACTCTGCTTAGAATGAGTTTGTTTTTAAAGTGAAGGGGGTGCATTTAGGTTTCTTTTGTTGGAAAGTCCAGTGTGCACTTACGCAACGGCTGGAGCATGGGAAGGCTCCCCTGCCAGGTGCAGGGCAGCTGCCGTCAGGTCTGGCCTGGGTGTGAGCTGCGCCCCGCGGAGGCCACGGGGGAAGGAGCTCTGCGCTCCTCCACCTTCTGCTCAGGCGCCGCCCAGCTCCCGGGCCTCCTCCGGTTCCTCTGTTACACCTGCAAAGGCCACTCCTTTACACCGGACCCAAAATAACCCGACTTCCTGACAGATTCATCTTTACCAAATTCCTGAAAGTAGACCGTTTATTACACGATTCGTCACCCATACCACTGTGAGTAATTGTCAGTATCACAGTCTCTTGTTGGAAGAATCAGCTGACCAGAAATCTGTTTTATCTCCGTGCCTTTTCTCCCCCTCACACTCCCCGCGCACACTGAAGGGGAGCTGACATGGCGTCTTCTCAGTCATTCAAACCCAATAACTTTTCATCTGAAGGTTAAGTGGTGAGATATAAACTAAAAGATGATAATATCAATTCCATGTTCACTGAAGGGCACAATAGACCTCTTTCTGGTAGAGGGAAAATTGTGCATAAAATGTCTTTTGCTTTTCAACAGCAGAGCCATGCCTCTCAGAGCCAAAGAAAGAAAGAGTTTTGGAGAATTTAATAAAATAATACATAGCATCCTAAAGTAAGGCAAAAGTGGCCTTTTATTATTACAATTATTAAGTGTTCATGTTGCAAGGTTGCATGGTAAGAAATAGTTCCATTTTTATTGCCGCCTATATTGACTCCTGTCATCCTTCTGCGAACCAGCAGCCTCTGCAAGGTTAAAGCGGGGGCAGCATGGCGTGATGCTCGCTCACCCGGACTGCGCGGGTGCTAATGTGTACGATAAAGAATACCGTGAGAACTGCGCACCTTCTTCTTTTCCCCTCCAACTTGTGATAGTTCCATTTCAACTCCATAGGAACTCAGCAAATTCAACCTCCAGAAGGGTGAAGTGGAAATGGCTTCACCATGTGCATTTTCTTACGATCTTCTGATTATCTCCTTAGTTTTGTGCTTGTCTTATAAACGCAAAGTCTGTGCTGTGTATTGTATGTGTATGCATGTGTGTTTATCTAGAGACTTCCTGTGCCAGTAACGTCTTTTAGGAGGGGAAGCATCGCACAGAAGCCGAGTATGTGCTATGCACAATCCAGTGGTCCAGAGGATGTTCTGTGACAGCTCACAGTGACAGCAGGTAGGAGTGCATTCTGGAAGGAATTTTACACTTGTCTCGGCCATTTCTTCAGTGTCTTCACCGGGAAGTTCTAGGTACGAAGCACGTGCAAAGCTGCAGATATACCAGGGATTGGTGAACTAAGCCAGGGAAAGGCCACAGCTGACACCTTTTTTTTTATTTTTAAATCCTCACCCGAGAATATGTTTCATTTGATTTTTAGAGAGAGAAGGAGGAGGAGGGAGGAAGGAAGAGAGAAAGAGAGAAACATCGTTATGAGAGAGGAACGTCTACCAGTTGCCTCCCGTACATGCCCCAATTGGGGATCAATCCCACAACCCTTTGGTGTACGGGACGGGGCTCCAGTCACCTGGGCCACGGCAGGACTGCCACCTGTTTCTTCAGGAAGGGTTATTGAGACAGCCACACCACCTCTTTATTACTGCCTGTGCTGCTTTCTCCCTGCAGCAGCGTGGGTGAGTTGTTGCAACAGAAAATAGATGCCTCACAAAGCCTAAAATACTTATTGTCTGGTTCTTTACAAAAAAAAGTTTGTTGACCCCTGGATTAGTGAATGGCAGATGTGGTAAGATTAGCCTTTCAGAACCTTCTACTCTTATTTATAGTGACAAAACTGAGGGATCATCACTTACCTCTTCTAAATTATCTGTCAAAAAATTACCACAATTTAGGACATTGTTTTGCATTTTCTGGAGTGATAACTAGCATACGTGTGGGCTTTCTTCCGAACCATTTAATGGAATGGACCTTACAAAGTAAAGGGTCTCCTGCCATGGGCAGTCCCAAGCCTCGTCAGGCACCTACTCGTCAGGGGAGGTGGGACACAGAGGGAGTCACTTAAATACCAGACGGCCTGGCTGTGGTTCTCCTACAGAGAAAATTCACAGAAGCAGGTAGTGTATCTTATGGTCCTGGCCCCTTGTTTGACTAGAAGATAAAAAGCAATATCCTGAATATCGTCTCCCTGCATTTATAAAATTCATAATCTAATCAGAGTGGAACAAGACATTAACATATGCATTAAATATCAATAAAAATTCCAAGCAAATAAAGATAAGCTGTAGAAGAGATGCAAATGGCTAACCAACAAATGAGTGATTTAAGCAATAAATCTTCAGTGACCCAGAGATGAAGTGTTTCTTTGAGTCTATGTTGGTGGGATTTTTAAAGACCATGGAAAAATTTCGGAAAACGTAATTCAGCATGTATACACCTGCTGCTTTAGTTTAATCCTTTCAATGAGGAGATGCTGGACAGAGGAATATACTGAGCTCTGTGGCTTATGACTCCGGTATTAATGCCTAAGAGACGTGTCTGCATTTTGCCATTGAATTTGGGGTAAGAAAGGGTGGGCTTCTCTTGTGGAACAGCTGGAGTGTGTGCGGGGTAGAGGTCTTTCTGTGCTGGATCAGTGTCTGAGTGTGTTGGTCTCCAGGAAATGGCCAGGCCTGTCCGCTGCACAGACCATTGCTGAGTTGCGTGTACGATTTGAGAAATGGATGCGGGCTGACAAGGCCCTTGGGGTGCTGTCTGTGTTGCACATACTTTACATTACGTTCAGCTAACTCACCAGTGTCGTGTGGCTAGGACAACTGAAACCGTAATACCAATTTTAAAACAGTTGTCAAATTTTGCAGACGTTTGCTCAGTCCAGCTATTTATGAACTGACATCTTTCCCAGGAAATGCATGGGCCTTGTATTGGTTTCTGTTCTCAGTTTGTTGTCAGATATATGAAAATCTCTAGTCTTCCAAGTAAGTGGGTTTCTCTGGCTAATCCTTACCTTTCATTCCATCATTCGTACATTTTGCAGGTTATGGTCCCTTCTTTACCAGTCTGAGGAGACCCAGCACTGTTCGGCTCTGAAAGGTGTGTCTGTAATTTTCTATTATCGTTTCCGGTGCATCATGCCCAGCCCCTCCCCCAATTAAAACCCTGTAGAGCCATGCTGCAGGGTAACTAGTTCACCAGCTGGCCCAGCATTTTGACAAATCTTCATGGCTTTCTCTGTGTTTCATAAATGTTAAGTATATTAGTAGCCTATCTTTACTATGGAAAAGACTTTCCTCTTTTGGCTCTAATTGCTTACCAATGTGTCCCTGGGATTAGTCTGTGGTTATCTTAAATGTAGCATTAAAGGCCAGCTCTGAAGAAAACTGTGGGAAGTAAGGTCATATAAAGCCTCTAAGGTATTTTACGTCCATTCAAACGTGATCACTGTGTTTACAAACTCTTGAACTCTTCTAATTAAACCCCATAAACTAGTGAGAAGCTCTTGCACTAAATCAGCAGAGATAAGAAACGCCCCCCCCTCCCCCCGTAGCACTGGCACTGCCCCCTGTGGCTGATGAGAGTGCAGGTTTGTGTCGCCATCTGGGCCGGTTACTTGGCCTTGGGTATGAAGAGGCTTAGCACAGCCCTGCCCTTTGATTCAGGGGTACACTTTTGCTGAGAGGTTGTGCAGCATTCAGCAGGGTCTCCAAATTTTATGTGTATTGGAATCATCTGGAGGGTGACTTAAAACACAGCTTGCTGGGCCTGCCCTCAGAGGACTTTATTCTGTAGTGCCTGGAGTGGGGCCCAAAAATTGCATTTCTGATACTTTTAATTCATTATCTGCTGCTGTTGGGAGGTCACACTTTGATAGACCCCTCAAAAAGGGAAGAGTATCTAAAAGCATAGACTACGGAGCCGGCCTGGTTGACCCGAATAATGGCTCTGCCCTCACTAGTGGGGTAATTGTGCAAATCAGTTAATTGGTCTGTCTCAGTTTTTACATCCATCAAATTGGAATAAAGTTAGCATTTCATATTCTGAGTAGAATGTAAAATGTTTGCAAAATTGCACAACACATAGTAAATGGTCTATACATATTAGCTGTTGTTCTTATCTTTATGATCATAATTATTACGAATTTAACCTATAGAAATAAGGTGAGACATGCAGAAAGATTTAAACCTGAAGATGTTCATTACAGTAGTATTTATAAGATGAAAAATAAAAAATATCCTAAATCTCTGACATTAGAGGAAATTTTTTGGTTTGTTAATGGGATTGTGGTTTATTTTGTACACTTTACATTTTTCTGCACATTCTAAACTTTCCACACTAACCTCTATTGCCTCTGTAATTAAAATAAAAACTGTTACTAATGTAACTCACAGTCACATTGTTGGGAAACTTTTATGAGATGAATACAGCTGGCAGACAGTACCAACTTGTAGGTGCTCCCACCATCAGATTTGCCAGGCACTAATCATCATTATCTGATAGCATCGATTTGTGACAAGATCAATCAATCTTTTGTCAAAGAAAAGAGAGTATGGTGGGAAAACGCACTGCTTCTCCATCGATGGTTGTCCACTGCGCCCACCCCCAGTTGCTTCCTCATCTGTGGCCAGTCATGGAGCGGATGCTTAGCTGCTGCCCAGTCCTGCTCTTTCCCCCGGAGACTTTTCCACTGCCTGGGAGCTAGGGAAGGCAGAGGAGCATGGCATTCGGACATTGTGGAACCCTCCTGACAAGGCTGACAATCCCCACCGCCCGCACTTACTGCAGGAAGGACGTGCGGCCAGTGATGCCAATCTCTCTGAGCTTTACTGTTTTCATCTGTCAGCGGGCTACTAGCGAGAACTTGCAGAGGGAGTCTGTGAGGAACACATTAAATCAGATGCAGAACGGCCTTAGCTTGTGAAGGGTTTATCAGGGCCCTGTGACTGGTCTTGGTCCTTGTGTCTGAGGAGAGGGAAAGGGTGTGGCTGGAGTCTTAGAGACCCAAGGGGGGCCGGAGGGGACCAGTTGTGTCTCAGTGCTGCTCCACCCCCGCTTCGTTCAGACCCAGGGGGCTGAGAGCTGGTGGCATTCAGGGGGAGCCCTCGCAGCCCAGCCGGGGCCCTCAGCCTGGAATGGGCAATTCTTGTCTCTGCCCTGAGATGATTCATTGAGATAAGCACTCAGTCCCTCTCAACAATCCAGCTCTTCCTGGGGAAAGTGAAGGCTGCAGAGCCCGTTCTTGTAGGCAGTTACTGCCCAATTTACCATTTTAGGACAGAAAACGCATCTTAATAAATACAGAATTTCTCCTACTGACCTACTAGCAACATTACTGAAGGCCCCACACACAAATGTTTTAGATTTAGAGGCAGAGTTAAGGACCCAGTTTGCCTTCAGAATCTGAATTGAATCAGGGTTTTATTTCAGATAAAATCTTTGGGGCTCATAACTTAAAAAACACAACTTTTACTGGCATTACGCAATTTGCCACGGGTCATTTAGCAAAATGTTTGTATATGGAAGCCCAGGTTCTTTTAAGAAAAAGGAGGGGTGGAGGATGGAGATTGGATTTTGCTAAAATCCAGGTGGCATTTCAGTTTATATTTAATTTTAATTGGAAATCAAATACAGGCTAGGGAGAAAAATCTACTGTGTTTTCTTTACTAAGAGTATCCATTGAGGGTGGGGGTGGGGACATGGCTGAGCCGGATTCTAAGAAGCAGCTTTTTTATTGGCATGTCTATTTTTTTTTCTGGCAAACTTCTTGTGCCTGCATTTTCTTTTTTAACATCTCAGTTTTTACACATGGCAGGGTTTTTATGTCTCCATGCTCCTTGCAGCCCTCCCTCTGTAGTTTGCGTGGGCTTGGCACCCAGATCCAGGTCAGCAAATAATGACCTGCGGCAGATAACCGAGGCCTCCGGGCGGCCGCCTGGCAAGCCCTCCTCAGTCCAGGCTGAGGTAACACTTGATTCTTGTGAGGCTGAGACGTTTCTGAAGAATTAGGAAGAAAACATTGCTTTTTTTGAGCTAGAATTTTAGGGGCCTTCCTGTTTGTGAGTATAACTGGCTCTGGGTGCATTTTGTGAAACTCCCTGCAATAGCGGCACAATTACTACAGCTGCCGCTGGGCCAGCGTCGGGTCAGGCCCTCGCTGTGGGCTCTGGGTCCGGCGGGGGTGGCATTCACATCCCCTGTTGAGAGGCCTCCGTCCGCCTCCCTCCCTGCGCAGATGCGTGGATGTGTGTGTTCCTCTCCTGCTGCTTTCTCTGTGGGTCCTAGAACTCTTTAAATTCCTTAGCTGATCCAGCCGCACATTTTATGGATGAAGAAATGAAGCTCGGACAAAATGCAGGCGTTGTCCTCTGATGACGTTTGCGTGGACGCCCTGATGTGTTAGAAGCAGGCCTCTGCGCGGGGCCTGTGGGACGGGGCCGGCCCGTCGCGGTGGCTGCAGCCGGGAAGCGCTCCGGCGGCGGGCACACTGTGACCGGGGCGCGCAGGTCCTGGAGGCCGGGAGTGCGCACCGCAGTGTCCGGAGCGGGGAGCAGGCCGCTGCGCATTGCCATTTGCTTTACACGGCGAGCTTGTTCGGCTGGGTGGGCCTTTCTCTCTTTCACTGACGCTCTTTGTGAACACAGGCAGTTCATACACGGGCATGGCTGTGTTCCAATAAAACTTTATTTGCAGAAACAGCAGAGTTGGGTTGGCCCGTGGGCAGTGTTACCGCCCCGTGCTCGCCGGTGCAGAGGAAATCTTTCCGTGCAGCAGGTCGTACAGTCTCTGCCAGTCACAACATGCCTCAGGATGGATGACTTCTTCTTTCACTTTCTTCTTTAAAAAACCCCAAAACCTCTTCCCAGCTCCATCCTGCCTACCAGGGTGTGGTTCCCGTGCCCAGTCCTGAAAGCCTGGGTTCCAGTGCTGCCCCGGGCGCGCGGCTGGGAAGAGCAGGCGTCCTCGGCACAGCACATGCTGAGGGGACTTGCCGTGCCTGCAGGTCCCTCCTGGACAGGCCTCGTCTTTGTGGCCTGGCCTGTGTCGTCCCCCCCCCCCCCGCCCCCCGTGACCTTCATTGGATTTCTACCTGGAGTGGGTGCGTCCGGACTGGCTCAGGTTTTGTCCTTCTGTGTGGAATGCATAGTTTTACTGATACGATAGCAGTTACTATGTAGCATCAAAAGATAATTCTGTCTCTTTTATGTTTGCAATGTTTTTATGCAGGGCAAGGGACACCTCCCTTCCCTTCCCCCCGCCCCCAAGGAAAAAAAAACACCACACAGAAACTTTTCAGGAGGAGGTGCTTTCCACTCTTGAAACTTTGTAAATGCAGTCAGGTTGGTTGGTGGTGGAGGTGGAGAGAGGATGGGGATTTGGGGCTGAGAGGGAACTGCAATGCCTTCCTGGTTGATTGTTCCTGTCAAACCATGTCCCTTTTCTGGAAATCCTTCGGAATACTGGCTCACGTGCTTGGGTAATAGATGAGAAACGCCATCCGTTGTAGGAAAAAAAGGGGGGCCTGGACCCACAGGGGAAGGAGCGAGCGCTCAGGTCTGGGAAGCGCCAGGGCGCTGGATGCGTCCGTGAACACAGGTGAGAACCAGCGGCTGCGGTGGGTCTGCTCTGCCCACTCACAGACGCTCTGCATCGTTTCAAAGATTCCTTTGCTTCTAAAGTGCATGCTGTTGCTTTTCTCATTGGTTTCTGATTAATTTCAAAATCAGGCTGTTTTAAGTGATTGGTGCTTGGTTGACTTTTGGAAAGTATAGTACCTGACAGATCACCAAGAGGCACTCCGGACCTTTAAAACGTGAAGTCCCAAGGAAGACTGTCCTTTAAAATGCCAACAGTGAATCAGAAAGGAAGAAGTGAGTGAGAGGAAATTCCCATTTTTAAGATAGGACCAGTTGCCCTAGCTGGTTTGGCTCAGTGGATAGAGCGTCGGCTTGTGGACTGAAGGGTCCCAGGTTCCATTCCGGTCAAGGGCACATGACCAGGTTGCGGGCTCGATCCCCACTGGGGGGTGTGCAGAAGGCAGCCAATCAATGATTCTCTCTCATCATTGATGTTTGTATCCCTCTCTCCCTCTCCCTTCCTCTCTGAAATCAATAAAAATATATTTTTAAAAAAAGATAGGACCAGTCAATAAATTCGTGTGCAGAATTCCTGGATTTGCCCCTGCGCTTCCCTGTAGCTTGGCAACGTGAAGCAGTTGCTTCGTCTCAGTTTCTTCATCTATAACTTAAAGTTAATAGTAACTGTTCCACATACTGAGGTGGGGCACCGGGAAAACAAATGAGGTTCTATAGGTCACATGCCTCCTAAGCAACGGGTCGCAGGTAGGCAATGGGTCACAGGTAAGAGAGGGATTGGATCACAGGCGATGGGTCCCAGGTAGGCGATGGGTCCCAGGTAGGGGATGGGTCCCAGGTAGGCGTGAGGGGCTGTCATAATGGAGATGTGGCCCTCAATTGCATTCCATCCTTTCAGGCCTCCTGCCTCCCAAACCCAGTGCATCTGCCTGGGCTGCTCCACTCTGTGCGGGGCCCTGGTCCCTTGAGCTGCCCATGTGGTAATTACGCACACACTGGGGTGAGGAAGAGGCGTACAGATATTTCCTGAGGCTTTAGTTTTAATGTTTTAATGTATCAGAAACTTTTTGTTTTAGAACAAAAGACACTGCGTATGAATTTTCTTTTGTTAAATGGAGCACCCACCTAGAAAGTTCTAGACACAAGGCTGGGCTGTCCATGGCTGAGCAAGGAGGCTGCCTGAGACCTGGCAGGAAGGTTAGCGCGTTGTGTTACTTCTCAGAGGAGTATTTGCTGTTGGCCTTAGTATAATCATGTTAATGAGATTATTAGGTGGTGGAAAGTTTCAATAAATAATTGATAAGGATTAGAAAGTGCCTTTTCGGCAAATAAACTTCAGAGTAATTAATATTCATGCGCTCTGTTTGTCAACAGAAAAAAAATGCAAATGAAGCCCAGACCAGACAGGGGCTCTGAAGGGCGTCCACAGAGGAGGTGAGGGCGGGGCCCTGTGCCAGTAGCTCCTCAGGCTCCTCTCTGTCTCCCTCTGAGAAGCCCTGAGATTCCGGTTTCTAATAGATGGCTGGCAGTAAGGTGTGAAGGGCAGAGGAAGTGAGAGAAGGGACGTGCTATGCAAAAGCAGGGTAGGCATTCCTGCTTATTTATAACCCACACGCACTCTCTGGGTGATCGATGATGCCATGCGCTCAGTACTTCCACTTCCAAGCAGAGAAAAGGCCTGGATGAGGGAGCCAGGAGCGGCAGCAAGGTGCCAACTCGAGGAAAATGCCTGTTGATGGCATCGTATTCGTTAGCTCTCTCTTCAGATACTTTTCCCAGGAACAGCGGGGATGTGCAGCTCGGGCAATGATGTAATGTCTGAAAGGGGGACGTAGAGATTCTGTGTGACAGTAACATGACAAAAGCTTCTGAAGGGGACCCGGGACTAAAGCTCTTCCATTCATCTCTGTATCTCTCCGGACTGAGTCAGAGGTAATCGCACATTTAACCCCTCAAATAACTTGAACCCTCAAGTTTTTACTTGGTATGAAATGTGCTTTTATTCCAGCAAAAACAGACTTTGGAATTTCCTTGCCAAAAATTATTTAAATTTAAAAAATGTGTGTGTGAATGTGTGTGTGGTGGGGGTTGGGGGTGGAGGATGGTTAGATGGATGATGGATGGACAGACGGATGGAAAGACGGACGGGTAGATGGATGAACAGATGAAAAGAAGTTATGGCAGCATTTAATGATTACATGTAGGTAAAAAAGCATGTCCCACCTTCTTTGTTGGGAACTGCTTTTCTTCTCATCTCCTCTGGCTTGCGCTTAGAGGGAGGGAGAGCAGGCACATGGATGAGAGGAGGTGCAGGGGCCTAAGGCCCAGGATGGGGTTGGCTTGCCCAGCAGCAGGGTTTCTCAGTCAGGGGTCGTCTGGGAGGCTGCTTATCAGCTCATTGAAACCCATATTAACACAAATTGTATCGTTACATCAGAGTCCGAAATTCCTTAAATTTGCCAAGAGTTTTCAGCTAAAAACACACCGTACCGAAACACCCGGGGGCAGAGGCGGCTTCCCTCTCAGGCAGCCCGAGACGAGATCTGAGCGCCGCTCACAGTTTCTTTCCGTGGCATTTAAATTATGGTACCCGGGGGTATTTTAATTAGTGTGCACTTGTCTACGTAGCCATGTTGGCAAATTCGATTCATTCATACAGTAGTCACCGTGGAAGAGGCCAGCACAGCCTGCAGGAAAGCACATTAAAAGTTTCTGCAAGCTGTTGTCGACATGACCATATCTCATTAATGTTAAAAATGGAGATTATTTGCCTGAAAGCTTGATTTGACTAGCAGTAATCAAATATCAGGCCCAGCCGGGGGGGGGGGGGGTGCCATTGTTGTGGTATATGCTGCAACGTGTTTGCAGTTCACTTTAAATAGCAGTATAAGATTTTTGTTTTGACAAAAGGAATAAGAAAGAGAAACATAGACATATGGCCTCCACAGCATTATTAGGGTAGTTTTATTTTAAATTAAGACTCATTACTTACGAAGTTCGCTGAGCACAAATGTGATCGTGTCTTCTCGCAGAAGGAGGCAGCTCCTGCTCTGAGGGCTCCCCTGGGGCCCACCTCATGATGGACTTTCCTCTTTTCCACTGGCCAGGTGGCATGAACCGGGAATATGAGTCCCATCGTTTTAACAAAATAGGATGAAGGCTGCAAAATTGTGCCTGAGGGAAACCCCAATAGGAAAGCCCTGTCTGCTTCCCGCTCGGTACCTGGACAATCCCCTTTGGCCAGTAACTGGGGCGTGTACTGTTGGAAACTGGAAACCTAAAGTTACGGACCTCTGCTAGGCATGGTCTCATCTTCTACCTTGCTTTATATTTCCCATGCATACGTGTAAACTGTAAAATGAAGAGGCACTTTGGGGGGAAAGAAAAGAAAGAAGGTGCAGTTACGAGTAAACAAAAGAGCAGAGAGAAAGCCTCGGGCCTTTTTGTGTCTGTGGACTGAGAGCGTGGTCTGCATTTTACTAAAGGAACGCGAGGCTAGAATGTGAGGAGCTGGTTTTTGCATTAGGCTCTCCCTGGAGGTAGCAGGGAAATACCATGTCCCTGCATGAAATGCGAATGTGAAATCTACCAGAAAGAAATATTTATGACCATCTTATGCTTGATTAGGCTTGGATGACATCTGTTAGAAGACAAGGACTGGACAAAGAGAGAGACGCTCGGGGGCAACTGTTAAGGGAGTTGTTCAGACGTGGCCACGGCAGAGGCGGCCCGTTCCTGCGGGCAGACCCGGGAATTGTGTCCGCAGGAGAGCGGCTGACAGATCCCTGTGATGGAGATGCTGGAGGGCTCCTTGAGCCGCCGCATGCAGCTGTGGACGTGACCGCGCTGCCTGGGTGAGCAGGCACCTGGGAACCACGAGCGGTGACGTCCAGGGAGCCAGCACCTTCCTGCAGTCACAGGGACGGGCCTCAGCCACGAAGGGGCGGCCTCACTTCCCGGGAGATTGCCTTCTCCTGCAGGCGGGCTTAGCAGCCGGGAGCTCGGCTCTCTTTCTCCGTGAAGGGAGAGTTCATTACATCACACACCTGCCTCTGAATACTCTGCAAACCGAGTTTCCTTTCTACCGTCAGTCTTCCCTGTAAAAAAGAATAACGTGGCCCTCGGTTCTGGGGAAGCACTTCATCACTTCACACAGGGCAAATGTTTGCCCGAAAAAGAAATGGAGAGCGGTTTTCCCACACTGGCAGCCCTTTATCGATTGTTCAGCATCTCAGTGTCAGCCGGTGCTGCTGCCTGGAGAAACGGCCCTGCGGAGGGTGGAGGACGAGCAGCCATTTCATTCTGGTTCCTTTCCCAGCTTCTCTTCCTGTAAACTCTCTGTCTGGAATGCTGATGGGAAGTGTTATTTTGTTTTTGTTTGCGCGGCTCGGCTGTTTTGATTTTGTCTGAGTGGTATGGAAAACAGTACGTCACTTAGAGTGGGTGTTTTGTCTACCGGCCATTTGGCCATGGCACATATATTTTTCATACTTATTACATGATGACAAGGGAACTGAAAAGGCACAATTTTCCAGTTGGGTTTTCTTTCCAGTTTAATAATAGTGCAAAGGGAAACAGTGAACAGACGCGGCCGTGCGGCGGGACGCGCGGGAGATGACCCACTCGAGGTGGGCTTTCTCCTCCTCGCGGAGCTGCTTAGGCGGAGGGCAGACGGATGCTTCTGTCCGTTTCTATAATAAACTGCTCTGGGTAGCGCCCCACATTCTTCATAGAGTTGTGCAATGCTGTAATTTAAGTAGGAAAATTCATAAAAGAATAATAAACAATTTTAACATCATTCCTACGATTAGTTTGGGAGAGTCTTGCCCTGGTTTAGGCTGCATGTAATGTAACCTCTACCAGTAAATGTGTTTTAATTAAAATGAATCAAAATGAAATTTGGATGAAAACCCAGAATACAAATCTCAAGGAATAACTTAAGGCTGTGTGCTGGCTCCGCTTGGGCTCGCTGTGTCTGAAACCGCTCTCCACATTGCAACGTTAGGGACATACTGTGCAAGCATGGGGCTTAGCTCCACAAGTAAGTAATTTTGGGTACAAAAGCAGCAAATGGAAATGATGATTAATTTTCCATTTCTCTCTGCAGCTATCTAGTCATTGTACCCATGGACCGCCAAGGGCTCCCATTAAATATTTAAAACGCAAGAGGAAGGTAGAATCCAAAAGATTTGGGGTTAAATAATGTAAAATGACTGCAGGGCAATACTGAGGTACAGCTATTGGCCAAATAAGCGGTTCTCTCATACTTTTCTGGAGATCCACTTGCCATACTAACACCGTCTTACCTGCAGTGTCATAGATGTGACATTAATACAATCATAGTGCTGATTAAATTATGAAACACATGGAAAACATGCTTTTGTCTCCCAGCCATTAGCTTCTACTATTTAATGATAGCAACAAGAGCAAGAGTGTCAGAAGAGCTCTACGAAAACTCCGAAGAATGCTCTCTGGCTTTAAATCTGACCATCCTTATTAAAGGATGTTGCCAGTAACGTTACACCACATGGATGCTGCTTCTCCCTGGAGGGTGTTAGTGTTCCATGGAAAAGTGCACTGTGTGGGGGTCACCAGTGTGTGCAGCATGACTTCCTCCCCATCACAGGACCGTTGGCAGCCCTGGAGGAAGGGGCTGGCTGCCGGGAACACAGGCCGTCAGTGAGGCCCGCGCCCGCGCCTCCGCTCCGCTGGGCTGTCTTTATCACTTTGCTCAGTCCCACGTAATAACATCTTCATCTGAGATTGCTGCGGCGCAGGCCCTGCATTTGTTGATCAAATTTGGCTGGATAACACTGTGCTGTCGTATCCTGAAGTGCGGAGATGTGCCTGGAATATGTAAGTGCAAAGCTGCCCTCCTGATTGATTGATTCTGCCCGTCACAGAACAAGATAACCGGATCAGTAAATACTCTGAGCACTTCACCATCGCTCCCCAATCAGCAGTGAGGGCATCATGGGCTGCAGCACACTGCGCACGATGGGAATGCACACATTTCAGCACGGCCGCCGGGAAAACACACACACACACACACACAGAAAGGTCTTTGTGTGTGGTTTCCTAGAAGAGAACAGTATAAAGAAAAGTATTTTCTGTATGTTTAGAATGCTTCCTGGTTAGAAAAGTAGAGTTTATTTTGCCCCTGTCATCTTGGAGGTGTTCAACATTTATCATAAAAAGTTGTTATCCGGGTTTTGTTTACAGAGGAGATTTAGAATGCAGATTAGGGGAGCAGCTGGGGAAGGGGCCATAGTGGTCGCAAGAACAAAAGGAGCTTGCACCCAAGATTTGCTCCTATTAAAATAAACTTTTTGTTTAAACAGATGGGCCAAATACATGTAAACAAGTTGTTTAAACTTTTACTGAATTCCCAGGGAGTGCCTTTCAAAATTAGCGTGGGATGCCAGATTCGGTGTTTAATTACACAGAGTTCAAAAGAAGTTTAAAGAACGGACCCGGAGTCTTCGGGAGCTGAGGTGATGGCAGGTCACCAGGTGGCACGCGTGGTTCATGGCGCCTGGGCCCTGCCCCACAGGCGGTGGCACCTCCCTCCGGTCGCCTCTCCGGGCCTGGCGTGTCCTCCAAGGCTGTGGCTCTGCAGGCGGGGCTGCCTTCTCTGCACCGGCCTGTCCGTGGGCCCGGGCAGGGAGTGAAGGAGGGACTTTTCAAATGCACGCTGATGAGCCCTGTCTCCGGCCTGCGGGGAGTGTTACAACTCAAAGTCTTTCTTTTGTGGACGTTAATTTTTCTGAAAGCCCAGCAGTCAAACCTGTCCCTCTGTCTTACCCCTGCTTCAGGCTCCTAGTTGGGAGACGAGTCAGGCGCTCAAAGGTGGTGTTTCTGTTACCGCCGCTACCCTCGGCCCCTGAGGACAATGGCGCCTCTCGATGGATCCAGAAATGCACGCTCCGTGAGAAATGCAGGTTGTTAGGAGACAGTGCCCAGCGGGGCCTGACGGAGCCGCGTTGCCCAGCTCCCCTGTGGGGGTGCGCCCCGGCCCAGGCGCCCCGTGGCCTCCCGGCGCCTTAGCCGCGTGGGGTGGGTGAGGTCTAGCCCGTTGTAGCCAAGTGTTTGGTTTTTCTGTTTTGTTTGCCTGCCTCTGTGCGTAACCCTCTCCCTGCCCCACGGTTTGCCCACGTGGGCCACGTGACAAATTAAAGGCCAAATGGCGGTGGGGTTAGACCCGTCATTAAATCCGAAACTTCTGTCTCTGCAGAAATTGCTTGCGTGGAAGGGGTATATCAGTTACAGCAAACATTTCAATAAATTTATATATAGGAAAAAACAGCTCTCACACTTTGGAAAAAATATTACCACTTTTGAAATGTCTGGTTAGTCCTCTGTGACTGACTTATTTTTATTTGAAATAATTATAAAGCCTTTTGGCAGAATTGGCCTCCGTTCTTATTTCTTTTTAATATAAAGAAAACTTAATTGAGTTTAATGTTCTTTAAACAAAAAAATTTGTGAGGTGCTGATGATTTTAGAGAAGTCATTCTGGGAAACAGGTTTTGATTTTTTATGGAAAACAGAGAATAGTGTTTCCTTTAAATTTGGTGAAAGCTATTCCTAGTAACGTTTTATAAAATAATTTTCTTTTCAGGGTGTGTTTTATTTCCATCTTTTTTCAGGAAAGAGAAAGTGTTTTATTGGATATTTTGGTTTCAGTCCTTGTTTCCATTATTTTTGCCAAAATCCATGGGAGTTCACTTTCCGTTTAAATGCCTGAAATATTCCTTGAAGAATATGCATTTTGGGACAACTTGGGAAAATGCTATGCAAATTGGTTTAAAGGAGAAAAACGTTGTTACTCTAGTCATTTTAACCAGTCACTTTTTCCTTTATCATTTGGAGGCAAATAATTTCAAGTGTGATGGGCCAGGAGTGGGCGGGAACATGGGTTTGAAGTCAGAGGAGTTTGGTGTTTGTTGTAGGATAAAGCAGATCTTAGTGTTTAAGTGAAGGGAGAAAATAAGCTTTGTTCATTTAAAGATAGCAACAGTCTTAAGAAAACACAGGACAGGCCCTCAGAAATGTGCGCTGTCTGTGAAATAGTCTTGGCTACAGATTTTGGTAAAAAGTCTTCCCCATTTTTCTATACAAATTTGTTAGTCTTTGGGAACTAATGATTTCTGTTCTAATGGTTTTCACTGCTTCGAGTGAAATGTTATTTTTCTGCTCTGCAGTCATCTGTCCTTTTATTCCTTTAAATCCAGCATTCTCTACTCCAGGCAGGGCCAATATGTCTCCAGTCCTCACAGGGAGCAAAGTCTGTGAGCTCACAACCCCTTCCCTGTGAGCCCACCACCCTCCCTGTGAGCCAATGACCCCCTCCCTGTGAACCCACCACCCCCTCCCTGTGAGCCCACCACCCCCTCCCTGTGAGCCCACCACCCTCTCCCTGTGAGCCCACCACCCCTCCCTATGAGCCCACCACCCTCTCCCTGTGAGCCCACCACCCCCTCCCTGTGAGCCCACCCCCCCCTCCCTGTGAGCCCACCACCCCCTCCCTGTGAGCCCACCTCCCCCCCTGTGAGCCCACCACCCCCTCCCTGTGAGCCCACCACCCTCTCCTTGTGAGCCCACCACCCTCTCCCTGTGAGCCCACCACCCCCTCCCTGTGAGCCCACCACCCTCTCCCTGTGAGCCCACCACCCCCTCCCTGTGAGCCCACCTCCCCCCCTGTGAGCCCACTCCCCCTCCCTGTGAGCCCACCACCCTCTCCCTGTGACCCCACCACCCCCTCCCTGTGAGCCCACCTCCCCCCCTGTGAGCCCACCCCCCCCTCCCTATGAGCCCACCACCCTCTCCCTGTGAGCCCACCACCCTCTCCTTGTGAACCTACCACCCTCTCCCTGTGAGCCCACCACCCCCTCCCTGTGAGCCCACCACCCTCTCCCTGTGAACCTACCACCCTCTCCCTGTGAGCCCACCACCCTCTCCTTGTGAACCCACCACCCTCTCCCTGTGAGCCCACCAACCCCTCCCTGTGAGCCCACCACCCCCTCCCTGTGAGCCCACCACCCCTCCCTGTGAGCCCACCACCCCCTCCCTGTGAGCCCACCACCCCCTCCCTGTGAACCCACCACCCCCTCCCTGTGAGCCCACCACCCCGTCCCTGTGAGCCCACCACCCCCTCCCTGTGAGCCCACCACCCCCTCCCTGTGAGCCCACCACCCTCTCCCTGTGAGCCCACCACCCCCTCCCTGTGAGCCCACCACCCTCTCCCTGTGAGCCCACCACCCCCTCCCTGTGAGCCCACCACCCCCTCCCTGTGAGCCCACCACCCTCTCCCTGTGAGCCCACCACCCCCTCCCTGTGAGCCCACCCCCTCCCTGTGAGCCCACCACCCCCTCCCTGTGAGCCAGGCCGGGGTGTGTCTATATTTGGGGGCTGGCCGATGGATTGGACTGAGCTTTCGTCTGTGGTATTGAACTCATGTTTGGCCAGCAGACCTCCAGCCCTTGGCCCTCCCATAGCCGCCGTGGAGAGCAGATAGGGCCTCTCACTGTCTGTGGGCCGCTTCCTAAAGTTTCTGATATCTTGGAAGAAAATTGAAAAATTGGTTTAAAATGGGCAAGTGCGTGGCTTCTGAGAAAATTCTGCGGCTTCAAACTATGGGGCTGTGGCTTTTGGCTGGCCTCTGTGGCAAGATGGGCATATTTATGTGGGAAGCTCAGATTTAGTTATTTAGGTTGAAGTTTTACACGTATGAGTGAGGGACTGAACAGGACAAAAGAAATTGTTTTTCCTACTCCTTCGGTATGTGAAGGGAGGTGGAGGAGACAGGTTTTGCTGTGGCTGCCCCGGGGTTGGCCACCAGCTTGGTTTGTAAATGGGCACATTTTGACGATGCTGTGGAGACTGGGCACAGTGGCCGCCACGCTGCGAGGTGGGAGTGGATGAAGCGCCAGGCTGGAGGAACGCTTGCCTGCAGTCGTCTGTTTGTCCTGTGTTTCCAGCACCTGAGTCACAGCCAAACAGCAGTGTCTCCTCGTCCTTGAGGCAGGCGACCGGATTCACAGCAATAAAACCCTGCCTCCCAGTTTCCCTGAAGAGAGTGAATTCATAGCATGTTTGCTGCCGACTCACTTGTCCAGCCCTTCGAAGTGTTTAGCATTAATTCAGCCCAGAGCTCATTGGCACCTCCTTTTTCTTGAAGTATGAGGGCTGCCGTGGCCTGCGCTCCGTGTACCTGACAAAGCAGATCTGCTAATGTGACTGTTATCACACATGTCGTTCTTATTGAAGCCAGGCTCCCTCCATCCACAGGTCTCCGCTTCCGGAACTGTTTCCTGTTCGTTTATAGGTGTCTGTGTATGTCCGTAGACAACACAATTTAGATGGAGTACGAGCTCGCCTTGGTTGTTTCTTTCCGCGGCACTGGCACCTCTCCAGTGGGAAGGACAGACTGCGATGCTTGGAGAGCGATGGCAGCACTGGAAGGAGAAAGGCTCCCAGGAAGATTTCCTGAAATGTGAAAAGTAAAAAACGGAGAGAGACCAAGCCTCAGACCTCATTCTCAGGCGCCCTGATGGGTCAGCACAGGTGACTGAAGGGACACTGTTCCACAGGAAGCTGAGTAGCAACGGATGGCTTAGCAATGGCTTTATCCCACCTCCTCTTAGTTCCTGTTGTTTCAAACTGGGAAATGATCTCCTTTCTTCAAGAGCTCAGAGAAACCTCAGAGAAGAAGGGAATAAGAAACGAATGTATCAAACACAACTTGCAGATGTCCAAAGCATGTGGCCCTTTAATTTCCATTCAACAGATTGAAAATTTAGGGAAGACTCTTTTATCTAACGTACATACACTCGTCTCCTCCATTCTCCATTCGGTTTCATCACAACACAAATTATTTGTTGAAAATATCCCAGATGCAGTTGCTTATAATGTGTCTTTTGCCACGAAACAACAAGACAGTGGGGACTCGTGCCTTCTCTGCTGCATGCACCTCCGGCACGAGGTTGTAACGGGAACGCAGTAAATACCTGGCTCGGATGGGCGGGGCCTGCAAACCTCCGCTACCTGAAGGCGGGACGTCTTCCAGGACTAGCTCCTCCGTTAGCGTAGAACTTCCGAGAGGCTCTGCTGCTGATGCTCATTTCTGAGGAGACACTAGTAAAAACAAAGACCGTGGGGGACAAAGATTAGTCAGAATTCTAGGCTAGTATTTCCTTGCATTTGTCCTAATATTTTGGCCCTGTTTCAGTTAGACCCCCTGTACCCTGTACTTTAGCATACAGTTTCAGCTTTCCAAAGAACAGCTTGCCCATAGTCCATGTTTAACTGTGCTTCAGGAAGCTGCCCGTTCAGCAGGATGCTAGCAGGTGTCAGTGATGGTTAACACCAGGTCAGGAAGCACTTGAGGAACATGTCTCTGTGTGTTTGGCATCTCCTTGGAAGGGCCTGTCGCTGTCCTGATTCTCTCTCTTTTCTTTTTCAATATATTTTTATTGATTTCAGAGAGGGAGAGAGAGATAGAAACATCAGTGATGAGAGAGAATCATCAATTGGCTGCCTCCTGCACGCCCCCCACTGGGGATCAAGCCCACAACCCAGGCATGTGCCCTTGACAGGAATCGAACCTGGGACCCTTCAGTCCGCAGGCCAACGCTCTTATCCACTGAGCCACACTGGCCAGGGCTGTCCTTATTCTTCTTGAATCTGAACATGAACTGCAGATAGAGATTTTTCTAAATTCATCCCAAACTCAAACTTACCTTCACTTAGCAAGTGTTTCCCACCTGGGTAGATAACGCATCATTTGTTTAGTTACTCTGCCTCCAGTTATGTATGTAGTCGTTCTTGAAGCTTCCCATTTCCTCCCATGAGACCAGACTAGATTATAAAGTCATAGTAAAATGATACAACCTCTCAGACGTCTGTAGCCTCTCTCTTGTTGACCCCACTCATCAAAACTTGTTTTTTCTCCCTAAAGCACACACTGATGACTTTATTCTCATGCTTTGTTTCCTACTAAATGGAGTATAAATTACGTAGCCCAGTCTGGGCAATGCTGTGGATGAAAGTTGGCCACGCATTCGCAGCCCTCCCTGTCCTCAGGAGGTGGCCCTGGGTCCCCCACATTTCTGGGCAGCCCTTTCACTTGCTTTAGGCAGTTCATTGCAGCGGAAGCGACTTGGTACTGGTTCCAGTCCTGACTGCTTTCTGCTCTGGGGACACACTTGTCATGTCGCAAAACTCAGGCAAGACTGCTGGGGATAAGAGGCCACATTTGGTGAAGGGACAGACAGAAAAGAGCTGAGGCACCCACATCTTGGAGGGACAAACAGTCCCAGCTGCATGCACTTGTGTAAATGACACCCAGGCAGAGAAGAATCACCTAGCCAGTACCCAGAATTCTTTGGGGGAAAATTATTGTAAGCCTCCTGAGTTTTCAGGTGGTTTGTTACACAGCAATAGATACTGAAACAGGAACCTTGAAAATGAAGCTTCAATTCCCCCTTCCATTCTTATTCTACACCAGAGGCCCGATGCACGAAGATTCATGCAAGAATGGGCCTTCCTCCCCCTGGCTGCCAGCACCGCCTTCGCTCCGGCCAGAGCCGCCTTTCTGCTTTCCCACGCTGCCCAGAGGCCCGGAGTGGCTGGGGCAGTGCAGAACGCCTGTGTCATTGCCCCCAGTTGCTCAGCGCCTACATATGCAAATTAACCTGCCATCTTTGTTGGGTTAATTTGCATACTCCTGACTGGCTGGTGGTCGTCGCGAAGGTACGGTCAATTTGCATGTTATTCTTTTATAGTGTAGAATTTTTAAGACCTTCTAAAGCAGGGGTGGGACCCTTTTTTCTGCCAAGGGCCATTTGGACATTTATAGCATCATTTGAGGGCCATACACAATTAGCAACTTAAAAACTAGCCTGCTGTATTTGGTCAAACATTTAATGAACTCACCCCTAATGCCTGGCAGGGGCAGCCCAGATGATTTGGTGGGCCCGATACAGCCCGTGGTCAGACGTTCCCCACCCTCTCTAAAGTATCAGCCACGTTGGCT
Source organism: Eptesicus fuscus (assembly GCF_027574615.1). NCBI lineage: Eukaryota > Metazoa > Chordata > Mammalia > Chiroptera > Vespertilionidae > Eptesicus > Eptesicus fuscus. Next base: position 57,705,636 of record NC_072490.1, on the reverse strand, counting down.
CCCTAAGCCCTCAGAATGCTTGTTTCTCTTTGCTTATGGCACATCACCCACCTGCTCCATCTTTTCATCCTGCTTGTTTTACCTGTCAAAGCCCATAAGGTGGCCACTCCCTCTCAGTCCTTCCCAAGGCCGCCGGGCTCAGTGCATACAGCCTGTGTCATCTCGGCTGGTCAAGCGGCACTGCTCGGGGTGAGATGACAGCTAACCATTTGGACAGGAGCATTTTCTCTGTGGGCCTCAGTTCCCACATCTGAACAGCTGTGTGCTGACTTCCCAGGTCTTTCAGCCCTGATGTTCCGGAGCAGCGCTGCCTGTGGAACGCCCTGCGTGGGTGACAGTGTCCCCGTGCTGTGCCGCCTCCTGCAGTGCCACTACGCAGTGTAGCTCCCAAGCACTTAAACTGTGGTTAGTGCTACTGAGGAACTGAATTTTAAAATGTTGTTCATTGTAATTAATATAAATTTAAGTATCCACATGTGGCCAGTGGCCACCATTTGGAGCACTACAGTTCTTTTACGGAATTAGAAGTGGAAGTATTTATTTTCACTTGATGCCAACAAAGGCTTTGTGCTTGATTTCTACAAGATTGTCAGAATTCACTCTTTACTTTTTAGAGCCACAGATACAAATGAGCCAGTGGCTGGATGTCTGCCCAGTCTCTGACCTCTCATCCTTATCTGAAGTCTTACTTGGCTGTCAGAGCCTCCCTCTGCCAGAGGCCGCACAGACACAGTGCCCTCCAGGTCCAGATCACCCTTGTGAGGCCTGCGGAGGCCACAGCCCGAGCGAGGCCCACTGCCTGGTGTGGAGTTGCCCGACTTGGGGAAACACACATGGCAGTGCCATCTGGAAACATGGCACCCACATGCCATGCAGTGGGAAAGGGTCACCTTCGGCCTTTGGGTAACTGGGAACATAGTAGACATAGTGTGAAATTATGTGCTTTTTTGGTTCTTGAGCCTTCTGCCATAAATGCCTCTTTCTGAAGGAAGTAAAGAACCCTAGGGTCCAACTTGAATTTGAGGTGCTCCTGGCAGTTCTACACTTGGTCTATAATGTAGCAGAATTGGGGCTGAGGGTGTCTTCCATTTGGGCTAATTGCCCTTCTGAGCATGATTATGTGAATTAGGGATTCTTTTCTCTTGCTTATGTTTACTGTCATTTTAAGAGCTGGGCAGGAAAGCCTCACCTGCTGTATTCCGTCTAGAGCAGGGTCTTCGCGACCCGCCTTGGACCTGGCTGGGTCTTGACTTTCTTACCCCACCTGGTCAGAAGTGGAGTTTTAGTTAAAGCCTTTCCACATTGTGAACCGGAAGTTGAAAGATCACAAAAACAACTACTTAGGGTCGCTTGGTCTCCACTCCACCCTCCTGTCCCTCGTAAGGCTGTTTGTGACCAGGAGCCGGCTGCTGCGGGAGCCACCAGGACGCCCCGTGGCTCCGCCTCAGGCCCAGCCAGCCCTCCTGTGCCCCGAGTCCGCTGGCCTTTCTCCTGCTGGGTGTGCGATGCTCCCTCGGCCTGAGAAGACTCCTGTTGGTGGCTCCGTTGGAATAACCTGTTGTAGACTTGAAGGCTGTTAGTAACCCACCCCTGGGCCTGCTCGTTTTCAGGCTAAATCATCATAGCCCTTTGAGCCCTTCCCCAGAGGTTTCGTTGTCCACTCTCTTAATCATATGACTTGCCTGCTCTGCACTCTGAGCACAGGGACTCGGAAGGCAGCCCTTGTCCGCGCCCCAGGCTGCCGCCAGGTCCTCCTGCATCCACGGGTGTTTTCTTGCCATTCTGAGGTCTTCCTCAACAGTGTGTCTCACCCTCAGGTAGCCTCTCCTGACGTTACATGTTGGGATTTGTGATAACCATTTATAATTTTGGAGTGGAGTCTGTGGGCTGAATTCAAGAGAAATTCAGGGGCCAAACAACTTGATTGTTCAATCCTGTGTTTATCTGTATTTTAGTTTGGGGTCCTTAATTTTTTTTTTTTTTAGATTATTTTGTTATTGGAATATAAATTATTTTGTTATATTGACACTAGTGGCCCGGTGCACAAAATTCATGCACATTAAAAGGGGATTAATTAGAGGAAATATTTTAATATTGCTATTTGCCCTTTCTCTGTAATAGAAGTGTCAGAGATAAAAGAAAATTAGTAAAATGTATATGAAAATCTTCCTCCTATCAGAGTCTGGAGTCAAGTCCCCGCCCACCTGCGGCACCTCAAAATTGCGTGAGACCCTGACCTAGCCGGCCCCATCCCCATTGGGCGAGATCCAGACCCAGCCGGCTCCACCCTTATCAAGCCCCGCCAGGCCGGTGGTGCAACCTCAGGTCCCCTGGCCGGGCGCCAGGTGGGGGGTGCACCCTCAGGTCCCCTGGCCGGGCGCCGGGCAGGGGGCGCAGCCTTAGGCTCCCCGTCAAGCCCCGCCAGGTAGGGGGTGCAGCCTCAGGGCCCCCCTCAAGTCCCACTGAGTGGGGGGTGAAGCCTCAGGTCCCCCAGCGTATGCTGGGCAGGAGGCACAGCCTCCGGCCCCCCAGTGCACCCTCAGGTCCCCCGGCCCGGCACCGGGGCAGGCAGTGCAGCCTGAAGTCCCCCAGCCCGGCACCAGGGCGGGAGGCATGCCTTGAGGTCCCCCATCAAGCCCCGCTGGGCAGGGGGCGCAGCCTCAGGTCCCCCGTCAAGCCCTGCTGAGCGGGGGGCATGGCCTGAGGTCCCCTGGCCCGGGGTGGGGGGCGCAGCCTCAGGTCCCCTGGCCCATGCCAGGGTGGGGAAGTGCGGCCTGAGGTCCCCCGTGAAGCCCTGCCAGGCGGGGGGCGCGGCCTGAGGTCCCCTGCCCTGACCCAGCGCCATGCAGCCTCAGGTCCTTGCTGATTGCTCCTTAAGGCTCCTATGAGAATTTGGCCTCTGCTGTGGGTGCATCCATCTTGTGTTACGGAAACCCCACCTCCACTGTGGGCGCCGCCATCTTTTGTGATGGCGTGATGGTCAATTTGCATATTCCCTCTTTATTACATAGAATGTAACATTAAATTAGCTTCACATGATTCCACATAATGATCTGATATTTGTGTATATGGCAAAATGATCACCACAGTAAGTCTAGTTAACAGCCATCCCCACACATAGCTGCATGATTTTTCCTCGTGATGAGAACTTTTACGATCTGCTCTCTTAGCACAGCATTACTCACTGCAGTCTCCATGCTGCCATGGCTTCCCCTGGCCTTACTTTTTATAGCTTATTGATGTGCTAAGTTACTTCATCACTTATTTGAACCTTTTGTCCACCTCCACTGGCCACCTCTGGTCACCACCAGTCTGTTCTCTGTATCTAGGAGTTCACCTTTTCTTTGATTGTGTGTATCATATTATTCTATGTAAGGACCATTCTCCATTGCCTGTGTATATGAATAGCCGTGGCTCGGAGTATGCGGGGCCGTGAGAGGGGAGTGCGCTGACTGCTAGGCTCACAGGCCTCAGGCCCTCCCCACCTGCCGCGGTGACTGTTCTGTTCACTGCACGTTCGCGGGAAGAGCCTGGCACCTGCACCTGCAGCACCAGCGCGTGGAGCTGGCAGCGATCTCTCGAGTTACTCTTGTCTTAATAACCCACGGGTTTGCTGTGTGACATTGGGCGATGCACTTAATATTGCTGGCAACCATCTCCTGTTCTCTTTAAGGAATCGCTAAAAGGATGTGTTCAGAAGGTTCCAGCAGCCTCCTCAACTCTGTCCCTTAACTACTGCATTCAGATTCAGTGATTGGACTTCATGTCCACCCTTTTGGGGTGAGTAGGCAGCATTTCCACTTGCATGTGAGAGCCATCTGTTTCCGGGGTGAGCTTTACACGCTCCTCATCTCTTCAGTGTCTTGGTGGTTTTGTTCCTGGGCCCAGGGCTAGTTTTTAAGACACTCGGAAGTTAGGGCACTCAGAATTAAGACCTTTCTGTGTTAGTCTTCCCTACCCCTGCCTGCTCATCTAAATGTCCCCACGCTCCGACTCCTCCTGACCAGGTTTCCCGCTTCCTCCAGACCCGCAGCCACTCGCTCTCACTGAGGCGGTGGCCCCTGAGGCGTCTGCTCAGCGCTCCAGCGCCCCCTGCCCCACGAGCAGGCAGCCCGGCTCCTCTTCTGGGCTCTCGGGCTGGGTCTCCCTGTCGTCTCACGGTCAAGACACGCACTTGTCCCCGCCTTTCAGTCCTGGTGGCCGGTAGCTCTGCCTGGCCCCGCGTGGCCGCCCAGAGGACAGCCGGCCGTGCTCTGGTGCCTTGGCCCTGGGGAGCCCTTTGGAGTCGCCAGACCGTGCTTTCCTTTGTCCACTTCACAGATTCTGGGTGTTAGACTGGCCTTCAGGCGCTGAAGCAGATGCATCCGAATGGTGGGAACTACCAGTTACATAGGCCTCTGCTCGCGGGTACGCGGTACCTGCCGTTCCCGCCCTGGGCGAGCCCGGGTCCAGCTCCCGGAGCACTGTTGCCCACTGGAGCCTCACCCCTGAAATGCCTTCCTCCCCCTTCACGCCCGGTTTATCAGGGCTCAGTGGTGGTCTCTCAGCTTTGAAAAGCCTTTCCCTTTCCTTCTGTTGGGGTGCACCCTCCTGGAAACACCGACACGGTGGTGGGTGGCAGGCTTGTCCGCTCTGAGCCCCTGGGGCTGGTGACACCTTCCAGCGCTGCTCAGCGCGGGGTGAGGAGGGCGGGAGGGAAGGGAGAAAGCCACCGACGGAGGGAGGAGGCCGCCGCTCCCTCTGCTGGGTGGGCCACAGGACCCCAGGCTGTCCATTCCGCCTTCTCTGAAGACGTTTCTAGTTCCCGGAGCCAGTTCCGTTTTCCTGGGGAGTTTTGCCGTCCAAGGCCACTCAGTTGTGCAACAGTCGTCCTGACTCTTCTTGTCTCCGCTGGGCAAGGGTCTCCCTGCCGGAGGGATCGCTGCAGGCCCGGGACTCGGGGCCCTGAGCCAAGCCTCCAGGGACACCCAAGGCCACGCTGTTTCCATGGAGCTGTATTGTTGCTTGTCCACAGCTCAGGGCAAGAAGCCACCCTTTTCTCCCTGGTTACCTGTGCTGCGGGGCTGCCTTTTCTGTCCACCTGTGTCACATGTGGCGTTTCCCTGCCGTCAAGAGAGAAAGCATGTGGACTGTGCAGACGTGCACACCCCTGAGCCGGGCCGGATGTTCTGCACTAGGTGAGGATCGCATCGAGTCTGCAGCTAAGAGGTGGGTGTCAGATGATAGCTGAGAATAAGGCAAACGGCTTGAGTTGTCTCTAACTCCCAGGTCTGCCCGTGCGAACTTAGGTGCGGCCGTCCAGTGGCACCACTGGCTTCTCTCGGCATCGTTCCCACGAGCTGTCCCGGCAGAGCTGCCAGCAGGACTGCGCTGTCCGGGTGGGAGCCCGGTGTCGGGACCGCCGAGCCGGCCAGGGCTGGTCTGGGAGAACCCGTGAAGTGGAAATACCAGGCTTTCAAAACATAGTAGACTTAGTGTTTAAAAAATGCATGTTGAAGTGATAGTATTTTTGACATAAGGGTTAAATAAAGTACATTTAACATTAATTCCACCAATTTCATTGCATTTTTTATCGTTATGGCTACTAGAACATTTAAAATTATATATGTGGCCATCATTTTATTTGTTGGGGCAGCTCTATACCAACAGTTCCATGGTAAGAGTCTGTTTCAAACAGAACCCTGCACCTGCTTAGTGAGTATGCATTTTCCAGAAATTCCTTATGTACCTGGGGTACCTGTGAGAACACGTCAGAGACGTGGACTGGACTGACACCAACCTGAGTTCAACCCAACAGCACCGTGGCTTGTGTCAGCACCCTGAACTTTCTGAATCTCGGTTTCCTCCCCTGTATGAAAGGGTGGTTAGGCGTGGAATAATGCAGTATTATATGGCAATCTAGAGGCCCAGTGCACGAAATTCGTGCACGGGGGGTATCCCTCAGCCCAGCTTGCACCCTCTCCAATCTGGGACCCCTTAAGGGATGTCCAAGCACCCGTTTAGGCCCACCGGGATCGGGCCTAAATGGGCTGTTGGACATCCCTCTCACAATCCAGGACTGCTGGCTCCCAACCGCTCGCCTGCCTCTGCCTGAATGCCCCTAACTGCTTCTGCCTGCCAGCCTGATCACCCCCTAACCACTCCCCTGCCAGCTTGATCGACACCTAACTGCTCCCCGGCGGGCCCAATTGCCCCTAACTGCCCTCCCCTGCCAGTCTGGTCACCCCTAACTGCCCTCCCCTGCAGGCCTGGCCCCCCCAACTGCCTTCCCCTGCAGACCTGGTCCCCTCCAACTGCCCTCCCCTGCAGGCCTGGGTCCCCCCCCCCCAACTGTCCTCCCCTGCAGGACTGGTCCCCCCACAACTGCCCTCCCCTGCTGGCCTGGTCTCCCCCAACTGTCCTCCTCTGCCAGCCTGGTCACCCCCAACTGCCCACAACTGCCCTCCCCTGCCAGCCATCTTGTGGCAGCCATCTTGTGTCCACATGGGGGCAGCCATCTTTGACCACGTGGAGGCGGCCATCTTGTGTCCTGGAGTGATGGTCAATTTGCATATTACTCTTTTATTAGATAGGATACTAATAAAAGGGTAATATGCTAATTAGACCAGACATCTTTCAGATGTCCTTCCAGACAAAGCCACAGTGGCAGGGGCTGAGGCAAAGGCAGTTAGGAGCAATCAGGCCGGCAGAGGGGAGCAGTTAGGGGGTGATCAGGCCGGCAGGGGAGGGCAGTCAGAGGGCGATCAGGCTGGCAGGCAGAGGCAGTTAGGGGCGATCAAGCCGGCAGGCAGAGGCGGTTAGGGGCAATCATGCATGCAGGCAGACAGAGGGGTTAGGGGCGATCAGACAGGCAAACAGGCAGGCAGAGGTGGTTAGGGGTGATCAGGCAGGCAGACAGAGGGGTTAGGCGTGATCAGGCAGGCAGGTGAGTGGTTAGGAGCCAGTGATCCCAGATTGCAAGAGGGATGTCCCGGATTGAGGAGGGTGCAGGCCGGGCTGAGGGACCCTCCCTCCCCCCTCCATGCATGAATTTTGTGCACCGGGCCTCTAGTATTAACAATAATTGAGTAATTGCATGTTCCCAAAGTTAATCTCTATTTTGAAATTTTATTGCAAATGTAGAAACAAAAGCAAACAAACAAAAAAAAACCAGCCCTGGCTCTTGTTCTAATACCTCTACCGGCTCCACCTAATGGAACTGTGAGCACATGGGTCCTGAGAGCAGTACGGGCGTGTGCATGCCGGGCCCAGCAAACTTCCCTTCCGCAGATGCAGCGCCGACGCACCGCCAAGTGTGGTGTCTGCCAAGGTCACACAGCAAGGAAGAGCATCCGGCACTGAGCCATGTGCTCCGACCACCAGCCCCCTCTGTCTCCACCCAGTGTCGTCCCCCAGCGAGTAGAGTCACAGTGAAAGCAGCAGCCACTGAATGCCCAGAGAGCATGCTTCTGGATGCCTCTGCCGTGACTTTATGTCAGACCTCCATTCTCCCTTAGTGTGTCTTCTAGTTTGTGCGGCAGCGTGAACACCCCGGGGTACAACTTCCGCAGGGAGTGGGGTGCTCCGGCACTGCAGCCCGCCAGGCGGCACTGCGGACGTCTGCGGGATGGGCTGCGCGGTGTCCAGACCACGGGAACCTCGTGTCTGAGGGGCTGGTCTCAGACCTGCAGTCACCACGGAACAGGTACCATGTGTTCCTATGTCTGTAGGGGCTTAATGACTGTGTTCATGCATGTGGTTTGCAGCGCTTCTGAAAACACGCCTTTACAAAGCAAAGACTACAATGTTTCAAATGGCCGTCATGCATCTGTAGGTGCCCTGACGTGTGATGTGGCCTGCTTGCCCCTCATGTGTGACTCCTACAGTAATTACCTTGGATTAGAGTTGAGCGTGGAGCTGTTTCTTCTGTTGGGCTGGGATCCTCCTCTTTACCTTGGGGTGCGCACTCCACCCTGACCTGGCCAGGCCACTCTGTGAGGTGTCTCACCCGCCCCCATTCAGCGAGAGGATTAGCGGCCGTGATGTATTACTTCTTTTCCAGTGACATACTCATCCCTGGGCGGGTGGGAGTGCTGGGGAGTCGGGTCAAAGTGCAGAGCTCTTGCTCCCCGGGTGAGGAAGTGCTGTGTACGGTGCAAGGGCTGGACGTGAGGAGGGAGTGTCCGTCGGCTTGGAAAAGCCCTTTAATTCGAGATAGAGGCTTGGGTGTGTGAGAACTGAAATACGACTTTGCAGCAATAGCGTCTTCAGCTCCTGCTCCCGGCCTGCCGTGTGTTGGGGGGCCCAGGACACCCAGCTGGGCGAGGCCCTGGGGCAGATGCAGCGCCACCCAGGCTCCCGCCGCACCATCCACAAAAGCAGGATGTGCTTATCTGAATGGTGACAACAGTCGTAAACACTGGGTCACACAGTTCACTGTTGCGGTGCAGATGGGCCGGCGTGGGCTTGGAAGGGGTACTTGGGAGGCTTCTGAGAGCTGGGGTGGGAGAGGAGAGGGAGGGAAGGATGGCCACAGACTTGCCTGGCGGTGAGGCCGACTCCGGCAGTCCCTCCAAACAGGAGGGCAGCTCGGCGCCCTGGCACCAGCCTTCCGGCGCAGACAGGCACAGAGGCCCGGTGAACAGGGGTGTGTGTTTGCGTAATAGCAAAGCTCACGTGTATTGTAGGAACACTCTCCAGGCTCTGGTTAGACACTGTGGTGCTAACTTAGCTGCTATCCGTGCCAGCTCTGTGAGTAGGCACTAGTACCCACCCACTTCCAGATGAGAGGACGGAACTAGGGAGCCCAGCGCTGCCGGGCCTCGGCACCACGCGGCAGCTTGTCTGCTCCAGGCCCAGAGGAGGCCTCCTGTCTGCAGGAGAGCCTGTCTTTCCTTCAAAGGGCTCACCTGTTAGGGCGGATCCACCAACCAAAAGCTCTTTTGATTAACTCACAGTCCTCTGATTAGCGATTTTAATCTCATCTGCAAAACCCCTTGTGCCACGTAAAGTAACAGAAAGAAGCCTCAGCGTTCCATCCTGTTCACAAGGCCTGCCGCACCCACGGAGTGTAGTGAAGACTGCGGTCACCGGGCCATCTCAGTGTCCTGTCTGCACAGCCACCGCTGCCCTGCTCCCTCCGCTCCTCGGGGAGGGGAGAGGGGACGGAGCTGCGTGGCCCGAGGAGTCGTCGGGAGAGCAGGGAGGGCAGAGGAGCGGCAGGCAGGCAGGAGCAGCTGGCTCGCAGCCCTGTGCCGGGCCCTGTCTGTGCCATGTCCTAAGCCTGGGATCATTGAGAGATTGTTAGCCTCTCCGTGCCTCGGTTTCCCCACTGCCGACCGCAGATAGTGACACGTGTGTGCTCCGTGAAGCTAGAGGAAGCAGCCAGCACTTAGGGGCCTTGCCTTGGGAGAGCCTGTGAAGACGTCTGCTGGCGCGTTTGCTGTGTCCTGTCTGAAGGACACGGAAGCAAGCCTCGTGCGGTTCCTTCGTTTCCATGGGGATGCCGGGAGGTGCGCCTTCCAGGTCGCCTGGGGTGAGTTCCCGCTGTTAGGGCGACATTGTTAGGGCCGCCGCTGGGAAGATGCATGATGTGTTAGGAGTGATGTGCTAGCCTGTGGGAAGAGTCGGGCTGATGTGTTAGGAAGGAGAATATCCAGGAGTCCTAGGACCTACTCCAGGAGCGACTGCTGCTCACCCTCTGCGTGGCCATCACACACTCCGGCGGCCCTCGGGTTTCTTGTCTGTGGCAGAGGCCAGGGGAGAGGGGGGCCTGGGAGTGCAGCCTACCCGCAGTTCCTGCCGGGTCTAAGTCAGCATTCTGGCTAGTTTCCCGTGTGACCATTAAGTCTGTTTCAGTAGTTCTGTCAAAAAAGAAAAAAAAAGACTTTGCAGACATGCATTTCCTACTGGAAATAAACTAAAGGAATTCGACTTGTCAAACTGCTGACTTTACACCTGTGACTGCAGAGCAGCGGCGACCGTTCCTCTGGGTCTCCTTCCAGGTGGTTCTTTCCATCCCGCAGTGTACAGTGGGAGGGCCAGGCCGTCTTTGGGTCTTTGTGGGCGGGCAGAGACGAGCAGAACTCAGAACCTCCTTGCCTGTTCCCCAAGGCACAGGTCCTCCCTCCCCAGATCCTTGTTCCCACCTTGTCCGAGGCAGCCTTCCTGGGACATGAAGCAAACGCTAGTAGCTGCCAATTCGATATCTGTGGGTTGGAATCTGGGCCTTGACCAAGGAACGCTGATAAAATACCGCATTAACAGCATCCATTCATGGCATGGACCTTGAAGGCGTGGGTACCACTGAATGCCCCACACAAACGTGTACTCTGGGTAGAATTGTTTCAATTTGACAGTCGAGACCGAGACACGGACGACTGACTTCACCCACCCAAAGGGACATACTAACAAGGGGCTGTGCAGGCGTTTGAGCTCACAGCAGTACGCAGCAAAGTCTGCTCCTCGCCGCGAGGTAGGCAGCTGGGTCCCTGTCAGTAACACAGCCCAAACCCATCCCACCTGCCTGTCAGGATCCGGGGACTCTGGAAGGAGGTGACAAGAGGACAGTGACCCCACGGGCGGAGGGCCAGAACCCTGGAGAAAACAACCCGATTGGCAACGTGGACGTAGAAGAAAGCTGTGTCACAGGTGATGCTTCCACTCTGTGGTAGACTCGTAACGGAAAATAGCATGTGACAGTCCTTCACTTGAGTGTGAACTTAATTCATTGATTGAAATTATCATGCTTTTTTAATGGTCCTTTTAGAGAATGTAAGAAGACATTAGAAATTTGTGCTTTGGGGAGTTGGAGAACATACTTACAGTTAAGGATTAATTTTCACTCACAAAGATCAAAAAGGTCTCGATGAGTAAGATAAGTATTGAGTTTCAGAGTTGTTTTAATTTTTTTCTCCTCCTGCCAGACAGTCTGAAACTCATCTCAAGTATCATGGTAAAAAGAGAAGTGGTGGGTAGACACAAAAAGGTAATAGATATATTTTAGGTATAGAATATGAACTGCCTCTCTGAATGCATATCAGAAGGAGAATTTATTCCAGTTGAGTGGCTTTAATGACATGATTTTACCATTCTAAATTACAGCTGCTCTTTCAGAGAAAACAGATGCACACATTGCCGCGCAGGCTGACCGCTCCATCCAGACAGCTCCCTCCCCACACTTGTTGATTTCACCTTGTCTCCCACCAGAGCCATCAGTGGCTTCCCTCGGGAAACCTGGGTAGGCAAGGGGGGGGGGGGGAGGAGGGCGAGCGGGGGCGGGGAGGAGGGCGAGCCTGCATCAGGCGAGGGCCCTGGCTTTGGCAGAACCATTGTTATCCCCTGCCTAAGCTGAAGCTCCTGAGGGGGTGGCGCCTCTCACCGTCGGGACCACTTCATTTTGAAGTTTGGCCATGGATCGGATGATTGCACTCCTGGATGAGCTCCCACTAAGGAATTCCAAATGTCAGGGCTGCTGATGATCATGTTAGTCAATACTGGCCATCCCTTCCGTAGATCACTGATTTCCAGTCCCGCTGCAACCCTTTCACCAGCAGGGAAAGGTGTGGTGTGCTGAGAACGTTCCCTGATCGCAGATTCGGATGAAGACAGAATTAGAGTCCCCATATACTTTGGTTTTAATAGAAGCTGGTTTTCCAGCAGGAACGGAATTAGATGGAAGCGTCATTCATTTGTCTAGGCATTTCCCACCGAGACCTGAGGCGTGAACTCCATGCCTGTCTTTTCTTTAGCAGCACACAAGATAACACGCAGCCTGTCCACTTGATGAAAGGCATACTGCAGATTTTAAAACATCTGTTATCTTTTAAAATGTAAGACTGGGTACATAAATAGAATATACTATATTTTATGGAATCACCCAGACCTTTATTTTATACCAGTGTAGCAGAAATAAATGAGAATGTCAGCCAAGTCAACCAATTATATGCTTTCTTATCTCTTTTAAGAGGCTTCCCAATTTGGGAAATGTTACAATGAAACACAAAAAAGGAACCTTAGAAGCTATTAAACCCGGTACACAACATGCTTATTAAGTTATAAAGCATAATCACAGGCATCCACAAGCCACCCTCCCCCGCCCCAAGTCATCCCAGAATTGGCCCATTACACATAGCTTGCATCTCCTCCATGGCCCGTGCAGGAGGTAACCCTCCTCCTGAATTTGGGGTTTATATTTCTTTGCTTTACAGAGCTATTGAACTCTCTTTCCTAGTAAACTCTGTTCTCTGCCACTGCTGTCTTCCTGCCTGGCCCAGGAAACGCTGCGTCAGCTCTAGCCGAACTGTGTAAGCGGGTCATCGGGGGCGTGTCCAGATCCTCTGTCCTTCAGGGTGTGGTTCGAACACCATTTCACACTGTCAGGGCGACACAGGGGACATCTCTGACCGCTTGGACTGGACATGACCGTGCCTCCCTTTGAACTCTCAGCAACTTCTCTTTACCCCGTTCTATCCATACACCGGATTCTCCCATCCGTATAGGTCTTCCCCATCCAGCGTTCCCGCTAGAGTCCCATAGCAGGATTCCTGTTTGTTGTAGTTTGGTGCCTGACATAATAATAAAAGAAAGTTTAGATTAAATTGTCTGGCACTTTCTGAGTAATCCCACCAAACTGACCTAAATGAGATCAGCGCTAAGATTGTTCCCATTTAGCAGATGCAGAACCTGAACCTGGCACCGGTCTCCACCATCACTCACGCCCTTCGTATCCGTCAAATGAAGGGAGAGGCTGCCGCTCGGCACTGTTTGCCGAGTCCACTTCCGTTTCCCTCCAGCTCCAGGCTTTACCTGATCTTGGACATCTGGTTCAGAAATAAATGGGGGGAACCAAATAAATGAAAGTAGATGCAAATTTTCCCTAAGAGCGAAGTCAGCAACATTTTTTAGGCAACATCTGTATTTTTCATGTTATTTACTGATCTATTGGATTTCTTTCTTTCTTTATTGAGTTATAAGAGATCCATAGGTACCATAAGAATTAGACCTTTTCTCTAGGTTAATGAAATGCAGTTATTTACTTAGTGCTTTCAGCAATCTGTTGAATTTGCTATACCATTTCTGCCATATTCAATTTTAATGCAATTTTATCTGTCAGTTGTTTCGTTATAGTTCTGGAGTTTCTTGTTATTATACTTCTGAGATGACAAGACCATTTCCATTTTTTCTTTTTAAAATATTTTTTAAAATGTAGAGAAGGCTGGCATCTTACAGGAGCCTCCTTACCCTGGCTCAATCGTTTGTCCTTCTTCTGTTTGACCAATGCTCTTAGTTAGCCCTGTGACGTGCGGACCCGCACGAGCCTGCGAGCGCACTGGGCATATTGCAATGGCCGGCTGATGTGCCTTCGCAAGGCCCCTCGGCTGCCTGCCGAGCAGAGATGTCAGGGGCAAGAGGGAAGCAAGGAGGGGGGCTGTGCCCACATGGAGCAGACCCCGGATTTGGTCACAGACCAGGTCCGCATAAGACTTCTCTGCGTGCTCTCGTGCGCCTGCTGCCCTGGCAGCCTGGGCGTCTGGAGTGTGAGCCTCCAGCAGGGCGCGGGGGAGGCCTGCGCAGGCAGCTGGGCCCTGGCCATGGCCTTGCCACCTTGCTAGCTTGGCCCCAGGAGGAGAGTGGGCTCAGTGGTGTGGGCAGCTGCACCCGTTCCCCGCCGGCGGTCCCTGAGCTCAGGAAGTCGCTGGTTTCTCTGGCACCTTGTCTGCCCTGTGCGGCCAGGAATTCGCTCTGCACCCGCACGGTGCCCCAGGAGGCTCGCCCTGTGAGGTGCGTTCTTGCTCACAGGTCTAGTGTTTATGCTTGTTCACATGTGAAACGCAAAGTGTCTGAGCTTCCAAGAAGATGAGACAATTAGAGTAGTTTACAAAGCACATCAAAGTTTTTTGTTTTTTTTAAGGACTGAAAGAATGTGACTACACGCAATTTGTTAATATAATCCTCCTTTTCTTAAAGGTCCATGAACATCTTTTGCTCAATCAGTGTTTTATTTTCTTGCTCTTCATTTTATAAGCGATTCTTCCCCTTGAGTCCCAGTCTCAGGAGACGGCAGTGCTTCCCTTGACAACACAGAGGGTGAGTCAGCTCTGTGTTTATTTTCTAAGTATTGGTTTTCCAAGACAGTCTCTGAAAAGAACTAGTATTTCTATGTCATTTTTTAGTGTAAGGAGGGCCAGGTTTGGGCATTGAAATTAATTTCCCTGATCTCACCATACAAATAGCCACTCTGACTTGTTTGACTTATTACCTGGGTGGTTCCTCAGCACTGAAAACAGAGGGCGGGGAGACATCACCGTTACGTAGCCCAGTAGTCACAGCACTAAGCATCGCCCTGAATGGCCCGGGCGAGCGAGCCGCGGCCCCCTGGAGGGACCCTCCTGTGCCCCCAACCACTCTTTTCATTTCTGGGTAAGTGCCACCACCCAAAAATTCTTCCCACTTTCCTCCCCAACATAGTGTAAAAGAACTTTCTAAATTGAAAGTGTAATTCCTGGTTAAAGACAAGGTACCAACAAGGAGAAAAACATTAAAGCCTACCTCCCACCATGGACCTGTATATAGACTGTGTACAGAACCCTCAGAACTCTACAGTAATGTTTTTATTTTTAAAAATGGGCAAAAGAACAGAAATCTCGCCCCCAAAAAAGGACGTACTGAAGGTATGAAATCTCTAGGGAAATGCACATTATAATCATGCTGGGAAAACAACGACGACATGAGATACCACTTCATACCTATTACAATGGCAAAATTTAAAAATACCAGCAATACCAAGTGCTGACGAGGATGTGGGACCAGTGAGCTTCCATGCATGGCTGATGGGAAGGCGGAGGGCAGCCGCTCTGAAAAGCAGTCGGTCAGTTTCCTTAAGAATTAAATATGCGTTTACCCTGTGAGCCAGCACTCGCGCTCCGAGGAAAAGGACATATGTTTACAGAAGACCTACACGTGTCCATAGAAGCTTCGTGTAGTTGCCCCGTGCTGGGGGACTCCCAAGTGCCCTAGTGGGCGCATGGATAAGCTGTGTACCTCCAGACAGCAGGACAGGACCAGCAATAACGAGGGGCAAGCTACTAGTCTCCCCAGCAGCTGCAACACTCAGAGGCATGTTGAGTGACACATGATTCCACACGTGATGGGCGGTCAGCGGTGGCCAGAGGTTAGGGGTGGAGGCGGGGGTGGCTGGGAGGCTGCCCGAAGGGGCAGTAGGGGTGATGGAGCTGCTCTGTGTCCTGATCATGGTGGTGACTGCATTCCTTTGTGTTAAACTTTATAGCACCATACACCCCTCACTCCAGAGAGCCCACTTGGTAAACGTAAAGCGACACCTCCGCCTCCGTGCGAGCTGCTGCCGAGCTCTGTAAGCACGAGCCTGTCTCAGACCCGCCTGGCCGGGTCCAGCGCCCGTGGTCACCCCGATCCCTGTCTTCAGGCACACTCGTCTCTCTGCAGAGCCTCCCGGCCCACTTCCCTGCACACCCACCTCCCCTCGCTAACTGACGGCCCCCTTGCCGCTCAGGTTGGGCACACTCGCACCTGCTCTCAGTGAGCTGCCTCCGCACACCAGCCCTGGCCATTGGTAAGCCACGATCCCGGTGCCCGCTGCCCTGCTCCAAGGGCCTCGCCCACCCAGCCCAGCCGTGGCTCAGGGAGAGCTGGTCCGGTGCCCAGGGGTCAGTGAGTAAACCCGGGAGGACAGAGGGCATCTCCTTAGGGAGAGGACAGACTTGCTGGGGGGAAAATGCAGCTCCTGTTCTAGAATCCACCGCAACAGTACTGCTAACAGCAGCTCTCACGTGGTGCTTCCGAGGGCCAGACCTGTCTTAGGAACACTCAGGCACTGAATTCCGTGTCCCCCAGCAGCCCTGCAGGCAGGTGTCACCCCTCCCTCTACCCCCGAGGAAACTACAGCACAGAGCAGTGAGGCCAAGGGCAGAGTGGAATTGGGGCTTGGGCCACGGCCTGTCCTCACAGCGGTGGGACAGGTGGTAGAACACAGCGAGGACGTGGCTTTCCTCACAGGCACATGCTACCTCCCGCCCCAGGCAGGCAGCTCTCATCCTTCTCCTGCACGGCGTGGGTGTGCCCTTCTTCTCTAGCCAAGATGACTCCTCGTTTGGGTCTGGATCGGTATTAGAATAGATAATTGCAATAATTGGAAAAGGAAGCCAAACATCAAAATGGAAAGCACACACACACCACAAACAGAATAACTGGTATTTCATGACTTTCAAAGTGTTTCACCTCTGTGTTCTCCTAAGATGCCCATCACCACTAGTCATTATTGTCACCTCCTCTTTGTAGGCGAGGAAACTGAGGCACAGAGAGAAGTGAGGGGCCTGCCCGGGGGCACCAGGTTGGTCCATGTGAGACTCCGATGCAAGCTCTGTTTTCCCCTTTGCTTGCCCTCCTCCCCCCTGTGCTTCCCCTCCATTTATGTTCTTATTGAGTGAGAGAAACTCATAACATGTAGATGCAGACAGAGTGATCTCTCTTTTCTGCGTATACTAGTCTTAGGACAAATGGCCACAAACTTAGCAGCTCGTAGTTGTGTAGGTCAGAAGTCGGCACAGAGTGTCAGAAGTTCAGTGTCAGAGGTGTTACCTGGGCTGAGGAGTTCTGTCTGAGGCTTTGGCCAGTAATCTGCTTCTCGCCTCGTTGCGGTGGTTGTAGCACTCGGTTCACTGTGGCTGTAGGACGCAGGGCCTCCTTCCTTCTGGCTGTCAGACAGGGCCGCTCAGCTCCTGGGGCTGCCCACACTACGGCCCTGCGGCCTCCACCTGGGGGGCTGCACTGGCACAGCAAACCTTACTTGCGCTCTGAATCTCTGACTTCATCTCTAACCTGTACACTCCAATATAAACTCCAAAATGTAAACTTCATGTCCTTGTTTCTGTCCCTTTCAGATTACCTCCCTATCCTAAGGTCAGCTGACCTGGGACTTCAAATACAGCTGCAAAATTCTTCACATCAACACTTTGATCAGTGTTTGATTGAATATATGGAACAGGAGTGCGAATGTGGGAGGTCACCTGACAACGCTGCCTCCACCAATGCACTGTGCATACAAAGTGCAGACGAACCCAATCAGCAGCTCTAAGCTACTTATTTTCTAGTGGGACTTACACAAGTTCTTTTATGCTTTTAGGGTTTATTGCCAACATTTTGTGTTTATTAGGCCATTTAATTAAAACACTCACAATCTGTGTACGACTTTTGCCTTAAAATTAAGGATTGAAAAAGAATGAGGTAAAACAGTATTTATGCAATTGTATATTCAGGGAGCTCATCTTTTGTTTTAGCATGTTTCAACCTGTGATTTCTTCTCAACCTCTGTGGTCCATCTCCTTGAACTTCTTCTCTCTGTTCCTTTATTGTTTGATTCCTTCTCATCTTAAATGTCACCTCCTCATGGACAGATTCCTTGATGGCCTATCTAGACTAGGCTAAAAATGACAAGAATAATGAAGTTGTTCTTTTATTAAGGCTTCCTTCACAGTGGCTCTGTGATTATTTCTGGATTTGTGCATCTCCAGTATCTTATCTCTACTTCCCATCAGACTCTGAGCCTCAGGAAGAGGCACCTTCATAGGCCCAGTGCCTGGACGGTGCTTGGTCCAGGTAGGCATCAAGAAGCATGTGCTTACTTGACATGTAAGTAGAATGTGTGGTTCTGGTCCTTGTAAGAAAGGTAACTTTCACATTTGCTTTGAAAGGTTGCTAGAGTAGAGAGCCCGTTCATCATGAGGTCTACTGCTAAAGCGTTTACTCTTTGAAAAGCACCTGGTTGACATTCACCCGGCTCCTGAGAGAGAGAGAAAAGAGCCTCTACAAAAGGCAGAACCAAAGAGGAACAGCTGTCCTTGGAAACAGGGCCACTGGTTAGGAGGTGGGTGAGGAGTCTCCAATCATGGACCGGCTCACGTGTGGATCACAGTTTCCTGCAGATTTTTAATGTCCAAGACAGATGCCTCGGTCCTCTAGCCCTCCTAGCCCTCCTTTAAGTAGCTCTGACTTTTTCCCAAGCTTCACTTTCACCTCCAATTAGTCCCAGACCTACTTAGAAGCAGTTCCTAAAGAGGACCAAGTGGGCGCCCCAGGGAGCTGTGAGGTGAATTTTCACACTTTGTCCTAACCGCACCTCCCTCCCCCTCGCCACATCCCCTCGGCTGGTCTGTCACATGCTCTGCTGTCCACCTTGTCAAAAGACCTTTGGCAAGTTGGTCAGCCCTCTGAGCCTTGTTTCCCTCCGCTGGGAGGTGGGCATGATGATCCCCACGTTGCAAGGTCATTGGAAGAAGAAGGCAGGGGGTGCCAATGCCTGCTGCACAGTGAGGCCGGTCGTTGTCGCTGTAAGTGGACTATGCCACGCCTCCGCAGATCTGAGGCAGGGAATGGCACTGTTCCCCTTGACAACAACTGGGTTTGGAAATTATAAAAAGAAGGTTGCAATAGATTATAGCATCATTGGAGATATTCTACTTGATTGGTTTTTCTCATCCTGTACCAAATAAAGACTTCCTCATTCCAAACTTATAAGCTGCAGTAGATGCCGCTCTCATTCCTGAACACAGTATGCCTTTTCCTGATGATTCTGGAGGCATTTCGGAGCCGTGCAGCGCCCCTGGGGTTCGTTATAAGCTGCGTTGGCATTGCATTTCAGCTCTATGAGTAAGGTTCCTGTCGAGTCCTGCTCCCCCGTTCCTAGTACGTGATATAAAGATCATCTGTTTCGGTGAACACAGACCGGCTGGCCTCTGCCCAGCCCCTTCCCCAGTCCTCCTCTGCTCAGGGTGGGGACTCTGCGCCCGCTTGGCTGGGAAGTAGCAGAGCCCAAGGTGGGGGGGTGGGGGATCCCAGGAGCTCACTTGCCATGAGATACCAAATGTTCAACCTGCCAAGCTGTTGTGTTTCCGATGAGACCAGGGAGGGGCAGCAGGGCAGAGCAGAGCAGTGTGCAGTGCTTGTTCTTGGGAAAGGCCGGAGGACGGAGTGGGGTGCTCCGGAGGGTCGGCTCGAGCTGGGGCCCTAGCTTTCCGTTCTGCCTGTTCACGGGGGAGGCAGGAGCCAGGGCTGCTCCCAGTGGCATCAGCGGCCTGGGAGGCTGCCCGTCTGTGCAGTTCCTCAGCGTGACCCCAGGACGCAGGGTCAGGAGGCCGCTGGGCTCGGCCCCGGGCACGGCGTCTCCCTGTGTCCTCTCCTGTGAAATGCGGCTGTTGGCACCCTTCAGAGGCTGTGGTTACAAAGGAAATGTCCTGGAGATGTGAAAAAAACTCAGACGCCACGCAGCGCCTTTCATTTTTATTGTAACCCAGATTAATATGCAGAACCAGGATGCTGCTGCTTTCAAAGTTGTTGGCGTCAGTCATCGCATTTCTAGGCGAAGTATGTGAAAGTGATTATAGGTAATAAATATCTTTTTTTAAAACTTATTGCAGAGGCAGTTTTCCCACTGTTAATGAGGGTAATTTGACTTGGTTGAAGGATTGCAGTTCCTAAGAATTAATGCAGTAATCCAATTCGAAGATTTGAAGAGATCTAAGATTTTTCACAGGTCGCGTGCTAGGGAATGGGCCCCTATCACATGGCAGCTAATGGACTTGAACGCCGCCTGCCATTTACTGCTCCCGCGGCAGAGAGCTTTGCCCTTGTGATGCGTCTATGTCCCAGGCGTTGCAGCTTGTTTAGAAGTGCAGTGTATTTGTAACTCTTTTGAGAGCTAGTACAGTATTTCCCCCAGCCCC
Organism: Eptesicus fuscus; assembly: GCF_027574615.1. Classification (NCBI taxonomy): domain Eukaryota; kingdom Metazoa; phylum Chordata; class Mammalia; order Chiroptera; family Vespertilionidae; genus Eptesicus; species Eptesicus fuscus. The sequence goes on along the minus strand of NC_072490.1, from coordinate 57,685,900 downwards.
TACTCACTATAAAAACTGGGGTTATCTTTCTTAATTACACGTTTGAATCCTAATCTGCTCAAGTCGGAGGAATATCAGGCTCCGAGGAGGAGCTGCCGTCGCCTTTCTTTCTCAGAGGAGGGCCTTTTGTTTTTTGAACTAATCCATGTACCATTATAGTCACACATACAGGTTAATTCATGTGAACACAAAGGTTACATGCATGGTATTCATAACCTTCCATTTTTGATAATGGTGTATTATTAACAGCTAACAATATTTTGTAAAGCCTTATTGGTAAGGACTTCAGAAATGCTTATTTCTCCATCCCATTACGCTCCTAAATATTAACATTCCCATTTTGAAGCAGTTAGCAGCACTTAGTCCTCCTTCATGTGCTCCAGACAGCGCCACCTCTGTGCACCACGCACCTCTGCTCCTTAACTAGAAAAAGGACTGGAGTCATTAATTGTGGTTCCGGTGGTGTCTGCCGAACGCTGCGTGTCAGCCCAGGCGGTAGTACCTGCCAGGGAAGGGGGCCTGAGCCGGGAGCGCTGCATCCCGAGGGCAGTGGGAGATGAGCAGAAGCCCAGCCCGGGCCCGGGAGGGCGTCCTCCCCTCCTTGCAGGACGCCGGAGGCCCAGCTGGCTGCGCTTGGTGTTGAAGCCCAGGAGATTTCTGTACTCCCAGGAGGAGGGAGGCGAGGAGGTGCAACTTGTGAGAAATCTAGAACTTAGCTTTTGTTGAAAGCCTGTGATCTGAGACACAGGAATCTGATTTGGATTGCAGATAAGTTAGCAGACCTCATCCAGGTGATTCAGCTGTTAAAAGTGAGTGACTTGCTGGCAAGCGTGACAGAGACAGACATCCCCTCGCTTTATGGGCCGGTGTTCACCCCGGGCCCGGAACACCCGGGATCTGCCAGGTCTGGAAGCTAAAACCCCCTCACTGAGTTGGCAACGCCTTGGGCCCACGTGGTCACCTGCAAAGAGCCGCAGTTTGCCCAAGAACAGGGCTTCTCCCGCCCCCAGGAAACACCATGCAGCTGAGGGCCCAGAAGAGTAATAGTACAAGCAGGGCCTCGCCTCCCTGGTCAACACCGAGATTCCAGAAGCAGGAAAGTGAGCACACGGGGCGAGATCTCAGGCCGCAGGGTGCTGTGTCCTGGGGCTCGGCCGGACCTGGAGGGAGGCTGATGGGAAGGACAGGAAGAGGAGAGCAACATGGGAGTGTGCAAGGCAGAGATGGAAAGCAGAGCACTAACATGAGGGTTCGCTCCTGTCTCTCTGAGAAGGTCCTGACCTGTCAGGTGGCTGACCTGGGCAAGGAGAGGAACTGGGCCCCGGGCAAGTCAGGGGCCCTCCCTCCAGGCCCCGCCCACCAGTCGGCCTCCTGCTGGCTTCCTCTGTCCCTCCTGCAGGGGAACTGTCCTTCCTGCTGTTGATGCGAATGGAGAACCATTAACAGAGGGTTTCCTCCAGCAGCCAAGGCCTGGCCAGCCGAGGCCTGGCACTCGCCCCTCTGCCAAGGGGCCTGAGAGGTGCACCTGGAGACACCGCATCCCCTGAAATGGGCTGCTATTTAAAGAGATAGTCTAGCTAGCAATATAGAGTTGTTTCTCCACCAGTAATTGTTTTTTTTTTTTATGCTGTATTTCTTGGAGAAAGAAAAATAGATTTTAAAATGTAAAAACCTGTTCTTCAATTGAGTATGCAAAAGTCTCATGGCTATATTTATTCCAAACCTGCTCTCCTAATGTTCAGTCAAGGAGAAAACAGCAAAAAACAGTTGTTGATGGACTTAGCACAGCACTGGATTAAATAAGCATTAGTCTACTGAAGCTGATTACAAGAATATGAAAATGCAGTATCTTAATGGTACATATTTTTATGTGGCAGCTCAGTTGCCTTTCATTTTGCAGCTAATATGTCTGTTCTTATGAGTCATTTACTTCTTTAATTACCTTTGCAGGCAAGGCACCGTGGTATATTAATGTGCCTGATTTTACTGCCAGTTTATCATACAGTGCCCAGAAGTTGAAAGGCATAATTGACTTGGAAGAACAGCTCATGAAGGAAACAATATTTAGTTGACAGTTTTCCTTGTACTCGCTGTTGACATTTATGAGTTTACACTATGCTAAAGGAGTAATAAACACAATTTTCTTTCAATAACAGGAAAGGGTAGCTTCTAAAATACATTTGTGGAAACACATTTGTTCATTTCTTGAATAATATGAAAATAACACATTTCTAGTGATAAGACTTCTCAGATTGCCAATGGAATTACACCCTGGAAGGTGCGTTTATATCCTGTCTCAGAGCATTAGGCGATATTAGGGTTCATGTGATTGAATCGATTTAATGAATATTTAAATTATATGCAGATTTGGGTAAATCATTTAAACCCCGGTGTTAGAGTGAGACTGTGTGGTCTTGTCCTCCCAGTTCCCAGAGGGAGGAGCGGCAGGAAGGGAGGGAACCGGGGAAGGTGTTCTTTCTCCGAAGGGAAGAGGAGGCCGCAGCGCATTTTGGGAAAATGGGAAGGAAGGCCCAGCGCTGCAGTCCTTAATGCGTCTGGGCTTTCAACAGTTAGAATCGGGCCTGGGCGGGGCGGGGGGGGGGGGGGGGGTCGCTGCTGCTCCGGTCGGGACGGTGCCTGGAGCTGACGTGGGCAGCTGCCGTGACCATCGCCTCCACAGGCCCCTGGCCTGGCCTGGCTGTGGGCAGGCCTTGGTGGGCGCCCTGGGTGGGAGGGAGTTAAACTTTTCACAGCTTTCTGGATTGTTTGTAGCTCAGTCCTGTGCAGCATAATGAAAGTTTTCTACCATCTGTTGTTAAGCTGGCGGTGAGCAAGGCCAGTAGATCCAAACAAAGCCCTGGCCTGCTGTAAACTGAACCTGTCAGCTGAGCATAGCTCTGCTGACCCCCGCCCTGGCACCAGGCACCGCGCAGCTTCGGGGGAGCGGGTGGGTGCGGGGGGCTGTTTACCTTTCCTCTCAGTGTTTCTCTCACTGGATTGGACTAGTTTATACTTAATCTTTAAATGGATATAAATGGACACTTGCCCCTCCCTTGTTGAGGGGCATTACTTCTTAATAAGGTAGTGTAACTTTTAGAACAAGGTATGAGTGTCTGTAAACCATGTGCGGTGGCTGGGCCTCGGAGGGCGTCCTATGCAGTTGCTTTTGTTTTATTGCTTCGTCTCTCGGTGTTTGGAGACAAATGGTCCAGCGATGGAAGCGCCTATATTTACTACTCTGGCTTATGTAACTAAAAGTGTGTGATAACTTTAAAAGAACATTCTGCCCCTTTCGTCTCCTCGTGTGTTTCACCGTGAAGTTCGGGCTCCACGGAGGAGGGTCCCTCGGCGCCCCCTCATTTTCAAGGCTTACCTGCTGCCTTCAATTGCCCAGCTTAACCTCAGCATAATGTGGTTACTTTGTGGTATTTTTTCCTTTCGTAGTAAATGTTTAATTCTTACTTCTTAATTCACCTTGGCTTGTTTGAAATGCTCCTTTCTATTCAGATCATACATGCGTGTGTGGCTCCTCACCTCTGAGCCGCCCTGGCCTCCTGGGCTCCCTTTCAGTGCACCTGTGGTGCTGTGGTCGTCTTTAGCTGGGTCTTGCCACAGTGCACTTCCCGGCCAGCACTGGTAACATGTGTGCTCTGTCAGGAGAGGGCTCTGGGGCCATTGTCAAATCTCTGTATCCACCTCAATTCATGAGAATATCCAGGGAGAGTGGCCACTGTGGTGGAGTCACTGTCAGCCACTCCGTGGCCGCCTGGCCCTCCAGATGGGAAACAGACCACAGTCCTACCCAGTAACAAAGACAAAGGGGCTTGAGAGGATGTACATTTGTCTAAAGGACCAAATGAGAGGGTATGGGCTCAGCTGCAATCAAGGAATGTACAAGGGTCAGGGGTTCCATAAGCGGAGAGGATGGGTAGAAGCAAAGGAATAAACAAGGACTGACAGACTTCTCCTTTAAGGGAACAGGCACTCAATTTAAATCTAAATGAATGGAGACACCAGAGAGTCATAATCTGTTTGTAAGGTGGCTGACATATAAAGTACTTCTTTGTTTTAAGGTAAAAAAATGTATTTGGAGTAGAGTTTCGGGTGTAAATGTCAGGTGAAAAGAAAGGTATACTCACTCAGAGTCAAGCAAATAACCCTTGGCGTTTAGGACACTGCCTTTTAGAAGTGACACTGTATTTTGTTGTGTCTTTTTTTCTTTTTAAAGGAGGACTGCATTAGGGGTCACCTATTAGCTGTGTTTTCGCGGTCTTAAACTCAGCCCTCTGTCTATTAAAATCAAACCGCTGTGTAAACATTCCCGTGTTGTTCTTGGTCTACAATGGCCGCGGGATCGGGTTTCACCTGCCTGCACATCTTCAAGCAATTAGAGCAATTAGCATGAAGCCATTTCACATTCAGGATTCAAGGTCTGTGGTGACATTCAAGTCCAGGAGAAGTCTGACGGGAGACAGGAAGGGGCCTAGAGAATGGCTACTATTCCATGGCCCTGAGCAGACATTTCTCTTTTAAAAATGGTAACTCTTTAATGATATTATTATGAGGTTTTTAAATGACATATCAGATGCTGTTTATATCAAAAACCCCAGCAGTCGTTGCATTATATTAATGAAGGTCTTTATACACAGCGCGTTTTATAAAGAATTTTAATGGCCATGAGGAAGGAAGTGGCTGCTGCTCGCTTTGCTGCGGCAGTAAGAGCCTTCTTCATAGAAGAAGGTATTTTATAACATATAACAGAATTTGCATTTCACTTTTACATGGTACACCTCCCTGTTTTGGGTAATTGTAACAATTATAGCAACATGGAATATTTAGTTGGGAGGTATTTGGTGGGTGTAAGCATGAAAATCAACCTTTTTTTTTTTTAAAGAATGGAGAATAGTAGTAGCTGCTTTTACACGTTAAACCAGCGGTCGCCAACCGGTGGTCCCTGGGCCACCGGTGATCGGTGAGGTGTGAAAGGTTGGCGACGGCTGCATGAAACTACCACAGGTTGCTTTTACACATTAAACTACTTCGAGTTGGGTTGGAGATAAGTAATCAACATTGGCACATCAGATGGCTGTGCAGGCAGGATCGAAGGTAACTTACTAAACACGGTCCTAGAATCCAATAGGGCTTCTGTTTTGCTTGTTTTTTACATTTGTAACTAAGTTACCCAGGGGTCTTGTTTGCATGAGGCAAAAAATCCTAAACTGATTGATTGCAGCTTTTAAGTGGGTAATACGTTTTTAAATCCACATTTTCCTGTTGGCTTATTACGCAGATGGGAGGAGGGCTAATTTTCTAAATCCAAGGCGCTTCAGCTGCTCGGGCAGTGGCAGTGCCACCGGCTAAATCATGATGTGGGATTCTGGTGCCCTTTAACCTGATGCTGCCAGTTCACATTGAGTGTTTGTTAACAAACAGCTCCAAGTAAAGGAAATGTTGGGGAAATTACCTTTTCCTTATATGCACTCACTTTAATTAGAAAGAGGCTTCTTTTTAAAGGAATAATTGTGAGCCTCTAAGAAAGTGTGTGGGGTAATTTATGGAATTGCCTAGTTAGCTCTGCAGCTGCGAGTGGTGCTCAGTTCTCTATCCATAGGACAAGTGCATCTAGTTGTGTGACTGAGGCGTTTGTGTTCAACTTAGGGAACTGGGCTTAGAGCTCTGTAGCCCCATCTCGAACTCCTTGGAGCTCTTCTGTTGAGAGAAGGTTTTCCAGACCATCCCAGTGCGTGGTGCCCAGCTCTGTGCCTTTTAAAACTGCATTACAGATGCAGGGATGCCAACAAAATGCAGCATCCTGGACCCTGAGCCGGGGAAGGCTCGGCCTTTTCACTGCCCCTTGGAAATAGACTGCTAGGAAGTGGTGGGCAGCGCTTCTGAGCGGGAGGGGCCGCTGAGCTGGGCAGGCACATCTGAACCTCTGCTCACCCTCCTGCGCGGAGGCAGGCGTGGCCGCCTGAGGGCCGGGAAGGGCCTTCCCTCTTCCTCCCCAGCCCCGGCCTCGTCTCTGTGATCTGCCTTTTGAACTGTTTTTGTGGCTGATCAGTTCCACCTAACATGTCTCTTGATTTCTGCTATTGTAATACTCGGGCGACACGCCGTTCTCTTCATTTCTATGAGCGTAGATGCTGCTGCCTGTCACATTCTGGCAGTTTATCTGCAGTGTCTGGATTTGCTTTCAGACTTGCATGTCTATCAAGCTGCCATTGCTTTGAATGTGAGATCAAAAGACGATGAATTCCAGTAAAAAATCTCCTCCTCTGAAGAAAAGACCGGGCCTACGTGAACTCCCGCTGACAGTCAATTCAGCCCCGTACTGGCACCCGGGCCACGGCAGCCCCGCCGGGCCGGAGCGCTGCCACAGCTGCCACACAGCCTGCCTTTGGGGGGTCCTCCCTCCCCTTTCTCTGTGTGGAACATGGCTGCTCCACCTGCATCCTCTTCTGAGCTGGCCGGCCGGCAGCAGCTCTCTCTCCTTTACCCACCTGCCAAGTTCCTGGTGACAGGACAGGACTTGGGTCATGAGTTGGGGCGGGTTCATGGGGGTGCGAGTAGGTCGTGAGGAGGCCCCGGGCCCCGGTGGGTGGGTGGTGCCGGAGGCAGCACGGAAGCCAGCCCGGGGCCCAGTCCCCGAAGAGGAGCCTGCGCTGGAGGAGAAGTTCGTTCCTGGGGCAGCGAGCGGGAGGGTCTCCGCAGGGTCCCGAAGGCGCTGGTGTGGGGGGCGGCCAGGGCGGCCTGCGGGCGGGTGTGCGGGCACTCACAGGCCCCTCTCGGGGCCCAAGGCAGCTCGGAGGTCACCTGCGGGCCCGACCCCGCCTGGGCCCCCCGACCCCGCCTGGGCCGGGCGGCGGCGAACAGGGCCTGGAGCGGTTCTGGCCCCTCTGCCGGCGGGGCCCGAGCAGCTCGGGGGCCCAGGGCCGCGCGGCGCCTTCTGCCGCCTCCTGTGCTTCCTGTTTACTCACACCGTCTCCCCTCGCACCCGCAGCCGCTCCCCAAACCCGCCCCGCCCCCCGCAGGAGCCGCACACCGTCTCGGAGGAGCCAGCCCCGGGCGCGGGCCGCGCTCCCGCAGCGGACGCTCCGGCTTCTCCGTGAGTGTCCCCGCGAAGGGCCCGCCCTGCGCCCCGAGGCCCCGGGACTGCCGTCCTCCCTCCTCCACCTCCTCCCTCCTCCTCCTTCCTCCTCCCTCTGCCCTCCCTCCTCCGCGGCGGGATGAGACCGTCAACTTGTTTGCGGCTCCCCTCCCTCCCTCCCTCGGCGAAGGCCGCTCCGCTCCCCGCTCCGGGGTCCGCGGCGGCGGCCTCCCGAACTCCTTGCTGGCTTCCGCGCTTCCTTTCCCCCGTGTCCGGGCCGGGCCCAGGGAGCAGGGAGGACCCGCGGGCCCTCGGGCCGGGTCGCTCCCGGTCCCGCCGCCGCCGCAGGGAGAGGTCTGCCCGCCCCGCCGCCGGTGTTTGCAGCGGGACGCCCCGCTCGGGCTCAGTATCTGCACCAGTTTCACCAGTAAAAGCCGGACCGCGAAGCCAGCAGGGCCATTGGCCCTCGTGCCGCGGTGGGAAGGGGGCTGCAGGGGAAGGAAGCGCCGCCGGTCCCGGGTCCGCTTTTCCGGGGGTCTCCTGGCGGGGAGTTGGGGCGCGGGGCCTGGGCGCTCTTCCCTGCCCGGGACACGTGACTGCTCTCTGTCCTTGCTGGGAGCAGGAGTTGTTTAACACATGGCTAGACCTTTCCTAAAGGTTCCACCTTTTCCTGTCTGATGTCACCCGTGCCTCCTTCCCCTGCCGCCCTCCCCCGGCCCTGACCCCAGCTGCAGGGCAATTGGCAGGCCAGGTGCTAATTTCTTTTTAACTGTGTACTGGCCAGGGCAGAGACAGGAAATGGAAAGTTAGCTTTTTTGATCTTAAGGGAATTGTTATTGCTCTGAACCTTGTTTGTTAGTCACCAGACTAAATATCCTTACACTTGAATGTCTAAAACAGCATCTGTTAGTGTAGAGAAAGGACTATGTAGTTACACACGCCTCTAATGGAAGAAACATTTAAGTAAATAAAAGACGTGTGTGTGTGTTTCTCTTGCTAGGCTGGATTTTTCAATGTTCACAAGTTGTACTTCTTTGCAAGAAAAAAGGATGTTTGTGGCTGCCTTACGGACCATTTGTTTACCAGTCGGAGCAATTGCAGGAAAATGGAGTGACTGGGGGTACTTACTGGGCGGTCAGGGGAGGTGTGGGTGGGAACGGGGCACTTTTCCTGGCATCTCCGCCTATTTGATGACCATCAGTGTTCCCAGCGCGGCTGTGTTTTTCCTGGATGGCATGTTTGATTATTTATCAGAAGGGGGAGGGAGCAGCTGAAGCAAGTAAACATGTGACCAAGTTCTGTTTTGTTTTCCACTCTGAAAGCCATGTCCTTTAACAGGCGGGCATGGCAGTAATAAATGCATTGTTTTGTGATAAAAGGAAATTATGTGTGTCATTTGGTTTTGAAGGCAAGTGAGTTAACCCTTAAGACCCCGAAGCCTTTTTGCCTGTGCGAATTGGCCCGGCTTGTTACTGAGAGTTAGTCGATTGGGATGTGTGGCGATCCGATGGGGGATTCCCAGGAGCAGTTGTTCAGTAGTCTGGCTTCCTAGACGCTTTGCTTAGTTATGTCCGCCTCAGGAGCTCTGCTCCTTTCTGTGGTGTGTGTGTGTGTGTGTGTGTGTGTGTGTGTGTTCAACAGCGATATTATTGGACAAACCCGCTGTGTTGAAGACTATATGCTGACTTTAGATCTAAACGTGATTGGCTCAGTTAAAAGAAAATCTGCCAGCGTGGTTCTTTTATGCCCACAGTGTAGTTGTTCTTGCCGGCTGTTGCTGCTGTCTTTACAGGTGCCAGGCCGGCGCTGCGTGCCCAGGCCCCTGCGTGCTCTGCCCCTCTAGAAAGCCTTCCTGCCTTTAGCATGGGAGGCAAGCCATGATCTGGGGCTGTTATCGCAGATGAAGTCCTCGAGAGGCCTGGGGAAAGGCTCAAAGCTACATTAAAAGCAGATTTTTAAAAAGCAAACTAAAATTTCACTAGTTTTGTTTCAATCCTCAGGTGTAGGATTTCCAAGACTTTGTAGCTATTCTTTTTCCATAGGCACGCACTGACAGGCATGTACACATGGGCACATTCTTAATAACGGAACATGGTTTTCTACAGAGCCTTCCTCAGAGGCACAGCCTGGAAAAGGAGGCGCCTGATCCTGGCACGATGCCTGGCCCAGTCGTGTGAAGCCGGATAAACCGCAGTGAAAGTCTGTCCCGTTGCCTATATGTTTTGGCCTGTGAACTGGAAATCAGCCCCCAGAGGGACCCCTCTTCACTGGCTGTACATGGGAACAGTGCAGCAGACGGGACACAGCTTCCGGGCAGCCCTGCATGTGTGTGTGCATGCGTGTGCGTGCGCGTGCGTGTGTGTGTGTGTGTGTGTGTGGCAGGCACCCAGAGGACAACCATGGAAGCAGAGCCTTGCGGTCTCCTCTGTTGTCATCTGGGGTGACTTTCCAAAAGGCAGTTCCATTGCATCATGATTCTTTGACCTCTGGGGAGCCTGTCTGTGGGCACCCAGTGCCTGCCTAATGCGGCCTCCCCAGCGCTCAGCCCCCTTGGGATCTAGGTGGGCTGCAGAGAGTAACCCGCTCTGGAGGCGGGAAAGGTCCTGTTGGTAACATGGTCATCTCTCCGGGGCGACTGTCCAGACCAGTCTGCACGGGCTGTGGGACCCGCTGCCCTGGGAAGCGTTGTCCTGGGGCACCTCGGTGGCCTGGCCATCACCTGGGAACGCGCCGCCCTGGGGACACGGCCTGGAGCCACAGCCGGAGCTCCTGCTGCTGGAGGGGTCAGTGAGGAGGAACCAGGCTTCGTTTCAGTCTCCTTAGGGTCAAACTAGGGTTTTTGTTTTTAAGGGTGTAGCATGGTCTGGAAATTTGGAATTTTGTTTTGCTTCACTTGAACTCAATATGATGTTGGCAATTTAACTTTCACAAAAATCAAGTTAGTTTGTTCCTTGTAAAGAAAGACTCTGCGTGCTGCCCGCGCAGTCAGTAGGAAGTGGCTCCAGAGTCGCCTGCAGCGCTGGGGCCAGAGGAATGGAGCCCCTGTTCCCCAGCTGGCGCTGCCCTGGGCCCCGCCCCGGGCGCTGAGCCGGTGCAGTCAGTCCCGTGCCCACGCCCTGCTGTGCTGAGAGCTGCTCCCGGAGCCTCCGGAGGAGGGAGGTCACATGCAGGTTGTTGGACACCCAATACTGTTTGTTTGTTGGAACCTGAATATAGAAAGCAGATTTGGAAAATCTCTATTCAACATGTGGGTTTCATTTTAAAAAGTGCTTTTCAAAGACCATAAATAATGATTCCCCTTTTGTTTAAGAAAAGTAAATGCAGGCGATGATATTATACTTTATTTTTTCCTAATTAATTAATTTATTTTTCCTCTAGCATGAGCTTATAACTTTCACAGTCAGCACTCATTCATAAAGTACTTTTTAAAATCACTTGAACGGCCTTGCCCTAGCTGATTTGGCTCAGTGAATAGAGCGTCGGCTGCAGACTGAAGGGTCCCAGGTTCAATTCCGGTCAAGGACACATGCCTGTATTGCAGGCTCGATCCCCGGGTGTGTAAGAGGTAGCCAGTCAATGATTCTCAATCATCATTGATGTTTCTATTTCTCCCTTCCTCTCTGAAATCAATAAAAATATATCTTAAAATAAAATCACTTGAAGTCCTAGTGTATGTCAGGCCCTATGCACTACATATCTATAATAATCTATAATAATAAAAGCATAATATGCGAATTAGACTGGACAAAGCTGGGGCTTCGAGGGAAGCCCAAGTCCTGGGTGCCTGCCCGGGGCCGGAGAGAAGCCTGGGTCCCGGGTGCCAGAGAGAAGCCGGTGGCGGCAGCCGGGGGAAGGAAGGCCTACTCTTGCATGAATTTCGTGCATCGGGCCTCTAGTATCAGTTATAATGAAGGAACTTGTATTTCCTCCCGTTCTTACCGATGAAGAAACTGAGGCCCTGAGAAGATAAGTGACTTGTCTGGGGCCGCACGGGCAGCAGTGCTGGGGCTGGGGCTCAAATCCAGACAGAATGACTGGCGGGCACGTCTTGGCCGCGCGTCTGCTCCTGTGGACATGTGTGACGCTTTGGGGCGCAGACTTCTGTTTCTTTGGAGTTGCTGTGATCTCCCAAGGTCAGTAATTTCCCCAAATTCCCCAAGTGTCCTTATTCTTCATGCCCGAGCCTGGGTCCCACCTTGTGCTCAGCTGTGGTGATAGGAAGTCCCCAAGGCCCTGGCACTCTAGGGCAGGACTCTGAACACAGCTGTTCTGTTTTTAATCCCCTTTGTAAGAAAATGTTTCTAATTTTTGGTCAGAGCAATTGAATCTGTTTTTCTTTTGCAGTGTTCAGTATCTGTAATAAACATGTATATTTACATAAAGAATAAAATAATAAAATCTTCAAAAAGTTCACGAACTATATCCTTCTAAATACTAATTAAAAATATTCTTCTAAAGGTTTCTAAATGTTTCTTTTAAATCTGTCTCGTCAAGCTAGTAGTTCTAGTTTCGTGTGACTGGGAGAGGACAGGCCCGTGGATTCGGGGTCCGTGGCCATGCTGGGCTGAGTCGTTGTGGAAGGACACGGGGTTCTGACCCAGCCTGGGCACGTTGTGTGAATTCCTGCTGCGGGTGGCGGTGTGGGGGCCACAGCGTGCCAGGCGGGCAGCGTGGTGGCTCTGCACCGGCGTGTCCTTGCCTCGGCACCATCTCGCCCTCGCTCACCGGTGGGCCAGAAGCAGCTGTCTTTGCTGTCTTGTTCTAAGACAGTGATTCCGACCTGTGCGCTGCGAGTGCTTAAAACAGGCTCCGCCACACTGGTCAGCAGGGGCACTGACCTCTTTCCCTCGATTGTCTAATAAAAAATGACAACAATAGCCGTCGGGTATGAATGAATCAAAACTATACCCCCTTTTTTTTTTTTGTCAGATGGGCAAGATAATTTTTTTTTTTCTGTGCCACAGAATTTTAGTAGTTTATGTGCCATGAGATGGAAAAGGCTAAAATCGCTGTGCTAAGAGTCAGGCCAGGGTTCTCCCTGCTCAGGCTTGAAGAAGGGATGAGGGTCAGAGGGTGATGGTGATGGCATTAGTATCCCAAGGACATGGGCGAGCTCCCGTGGATGTTGGGGTGAAGCACACGTGTGGGGGAGCAGACAGCGGGCTTCACGCCTCCCTGTGTGCCTGAGGGGTCCCACCGTGGCCACAGGGATCAGGGTGCTGCTAGCTCCCTTGGGCCTGGAGTCATTAAGCAACTCTGCTGCTTCAAGGAATTGGATTATGAACAGGGTTTTTAGGGAAAGGTAGAATTTATTTTTAAAAATTATTTTCTTTTTCTTTTTAAGGAGCTACCTTTGACATACAGAAATTTATATGCTTAAGGTTTACAACTCCATGTTTTTATTTTTGTATACATTGTGGAAAAGATCACTACAATCAAGCTAAATAAGTTATCCATCACCTCTACATAGTTACCTTTTTGTGTGTGTAGTGGGATTTAATTGAAGATGTATCCCGTTAGAAAGTTTCAAGCATATGAGAGGAAGTATTGTCACCAGCTACACATTAGATCTCTGGAATGTATTCATTTCACACCGTCTCCCCCAAGGCCCTCCCCCAGGCCCGGGCAGCCCCCAGGCCACTCTGCTCCCGAGTTCCCTTTTCTAGACCCCGCGCATCTCAGTGAGATCCTGCCGTGTTCTTCTCAGAAAGGTGGGCTGGAATGTGGAAGCCACCTGGATGCCTTGTGGAGCTGGCAGAGGACATGGAAGGCAGCTCTGAGACGAGGCCCTGGCCCAGAGCGCTGGGCTGAGGATCTGGTGGGGAGGAGCCAGTCTTGGTGCGGGCCAAGAGGCAGATGAGCTCCCTGTGCTGCCTACCGCGCAGGCCTCCTCCTCATCCCGGAGGCCAGGCCCGCGCTCCCTCGCGCACTCCGCCCTGGGACTGCATGTCTGTCTGTCGGGATTGTCCGTGGCCGGACCTGGGGTGATGGGTGACCTGGGTAGAATGTGAGTATCAAGTTCCTGGGAGATGATGTATGTTTCGTTTAGTTTTCAAATGCTAACCACTCACTGGACTTGTGACCTGGGGGAGTCATAGAACCTCACAACCTTTAGGTTTTCCGGTTTAAGTCAGTATCACAAACCCTGCCCTGCTTCCCTCAGAAATGTTGGGAACAAGAAGTAAAATAATAAGTGTAAAACCACTAGTTGGCATAGTTCCTGGCACATGACAAACAATTCAATACGATGTTCTCCTTCAGTGTCCCCAGTACAGGGTTCGTTACCCTACACTTGCCCCTGTGCTTCTCGACTCCTCATTCCCACACCGGTGTACAGGTGGGAGCTTTGCTACTGCAGTGACTTCTTAGAGAAGAATAAATTACTGGAGAACGGTCCTGTGCTGTTTGCTTTTTCTGTCCTGGCTAACTTTGGCCAAGAGGGAATGGGCACAAGTTTTCGATGGTGGGTCTTGCATGGGCCCTTTCCTTTTTTCTATTTTTATTTCTAGCTTCTGTTTTTTATCTCTCTCTGCTGAAATGTTGACTCTGAACTGGTTTTCATTCTTGCTTCTTTGCCCAAAATTCAGGTAAGAGAAGGACAGTATTTTGTCAAGCAAAGCCTTCATGAGTGTTCACCCGCGGGCATCCCCAGTGTGTGTGACGGCGCACGTACAGCACGAGGGGCGAGGAGCCCAGCACCGCATTTGTCTGCGCAGAGGCCACGTGCGGTGTTGCTAGTGAAAGCACAGGAAAGCCTCCGTGTTTCTGAGCATGATTCTAGCCACGGTCTTTGGAGGCTTCAAAACTCGCCAGTCTCTTCCCAAGGCATGAAAAGGTGTGAATCTGGATTACTCTTAGAGGGAGTGGCTGGGCTGCCCCTTATGAAGGCAATTGCAGAAAGCAGAGGGCTAGGTAGGTGCGCTAATAGTTCCCTTTGATTCCGTCATCCACGCATTTTCTGCTCTGGGAACATGGGCCAATTTATTTATTTTTGGATACAATCTGGTCTTTCCTTAGCAAGCGGAAACGGGTTTGATGCACTCAAACTTAACACTTTAGACATTTCCTAATAAACTTGACTTCTGCTTTACTTCATGGCAACGCTCATGTTGCTGCAGCCATGCACGCCAGGCTGTGTCCTGTGGGCGCTCAGGAGCCTGACCGGCTGGGGCCCGGGCCACGCTGGGTGGAATCCCTCCGAGCCCTCAGGTGCCGGAGACCTGGCGGCCACTCGGCCTGGTGGCTCCGCAGCCTCGGGGACGAGGAGTGTGTTCTGGCGGGCAGGCGTGTGTTCCAGGCGGGCAGGCGTGTGTTCCAGGCGGGCAGGTGTGTGTTCTGGCGGGCAGGCATGTGCTGCAGGCTTTCCCTGAGGAAGGGCTTCAAACAGACGTCCTGGCTGCTCAGCGCACATGCTCATTGCAGCTGATTTGGAAAGAGAATCAGATATCCTTTTTCTTTTCATCTCATGCAGATTCCTAGCCTTTACCTTCTTGGGTAGGAAGTGTTTCCTACGCGGATGCTTTATTTAACAAGTTATTCATGACTGCAGATGAGTATGGGGCTGACTAGCCCCTTCTGCTTCCCAGGGCTGCTTTAGGGCAAGGACTTGTGGCGAGCAGAGCGCCTCCTCTTGTCCACAGCCTTCGGGTACCTCTGTGTCCACGTGTCCTGCAGTCGGTGTGCGGGTGGCGTGCGGTCCCTGGCGTGAGGGCTCCGGTGCTGGCGCTGGCGCCTGGCACAGAGCACGCACTTGGCCGTCCTTCAGTCCATCCTTCCAAACAGAGAATCATATACCCTTTGTCATCTTTCCTCCCAAGCAAATACACCCTAGTCAATTGCTGACATTATGAAAAGCACATATACCACTTCAACCTTCCTGTGCTCACATCTTTGCATTATTTGTTAAATTTTAAAGTAAAACAAAAGTGAAGACGCTGATGCAGCGATCACCACCCCCGTGTGGCTTGCCATCCTGTCAGTAGGCCGTGGACAAGCTGACGTGGAGGTAGCGGTGGGGGGGTGAGGAGTGTGCAGTGGCCCAGGGGTTGGAAGGATGCGTGTCGCAGCCTCGTCTCCTCACCCGCCCCTGGGCTGGCGCTGCGGGGCCCTGTCTCCTTAGTATGGGCAGTGCCAGGAGGGCACTTGGACATTCGCATTTCCTGTTCCTTTTGACTTTAACTCCAACACCGAATGTTGGAGGCTGTCAGGGCGGAGTTGTCTCTGCTCCAGTCAACCAGGTCAGCCTAGATATCATCTCAGATCCTTGTCTGCAAAGACTGCGGAGCGGGGAGGAATCACCGTGAGGAAAGCCCGAAGCAGAGGGCACTTTCTCGTTAGAACTCCGAGGACGATGCTGCTGCCGGGAGTCTTTCCTTGGAGCTCACTGATGAAATCCAGCTTCTGGGGCTTTGCCGTCTGCCCCACCTGCTGTTGGGGTTGAGCCAAGTGAATCAACGGCGATGGATGCTCTGCCCCTTTCTATGCAGTGTCCCAGGATAACCAGGTGCTGTGTGTGTGTGCGTGTGTGTGTGTGTGCTTGTGCGTGTGTGTGTGTGTGTGTGTGTGTGTGTGTAGTAGTAGTAGTAGTAGTAGTAGTCATATGAATATATATTTCCATTCTTGCTGGAGAGCTCACTGCCTTGGAACATTGTTGGTTCTGTAAGAGCACTTTAGCCCTGGCAGGCACTGGAGCAATTCCTTTTGTAAGTGACCCACAAACCTTCCCACCCTGCATGAAGTGAGTGCCGTGTCCAGGGCCAGAGGCGGTGGGTTCCCAGGTCTGGCACAGAGCGATGGTCAGACCGTGCTGGGTATGAGAACTCGGGTGAAGATGGTTGCTCGTAGCAAGCTTGCACCAGGATAGCAGGTTCGTTCAGAGGGAAAAGGCTCTGCAGAGGCAACCGAGGTGAATGGAGGCTGAGAACCAAACGAGAGGACACGACTCCCTCCTAAGCTCCTCACACGGCGTTTTATTGCTAGCTTTTCCTCCCCCCGCCCCCATGCACAGTGACTGCTGCTCAGCCTGCGAAATTATCTGAGAAACAGGTTTGATCTTGCGGGGTGGGGAGAGTCTAGGAAAAGAAGTGAGAGGAAGGGGCTGACTCCGAGCAGCCTTTGAAGCTGGAAGTGGGACAAGTTCCCAGGCAGACAGGAAAGAGCCGCTGGCCACTCGCAATGCCACCTGCACTGCCAGGGGTCGGGAACTCACACCCGGCCGAGGAGCTTCACTCAACTGCTGCAGATTATCTGTAGGAGGACACACGTATTCAAAGTTTGCAACTAGTTTGAAATAGTTTCAGATAAAAGAACGCATGGATATTATTTTGTTTTCCTATCTCGCTTCCTTTTCAGAAAATCAAAATGAGTTAGAGCTTTAAGAACGGCTCATTAGTATTGTCCTTGCATTTTAGCTAAATTCTGAAATTTTGGGGGGCAACTGATTGCAAGCTTTGTTTGTATAAAATTGTGTCCAGTGTGTCTTTGGGGAATCTCAGAAGACAGGGAGCAACCTGAGAGGAGGGTTGGCAAACACAGAAATTTGAATTCCATCTAATTTTAATGTCATAAAGTGTTTCTCCTGTTACTATTTTCCCAGCTAGTTAAGCAAGCAGAAACCATTCTTATCTCATGAGCTGAACAAAAGCAGGTTCTAAGTTGGATTTGCTCCGCGGACCCGTGACCTTGCGCATGCAGTTAGTCATGTTTTTTGAAAGCCTCGATGTCAGTGCTAATCTCAGCCCTCATCTCCAGGTGTGTTAGATAAGAAATTGTATGAAAGTTTTCTGCCTTCTACTGGCTTGCTTTAGGTCTGTGTGCATGCTTATTCAAACCATGTTTTATGTCAACTTGTTGATGTTTCTTACAATATGATAAACATGTTTTTGAACACCAGCTACCTTGAAAAACGTGCTGAAACCTAGGGATTCCAGCCCCTAAAATATAAGCACCTGCCGTGAACTTGAGATGTGCATAGCTTGAAAGTTGTAAACATGCTTACTTGAAGCGTGATTGGTAAATAACAGATGGCACTTCTTTAGTAGGAGTGTGACAGCACTGTGAAGAATAAAGCAAGCGTGGACCAATGGGATGGAAGGTGTGTCACAATCTGCAGGTCCTCAGTGAGCGGAGCAGCCTGGCTGCCAACCAGCAGCAGGCTCCAGGCTCCGGCCTCCCTGTGGGCTGGGCCTGAGCTGGTGTCCAGGAGGTGCTGACCATAGGTGGCTCCCAGCTTTGTGCAGCAAGGGGCAGAGAGGAGAGCCCGGCGCGGCGGGAGCAGCCGGCCTCTGCCCGGCCTGGGAGCTCGCAGAGCCACTCACTTGAGCTTATTGAAGGGGAATCAGTGTGACCATGTGCAGCCTGCCGCGGTCTTTCCTGTAACCCCAGCCCAGCGCTGAAACGCAGCGTCGCGTCGTGCAGTGCCTGGCAGTTGTCACGTCTGTTATGGAGGCGGTGTGGACTCAGCCCAGCCTGGGAGCTGCCCCCCAGAGTAAAAGATGCCAGAGGTGGACTGGACGTGTCAGTTATGGACATCAGCAGCTGGTCTGGAACTTGAGTCGGGGTGGATCCTTGCTTCCTAGAGGAGCACATTTGTCATTTATTCATACCCTCCCTCTCTGTGTGTCTCTGCTGCTCTTGTTCCCTTCCTCTTGCACGCGCGCGGGCACACACACACACACACACACACATCTCCACATGCCTCCTTAGTCTAAATACAAAGGACCTGCCCTGGCTGGACTGGCTCAGTGGATAGAGTGTCAGCCTGTGGACTGAAAGGTTGAGGATTCGATTCCGGTCAAGGGCACATGCCTCGGTTGCAGGTTCAATCCTTGCCCTGGTTGGGTAAGTGCAGGAGGCAACCAGTCGAAGTCTCTCTCACATCAATGTTTCTCTCTCTGTGTCTCTCCCCCTCCCTTACACTCTCTCTAAAAGTCAATAGAAAAAATATCTCTGTGAAGATTAACAATAAATTGGAGGCTGAGTCCACACTGCCTCCATACATACATACAAAGGACCTAATTTCATCTTCAAACAGGACCTCTTTTTAAAAAAATATATATTTTTTATTGATTTCAGAGAGGAGGAAATAGGGAGAAGGAGATAGAAACATCAGTGATGAAAGAGAATCATTGGTTGGCTGCCTCCTGCACGCCATACACGGGGACCGAGACCGCAACCCCAGCATGTGCCCCTGACCAGGAATCGAACTGTGACCTGGTTCATAGGTCAATGCTCAATCACTGACCTACACCGGCCAGGCATATCTTTTTTTATATGCATCCGTTTCAGGTGTAGAATCATGTAATTCAGCCTCTGTACGCACTGCTAAGCGGTCGCCCTCAGAAGCCTGGTTACCCTCCAGCACTGTGATTGCCCCTCTTGGCAGAAATTGCAATGCCTTAGGGACCTTTCTCCAGTTGCTGCTGAGATCCTGTATGAAAATAAAACAAGCGCATCCTCACTCCTTAGTTGTTTTTAAACAAATCTCTTCAGTTCAAGCTGTGAGTCTGAGATGAAAGACGTTGATCTGGTTTGATGCATAGCAGGTGACAGTGCTCAGGCAAGGGAAACCGTGGACACACTGGCCTGGTCTCTGCTGTGGCTTCCAGCGGAGGCCCCCTCGGTCCTGCTGAGTTGTCCACTGACCAGCAGCGCATATGACAGGAAGCATTTTGGACTTTTTACAAGGATACCCGACATTTGTATGATAACGCTCGGATATACTACGAAGGATTTATTTCTCTTCTTTTTTGTGACAATTTAAAAGTTAGATTACATTGATTAATCTATCATGGAAATCAGGAAAACATCACCTGGTTGGTTTTTGCAGCACTTTATAGGTTTGAATAAATTATGTTTTAAAATGCTCGCTGAGCCCAGTGTGGCTCAGTGGTTGAGTGTCGAACTACGAACCAGGAGGTCAGGGTTCAATTCCAGGTCAGGGCATATGCCCGGGTTGTAGGCTTGATCCCCAGTGTGGGGCGTGGAGAGGGCAGCTGATTGATGGTTATCTCTCATCATTGATGTTTCTACCTCTCTCTCCCTGTGCCTTCCTCTCTCTGAAATCAATAAAAACATTAAAAACAACAACTCCAGCTGAGACGGAAGTAGATTGGGGTTGTAGTGCGTCGCTCCCCCTGGGCCCACACCATGATCAGGCCAGGGAACTGTGTAGGGGAATTCAGAGCAGTGCATGTCCAGGTGAGGAGTTCTTTGCACTGGTGTTGCCTCTCCATCCCAGGTGTTTGAAGCTATTTTACCTGTTTGCACTCTTTGAGGAGAAATTTGGAAGCTAATTTACACATCTCCATCTTATATCTTCTCTCTTCAGTAGTTTTACTAAAATTCCTCTTGTTTTTCTACAAGTTCCTAAGCCTTTCCTACCCTGGTTTCTCTCTCTGATTATCTTCTTTTGTAAGGCTGTGGGGCGGAGGGGGGAATTCGTGGTGTGATGATGGAAGTTTAGGCACCCATTTTGGGTCTGAAAAAGATAGACACATCAATGACTTTCCCCCCTTCAAACCAGCAAAGCAATGACAAGGGTTCCAGAGCTACTTTTGAAATGTATGATCATTGCAGAGAGCAGCCCAGTCGGCATGTAGGTCTGAGGCCCACACTGTGCCTCCTTTGCTGAAGCAGATGTATGAGAACATGCTCATACAAGAATACCTTTTTTTCTGTATGTCTGCCTTTTTAAAAAAGACATTTACTATCATCCCTTTTGCTGAATGAGAAGTTGATTGTTAGATTCTCTAAAACGTATTTAAATAATTGAGGCCCGATGCACAAATTCATGCATGGGTGGGGTCCCTCAGCCTGGCCAGTGATTGGGGCCAATGGGGGGTTGGGGGACAGCCCACTGAGAGTGGGGGAGAGGGGCCGTGGGAGGTTGGCCAGCTGCGGGAGGTTGGCTGTGGGAGTGCACTGACCACCAAGGGGCAGCTCCTGCATTGAGCGTCTGCCCGCTGGTGGTCAGTGTGCATCATAGCAACTGGTCAGCCGGTTGTTCGGTCACTTAGGCTTTTATATATATGGATTGAGTACCTGTTTTCTAAATATTTAGTGAAACATAGCAAGTTGCTTTAATGCAGATTTGTAACTGTGTGGAGTTGTCCTGACTCTGCTCCGTTTCCATGTGAAACAGAGGTGACCTTTTTGCTGTCCCCACACAGCCTCTCGCTGTCATTCAGGCCCTGGCTGCTTCCCACTGGCAGCTGGTCAGGCTGTTGCTCCAGGAGCTCTGATGATCGCAATTAAAATACGTCCCAGTTCCCTTCCCAGGTTAAAGCCTTCCGTGGAGCCTCTGGGGAGCCGCTCAGGCGGCGCCTGGAAGGGGACTGTTTCCCTTACATGATGTACATGGAAGCTTCGCTCTGCCCACTTTTACACCTACACATGTGCTGAGCGTCTCCATGGAGACAAGGAGGCCGGAGTCCAGGGATGGTGTATCTCCCAGGAGACGGCAGGCAGGGCTCAGGCCTAGGCCCTGCAGGCAGCCCCCTCCCTGCGGCTCCACCAGGTGGCCTCCGCCCACTGCCCCTCTCCAGGCACCATAGCCGAGCTACCTCTGAGGGCTGACTGTGGTGAGCCTGGTAGGCGGAGGCCTCACCGACAGGAGGGGTGTGGTAGGCAGGAGGGCCCCATCTTTCCCCAGGTCTTTGCTTTGTGCCCACTTATCATCTGTGCCTGTGTACCACAGCCCCTGTGCCTCTTAGACACGAAGGCACCACTTAACCTCACAAAGTGCCCTCAGAGCCTGTTACAGTGCTACAGCTAGGAGCTTAATTTAGTCAGGTTGTCCTTCTAGGAAAAGCACTACTTCTGCTGATTCACCAGTTTCATGGGCCCACTCATGAACCATGATCCTGGCACTCATTTTCCCTCTCCTGAGTTTGATGCACGGGAACCTCCTTCCACACCACCTCACCTTTCTCCCCCCACCACGTCGCTATAGCTCTTTAAAGTGGAAATCATTATCTTCTTACTAGAGGCCCGGTGCATGAATTTGTGCACCTCGGCCTGGCCTGCGGGATTGGGCCGAAACCAGCTCTCTGACATCCCCCAAGGGGTCCCGGATTGCGAGAGGGCACAGGCCAGGCCGAGGGACCCCACTGGTGCACAATCAGGACCAAGAAGGGACGCGGGAGGTTGGCCAACTGGGGAGGGATTGCAGGAGGGCTCCAGGGTATGTCTAGCCCATCTCACTCAGTCCTGATTGGCTGGATCCCAGCAGCAAGCTAACCTACCAGTCAGAGTGTCTGCCCCCTGGTGGTCAGTGTATGTCATAGCAAGCAGTTGAGCGGCCTTAGCATATTCTACCTAATAGACAAATGTGCAAATTGACCATACCTCCAACACGCCCACAAGCCACGCCCACCATCCAATCAGAGCGAGCATGCAAATTAACCCAAACCAAGATGGCTACAGCCACAGAGAGCAAGGTTTCCTAGGTAACAGAGGAAGCCAAGCTTTCCGCCTGCCCTTGCCAAGCCTAAGCCTCCACTCAAGCTACAAAGTTTCAATTATAGAAGGTAAACAAATTCAAACAAATGTCGGCAGAATGGAGCTTGAGAGAGCAGGCCAGGGTTGCCGCCGGCAACAGGGGAAGCAAAGCTTTCTGCACACCCTGGCTGGGCCCACCCGCTTAAGGCAACAAAGTTTCAATTATAACCCCAACACAAATGGCTGCTGGCCTCGGAGGGAGACCCAGGCTTGGCTCTGCTCCAGGCTACAAAGTTTCAATTGTAGAAGGAAAATAAATTCCAGATACCAGGGCCTCTGCTTGGGTTGCCAGGGGGCGTGGCCGGCCTGCAAACCACCACAGGCCCCTCCCCACGCCCCAAGGGAACCCCCACCTGATCCGGGACACCCTTCAGGGCAAACCAGCTGGCCCCCACCCCTGTACCAGGCCTCTATCCTATCTAATAAAAGAGTAATATACAGATTGATCATCACTGCAACACACAATATAGCTGCCCCCATGTGGTCAAAGATCCTGCCCCCATGTGGACACAAGATGGCCACCACAAGATGGCCAGTAGGAGAGGGCAGTTGGGAGGCACCCGGCCTGCAAGGGAGGGCAGTTGAGAAGGACCAGGCCTGCAAGGGAGGGCAGTTGGAGGTGATCAACCCTGCAGGAAAGATCAGTTAGGGGTGACCAGGCCGGCAGAGGAGGGAGGTTGGGGGCAAACAGGCTGGCAGCAGAGTGGTTAGGGGGTGATCAGGCTGGCAGGCAGAAGCGGTTAGGGGCAATCAGGAAGGCAGGCAGGCAAGCAGTTGGGAGCCAGTAGTCCTGGATTGTGAGAGGGATCCCATATTGGAGAGGGTACAGGCTAGGCTAAGGGACAACCCCCCTCCGTGCACGAATTTTGTGCACCGGGCCTCTAGTCATTAACATGTTATGCTTTGGTTGGTTGAATGGACGATTGGACACTTAGCATATTAGGCTTTTATTATCTATATACTAATAAAAGGGTAATATGCTAATTAGATTGGGTGACTGGACATCTTTCAGATGTACAACTTCCTTCTGGACCAGGCCGGCAGGGGGCAGTTGGGGGGCAACCAGGCCAGCAGGGGGGCAGTTAGGGGGTGATCAGGCAGGCAGGCAAGTGGTTAGGAGCCAGTGGTCCCGGATTGCGAGAGGGATGTCCGACTGCCGATTTAGGCCGATCTCTGTGGGATTGGACCTAAAACAGCAGTTGGACATCCCCCAAGAAGTCCCTGATTGGAGAGGGTGCAAGCTGGGCTGAGGGACCCCCCCCCTTAATTTATGCATGGGCCTCTAGTCCTGTATAATAAAAGGCCAGCCACCATAAGTGTAACGACCGGAATGACCAGAGACCAGAACCACCATGGCCCCTTACAGGGCTGGCCCAGCCCCCCAGCAAGCAGTTAGGGGTGATCAGGTAGGCAAGCAAGTGCTTAGGGATAATCAGGTAGGCAGACCAGCGGTTAGGGGTGATCAGGTAGGTAGACCAGTGGTTAGGGGTCATCAGGTAGGCAGGCAAGTGGTTAGGGGTGATCCAGTAGGCAGGCCAGCGGTTAGGGCAATCAGGTAGGCAGACAGCCCCTTGCAGGGCTGGCCCCGCCCCCAAGAAAAGAAAGAGGGAGGCCCAGGCCATTGGCCGGCAACTCTGTGGCAGGTGTGCAGCAGGCCAGCGATCGCCCTGCAGAGGGAGGCCCAGGCCAGCCAAGCCATCGCACCCCTTGCCTGTCGCCTGCAGAGGGAGGCGACTGGTGGCAGGGGAGGGGGGAAGCGCTGCACAGATGGCAAGCTGTGGCAGCAGCAGTGGTGGAGCCAGCTGCCTGCAGCCAGGGGAAGGAAAGCCCCGATAGGCCCTGATCTCAGTCCAGGCCTAGGGACCCTACCCAAGGGGTCTCGGATTGTGAGAGGGTTCAGGCTGGGCTGATGCACCCTCCCCCCCCCCCCCCCAATGCATGAATTTTCGTGCACCGGGCCTCTAGTATAGGATATAAGTCCATTGTGCACAATGTAGACTCTAGTTTCAGACCTTTTGTACGATGACCAGGTACACTGTGTGTGTGTCTTTCTCGAGGCACACGTAATAGTCTTACTGGTGAAGTCACTGGGAAATCTTGTTCCTCTCTCAACTCTGGGCACCTCCTTTAGTGAACATTCTCAACACCTTCCTTGTGCACACTCCTGGTTCTCAGCTAATTGACTGAAGTAAAACATCGCTTCTCATGTGATTTTCTCACTCAGAGTCTCCAAACGTCAGTCATCTGGTCTTGACCCTGCTTCTGGGTGTGGTTGGCTGGTACTCTTAGTAAATTCTTTGACAGAAAATGTCCCCAGGAGGATTTACCAGTGATACTTTTTTTTTCTTTTTTTGAACTTTTTAAAAAGATGGGTCTTAATGTACAGAAAATCCTAATATATAAAAAGCCAGGGGCCATCACGACCTAAACAATCAGACAGACAACCAAACAGGAGGCTGCGTGGGGCAACCAGGCTGGCAGGAACATTAGTGAAGGATGACCGAACGACTGAACAGCAGGCTGCGTGGGGCAACCAGGCTGGCAGAAGGGCAGTTGGGGGCGACCAGGCTGGAAGGGGGGGCAGTAAGGAGTGACCAGGCTGGCGGGGGGCAGTTAGGGGTGACCATGCCAGCAGGGGGGTGCCATTGGGGGCAACCAGGCCGATGGGGGGGTTAGTTGGGGGCAATCAGGCAGGCAGGCAGGTGACAGTTAGGAGCTAGCGGTCCCGGATTGTGAGAGGGATGTCTGACTGCTGGTTTAGGCCCGATCCCTGGGATCGGGCCTAAACCAGCAGTCGGACATCCCCCGAGGGGTCCCGGATTGGAGAGGGTGCAGGCTGCGCTAAGGGGACCCATGCCCCCCCCCCATGCACGAATTTCATGCACTGGGCCTCTAGAATAGTCAATAATATTGTACTTACTTTGCACAGTGATGGGTGGTGACTGGGCATAGCATGGTGACACACTGTAAGTATAAATGTAGCACCACTATGCTGTGTGCCTGAAGCCAGTATAGTGTTGTATGGCAACTGTCCTTTAAACAGAACAGGGTGGTCAGTCATACACTCTGCACTTCAGAGGACTCTCCTGTTTTCCTTTTGCTTCACCTCCAACTCATATCACTGCTGTAGTTACTGCCTTTAAATAAACACCCTCCTATGGATGAAGCCATAGACAGTCGTTTGTAGGAGACACAACCAGCTTTGTTCACAGGTACAGGATGAATTAGAGGTCAAATGTGAAAAGTCCTCCCTTTACACAGTCCACCGAGGCCTCCATTAGTTGAGCTCACCTGTTAGGCTTCCTTCCCAAGTAACGTTATCCACTGTGCATGCACCACGTAACTCTTCCTCTGTTTTGGACTCAGAGGAGGTCAAAGTGTTCCTTTCACCTTCAGTTCCCAGGCTCTCCCAAGAAGAGTTGGAGGAGGGGAAGGTGCCTTGTCTTGGACGTTTCTGTCTTTGCCAGGTGCTTCCCAGCTGCTCCCTGCCATCCTCCCTCAACATTCTCATCTTCCGTGTTCCATGTTTCGTGTTTGATTTTTGGTGGGAATAAAATGTCTGCTTAGGTGGATTGCTATGCCTAAAGAACTCTGTGAAACTGACTAAACCTAAGAAAATGTAATCAAATTCAGGAATGTTTTTCAACTTAGATGGGTGGAAAGTTTGGTTTGCCTTTCCATTTGCCTGGAATTGGGAAAGTCGGCATCTTGTTCTCTCCTGCCACCCCCCCCCCCCATATATTTTTATTTATTTCAGAGAGAAAGGGAGAGGGAGGGAGAGAGAGAATCATCAATAATGAGAGAGAACCATTGATTGGCTGCCTCCTGCATGGCCCCTAGTGGGGATTGAGCCCGCAACCTGGGCATGTGCCGTTGACCGGAATTGAACCTTCAGTCTGCAGGCTGACGCTCTATCCACTGAGCCAAACTGGCCAGGGCGGGATCTCGTCCTTAAGTGCCTCGTGGAGTCCGCGGTGCAGGCTGCTCTGACCTGTGGTAACGGAGACCTGTCTCTTCCACTTTTCCTTGCAGGCTCTTCAGGTGGCAAGACAGCTCCTTCTTCAGCAGCAGCAGCAAGTTAGTGGCATCAAGTCTCCCAAGAGGAATGACAAGCAGCCAGCCCTGCAGGTAACCGTTCTTTTTTAAAGTACATGGGTATGTGCCCTGAGCGGGAATCAAACCCGCAACCTTTCAGTATACCGGACAGCGTGCCAACAACTGAGCCACGCAGGCGAGGGCCAGGTAGCGCTTCTTTTAAAAGTATATGACGTTATCCATGTGGACAGCCACTAGCCAGGGTCTGTGGTGAGAATGGCAGGCATGTTAGCAGGCCCTCTGTGCAGGTGCCGCTGGTTCCCAGCGGAGTGTGACTTTGTCGG
Organism: Eptesicus fuscus; assembly: GCF_027574615.1. NCBI lineage: Eukaryota > Metazoa > Chordata > Mammalia > Chiroptera > Vespertilionidae > Eptesicus > Eptesicus fuscus. Next base: position 57,659,935 of record NC_072490.1, on the reverse strand, counting down.
GAAAGGTGTGTTCAACCCAAACGTGGTGTTGTTGGGTGAGACCTGCCGGTGTCAGGATTGTAGGCCGATGCGTGGAGGCTGGGGCGGTGCTTGGGCGCTCGCCATGAGAGAGGGTCATGGTGCTCAGATGCGTCACCACGTTCTCTGTCGACAGTTCTAGACGGTCACGGTCTCTCATGATGGGGTGCGCGCATACCTCCTTCAGTGCGGGGGCGGGTTCCCAGGGGACGGGGCAGTGTCTGGAGGCACGTTTAGTTTCACAGCTGGGGGGGGTGGCGTTAGTGCGCCTGACGCTCTGGTGCGTGGGAAGCAGAAGCAGGGGTGCGGCTGGACAGCCCGCATTGCTCAGAAAAGTCCCCCACAACTCTTCAGCCCAGACGTCAGCAGTTTCAGGAACTGTTACTGGGACTGAGAGGCTGTCGTATTTTTAATACGCCTGGTCAAGGATGTCACATATACTCGTTTCTTGAGTGGATGTTTTCCGTATACTTCTGAATTATTCATAAAAAGTGGTGAGCAGTTTTTATATAAAGATACCAAGAAATACTGTTTTAGTGACTTCTCCTTCCTGGCACAATGTAGAAAGGGATTGCAGAGTAGGAGTGAGTTTATACAAGTTTGATTTTGATTTTCTATCGGAGTAGATAGAACATTTTAATAGAAACTTCAAAGAGCTTTGACTCGGGATTGACACTCCCATCTGGAAAGGGTGGTGCAGGCCGAGGCGGCCGCTGCTGCCAGAGCTGAGGGTGGGTGTCCCAGCGTGGGTCTGAGTGATTTCCCACACTGGACACTTTGGGACAGAATCTGCTGATGGGCAGAGCTCGGTGCTAAATCATTGGATCACGTGGTTAACCCAGATTCTAGACTCTTCTCAGATCAGAGCAAACCATGGCCCAGTGCACATTCCCTGGCAGCAGCCACACTGACCGCGGGCAGCCACCCTCCTGCGCCCCCTTGGGAAAGCATGGCCGTCGAGGGGCAGCTCGGCGCCGTGGTGGCACTGCCGGGACGGGGGTCACGTTGTTTACCAGCATTCCCAAAGCACCTCCTTGTAGAGCCTCGTGAGCCCACCTGCTGCTCGGGACGTGTTAACGAGTGCAGAGCCGGGGTCCGGAGGACGGACTGGGACTGCGCTGACCTTTCAGCCGGGAGCCTGTTTCTCAAGATTCAAATAGGCTGAAAGGATCAGGCTGAACAGTCTCCGCAGTCGGACTGGGACTTGTGTTTCAGAGGTCAGCGGCGGAGGCCACCTGTGATTCAGGGGCAGAGCCCGTGGCTGGGTGTAGTGAGCACGGGACGTCTGCTGCAGACAGGATTCCGTTAAAATGCTAATGTATTCGTGCGCACAGGGCGTGAGCCCGGCCTGTCACTCAGTGGTCCCGGCGACTGCCCGCTCCCATTGCCGTCCTCTTGGAGCTCGCACAGCCTTAAAATCACGGATTCATCAGCCCTCCAGCATGTCGGGGAATCTCTCTTATTGGTGTCGGGGAATCTCTCTTATTGGGGGTGGACACCGGACAGAGTGGAGCTGTGTTTAGAGACTTAAGGAAACAGCGCGCACACGTCCGGGCTGCTGGGCGCTGCTCGCAGTGTGAACACCATTTGTCACTCTTTATACTAGACTTATTTTCCCTCATGCTTGCTTTTTAAGAAAACCTACAGATGGCATTTTTAGGTAACTTCTTTCCAAGATGAATGAAGTTCCTTCAGGGCTAAATATATGAAGTCAGGTTTCAGGGGGTTCCTTTGGAGCTCTGTTCTTGTTGCCTGTTGTAATGTTTTAGCTACAGAACAGTAGGATAGAGCTCCGTTTTTCTTGGCAAGGACAGTGTCAAAGCCACATTTGCTGAGCACTTCACTCTGAGAGTGTGGGGCCAGGGGCCGTCTTGATGCTGGCTTTGCTAATGAAGATGTTTACGTCGCTCCCTACCCTCAGTGGGAGACTTGACAAGAAGAGAATTTAGATCAGCTTTAGGAATTGATTGGGGGGAAAGAGGGGTGTGTGTGTGTGTGTGTGTGTGTGTGTGTGTGTGTGTGTGTTGAGTGCGCGTGCATGTGCGCAGCATGGAGGACGGCTCCTCAGCAGCCTGGTGTGGTCATGCGGATTCACTGAGCTTTATTAGGTTGGCAGGCCTTGCACAGCCAGGCAGAAATGACTAGCCCAGGTCCCATGCAGGTTATGCCGTTATGAAAATACATATGTGGGCTCCGGGACTCACAGAAGGGGTAACCTGTGCACGTAAACATGCCTGGCATGCCTCGCGGCGGCTCAGCCCCAGGGCTCTGGACTGAACGGGAGCCCTTCAGTGAGTCTCAGCGCTGTTCCTTGCTGACCTCCTTGCCTTCATTGCTAGAGACCTATTTTCACAAACGTCAACCTTCTGCATGGAGGAGGGCTGCAGATGGAAGAAGAATTTGATCTGCTGATAGCTGGAGGAGAAAGAAAGCAGCCCAAATCCCCAAATGCACTGAGACTCATATTTTAAGCATATCTCACACTTCCCTGCTTTAGGCTTGGCAGCGCTCCCCAGCTTCACGGCTGGTGATACAAACAAGGGAAAATGGAAAGTTAGAGGCGCGCTATGTGGTTACTCGATAGAGAGCACAGAATGTAGTCAAACATCACCAATTTGAACTAATTTCAGGGAGATCAGAGTAAAGAGAGAATCATGTTCTTTGCTACGCATATTGAACAAAATCTGAGCTACCACATTCTTGGGTGACATTGTGCTTTATAGAGAGGACTGATTGAGTATAGATACTGCTTCCCAAGTTCTTTAAAAATACTCTACTTACTAGCCTAAATAGCCACTTATTTTAGTCTTTAATTTGCTTTGCCAATTTTTCATGAATGATACAAATGAAAACTGGCCTCATCTTAAATTCAGAATCAGAATGATCTGAGTTAATTACATGCAACTTGGTGGACATTTCGCAAACAGCTGCAGCGTGGGGGACGTCTTAGACACCCACAGATACGAGACTGTGGGAGACACAGAGCCTGCCTTCAGAATGCTTATGAGTTGTAAAAAATTAACAAATTTTTGCTGCAAAAAGAAAATTATATGTAAGTAAAAATAGTAGGCTTACTTTTATAAATATTTATCTACTTCTGAAGATTGCTTAAACAGTGAAATAAATGCTTAATAGTGCAGGTGTGCTCGTAAGCTGAAAATGTGGAACTTTACTGGCTGAAGATTAATTTGTGAGTAGATGAGCAATTTTATTGATCAGATTTTGGAACTTTGACCACCATTTCTGGGTAGTAATTCATTTCGGTTCTTTAAGCATTTAGTTGTTGGCATGAGTACGTAAACTGGAAGGAAGACAAATGGCACATTTTCTCCTAAGAAAGGAAAGTGCATGTGGGTTCTGGCAGCATGGCGGTTGGGAGAGAAAGTCACCCTGTGTGAGCTTGCGTGGGAAGCTGACAGGCTTCAGGCCGTCACCGAAGCATTTGCATTTGCACCCGTCACATGGGAGGTTTCCCTTTGCCTGCCCCTCGCTTCCAAGGCCAGGTCAGGGGGCTCGGGCCCCGGAGCTGGCCCAGGAGCGCCACTGGCGGCTCAGGATGGATGAGGACACCGGCTCTCCCTGAGGCGGTGCACAGACCACGCTCAGCAGGTGTTCTTAGCATGTTTTGCAGTTATATAAACATGCTTTAGGCGGCATCTTCGCTTTGCATGGATGCCACATAGAATCTTAGCACCTCCCATCATTCCCGTGGGAATAAATTGGTAAGAGGAAACCTTTTAAGAAAACCACAATTTTATGCTGTAGGTAGTAATATGGAATAGTTTTGGAATACTGACCCTTAAAAAATATCCCTATGCAGTGAATTAATAAAGTGGATAGTTCAGGACAAGGAGCCAAATACTTTTTAAAATGTGTAGAATTAACATTGTCTACAGGTGGCAACCCTGCCATTAAATTGGTATGAAGTGTTGAAATTTCAGTACCTTTATCACTTGACCTTAGAGAATCCCAAAACTCTAAAAAGTACGTCTTGATAAGAGACAATGAAGTAGAAATGATATTTAGATACAGTCATTAAGTCTTTCAGACCACACGCCCGATCAAACCGTGACAGGCACAGGGCCCTCCTCCCGGACAAGCCCTCACACAGAATCCTGCGTCCAGTGATGAGGGTTTCACGGACCTCAAGAAGCCCATCTTGTTGCCCGGGTTTAATATCTTCGCTTTAAGAATTTTTTTTCTGAAATAACGTTTTGTCCTTGCCTCCCTCCAAAAGTCTGAGTGTGGCTGTAACATCGTGAGCTCGCTCCCTCTTCCGTTTCAGCTGCACAGGGTGACTGTCCTGGGCTGCCCAGGCTGCGGCTGGGTGTACTTACTGATAATTCTCATTCTCAGAAGTAGCTCAGATCGGACATTTAATTATATGGTCACCTTAGCTATGTGTATCTAAGCCTTAGAATGCAAGTGCGATGCTAATCCTATGTAATAAAAGAGTAATATGCAAATTGACCATCACTCCAACACACAAGATGGCTGCCCCCATGTGGACACAAGATGGCCACCACAAGATGGCCAGCAGGGGAGGGCAGTTGGGGGCGATCAGGCCAGCAGGGGAGGGCAGTTGGGAGGGACCAGGCCTGCAAGGGAGGGCAGTTGGGGGCGATCAAGCCTGCAGGGGAGGGCAGTTAGGGGTGACCAAGCTGGCAGCAGTTGTGGTGGACCCAGACCTGCAGGGGAAGGCAGTTAGGGGTGACCAGGCCTGCAGGGGAGGGCAGTTAGTGGCAAACAGGCTGGCAGGGGAGCAGTTAGGCATCAATCAGGCTGGCAGGGGAGTGGTTAGGGGGTGATCAGGCTGGCAGGCAGAAGCGTTTAGGGGCAATCAGGAAGGCAGGCAGGCGAGCAGTTGGGAGCCAGCAGTCCTGAATTGTGAGAGGGATGTCCCAGATTGGAGAGGGTGCATGCTAGGCTGAGGGACCCCACCCTCCCGTGCATGAATTTCATGCACCGGGTCTCTAGTATTTTATATGTAAGCATGTATTTGTCACCATATACACAGATAATTAATGGTAGTAAATGCGTGGACCAGCCCCAGCTACCCTATGGTACAGGAATGATTGTTAAATTACTAGAGGCCTGGTGCACAAAATTGGTGCACAGGTAGGGTCTATAGGCCTGGCCAGTGATCAGGGCCAATCTGTGGGGTGACTGGTGGGGCAATCAGGGGGCTCCCGCTGGCACCCACCTTGGAGGTGACCAGCAGGGCGATTGGGGGAGCAGCGCTGGCCCACTGGCTGGCCGGCCCTGCCCCCATAGCCACCGCCACCACTGCCGCTGCCGCCAGTCACCTCCCTCTGCAGGGTGACCGGCGGGGGGAGGGGGGCCTGCTGGCACCCACCTTGGCTGGCCTGGGGCCTGCGGGCTGTGGGCAGCTCCTGCGTTGAGCACCTGCCCCCAGTGGTTAGTGCGCGTCATAGTGACAGGTCGTTTCGCCGGTCGTTCCACTGTTCAGTTCATTTGCATATTAGGCTTTTATTATATAGGATTCTCTGGGTGAGGAAAGTGAAACTTGGAAACTTAGAGAGGTTAAGTGACCTGCTTCAGAGCATGCAGAAGTGGCAGTACCAGGATGGGACCTGGGCTGTCTAGGGCAGTGGTCGGTAAACTGCGGTGGCTCGCAAGCCGCGGTTTGCCGCTCTGTTGATTAATGAGTTTGCTGACCACTGCATAAGGCATTACCCTTATCCAGAAATTTTGACTTCAGGTTAAAGACATTAGTACATTATTAAAATGTTTTTAAGTGTTTTTCCCTAAGGCAGTGGTCGGCAAACTCATTAGTCAACAGAGCGGCAAACCACAGTTCGCAAGCCACATGTGGCTCATGAGCCGCAGTTTGCCGACCACTGGTCTAGGGCAGTGGTCGGCAAACTCATTAGTCAGCAAAGCCAAATATCAACAGTACAACGATTGAAATTTCTTTTGAGAGCCAAATTTTTTAAACTTAAACTTCTTCTAACGTAACGCCACTTCTTCAAAATAGACTCATCCAGGCCGTGGTATTTTGTGGAAGAGCCACACTCAAGGGGCCAAAGAGCCGCATGTGGCTCGAGAGCCGCAGTTTGCCGACCACTGGTCTAGGGCCACAGATAAGCTAATCCCACAGGCAAGCTCATCACGCTTCCCCTTCCATGGGCATTGCCCAGCAGCTGCTGAGTGCCATCTTTTCATGGATACATTATTATATTTTCCATATCATAAGCAAGAATGAAGCCAACCCACCCAAAACCAATTCCATGTCAGTATCTGGATTTCAGGGCAGGGGACCAAGACCTGCATAGTTATCTAATTGTCACCTTGCCTGTGTGTGTCACAGCCGTGAGCAGCAGCAAGGAAAGGCCGTTTCTTATTCTCCAGTGTGAAGTGCTCTTACGCGCTTCCATGTGTTGGAACATGGAAAAGTATGTTATAATCATTGTTGGGGCTAGGAGGTGGGGAGGGACGGGGGAAAAACATCGTTGACTGGTCAAAAATGTGTAAATTGCTGACAAAATGACACATGTAATTAAGAGTGCTCCTACTATTTTACCTTGTGGTTTACACCTTCAGTGTTGAAAAAGAGAGTGACTCCCACCTCGCTAATTACCATTATCACTGGAATGCTCGGGCTGGAGTCATTAGCTCCATGTGCATTTAATTAGAGGAAGGCTGGAATTGGATTTAACTTATTACTTTTTCATGGATCACTTTCTTGTCATCACTTCAAATTGGATTGCAGCCCCAGGTAACTAATTATGAGAGCCAGAGGATCAAGAGGGGAAAAAAAGGTAATTAGGAATAACACTGTTGGACCCTCGCTGGCCGTCCACTTGTGCCGCGGGCAGGGGGTGGGGCTGTGTTTTGTAGTCTCACAGATTAGGGAGTTAGAGGGACGTATGGTTGCTGAGCATCATGGGAGTCTATCACCACCCATAGTGGTTTCTATGATATACAGCTGATTTGAAGATGTCAAGTCAACGTGGTTCCGCAATCAGCTCCTTAATACCTAGATTACACTTGTAAAGCGACAGGGTGGCTGGAGGTACGAGGCGTCCAACAACTGTGTAGCCCGGGCCCCCCACACACATCACAACGAAGCTGCCAGGCGCCTCTGAGCCACAGTGCAGGGCGTTTTAGGGAAGGGTTAGGGTTTGATGAACGTATTACTGTTCCAGAAACATCACTCACATCTGACAGGGAGATAGCAAGCAGCACAGCAGGAGGGTTAGGGCCCGTGCGTCGGGAGTTGGGTCCGTTTTCAGCAGACTCCGGCGCTGCTGCTCCTCGGGGGCCGTGCCGCCCAGGGCGCGGATGGGCCGGTTCTGTTCCCTCCTGCCCCCATCGAAAAAGACTGTAAAACAAATTGTATTGTTTCCATGTGCAGAGCAGAATTCAAAACTGCAAGCAATCAATTTTATTGACAATGTCTGAAAAAAGTGTTGATGACAGTTTGAGGATGTGAAAGTATTGGATTTTTAAAGTTGCCAGTACTAAGTGTGGCAAAAAAAAAAGAAAAGAGAGAAAAAGAAAATTGAAATGTAACCTCATTACTCAGAAAAAGTCCTGTGAGTTAGACTTTCTGAGAAGGGGTCTCTGATGGGCCATGATGGCATGATGAGAAGTCTTGAGATCCAGCCTGTCTGTTACCTTGAGGAGAGAAGAAGTGTCCAGAGAAGTGAATCACCAGCTGAGAGGGCTTGAGTTTCTTAAGTTGTGTAAAATGGGTCTTAATGTTCTGTTAATGTAAGCAAATAGAGTCAGTCTTGGGTGGCTTTCAAGCCAGGGCAGTGAGGCCGGAGGCTAGCTTGCTCTTCTGCAAGGAGCACCGGGGTGCAACGGGGCGCCCACCCAGAGACGCTGTGGCAGTATTCCCAAGTGACCCCATTCTTCTCCTGGGATTGGGTTCTTCTCCTGTGTGAACCTTCGAGGCAAAATCTCAGAAAACAAAGTACTAGTAATCATCAAGTCTAATGCGGAAAATTAAAGCTTTTTTAACATCTTAAGTTGATTTAGAATTTTTGTACACAACATCGTCTGTGGTTGGAAGAGGGCACGGCAAGGTCAAGTGATGTAGTGGTTTCCATCTTCCACGAGGCGCAGTGTGTGCGAAAAGCAGAGCCTTTATTTTGTACCTCTGCAGGAATTTCGATGCAGTGCAGAGGTCACGTTCCCTGTCAATTTGAGTAGCCAGCATTTTTAAACTACTGTTTTTTCTTCCTTTTTGTGTGTCTTTTCTTCCCCGCCCCCGCCTCACCATGAACCGTGTCCCTTTTCTGACACATGCACAGTGAGTCCTCCAATCTGAAACTCATTAGCACGCGGCACTGGGCCCCGGCCAGTGGTTAGAAAATGTCCTGAAGCCTGGAATAACAGCATTTGGTGCGAGCACCACGGAGCAGGAGTGACAGTGGGGTAGTCTCGCGGCCCTGGCCGCCGGCCCTGCCGGGAAGCCAGCTGCCCGGGCCGCCAGCACTGGGAGACGGGGCTTGCGAATGGAATGGGTTCGAGAAGCTCGCTCCTTAGAGAAATGAGCTTCGGAAATCTCAAGGCGGTATCCTTTTTCCCCGGCACTTACTATTTTAATTGGGCTGTAGGTATTTACCAACATTGGCTGCAGGAACAAGAAAGCAAGCCGTTAGAGAAAACGTATGAAAAACAATTTCTGTGAGATAATATTTTTCACTTTTGTAATTATAGGGAATTCATTCATTCATTCAAACTTTATTCATTAAACCTCCCTATATCCAGGCAATGTGACCAAGATGGAACTCTTGCCCTCACATTAGAAAAGTACACAATTCACTGTGGATCAGGATAATTTAAGCCAGATTTTCAAACAGGAAACCGAGTCCCCAAAATATGACAGCAATAGTATTAAATAGCAGGCGCTGAAAGTGTGCTGTGTGCTCACCACATGGGTCAGGTCTGTTATCATGCCCATGTGCAGAGGCGGGAAGGCAGGCATCAGAGACGTTGACTTGCCCAGGGCCAGACAGCTGGTCAGTGGCAGCGCTGGGACCAGCCCCCACGTCGGGCTGGGGAATCCGTGTCTTCTCCATTGCCTCCGGCCGCCTCCCGGAGCTGCTCCAGGCCGGCAAATGGGCGGCGGGAGGAACAGCAGCAGAGCTGCCGGGCCCCGATGCTCATCACCAACCACTAGACAGCACTGTCTCCTAATTTGGACATATGTTTAAGGGCATATTTGAAAAATAGTGCTTGTAATTGAAATGTGCACTTTCTGAAGGGAAATGACGCTTGGGAAAGAGAAGAAAGAGGAGAATTACTCAAAGCCTGCAGACGACTGCAAGTAATTGTCCAAGGGCAGCCGTTGAAATTGAGAAGCAGTTTGGAAAATGGACGGTTTGGGAAATTTGTGTACTGATGTAATTACGGTAGTTGTGAGTTGATGTCATGCCTAGTAACTGTTTTTGTATTGCCCGGGCCTTTGTTACTGAGCTGTGATATCATGAGCAAACTATTATAAACATAGCATGGGTATAGCATGCTTGTGTAACAAAAGATTGGGAACTTTTATTAAGTTTGTTTTCCTTGTCATATTGTAAAAATTTATTATGTGTACTGTGTATATTAGAAACAGATTTGGGTAATTCTGTCTAAATGAAGTCATCCTGGCTATTTCCAGACTGTCTGTTTTTGGTTGTGAATAATTTTCATACATCAGATGGTTGTCATATTTAGTCGCTCTCAGAATTTTAAAGAGAACATATCCCATTTTGAACTTTTGGTGGACTCCAGCCTTGCTGTTGAGATTGAGTTTCAAATTATTGCCCAGTAAACTGCAGAGTGACCACTCGTCATTGCTGAAGGGCCCCGCCTGCTGCCCGCCAGTCAGAAATAACGTCCCTTCCTCCAAGCACAGATTTTTAACTACTTACGTGGAGGCTGTAGAGCTGCCAGGACACGACTGGGCCCAGAGGCCGGGCCTTGTCCTGTGCGTTACATCCCGTCGCCACAAGTGGTGAGCGCTCAGGGACGCCTGGGCCCGGTGACTGGGGGTGTGAAACGGTGGTCAGAACCTTGCGTGATTCAGTCCTCCCGGCGGCGCCTCCAGCTTCTCGGGTCCACAGGCTTCTGACCTGAACGTCCCGCCGCTGCTGCCTCTCCTGTGTGTTTCCACCAGCCGCTCTCCTCCCCCCGCCCCCCCCAAATCTGGCTTTCCTCCTCCTCATTTTCTTGAATATTTTTGTCACCAAATTCAGTCTCATCCTCACCTCAACCTGTCTGGCCTCCAGGAGCTGGTTCAGCCCTTGGCTCACTCCTGGTTTGGGAAGGGCTCTTCTCCCTTCTTCCCCGCAGGCTGCCGGGCTCCGCGGCACTCTCGCTCTGCCTCCCAGGCTCTTCTGGAACACAGACTCCTTCCCAGCCCAGAGTCCAGGCCCTTTGGTCTTGTCTGCTGGCACCTCTGTCCTCTTCCTTCTCTACCGAGGACTCCCCGCTGTCTGTACCCTCCTGACCGCCTGGCCATGTCTTTCCTAGCTGAGCATCACCATGATTCCCCTTCTCTCTGCTCCAGCTGATCACTTCACCGCCAGGCCTACTGGTCAGAGTCCCATCCCGCCTCCTCCCTCCCCCGTTATTTGTCCTCAGATCTGCCATTTCTCCTTCCGCTGAGGTCTCCTATCCATTCCTTTCTGGGTCCCCAGACCTCAGCCGGCACGTGCTAGGTCTTGGCCAAGAACGACAGCCTGCCCCTCCCCTCAGCCTACCTCCTAGTCTTGCCCTAGAGGCCGTGTCGCTCTGCTGTTCAGAAACGTTCAGGGTCCACTCCCACCTGCAGTCCAGCCCCCACAGTCCAGGCTTCAAATAATGCTTGTTGTGTCACCTGCCACTTAGACACCAAGCCCTGGCGACCAAGTTGTTTGACTTTAATTCTGAGAGGATCGTCTGTCTCTTTCTTCAGAAGGAGCCAGAAGCCCCTGCGCGGCTGTTTCCCCGTCTCAGTCTCTGCCCGCTGCCCTGCTCCTCCTCGCGGCTCTGTGCGAGGGTTCCTCGGAGCTCCTGTGGCCCTGGGCCCGCAGGCCAGGGGCTCTCCGTTGGCGTCGGTGAAAGGAAGCTGCTCTCCAGGAGCTGTGGAGGAGTTACGTCTGCTTCGTTCTTTATTCGACAGCAGAAAGGGATTGTTACTTACTTTAGGAGCAGAATCAAGAGCCACCCACAGGCTGCAGGGGACCTGGTTGGCGGCGGCTCTGCCCAGGTGCCCGGGGAAGGGTTCTGAGCAGGATGGCCCGCTCCAGCTCCGGCCTGAGGGCCAGGTCTGCCCGGGCACTGGGTTTGGCAGTGGAGGTGTGGGTCCTTCTGTTTGCCAAGCTTGACAGGTTTATCCGACATCGTCTGCGCTGATCACATACCAGAGGAGAGAAGTCCTTGGGGTTATTTTTTCTGGGAAGCCTAATGGATCCTGTTGGTAACTATTGAAATAGCATCTAAAATTCAGCATAGACTTTGTGCTGTTCCCTATCTCCTTATTCAAGAACAGTCACATCATATTCCTATCACATATCTCTTCATGGTCAAACATGAGGAGTGATTTGTCCTTAAAGGCACAGGATCTTGTACACTGGGTCTCCATACAAACTCAGCAGAGTGGTGGGAGTTTCAGAGATGTGTCTATCAGGGTATGTGAGATGAGGCACATGGTTAATAGCGTGGCCTCTGGTGTCAGGCTCCAGGTTCAAGTCCCAGCACTATCTTACTCCTGTGTGACCTAGGGAAAGTAGCTGAACCTCTCTGTGTTTTCATTTTCTCACCTAGAGAATGTGGCTGATTACCTCAACCCTGAAGGTGATTGGAAGATTAAGTGATTAATGTGTGAAAAGTGCTTGCACAGTGCCTGGGACACAGTACATTCTCAGAAAAGGTAGTTCTTCTAATAATTATATAAATTCCTTTTAAAAGGAAAAGGACTGCCTGCTGAATGCCAGATTACATTTTAATTCATTTGCTATCAGTCACTATTCACATGTATGTTTAAGTAGCATAACAGGACTATCCTTTTGCTTGTAGTGTCCTTGTGGTTGAGCACACTGGATGGGAAGACATCAGGCTCCTCATCTGTAAAAGGGGTGACCCCAGTGCTCCCCAAGCTGTGGTGAAGACCAGCTGATGTAACTAGATACCAGCAGCCCGGAGTGGTAACTAGACGCCAGCAGCCTGGCACATAGCAAGCGCGTAATAAATGCCCGCTGCTGTCATCACCCTCCCTGCTCCTCCTGCGAGCAGCATTATCTGCATGGAGCATTATTTTTCTAAATGTGTCCATTTTGGCAGAAATAAAGGTCATCCTGTTCTAAAATTCCATCCTGGGTTCTCTTTTGTCCTGGTCTTCCCAGAATTTTATATGAATTAAAGCTAGGTTGTTTTAACAGCCAAGGGACTAGTCCCTCCTCTGGAACCTTGAAGCTTTGGCATTCTACACCGCTGGCACAAAGTAGGCACCTGTAGATGTGTCCTTCAAAAATGGGTTGGTGAATGAGTGAGTGATAAGTGAGTGAGAGAGTCCAATAGCTGACCCAGCCAGAAAGGAAGCGTGCTGCTGCTTGGGTGGAGAGGCGGCAGGTGGTCTCACGGTCATTGCTCTCCAGGAACGTTTCAAGAGTGTGAACCCAGCGTTAGAAGGGCCCAGTGTCCGTCCTGCCTGCGTCTTGCCAAGTGCGGAGTGAAAATCGGAAACCCCTGCAGTGCGGGCTGACTGCCTCATGGCTGCTGTTGGCCTTGTACAGTTGCTAATCTGTTTAAGGTATAATGTTAATGGCATAGAACTTTAATTCATAAGAATAGAAAATTGAAGGAGACTAAAGGCAAAATATAGAATTGTATTTTGGGTCAAGATTAAAGTTCAGTGAAGCATACTGAAGACGGAGTAGACCATTAAATAAACTTGGAGGGAAGATGGAAAAGGTACCTAAATCTCTCATTTTTAAATGAATTGGTTTGCTTGATTATTTGCAACAGTATCTCAGGAAAATCCAAGACAAATTAAAGCAAAACAGAATTTAATTGAGCTATTATTTTGCAGACTTTGGCTTAGTTTCAGACAGCCTAATCAAATTGTGCTTTGCTCAAATAAGTAATGTTAAATGCAGCCTACCAACAGATGTTTAAAAAGAGTCTAATTGGAAAATCTACATCCTGGATTTAGTCTGTCTCATTGGTAAAAATAGCTACAAATTTATATTTTCGAGAACGACACACAATGACAAGCATTTCCAGAAAAGATAAAGTTTTCTTCAAGGATGCCTAGTGCTTGGGTGGAATTATCTTGAGTAGTCAAAGGTGGCACTCTGGAAATTAAATTCCTTGGAAATTGTCCAGCTCCGTGCCATACTGAACTGAGAGAGAAACCTCCTTTATCGCATTACGTCACAGAGTCTTGTTACGGTCCCTGGATCGTGTCAGGGGCCCGCGCGCTGCAATTTATAATGAGCCCTGCAAGTCGTGCAAGGCCCACACTGATTGATGACGTGAAAGGTGCTGCCACGGCGGCTAGGTAATGAAGTCGCCCTTCCTCCCTCGCTCTCAGTTCCCAGTGTGTGTGTGAAGGAGCTATTTCACCTGCCACATTTGCTTGGAACTTTTCATTAAATCTACGAAAGGAATTTGGTTTAATCGTTAACTCTTTTCTTCCTTTAGACCGGGGGTCTGCTAACTTCTGTGAAGGGCCAGAAGGTGAGTATTCTTGGCTCTGCGGGCCAGTCTGTCACAGGAGCAATGCAGAAACAGCAGCACATGTATGAACGAATGAGGAGCAGTTTCAATCAGAGTCCACTGGTGGATACTGAAATTTGAATTTCATGCCATTTTCATTTATCATGAAATATCCTTGTTTTGATTTCCCCCCAAACTATCTATAATAATAAAAGCCTAATACGCAAATTGACCAAATTGCTGAACAGTGGAACGACCATCCGGACGACCACGCTATGACACGCACTGGCGCCAGGCCAGCCAAGGCGGGTGCGATGTGATTGGTCAGGGGCCTCGCCATCGCCCCATGATCACCCCACAGAGGGAGGCTCAGGCCACCGGCCGATGGGGCAATCAATGGGGGGCTCCATGATCACCCCAAAGAGGGAGGCACAGGCCACCGACTGGCGGGTGGGCAGGGCCTCCCTCTGCGGGGTGCGATGGATCGCCCCAAAGAGGGAGGCCCAGGCTACCTGGCTGGTGGCACTGCGGCGGGTGGGCGGGGCCTTCCTCTGCGGGGCGATCGATGACAGGGCTCCCAGACTGTGAGAGGGGTGCAGGCCGGGCTGACAGCCCCCCCCCCATCCCCCGGTGAGTGCACAAATTTCGTGCACCAGGCCTCTAGTTTAAAAATATTTAAAAAGTTCTCAGCTCACAGGCCATACAAACACAGGTGGGCCAGATTCAGACTATAGTTTGCTGACCTCTGCTTTCCCAGGCCGGAGATGGTCCCGAGACTGTTCACTGAATAATGCTGCCTGGATGAGGGGGCTAGAGGACTGACCTCCCGCTGTCATTGGCCCAGCCTCGCAGCAGCCAGGGACCAGGCAGTGTCTGCTTGGGACAGAGATGCCAACCCACACCCAGCTCTCTTTCCTTCCACCTTTGTGTCTGAAATTTTTCTATACTTTTTGTAGGTGTAATGATGAAAGTAGTAATTGTTTGAGATTCAGAAAAATGGACTTAGCTGCCAGGGCCTTAGCTAGCCTGGATCGCATACTTGTGTGATATTGAAAAAAGCACCTTTTCAAGACAACTGATTCTAATCTGTGAGAGCATTTTCATAATATACCTGACTTTATTACATTAAAACACTTCACTGTCATCTGCCAGAAAAATCTCTGTGCGTGTAAGGGTGGCACCGAGTTGGCAGAGAGCCAGACGGGCCGAGGTGTCCACCGTGGCGGGCCCTCCCCGAGTCCTCCCCGGGAGCCCTGGCACTTTCTTCCCTTGCTCACATCTTGAATCCAAACATCTGATTTTGGCAAAGGGACTTACCTCTGTAAGCCTCAGTTTCTTATTTACAAAAGATCGTGCCGTGTTTCTCAACCCTGGAGGCACATCAGAATGAATATAATTTTTATCATCATCAAGATCTAGGTCTCAAAGCTTTTTAAATCATAACTAGACTCCTGACCTCTGTCTTCTGAGTGAGAATCTGGGGCTCCGGCCAGGCGTGGGCACGGGAGAAGCCCCCAGCCTGCACTGCGCCCTCCGTGGCCCACACCCCTGGTCACCATGAGACCACATTCCTTCCCCACCTGCAGCCGGCCCCTTCCATTCTGTTTCCCTCGTTTCTTCGTGCCCAGCCTCCTCCTGCAGGGGCGGGGGTGAACTCTGACTTCCTCTCACCAATGTGAGCGACAGATGTGAGGGAATCCCTGGTCAGGAGGCTTGGCTTTTGGCTTTGGCAAGTTGCCCAGGAAGCAGTGCGAGGCAGGAGGCTGGGTGTCAGAGTTGGATAGGCCAGCCTCCTGTTAACGTCAGGTCCTCCTGAGCAGCCCGGGAGTGAGGACAAAGACGAGTCATCCTGAAGGTCCATCCGGGGTTCCAGACAGGACTCATCTCCTTGGCTCCACATAATCGTGCACTTCTGCTTTGGACCAGACCTACTGATAGACCACATTTTACAACATGTGCCCATTTCTACGGCATTTCCAGGCCAACCCCAGTTGGAAGTATTGTAATTCTCATAAGATCATTAACTTGATTTTCTACCAGATTCATCCGGATACATTTCAGGAGTTGAAACTGGCCACATCTCAGGTACGCCTGGTCTCTAGGAGTTTAGGGCACACCTCATGCAGGAACTTGAATGTTATTGAAATGTAGAGTCTGTATTTATCCAGAGCCTTTTTTCCTTCGGTGTTTTCGATACAAATACTTGCTCTGCTCATTTTGCAAAATAAAGCAAGAAAGAACTACTGGTGTGGAGCCAGAAAGACAGCCTGGCGGCTCCCCTCCTTGCCTGCACTGCCGTCTCCACGTCTTACTTGACTTTTTCTATTTAAATGGACCCCTCTTCACTCCGCTGCTCTTTGGGAATTTGGGACTATGAACTGATGAAGGCAAACAGTCCCGGGCAGCCTGGCCATGAGGTCCACAGGGCGTTTGGGGCTTCTGTTTAAAATGCAACACCAGTTGCATGAGGCCTGGACTCCCATCATCTAACAAGTAGCCAATCTGACTTGTTTTTCTAGTTCAGTTTACCACCTGGAGTTCTACAAAAAAGATATTATATTTTTTGACTTATGAGCAGCAGGTCAGACATTTCAAAGGAAATGTAGAGAGTGATAATTTTTTAAATGTACACGGATGAATTTGAAAACAAGTATTTCACTGCCCACACAGCTCCGTTTAGAATCCTGGCTTTGCAGTGGGCTCCAGGAGCCGCACACTGCACGGCACGGGGCCAGTGATGCACAGTACGTTAATGCCTAATTGATGGTAACGCAGATGCAGAGCAAGGCCTAGTGAGTGGGCTCGCAGAAACCCTGATGGAGATCCAGATGTTGACTAGTAGAAGTCTGGACAAACCTGGTTTGTAAAAGGGTCCTGAGACCAGCTGAGCTCAGCCAAGGGTGACAGCAGCTGGAGCTGCTCCCAGGAGCTGGTCGGGGTCTGCTCGCACCTCAGTGCGCATCGTCATCCCCTGGAGCGGCTCTCCCCGCGGGCTCCGGGTCCCCCCAGAGCTGCTGGCTGCGGAGCTCTTGGGCCTCTCGCTGTCCGCTGTCCCCGGGAGGGTGAGTTTCCATCAGCACTAGGAGGTCTCTCTGACTGCAGGACCTTCTGTAATGTGAAGCCCTGAATGGGAACAGTCTGAGAACAGAGGCTGGCAAACACTGGCCGGGGTGGGGCGGGCTGGGGGGGGTGGGGGGGAGCAAATCCCGAAGCCTGTTTTTGTAGGAACTACAAACCGTGTACATTTTTAAATGGTTAACAAAACACAAAAACAAACAGAAGAAGAATATTTCATGAAACATGGAAATGGTACCGAATGAAGATTTCAGTGTTCACTCATGGGTTTTGCTGACTGGCTACTCCCAGTAGATTACAGTAGTTGTTAGCGTGTGAAAGCTTACAATACTTACTCTAGCCTTTTACAGAAAACATGAGCTGATTCCTGACTTAAAAGTTGGAGTTGATCTTTAGGCCATCTTTGTGAAGAGAAGCTTGGACATCCAACAACTTCCTTGTTTTATAGAGAAAAGTTGATGAAAAACAAAACAAACTTTCTACTAATGTTGGAAAACGGCAGGGCCGCGAAGGAAACGGACAGCGTTCTCATGAGAAGGCCATTGGCCTTTATTATTCCGGTCATCCACAGACTTGTCTCTGAGATCAGGAGTCATTTGACACTAAAACGTTGTGGAAAGATATAGCAGTTCTATTGGACAGCAAGGCTGCTGGGAAGAAAAGGTGAGCCTGGACCCGAGGGCTGAGCGGCTCCTCCCTCATCCACTGCTGTGCCCACTGCCGTTGCATTCCTGACGGCCCTCGGGTGCCCGGGCCCCGCTTCAGGCTGAGCGCGGGCGGGCGCTCCTCGGGGCCTGTCTGAGTTGGAGCCGCGCAGCGGGAGTTACAGTGAGAGTGATGCGTGCCCTGGCTCATGTGAAGGTAGGACTGTGGAAGTGAACAGGACAGAGCACTTGAAATATGACGGGTGCGACTGAGGACTGAAGTTTTAAATTGTGTTTATTTTAAATAATTTAAATAGCCATGTGGCCAGGGGCTGCCTGCTATTTTGGACAGTGCAAGTGGAAAACATTCCTATCATCATAAAAGGTAGTATTGGACTGTGCTATTCTAGAACGTTCTTTTGCTTTTAAAACATTTTGGTAAGCATATCCCCTTGATGAAAGATGAAAAGGTGTCTCTCTCTGACTCCTGCGCTCACTGCACCTTCTCCGGCTGCTTTGACTGACCGTCAGGCAGGACAGACCGGATCTCCGGACATCCACTGCCTCGGTTGGGCTTAAATGTTCCCTGCAAATAAGAGAAAACCTCCAAAGACCTGGAAGCTTCATTGACGGAAACCAAGCCAAACTCCCTCCCCCACGGTGAACCACAAGACCCTTTGAAAACATGATTATTTTTATTTGTAAACTTAAAATGGAAATAAGAACTTCACACGAGCATTTGAAAATTACACTTCTCACCAAGAACAGCTTAAATCATTCCCTCTGAAAGTTTCCTTCTATCAAAGTTTTGTTTTGGTCCCACAGACTGGCCTCCTCCTGTTCTCAGTCTGAAAGGGGGACCGTGACCTTGAGTTCCCCTCGATACTGCACTGGGGCCCACGGGACCTTGCTCCCCTTTCTCTCTCGGGTAGAGGACGGCACACCCTGGCCTCCGGCTGGCTTTGTATAAGCCAAATCCTTGGACTTCCTTTCTTCTTTCTAAATCCTTTTCCTACTTGTGCTTCTCACACCTGCCCCATATAGATGTGAGGTTTATTGGTCTTTGTTTTATCAACACTGATATGATTCATAATATGGTTAATTTCTATTTAGATTAATAATAATGATAATAGCCATTATCGTGATTGGGTCAATACATTGATTAGTTAGCAGAAAGTGTGGGGTTGCCTTTTGTCTTCAGCTTGAGGTGCTGATGGGAACAGGAAGCTTAGTTGTTAAGACTCTGGAGTCAGAAATTCATAAAACCACCCTTTAGCAACTACATGACCTCGTCCAAGTGAGCTCACTTCTGCACTTCCTCCACAAAGAGGCGGAATAGCTGCCCTGCAGTTTGTAGTGGAGGATTGAGTTTAAAATGTGTATATGTGTGTGTGTGTGTGTGTGTGTGTGTGTGTGTAAAGTATCTGACACATTGTGCTCAAAATGTGACTTAAGTTTTACAGCTTTGTTCTAATCATCGACTAGTATGTTGTGATATTGGTTGTGGGTTATTACTTGTGAGATCCCAGGCTGGCCTGCATGCAAAATCGTGGAATTTCCTGTGATGTGGAGAGTTTTCAGTGGTGACAGATGATGGCAGAGACGGCGATGATCAGTCCCTTCCCACGTTTCCGAGTGAACTTCAGTTAGAATCGTCCTGTCACACGATCATCCTCCGTGAGCACCAGATGAATGGGAGACTCTCAGCCGAAGGAAATGTGCAGATGGCTGTCCACACGGTGGGTCCTCTGGGCGGGCGTGACTTCCCTTGTGGCGGTCCAGGTAGCTGCACCTGCTGAGAAGGAACAGGGTGAAACCTGGTCTCCCCATTCTGAGAGTCCCCTCTCCACTCAAAGGAGGGATTTGTAAGCCACTTTCTTACTGGCTTTATCCTTAGGGGCGCCCAGAGGGTCAGGGAATGCTCCCGTTTCCTTGTACGCTTTCCTCTGCCGGGGTCTCGGTGCGTGGGGAGGGCAGCCGGGTTTCAGGGTTGTCTTTTGCCGGGGCCTTTGGTCGGGCGCCGGCTTCTCGGGGGACTGAGTCCTTCGTTAGTCTTCACTGCCGCGTGTCTTCCCCGAGGGCGTTCTCTGCACACCTGCGGGCTGTTTCACTTCTGCATCACCAAGGACATGCAGCACGGGGCAGAGGTTTTCCACGCCATCAGGCCAGCTCCAGTACAAACAGGGCAGCCATGTTGTGTTAAAAGCATGGGATTGTCCAAGAAAGTATGACAGAGGCTTGGGAAGCACACTTCACTGAAAACAGGAATGTTGATGTTTCCGTTCTAACGGGAGAAGAACGAGGGAAGCAAGACATAGACTCTCCACCTGAGACTTCAGACAGTGTGTGTACAGGCTGGTGCGCTCGTCTGCACACAGCATGTAACGTTTTGTGGAGTTAGTTGCAAAGGTTCAAAAATCTGGGATTTTCCCACTAAAACTTCTTTGCCAGCTCATCCTTAAAACAGAAGCTGGAACGTCATTCCTCTGTGGCAGCGGTTATCTGTGGCGCAGAAATGCTGCCCCTTCCACGTTGCTCTGGCCTCCAGCCTCGTGCACTGTGTGTTTCAGCCCGGCGTCGGCCAGCGAGCCCCTTCCCGGTGGCAGAGGCTCATGGACAGTCCGCCTCGGTGCGGGCTGTGGGCTCTGGGACCGGCCGGCAGAGCCGAGCATTGGCAAGCTCTGGGTCCCTTGCACCTGTGCGTCCTGACTGTGAATTTGATCCCTCTTCGACGGGCTGCCCGGGGGGTGCGGGGAGGGGGGTGCCTGGCTCTCTGAGGCTCCTGGGTCTCTGCGTGACTCCCCGCCAGAGGCCCCGAGGCTTGTTCTGCAGGAGGAAGGTTCCTACCTGCGCCGGAGTCCCGCTCTCCCTGTGAGCTGGGGTACTCTTTACGTCACCCCAAACTCAGTGTCTGACAGGTCGCGCTCACGTTGGTGCACACCCTTCCTGTGGGCAGTCTCGGGAGACGCAGTCACTGCCTGGGCCGGGCCTGACCTGGCCAGCGCCTCCTTCCAAGGCCCCAGCTCGCGGGCTTGGGCCGAAGGCCTGGCAGTCCCTCCCGATGAGAACCCTCCGTGGAGCCTCACAGCACCACAGCGGCTGCCCCGAGTCACCACGTCTTGTGACCCGCCTTTGGGGCACACAGGATTCCTTCGGCCCCGCCGCCCCGCCTGGAGGAGACGGCGCAGCTGGAATGCCACTCCGCGGCCAGGACGCAGACCTGTGGCTGAGCGCTGGGTGCTGGGCTCAAGGTCATCGGCCAGAGTCTGGTCCACCCACTAAGAGACTCTGCTGTGACCAGTAAGAAATAAGAAGAGAGGCTGACCAAAGAAGAGAGGAATTGACAAAGACATTTGAGGAATTATTCTTCCAATTCCCCAGATTCCCTCCAGTCTTGCCTGCTTGACATTGGGAGACTCCACGTTCTCAGCCTGTGGGGCCTTAGGAAATGCCCACTGACGCAGGGCACCGCGGGGGCCTGGCGGTCTGGGGAGGAGGGTGGGAAGAACACGCCTCTTCAGAGACTTGAACGGACTGCTCTGGAGACCCCTGGTCCCGTCTGACCTGTTAGTGGGGGCCGCCTCAGCGTAGACCAGTGATGGCGAACCTATGACACGCGTGTCAGCACTGAAAGGTCCCAGGTTCAATTCTGAGGCGGCCCTATGCCGAGGATGAAACATTTGCGAAATAATGTTTTTTCCTCAAAGTGACACACTACCCGAGTTATGCTCAGTTTTTTGGCGAAGTTTGACACACCGAGCTCAAAAGGTTGCCCATCACTGGGCCCTAGACTAAGGTGACCAGACGTCCTGCTTTTGGCGGGACAGTCCCGATTTTTAACAATCTGTCCCGCGTCCCGCGGCGTTTTAAAAAAGTCCCGATTTTTGGAAAGAATGCACGACAAGCTAGGGAACGGCGGCAGAACGGGAAGGGAATATACGGTTTTCGGCAGCCATGTGGCTATTTAGCCAGGATATGAGTTTTATATTATTTTTGTTAATTTTATAACGTTAAACTTTAATAATAACAAATAATTGTTGAGAACTGATTATCGAGAACTGCTTATCAAAGTTCGCATTGTTGATCAGTTCTTAGAATTCGACCACCATTGTTTGGACTTAATGAACAATGGCATTTTTTGGGATTGGCAACGACGAAAACATTTTGTAACTGTCTCTCAGACGATACACATCGTACTGCGTGCTAGTAAGCTAGTTAAACAAGTGATGTCATTACAAATCAGCTATTCAGATAATTTAGGTAAGTAATTTATTTATTTATTTCATAAATACATCAATTTCCTTGAATTTAGCAGACAGTACTCGTATTATTTACATTTTATAGTGGCGGCAAAAAGTCTAGAGCCGGCCTTGAAAGTGGCACTTACGACTTACGTTACGGCAAATTCAGAGGAAAAATAATACAAGTTAGTATTGTTATTATTTAGAAAGAAATATGATTAAAATAATTTTTAAAATATAGTTACTTTATAACAATCAAATTAATTTAATTTATAAACTAACAATAAAATATGTTTATGTAATTATGTGCCTACTTACTGTGTTTTTAAGCAATATGTATATAATAATTTATAATATAATTTTAAATTATTTTTTTTTAGATTTTTAACATAATGAGTAAGAAAAGAGGATGCAAATTCAACGATGATCTAAGAAGTGAATTTCCTTTTATTAAAAAAACCAAAAGCGATTACAATATAGACCAAATTTTTAATCAAGAATCCTCCCCCCCCTCCCCCGGGCCGAAACCGGTTTGGCTCAGTGGATAGAGCGTCGGCCTGCGGACTCAAGGGTCCCAGGTTCGATTCCAGTCAAGGGCATGTACCTTGGTTGCGGGCACATCCCCAGTGGGGAGTGTGCAGGAGGCAGCTGATCGATGTTTCTCTCTCATCAATGTTTCTAACTCTCTATCCCTCTCCCTTCCTCTCTGTAAAAAATCAATAAAATATATATTTTTAAAAAAGACACCCCCCCCACCCCCCGGTCAATGGTGTCCCACTTTACCAATGTTAAAATCTGGTCACCTTAGCCTAGACGCTCTCCCAGGGCCTGGGAGACCCGGGGCTGTGTCCTGTGGGACGTGAACCCTGGAAGCAGAAAGCATCGCAGGTGCCGTGACGTGGAGCCCCAGGAAACCCGGGGGGAGCCGGGCAGGGGATGTGTTGGGGCTGGGACTCAGGATGGCCTTTGAGTGGACACCTCGGTTGTGGGGCTGAGATTGGAAAGGGGAGACGGCGTCTGCAGGACCGCAGGTGGGAACCCAGACTGATGGGCTGTGCTTCAGGCCAGGGAGGCCCGGGCCGGCTCGCCCTGCGCCTTGCTCCCGCCGCAGTCAGAACCGCTCAGCCGGCACCACAGAGACTCCGCGCCGGGCGAGGCTCACGCGGCGAGCACGTTGCACTGTGGTGGTTCTCTGTGTATTTCCCCTTTTTCTCCCCACAGATTTTTACAAAACTATGTATGCAAACAGGTATTTTTGTTTGTTTCACTTGAGTTGCTTTTGCATAATGTAACAGGCCCATGATTTCACATGTACAGTAATTCATAGAAAGTGACAGTCATCTTGCTTAGACACCCGTTCTCAAAGCTTGCTAAATATAGTGCCTTCTCAGACCACACCAGGGGCCATCAGAAAAAGAGAAAAGGAAGGTCAGAGTTTCCCCACCCACGAATTTGGTTATAAAAGAACAGCAAAGCAGGGTTTTTCTGACCTGAATCAGGAATGCCTCAGTTTAAATGGTATCCTGTTTTGACAGAGTGCTAAACCACAGAAGTCTCAGAAAGACCCTGCTCAGCCTTTGCTGCCCCGGCCCCGCAGTGGGACGCTGGGGGTGGCTCCTGTTGTCGTTTGTGTTACGCTGACGAGGAGCACGGCCCTTGCTTGTTGCATCCGGGAAATGGTCAGAACGGCTCTGTGAGGCCGACCGGCACCTTCACTTGAATACGTTGCGTAACCCTTTGCCAGACAAAACCTGCACTGTTTCTTCGGTTCGGTTCATCAACGTGAGGTTTCTGACTTGGCTAAGCTCACCCGGAGAAAGGCAGGGCACTGTCACAGGCTCTTCTTCTGGGGACACCCCCCCTTCCCCTCCCCCTTCCCCCCTCCCCTCCCCTCTCCCCCCCCTCCCTCTCCCCCCCCCCCCCCCCCCCCCCCCCCGCCGCAGTGGCCCGCAGCCCTTTCTGCTGCTCTCAGCTCGGTGGGGCCCGCGCAGCTTTGCTGGCCTGGACTCACTCTGAGAAATCAGGTGCTGTAGGAGCTCTTTGTTCGAATTCGTTCCCGGTCTCCTCCATCTCGGTTTGTTGCAGGTTGAACAGTAAGTAGCATTTTACTGTAAAGGTGACTGCATTTTCCTTATGGGCCCTTCAGGGTAAACAGCCGCTAGTTTCCATCTGTGATCACACATGTAGCTGATGTTTGGGTAGGGTGCCCCGCGCTCCAAAGCCATTATTTTTCCTGACTGTTGATGCTCCGTGGCTGTGCACAGACAGACCCTAACCCCAGCGCGGGCCCCGAGGAGCCCGCAGTCCCCGAAGAGCGTGCTCCGGGCCAGAGCAGGGCGCAGCGCGAGCAAGTGATGCGGCAGTCAGCTTCCAGCTTGGCGTAGCTCGGCCTCCGCTTTGCTCCAGCCACACGCTCGCAGCCCAAGGTCACCTTGGATGTTGCTCACGGTCTGGGGGAGAGGCGCAGTCTTGGAAAGCGCCCGGCCAGACAGAACTCAGAATGCCGTCCCTGCCTTCAGTGGCTGGCTTGGGGAGGTCGGACTGGCCTTGCAGCCCTTATCTCTCCACCAGCCAGAGACACGTGATTAGCAAAGGCCACTCTCCAACAACTGAGCCGCCCGGCCAGGGCCACACTTGATTTCAGTAAGCTGCACGGTAATGGCGTCGGCCTCCTGCATCGTGACATAGCGGAGAAGGCGGAGATCCTCTCGGAGGCAAGGCTCCGGAGCCTCGGAGAGGAGCTCCCTGCCGCCCGGTGTAACCAGTGCTGCGCAGTTGCAGGGGGCACAGTCCCCTTGATCCCTCGCCCAAGGACAACGATGGAAAAGGCCACTGCCAACAGGAGACCTGCATTTTGGTGTCAAAGAAAACCATTGTGAAAGATTTCAGTATGGGATGTTTAGGTCAGATTCTAGAGTGGTTGGCCCTATAGTCAAAAGAATTACTCCAGTCTTTAGAGATATATGAACCATGTCTGAAATGCGGCCCGTCCCAGTGGCCTTTTAAGCTTTTCACTTGTGTTTGTGTGTCTGTAAAACCCTATAAATTATACCCACCTCACAAGCTCAGGTAAGAACCAGATGAAGACTGGAACCCTAAACATTGAGCCAGACACACCAGCACGTGGCACATACGTAACGAGATGCTAATGATGTCATGAGAACTTGATGGAATTTTTGTGATGGCTTTATAACAGCAAGTTAAGGCCCTGTTGGTTAGAGCGTCATCCTGATACATAAAGGTTGCAGGTTCGATCCTCTGGTCAGGGCACATAAAAGAATCAACCAATAAATGCATCAATAAGTGGAACCACAAATCAATGTTTCTCTCTCTCCTCTCTCTCTCTGTCTGTCTCTCTCTCAAATCAATTTTTAAAAGATTAAAATTAAAAATAACTTTTAAGCCCACCAAGTTGAAATCCATTATTAGTAAAAATCTTAAGCCATAGGAACTCCCTAATCTTTGGCTAGAATTTCATAATAACAGGAGAGTAAATGAAAAAGTTAAATGGAAGAAAAAAAGTAGTTTTAGGCTGTTGATGAGCTGAATAGAAAGCACAACAGGATAGAAATGAGTGCAGTTTTACAAGATCATTGAATGAAATAAATACACAAAGCACTAACGGAGAACAGCTATTTCATGTCCAAATCTATACATTTAAACTGATTAATTTTCAAAAGTCATCTTATAAAGGAAGATTCAAAGCCTTTTTAAAAAGGTTATCATTATTTAAGGGGAGGTTAATTTCCTGTTACAGTAGCCCGGTCGTCGTGGTAAATGAGATGGGCCACCGGAAGACAGCGCTCGTCTCTGGAGCATGGGTGACAATAAGATAGTTGCTACCAGGTAGTGTAAGTTATTTAGGGCCAGACTTCATGAAATTATGATGGATGAATTTTGGCAAATTGGACCTAGGGTAAAAGTGAAACTTGAATATCAAATTCAGATAAAAGGGAGAAGAAGACCTAGGAGTGAGGAGCCAGCGCAGGACTTGTGGGAAAGGCAAGTCAAAGAGTTTGAGTGGAAACCACTGGACCAAGAAGTCTTAATGAGCTGTGGACCCGAGCTCTCGGCCGGATTTCTCTGTATTTTCTCAGATGCTGAAACTTCTTAAAGAAATCCCCAGGGCTTGTGAATGGAAGACACTGTATTGAATTTTAAAATGATGTAAGTTAATAATTAAGTGTGTTCTTCATTCATAAATTGTAGTTTAAATAAAAAGCACTCTGATTGCAACAAGTACAGAAGTTGCAAGCCTACCATGATAAGAAACTTGTAAATCTGGGCAGTCGAAAGAAAAATGCATGTTTTTGATTGAAACCCAATAACTGATGCGTGGCTGGGACAGTTTGCGTGTGATTGGGGTTGACTTGGGGAATCCCTCTCAGATTGGCGTCCATGATCTGTCCCTGCCATCATGTGCTTGGTAATCGGCGTTTCCCTCTCACTGGGATTTTCAAGGTGGGTTGGTAGTGTGCATATAACCACTTCCGACTCTCCTTGTGGAAAGAAGTACCTGAATTAGTCAAAACCTTTCCACATGCAAATGTGGGAAAAAACTAACCTGGACTGCTTAGTGATGGGGAAAGGCTTTGTCTCCCAGAACCTCAGAGTTCAAGAGTTAGCCTACCTCAGACACAGCTGGGACCAGGCTTGGCCTGGCTTCGTTTTGTTCTGCTTTTCTCTGTGTTGGCTTCATTCTTTGTCCGGGTCTCCCTCTGCTGAAGCAAGATGGCCCCTGTGCTCCAGATTCACCTGTTTATAGCTGAAGAGCCCCTGTAGGAAGGAGAGCCTCCATAATCCAACAGGTCTCTGAATTGGCTGAATGATTTCAGGCATCTGTGCCTGAACCAGGGCACTGTGGGGAGGGGTGGGCATATGCTGTCGGCTTGGACTGAGCCATTTGTCCCCTCCAGATAGAGTTGGATCTGGTACTATCACACAGATCCCGACTAAATATGGGCAAGTTATCGGACCTCAGTTTTCCTTTTAGCTGTCTAGACATTTTACCCTCATCATCTCAAAGAGGGTCAGGTGTACTATATTGTTAGTGTTTAGCCAAAGAGTTTAGTGGGAAAACACTTCTGTGAGTTGGTGCCACCTGACATTCCATCCCAACCCTGTGACAACTGCTGGTACAGCTTGGGAGACGATATAAATAAATCTCCTGGGACTAAGTTTCCTCATCAGCGATGAAACACAGTTGGCCTAGAATATTTCTGCAAGTCCCTTGTTGCTGGAAAAGGTCTATATTCAGAATCATAACTCATCTTTGTGATGGTTTCCTACTGTGCTCACTTCATAGGCTGGTGTGCTACACTGTCAGCGCTGTCTGATCGAGTTTCAGCCGTGGTGGAATGTTCTGTTTGCTGCCATTATGGTATTTTCTAGCTACACTGGCTACTGGGCACTTTACATGTGGGTAGTATGACTAAGAAACTGGTTTTTTATCTTATTTTATTGTAATTAATTTAAACTTAAATAGCCACATGTACCAAGTGTCTACCCTATTGGAGGCTTAGCTCTAGATTAATGGCCTAATGTACTTACATGGGTTTTAGATGAGGGACAGTGGAAGGTGACTTAATTCTTGGTGTCCTGTGCCTTTGGTAAGTTAAGAATTAGTGTGTTTTTCATTCATAATTTGCAGTTTAAACAAGTAGAGAAAGACTATTATCTGCTGCCTACTCCCCAACCAAAGGGAAGTGTGTGCGGGGCGGCGATGGCTTCAGTCGCTGTGGTTCCTCACTTCCCTGCCTGCAGGTGGCGTGAGGCGATGGGAAGAGCGCCAGTTAGGAGGCAGGAGTCCTGGGCCTGGTGTTGGTTCTGCCGGGAACTGCGTAGATGCGTGACCTTTGGCTCGTCGTTTTTTCTTCCTGGGCAGGAGTTTTCTTCTCTGGAAAGTGAGGGGTGGGATTAAAATGGCCTCTAAATTTACTCCAGATCAGAGTTTCTATGGTTCTCAGTGTTTTCCTTCCTCCTCATGGCCAGGATGGTGGCTGGAGCGTCTGTGGGTGTCACTGAGTGTGAGTGAGTGTGGCTGAGGGGACGGGGAGCTGCCCTGGGCCCTCTCTGTGAGTGGAGTGTGGAGCGTGGTGGCCCTTTAAATTCCCATTGGGTCTGACAAAATCCTGTGGAAAGTCAAGTTCTGCAGTATTGCTTAGTGTGCTAATCGAAGATAGATCTAGAAAAAGAATGAGTAACAGGTAGCATTAAGCAACACATGCTTAATTTAAACCTTAGTTTGGTCTGAGATGGCCTTGTTAGGCGACGTGCAGAGATGAAAGTGGAGGTAAAGGCTTGGGAGGGGGTGGGAAGATGGCCACAGTAAGAACAGAGTGAGGGACGCAGAGGGAGGTTGTTAGCCTGTGAGGCTGAGAAAGGCGTCAGCCAGGTGAAACCAGGGCCACTCCTGCCCGGTGAGCCTGAGGAGGGGATGCAGGGCAGGAGCCTTCCCGTGGTGCCCGGGGAGCGAGGGTTAGGGAAGGCCGTGTGAAGTGACTCCATCTGTGGAAGGCTGGGATTGGAAGGAGGAGATGAATCACAGATGAAGAGCAAGAGGAAGGGAAGAGCATTGGCCAGGTTTGCAAGAGCAGGTAGGAGGACGTGAAGTGTCCCAAGGACAGTGTGTGTGTGTGTGTGTGTGTGTGTGTGTGTGTGTGTGTGGTGTGTGTGTGTGTGTGTGTGTGTGTGGTGTGTGTGTGTGTGTGTGTGTGTGTGTGTGTGTGTGTGTGTGTGTGGTGGTGTGGTGTGTGTGTGTGTGTGTGTGTGTGTGTGTGTGTGTGTGTGTGTGTGTGTGGTGTGTGTGTGTGTGTGTGTGTGTGTGTGTGTGTGTGTGTGTGTGTGTGTGTGTGTGTGTGTGTGTGTGTGTGTGTGTGTGTGTGTGTGTGTGTGTGTGTGTGTGTGTGTGTGTGGAGTGCGGGGGCGCCTGTGGGACCAGGCAGAGGCAACGCCGGGGCTGCTGGAGACATGATGTTTCTTTGGGGTTTAATGTCGATGCTCAGAAAGGCCCTGCGCTGATGGTGGGGCTGTCGTGTGACAGGCGTGGCGGTCAGCCGTGCCAGTGCTCCTCGCTGAGGAGAAGCCGCTGCCCTCTCCACAGGACCGCTCACAGTGCATCTGAGCTTTACTTTTATTTCCTGTCTTTCTGTATGTTTGGGAACAATCATCTCCACATTCACTTTCATTTCAAAAAACTTGTAAAGGTGTTAATTGCATTTTTCTAAACTCTTATGTAATTATTTAAAATTATTCTACCAGCACCATAAATCAGAACTTTTCCCATTATATTGCCCAGGAACATTTATGACCTGTTTAGACAGTTTTGATTTATAGGTTTAGGAAACAAGAATATAGAAACCATTGCCAGGTTTTAATTTGGAAATTCTTGAGCCACGTCTATTTCTGCAGAAAAGCGTGCTGGTGGGAGAGGCGAGACTGGGAGGCGGTCCCCACAGGGAGGTGCGAGGGAAAGAGGCACAAGAGCCCGGCCGGGCCTGCTCTGCAAGGAGTCACCGTGTGTCTCACGTGACCTCTAACCTTCCTCGCACTGTTCTCCGCTGCTGGTTCAGGCGAGGGACCCTAACTCTGAGTTAGGTGACTCCACCTCCCCCGAGGGAAGGAGACCTGCAGCGGGCCTGCTCCCGCACCCGGAGGGAGTGGCTTCTGAAGCACCCACTAGGGTTCAAGCACCAGAGCAGGTGCAGGGGCGGTGCCGGGACCGCACTGAGGCGGTGCCTTCAGCCTGCAGTGCGCGAGGACACGGCCCACAGTGCGTCAGAGGAGGAGACGGAGGGAGTGAGCCGTGACCTTCCCTGTGAATGTTCGCATGCCGTTCCCACCTCCCGGCCAAGCACCGGGCCACGCACTATCCTTAAATATCCCCCAGAATCGTGTCTTATTTTAGAAGTGCTCTTATCCCCTTAGGCTGAGAAGGGAAACTCTCTTTTAAAAAACAAACAAACATAGTTTTATTGATTTCAGAGAGAAAGGGACAGGGAGAGAGATAGAAACATCAATGATGAGAGAATCATCCATCAGCTGCCTCCTGCACGACCCACACTGGGGATCAAGCCCACAACCCAGGCCTGTGCCTCGACCAGGAATGGAACCGTGACCTCCTGGTTCCCAGCTCCAGGCTCAGCCACCGACACGCCTGTGGGCACGGAGCCCCTGCTCTCTGCTCCCTGCGCTGCGTGTCTTCTTCTCTTTAATTCAGCAAACAATCAGATGCTTGCTGTTCCAGGCCAGGCCTCCCTGGGCACTCAGAGTCCCATGCCTTACCGTGGTTAGTGTGAATGTTGGGGAAACTTTAAAAGGAATCTTAAAATCAGGTCATGGGTTGTTACACCATGTGCTAAAATGTGATGCATGCAGAGCCCCCAGATGCCATGGTAACTGGCTCCACCAAAGGCTTTCCTCCAGAGACAACAGTAGCAAAAGATCCCAGACAAGGCTGCCTGTTCCACAAATTAGGCCTCATGTTGGCCAGTCTCCATTCCTCATGAGGGATGAACGGCCACTGAAATTGATGAAAAGTAATGAATTGCCATGTGAGCTGGACCTTCTGTGTGCATCTTCTCAAGACCAGACTGATTCGGCCTCAGAAGGCGTCTGCTGTCTCTGGGACACAAGCTTGCTTCCCAGTTTCCCTGGAATGCACCCGAAACCTCACCAGTGGCTTCTCCTGCACTGCGCCGTCAGAGCCCACCGGGCACCTCCCGCACAAAGCCGCTCCCTCTCCCGTCTCCTTTCCAAAGTGAGACCCACAGAAGCAGAACGGCTGGGGAGGCAGGACCAGAAATTCGAAGATGACTTTGGTGGGAGCAGGGCGGTGGGAAGACCATGGACGGTCAGAGGAGAGGGAACGGTCACAAGGTCAAAGAACACCCAGGTGTTGGGAGGGCAGGTGGGCTGAGCCGCAGCTCGATCCGGAGACTCCACGGCATGACTTGCTCCTGGGCACAAATTGTTGATGTGTCACAGTCTGTGACCTGGAGAGGATCAGAATAAGGGCTTTTAAGGTGTTTCCCAAAGGCCTTTTCCCTTCCTCTCTTTGTTCCTGCTTTATCATTGACAATGAGAATCGTGTCCAAGGTCCTCGAGCTCTAAAATTCTATTTCTATTTTTTAAAACTATATTCCTGGTAGGTTTTTTTAATCCTCGCCTGAGGATATGTACTTATTTTTAGAGGGGGGTAAGGAGAGACGAGAGAGAGAGAGAGAGAGAGAGAGAGAGAGAGAGAGAGCGAGAGCGAGCGAGAGAGAGAGAGAGGTGAGAGCCAAACTGACAAACATTGAGTGCCTCCTGTATGTGCCTGACCGCCCCAGCCGGGCTGCAGGTGTTACTCAGGACCTTAACTGAAAGCCAGGCAGTACCCAGAGGTTAGTGCTGTGGTGGTGGGACATGTGTACCCGCAGCCATAAGCCATCCGTGGTGGTAGTTACTGTTATTGCCATCATTGTTGAAGAAACTGTAGAGTACTTCTTTCCTGTTTCTCGTTGTTTAGGTGTGTGGGCTAGAGAGGTGAAGTGGTGCCCCAATCACACTATGACTACATGGCCAGGTCACCCAGAGCCCTGGGTCACGGGTAGGCCTGCGGCCTCGGCTCAGGGTCAGTCAGACGCCGCGGAGGCCGCTGGGGCTGGGAGGCGCAGAATGCCTCTGCGTCGCGCTGCCGGGGAGCCCACTTTGGAGCTGTTTGGAAACCAGGAGCCTTCGGAGTGGGAAGCAGACGGAAGGATGTGCAGTCTGTCCGGTGCGGGCTTCGGAGTCTGTCCCTGAGTGCTGACCACACCCGCCCCCGTCCCCACATCACCCCCACGAACTAGCCTGTAACTGCTCTCCACAGAAGACAGAGCGTGGCTGCTCCTAAAGCGGGGTGGGAGGGCCGGGGGCTGTGCGGGGAAGAGCTGATGGAGAGCTGGAGGGCCCCCCGTGTCTGCTGTGCCGCCCAGCGTGGAAGGCGCTGATCTTGGGGGGATGCCTCCGCCTTGCCTGGCCTCCCGGGTAAGGGTCGCTGTGGGGGTCCGGGCGCTCTTCCTGAGCATTGACTCGGCGTCTACAGCCCTGTCAAGAGTGCTGCTTCCCAACTGCTTCTGCGGTTGCAACTGCTGAGCTTCCTGTTCCGTCTGGGAGATGCGTGTCTGAAATGGCCAGCAGGGCTCTGCAGGCCTGGCTTCCCGGGCCCCCAGGCCAGAGCCTCCTGCAGGCTGGCCTGGCTCTGCTGCTGGGGCAGGCGAGGTGTGAGCCGCTGCCTAACCAACCTCCGGGTTTCTGCTTTCTCACTCAGCCAAGGAGAGGGACACTCCCCACTCCCCACTCTGTATGTGCACCTCATGAATGCCAGAGCCAGTGAAGATCCTGCATCATGAGACCTTAGGGACCATGGAAATGGGAACAGTGGTCCTTCACTGCCAAGACGGTGTTTTATTGAAAAGGCGCCAGCATGCTCTCCCCGGGGCGGGAGTGACGGAGAAGGCAGGCAGGGTGCTCCGGGCGGCACACTGGAGCTCCTCATCTGTATATTCCCGTCCACAGCTCATTCCTGCCTTCTCTCTCTCCAGCTTTTTAAAGTTGTCTTGAAGACCTTGAGGGAGTTGAAATTCCCGAATGCTGGCTGGTTTACCAGCAGAGGGCAGGCGTCATGAAGGTTTGACAGGAGGGTGTGTCAGCCTAGGGTCACAGGAGGGTGGCCTTGGCCCGGAGGCAGACCGGGGAGCACCATTCGGAGGGCAAGTAGGGACACCTCCCTGCGCCTCTTCGTCACCTGCTGCACAGGACAGGTCTCCGGAAAAGCTGACTTTACTAAACAAAGGTGGCTAGTTGCCTCTACCTGATCCTCAGCGATTTCTACATATCAGGACTCCTCCTGACGGCACTGGTTCTCCTTTCGTGGCATCTGGAGGAGAAACCTCTCGGGAGACGTCCTTCCCTCAGGCGTGCGCCTCTGAGCACTATGCGCACTTCATTGCAATCAGCGTAACCTCTTGTAGAGCAGTTCAGTCTACGTTTTACATGATGGTGAGGCAAGGGATTACAGTGTTAGGAGAGGGATCTGTTACTGTTGATCAGATGCAGAGGTAGGACAAAATGTTGCCAGTTTTCCCCCCATATGTGACTTTGTTTACTAGTGGTGTTTTATGAATGTCTTTCCATTTAGAGTGAGAGGTTTGGAGCGGGGGAGTTAAATGTTTTCCATAGCTTACATACCTCTTCATATATCATAAGGCACCTGAAAGTTGACAAGTCATGCCATCTATAAAAGCGTAATATGCAAATCGACCGAATGGCAGAACAGCAGAATGACCATCCGGATGACCACGCTATGACACACACTAGTGCCAGGCCAGCCAAGGCGGATGCGATGCAATTGGTTGGGGGCCCTGCCATCACCCCATGATCACCCTGCAGAGAGAGGCCCAGGCTACCCGGCCTACGGGGCTGCGGTGGGTGGGTGGGGCCTCCCTCTGTGGGGTGATTGATAGCGGGGCTCCAGGACTGCGAGAGGGTGCAGGCGAGGCTGAGGGACCCCCCCCCCTTGCCCTCCCAAGTGCACGAATTTTGTGCACCAGGCCTCTACTGTAAATATAAATTAACTAGGACGCTGACATTAGAAAATGTTGCATTAAGTGAGGATGCTAATGGAAATTGGGAGAAAGTCATAAAGAGAAATTTAAACTCCTGTAGAAGAGGGAGAACTCACCCTTCCCCTTGGCCCAACAGGCACAGAAGAAAACAGCCTAATCAATAGCTTCATGGCCAACACAGACAACGGAAACAGACACACAACCACTGACTCCCTCCCTCTACATGAAGGATGTCCTGACTCGTGTTCCTCTTAAAATCGACAAGGAACAGTGGTCCTTGCAGACACGCCCAGATCTTGGACATGGGAACTGCTGTTGCCCATCGTTAACTCCAGTGGCTGCGGTGGCGTCCTGGCGAGGGGTGGGGGCCTGCATTTGGTGTTCCCGTCTCAGCGCTTTCTCTCTACAATAGAAGCCATTGGTCAGATCTCGTTAAGGTGTCCTTCCAGGCCATGTTCTGGGTGCCGCACTGTGTTAATTGGACAGGGAGAGGAAATAAGTGTCAACACAAGTGTTGTTTGGAAGAAGATGGAGAATTGAGTTAAGGTCGTGGCCTCTCACCGTGCAGTTGATTTTCCAACCCAGCAGTTCATCCATTTTTATTTCACTGACTCTGGCAGATCAACTTTATGGCAACAGAAACCAAACCGCAGTGTCTCCTATGAGGACACGCCCCTGACTCACCTGTGCGGGTCTCCGCGCTCCGTGCTGCGGGCAGTCCGTGAGCCGGTCCGTTCCGCGTCTTTCTCCGCTTATTCCCCAGCAGCTCCCGGCGAGGCAGGGCCTGGGCCGGAGCGGCCTCTTGGGCCAGGCCTGTTGGGGCCTCCTCACCGCTGAGTGTGCCTCAGGCGCAGGCATCCCGCCCGGCGCTTTCTCCTGACTCTCCCTCATTCTCAGCTCGGATGGGCAGTAAAACCTCTCACCTTCGTCTGTGGTCAAAGCTAAAGCTCCGCAGAACCAAACATAACCCATGATTTAGTCCCAGGTGTGCTATGTGGTGGTTGGAGTTTGGGGTGGGATCCTAGTAATCTGTTCTTCAGTACACAGCCAGCTGCACAGTGGACTCATTCAGCAACTGATAGGTTTCCTCACATGTGGTGTTTGAACAAGGGCTGTATCTGTTGTGGGTGTTCGGTTAGGATGTGGGCATCAAAAATATTTTTAAGTACGGTACTTAGCATTTCCTTCACTCTTTTTGAAACAGTAGCCCCTCCACTCACTTTATCATGGCCTCTCTTTTCGGTAACTGTTCCGTATCTGCTCCCCCATGGGACCTGTGGTGCTGGGTGTGAAAAGAAAATCACTTTGCCTTTCAGAACCTCAGTTTCCTCCTCTGTAAAATGGGATTGCAATTTCTATTCAAGTTTTGAAAGCAATTCTAAAGCCTTCCCTAAGTCAAATGCCTTCTTAATTTTTTGGCATTTGACCCAGCCTTTCCAAAAGGCCCTCGTGGTGCTAAGTGGCATTAACTAAGTCTTAGAGGTGACTGAGTTTTAGCACTTCCTGTTGATCTGCAGCGGTGGGAGAGTTGTCTCAGTGAGTCCCACCAAGGGCAAGAGGACCCACACAGAAGGGGTCCTGGGAATCCAGAATTCACCAGAGTGGCCTGGGCAGGTACAGCCGCTCCAGGTTAATCACCGAGGGGACAGTTCCTTGCCTAGCAGTAGTCTCTGAGTCACTGTGCCATGTTTGGAGAGAGCACAGGGAGGGCTCCAGGTGGCCTCAGTTAGCTTGCTACACCACTTCCCTCACCATACGGCCACCTCCCCTTCTCCAACCAGCCATCCTCTAAGCACCACCCCCCCAAGCAGCCTTCCCAGGCCTCCTGCTCCCACTGCTCCCCCTCTGTGGGCCCATGTGCTTAATGCCAGCAGCATGCGCGGGTGCTTGTGTAACTGCCACATTGCATCACGCCAGTATTCTGTGGGAGACTCGCCTCCCTGCTGGGTCATAGGCGTCGCTAATGTTTGTTGTTTGCTGTTTATTTGTTTATTGTTGGTTTTGATGTTCCTGGAGGCTATTAGCGAGTAAACACTGACCAGAAAACAAGGTAGTTAGTCCAACTTGTAAAAGCATGCATGAGTTTTATGATGCCTCATGAAAAACTTGTTTATTAAAAGAATGAATTGCTTATTCAAAATGCACCCCGATTTTGTTCAGACATTAAATCTCAAATAATTATAATACCCTTGAAAAAATCACGTGTGTATTTTGAAATGACCATTTCCACTTTCCGCCTGTGCATTGGTTGAAGAGAACTTCCTATATTTTTACTTTCTGTCTGTGGGACCCCAGTCCCTCCCAGTGGAGTGCCTTGTCTCTTTAAAAGTCAGAACTCTAAGATTCATGGTAAATTTGGGCAGATTTAAGGTGTTCCCCACCCCCCCAAAAAAAGACCACCCTTGGTTCTCTATTGAATATTCATGAGAGGGAGGGGTTAAATTTTCTGACCTGAAAAATTCCATTAATAAATTTGTTATCTGACACAGGAACACTTTAGGGTGGAGAGTGGTTGTGCTGGACTAATTTAACATCTGATCATGAGCTGACAGTCAATGGCTGCTTTTTTGTCTCTTTTGCAGCCAGATTAGTGGGGGATTGTCTGCTGGCCTCATTGAAATTCAGGCACTGGCTTGATTGGAAATTTTATCATTATGCTTTTTGGGTGTAGTAGTTTTAATTTTAACACCTAAGATGGAAAATACTCTCAAGTAAACCTGGAATTACTGGCTTAGGGTTTGTGGCTTTCTTAATTGAAGGAAAGTAAGCAATTATTGATGCCACTACTCTTTTGCCTTGAGTATTTTGAGAAAAATAATCAAAACGATTTGCTTGTGTTTTAAGTCTAGGCCAAGGAGTTTCCCCCCAGTTACAGGTGTAAATGGAGGGTGATTTCTAGAGCAGCCGAGATGGACTCACGTGGCCTGACACCTACGTTGTGCCAGCTGAGCCTACAGCGTATTTGTGACTTTAAAAGCCCAAGTCCTCTGATTTAAATGGCATTAAAGACTAGTGGCTGTTTGTGCTAGAGGCCATGTTAAAGTGTTTGTACAGAGGAGCTTTGTTGCTGCTGTAGAAATAAGAAAGGAATGTAAGGAATCACTTCTTAGGGACCTGTCCCTTGTTGTGTCACAGCTGCCCTTGTGGAGGGGCAGTCACTCGGTTTAGCGAAGGAGGCAGCTGGTGGCCGCGCTTCCCGGCCGGCTCAGGGCGGCCCCGCGCGCTTGGGGAGCCCCGCGCCCGGAGAGGGCGGGAGGCCCGGCCCGAGAGCCGGTCCACGTGAAGCGAAAGTTCTCCGAAGGCCGCGTGGAGGGAAGCGCCGCTGGAGCCCGCACCTCCCGGTCTCAGCAGTTTCTTTGGGGCGCGGCGTGCGCCCGGCGCTGAGTCCCCGCCGGGTCCCGGGTCCCGGGTCCCCTGGAAGGTTTCCCAGACGCACAAACACGCAACCTGCCGGGAGCCCGGCGGCGGCGGGGACGCGTGCCGGCCCGGGCGCCCGCAGAGCCGCCCGGCGGGCCGAGCGCCAGCGAGCGGGGCCGCCAGGCGAGGCTCACCTGCCGGCGGGCGCGGGGCGCGGGGCCCATTGTGTGGGAGGGCGGGCGCGGCGGCGGCAGGCGGGCTGTGATTGGCGGAGCGGGCGGGGCGGGGGCCGGCGCGGCGCGGGTGGCAGCCCGCGAGCCGAGCGCCCGCGCGTGCAGTGCGCCGCGCCGAGGCCGCCGGACCCTCGCCCGCCCGCCCGGCCCCCGCCCCGCCCGCGCCCGCGCCGGCTCCGCGCGCCCGGCGGCTACATGGACAGTGTCAGGTGGGTCCCCGGGCCGCTCCGCGCCGCGCTCCCGCCGCCTCCGGCCGCTTCCCGGGGCCTCGCCACGGCGGCCGCGCGGCGCCCCGGCGTCGGAGTTGAGCCTCTCAGAGAAGCGCCGGCACTCGAGGTCACCAACTTGGCGGGAGTTGCGCGGTGGAAGCGGAGGCGGGAACGGGTGGGGGGCACCGGCCTGGGCGTCCCGGGGACGCCCCCGCTCCCGCTCCCGTTTCGGTGCGGGGTGGGTGCCGCTGAGTTGGAGGAAGTCTGCCGCGCGGCTCCCGCGCCCCGGCTCCTTCGCGATCCCCCCTCTGCGGGTCTGGCCGGGGCGCAGCCGCTTGGGTGAAGCCCCGCACCCGTCCCGCGTCCGGGGAGGATGGCGGTGGGGCTGCCTTGGAGCCGGAGACACGCCGGCGCCTCCGTCCGAGTGCCGGGGCGGCGGCCCTCCGCTCGGAGTTAGTTTCTGGGGCCGCCGGGCCGCGCCGGGCGCAGCTCGTGGAGGCCGGGAGCTCGCGGCCCGGGGGGCGGAGGAGGGGAGCGAAGCCCCGCCGCGAGCCGCGGGAGGGCCCGGCAGCTGGGCGCCTCCGCCGCCGTCGCTACTTTGCGGCCGGTGTGAGTCGTGAGCGGCTGCGAGCGAGGACGGGGCTGAGCGGTCGGCCCGCTCCCTCCCGCGGGGCAGACCCAGCTGTCAAACCGCCGGGAAGACGGCCGGGCGGCGGGAGGAGGCTGCCCCCGCCCAGGCCTCGTGCGGGAAGAAGGAGCCGTAGGAAGTGGGTGGTAAAGTTTTCCAGCGAAGTGCATATGGACTCTTCCTCTTTGGGATTAACTCCTTCAGGGCCTGCCAGTCATAAGTAAAATACTAATAATTTTATATTCCTGTCCACACCGTCCAAATATTCTAATCAAGCCAATTTAAAAGTGTAAATCATCTAATTTCCATAGATTCCAACATTCTGAAAGTGACACATATCTGGGGGAAATTAAGCCTGATAACAGGAAATGTGAATCATACTATCAGTGACTAATCTGCTTAAGAAAAAAATGTTACATTTATTTTATCATTAGGAAGTCGGTGTTAAAGAAGCCATTTTAAAAAGCCAAGTGAAGTTTTTATTTTAGAAGCAGCCCTATATTGCTTTTTTTGTTGTTCATTTTTTTGTTTGGTTTGTAATAAAATTGTTAAGAGGAATGTGTGTGTGCCGTCAAAGGTAGTGTGTGCGGTAAAGTGTTCAAGCGAGGGTGTCATTGTCAAAGCCCTCAAACACGATCATGTAAGACTTTAGTTTTGGATTTGACGTGTTGCTGCTGCTGTTGTTTAAAAGAATATTTCTTGAATGTTGACTCACTCCAAGTAAACCAAATGAAGACCGAAGCAGATTCTCCAAATTGGTACCCTTTGCATACACTGAAAGAGCCTGCTTCTGTCTTATGGGATTCTTTGTTGCTGCCTGACACATTTCAGTGAAAATTGTGTAAAAATGAAACCAAAATACAGACTGCCTACCCAGAGACCCGACTGACTGACTCTGGGATGTGATAGAGCTGAACTGAGCAGGGAGCGGCTGACACTTGATAATCAGAGTTGATTTATTGTTCATTAGTGCTGCATTAGCCTTTCAGGCAAGGCACTTATTTGTGTAGTGGCCTGTCAAGGGCCAGACTGCAAGCACCTGTCATTTCTAAGGCGTGAGATAAGCAACAAATACTAATCTGATGCAAATGAAAAGACGTGAAGGGCCACATGATTATACATTTTTCCTTACCAATCTATAAGGAGAAAACTATTTTAAAGACTTTTTTTTATACTAAGGGCTACTTACAGAGTGAAAGCAATGGGCTTTATATTCTCTTATTTGCCCTAAGAACTTGCTTTTCTACCTATATGTGCTGCTCATCTGATGAAAAGTTGGTGAGTAAAGGAAATGAGAAACATAGGATGTCAGTTATTTACTCGGAGTAATTCAAGAAAGGCAGGCTTCCTGTTTGTGTTGTATTTTAACATAAACATATTTCATTAAATGAAACTCCTAAGCATGGGCTGATTATTGAAAATGTGATGACATCACAGCTCAGCTATGATCATGTCGGGTAATAATGTCAAGTGCATTTTCTGCAATGTGTTTCACTCTCGATTTTTTTCTTCCCTCCTTGGAAGGGAATGATCTCATGACATATAATAGAAAACAACTGAAGTGTCAAAAGAAAACAAAATTGGTGAACTTTTTTGTCTGCAGCCATAGAAACGCAGATTAACTCCTATTTTTCCAGAAGATGGACTGGAAACATTCTGCATGAGGGTATATAGTGTATTGTCTTCTCAGAATCTTCGTTTGACAGGGATTTTAGAGGCTGTGATCTTAATTAAATCTCAACTAGCTGAAATAATGCATCTAAAGGCATGCAGTGTTGCGTAACCTCGCTCAGTTGGTAAACCATAAATCATCAGAAAGCTTGTGATAGGAATGGTGGCTTGAATTTTTTTTTTTCAGTTAAGTGTACCTCAGAAAACAAACCTGCCATCGCTGCTTGGTGTTTGCGCCTTGTCAGGGGCTGTCATTTGAAAGATAAACTCTTTCAAGACACTGGCCAGTTACACAACTTGCCAGCCAGCCTCCACACATTTGCAAGATACAGAAAAATTAAAATCCAGATTAATTAAAAGCAGTGAAATTCCAGATTTATCTGGGCTAATGTGGCAGAAGTGTGTTTGAGTTAACTGTGTTTCTGAAACAATCAGGAGAGAACATTGTAACCAGCTTCTCAGCTTGATATAAAATTTGAGTAAAATTTGAATTGGCAAAAAGAAGGTTGGAGAAATTAATTTTATTATGTGGTTTAGCTGTAGATGAACATCACTAAAGAGAAACGTAAAACTATGTTCTTAGTAACTGGGCAAGTATAAAAGCCAGGTAGAATCCACTTCAGGTGGTTCTTTACGAAGGCAAGCGAGGGATAATGCAGCAACAGATGATGAGAGAAGGTTCGAGTAAATAAATACATAAGTAGTGCCTGTGCATGTTACATGTTAAAATGTGAATTCCATGACAAGACGTTATAATCATTAAATGGCTGCTAGCGAGTCCAGGTTTTACAAATTCTAGTGCTTGTAAATACTGGGTTATTTACCTTTCGTGCCGTTAAACATGTTTTTAACTGCTGCATTTGTGGTTCACATGCATTCTCCAGGAGGAGAGGCTGTATAAAACTGAGCTGTTCTGTGATGCATTGATTTTATATCTCTGTACACATTATTTGCTACGCGTCTAGGAGTTATGTTCTGAAGATCTGTAGCCCTCCCAGGGCAAAGGGGTGTAGTTTTATGTAGACCTGCATGGCTAGATTGGGGTAGTCTTAGTAAATTTGTTTTTGTTTAGTGTGAAAGGTTCCTTTTCTTGGGAGCGGTGTGATATTTCTGGGCATTTGTTTTACTCATTTAAGAGTGTGCAGTACGTTTTTTTCCTCCTCGTAAAATTCAGCTTTATTTTCTTCCCTCGGTACCTCTTAGCTAAACAGTCCTCTGCAGAATTATTTGGAAAGAGGTAACCTGGGCCTCTACTTCAGGATTGTAGGAATAATCTTCTTTGAGTCCCTCTTCCAAACTGGCCGTTGTTTGAAGAGACATTCATTTAGAAGGAGAAAAATGAAGAGCAAACACATGCATCGTGCCTCATTTTCAAATCCCGTTAAGAGCTTGAAGAGGCGGGCTAAATGTGGCGGTGCCCTTTTTTTAGAATACCTTGGTATCATGTTTTAATTTTTAAGTTTTATCTTGCCCTCAAATCTGAGACATCATTGTTCAAATAACAGAACAAGGTAAATCAACAACATCAAAAAGGTCGGCTTCTCTGATTTCTCCAGGGCTTGTTATTTTGTACTTCCCAATTCTATTTGATGTCCTGACAAAACAAGATGACACAGGGGAGAATACATTAAATTTTTATTTTTTTCATCTAACCTGTTACAGTTGTGGCAGCTTAATTTCTCAGACTTTGTCCTGAAGATGGCTTTTTGTGAAATTACCCTTAATTGTCACACTGCTTCCTGAGACGTGTCCTCGCAGCTTTCCCATTGGCCTGGGTTTTACTCAGTATTTTTGAACATATTTTGACCTTTAACACATTGGGAGCTTCTGGTTGGGCTTTGTCTTCATTAGAAATAAACCAGTGAATGGTGAGATTGTCAAAGAAGCAACTGATGTTTTCTCATTAGAATCTAATTTGCACCCCTTAGCTTAACTGTGATGTATAAGGTGAAGGTGTTGGGAATATGTGTGAGAAACTGCACAATTTGAGAAACTGAAGTTGTAATTCTAAAAAAAAAAAAAAGTTGTAATTCTAAAAAAGAAAAAGGCCTTACTCAATTTTGGAATTATCTAATTTCGGCCTACCTACATGCTTCAGTCCAGCTATAGTACCCCTTCCGCCTCAATGATGTGGGGCAAATAGGTGTTTGCCGTTAAGCTCCCTCTGATACTGTCTCTGCTGGTTAAAACCTGAAGAAAGCAGAGCTGTACATTTAATTCTCAGTCTTAGAAAAACCTTTTATTGACAAAAATGAACATTTTATTTTTCTGCATTTATCAGCATCCTTTGATTTACAGGCATATCTACAAGTGAGGCTTCACTCTGATCGTGTATGTCTCAAATAGGATTGAGACTTCTTTAGCCAGGGCCTCATCTGCTCTTCCAGTCCTCAGAATCTGGATAGCAATGTTCCTGTGGTTCTCTGAGCTACTTTGGAATATTTCTCCCTTCCAATTTGCAGCACTTAAAAATGATTTTTGTTATTAATATAAAATGTCACGGCAGCTTTGATTCACGTGTACTGAAATGTTTCCATCCCTCCTACAGGAGGAAGAGATTGAGGTAGGAAAATGTCTTCGCTTTTCTTGATTTAAATAATATTAGGTTGGAAACATCTGTGCTTATTGGATGATTATTTTCATGTTTAACAATTGCTAATGGGAGAAGTGATTTAATTTATGTAAACTTTACATTTTTATGCAAATGAAGCTGATATTTATTGAAGCTAAGACAATTCTGCTGGCACTTAGTGAGTAACCTTGTGTGCATGGGGATGCTAGAGGACAGCAGCGTAAACAAACAGGAATTTCTGCTCCGCTTTAAAATTTAAAGACAAGCAGAGCTGGGAGAGCTTTGCTGGAGATTGCTTGTTAGGTTGATAACTGAAGAACTCCTGATTGGCAGGCAAGTCGACCACCCAACCCTTCCTGAAAGAAAGATAGCCTTTCTTGATAGATTACAATAAACAACATGGCAAAAAATGAAATGCTAATTGCATTTTAAAGAGGCTTTTTTTCTAAAATTTTAATAGGTA
Organism: Eptesicus fuscus; assembly: GCF_027574615.1. Classification (NCBI taxonomy): domain Eukaryota; kingdom Metazoa; phylum Chordata; class Mammalia; order Chiroptera; family Vespertilionidae; genus Eptesicus; species Eptesicus fuscus. The sequence goes on along the minus strand of NC_072490.1, from coordinate 57,617,577 downwards.
GTTGTATTGTTACTGAGAGAACAGTTATGCTAATGACTCACTGCTTAGCCGATTTTGCATTAATATAACAACCATTACCTGCCTTCATGCTTCCTACAGTATTGTGGCAAAATAGCTGAGTCTAAAGGAGTTATACAAAAAGCAGAATTCTATAATGAAACAGAATTATACTTCCCACATGAATAGTAGGCTTTTTTATTTTTTTAAGACTGAAATATTATGTCAGAAATGTATTTTCTTTTCTCTATGATACAGGTACCTAGCATGGTATCTCCGTGTGTGTGTGCTTTCTAGATACCATGAGGAATGGATAGAAGCTTCCTAACTTTTCTGTTTGACAACATGCCAGTTGTAGTCACTGGCTTATTAATTATGAAAACTGTTGTCTTTCTCAGGGCAGTGATGGTGTTTCTGCTACATAGGCTCCTTCTATTCTGTGTGGCTTTGTAAGATTTGGCATAGTTCTTTTTTCCTGTGTGTGTGTGTGTGTGTGTGTGTGTGTGTGTGTGTTTAGCGGAGCCATTTTCTTTGGTTTTATTTTGATATTCTGGAGCCTTCTAATTTAATTTGATTTGCTCTGGTTATTTGATGAACCAGTGCCTAACCTGGTCAGTTACCATCCAAACTCAACCCGAGGTCTCTGTGGCACTCCAGTTTCGTGGGACATATGTCTGGTAAAAGGCCAGAGATTAAAAATAGTTTCTAAATTATTAATCCAGATAATTGAAATAACTGTACTTAAAATGTTTTATCTTCTCATTTTTATTATTTCTACACATAGCAATTATGAGAAGAAGTTGACAAACCAATTTAGGTGTGTATACTGGGCAGTATTTCCTTGTAGATAAATGAGTGTAAACTAAAGAGAAAGCAAAAAAATGATAAAGTGTGATTTTCAGTATTTATGTTGTGTCTTCTCCCCTCCCACCCAATTCCTCCAATTGTCTCCAAGATTAAAAATAAGTATTGTTTCTATGGGTGTTTTTATTTGTTAGCTTTTAAGGTTTTTTTCCCCTTCCCATCACATGCCATGCCCCTTAGGAGTGAAAGAAAATAATAATACAAGTCATTTTAGCAGTCTTCCCGCATTCAGGTGACCCAAAGGCGTTTTGGATAAAGCAGGTCTGCACCAGGCCGCGGTACACAGCAGTGGGGGGCGGTTAGCAGCACTTGTTTGTGCTGACAGCGTCCTGCCACTTGCTGGCATTCAGGTGGCAACATGCCCATACTAGCAGCGTCCGTGGCCCAGGCTCAGCTGTGTTGCTGCCACTGGGGCAGGTTTATGCACACCTGGGGTCGGCCACTCCCAGTTGGTATCAGTCAACAGTGTATCACCGAGTGTGTGTGTGAGTGTGTGTGTGTGTGTGTGTGTGTGTGTGTGTGTGTGTGTGTGTGTGAGTGAGAGAGATTCGGTTTTGTATGCTAGCATTCTTTAAATGTCTGCCACAAGTTTAATTTGCATTTCTGATCCCTGAAGGCAGCTAGACAGAATCATTCTAGTTCTTCATAAATTTCCTTCTATGATTCATTGTTAACTCAGAAAACATACTCATTTCTAGATACTCAAACAGTTAAGGTAGTTACAGTATCGCAGACATAATCTTTTAAAATTATATTTAAATTGTCATTTGAGAAAGAAATCAAGAAATAGGTTGAACTCCCAGTTAAGGCATGAGCCTTGTAGCACACAAAAAAACATCAGAAATTACTGTGTGTTTTTCTCAAGGAGGGTAAGGGAGATGGCATAGAATTAGGGGCCAAAAGTTTTAGTTTTGACTGAATACTCTCAAAGAGGGGCCCATAAATATTAGAACACAGTAGTTAAAAACTCACATGACTGTTTTAAATACTATTGATTTAAACCACTAGCTAGGTTTTATGAATCAAAGTGTAATTTCTGAGCTTTGACCATATTTCTCAATGCTAAAGCACTCTCTCTTGTGTGCCTTTAGCCGCTTTCCAGACATTCAACACAGGATTAGATGATAGTAGTTACAGTGATCAATAGGTTAAGACGGTACAATCCCTCTTGCTGCTAATGACCTCAGTAGTAATGGGCAATAAAGTGTGGGCTCTAATAGCCTCTCGCTGGTGCTGCATGCCCTTTGATTCCTAGTGTTAGGAGGGACTGGCTACACGAAAAACTTGAACGTTGGGAGTTAAGGGAGTGGATATCTAGGCTATAATTTTTAACTATTTAAAGCCTTAAACTGTGCTTCATCCTCCCCCCACTCCCCCACCCCTGCTTTTCTACCCTATAATGCTTTCTGTCCATTTGGGTATGTTTGCTAAAGCTTTCCATAACCAATTTTCATGACATGTTGGAACTTTGAGGAAAGGAAATCTCAGTTTTAACACATTTATAAATAAGCTCAAGTCCACTTTGGAGGCTCAGAGCTAACTGGTGGTAAATGTGGTTTCAGATATAAAAGCAGAGGTAGCGCCGTCCGGCTCTGAGCCACCGGTGATGATCAGAGCCGCCTGCAGGCTGGGGAAGGTCACCCAGGGTTCTTCCCCCTTTTCCCTTTGGCTGTGCCTGCGGCTTCAGCATTTTAAGACTCATCAGCACCTCCTTCGAGTGTCCAAAGGGAAACTGGAGGGACCCAAGTTCCCTTCTTTGTTCTGTAACACAAATACAAAAATGGAGTAAATAACTATGGGAAGAGTTAAACTGTTGGCTGTATGTAAGGGTTTTAAAATTATCTTTATATGTGTCAGCTCTCTTTTAACTTTTTAAATTGATTTTATTGAAGTATAATTTACATACTATAAATAATATACACTCATTTTACCTGCACAGTTGGAAAATTTTTTGATAATTTTATACATCCTTGTGACTACCAGCTCAATCAAGATAGAGGGCATTTAGATTAGCCCCCAAAAGTTCCCTCGTAGTCTTTCTAGCATAGGCTTTCCATAGTTGTTTTAAAAATTCCGACCAAGGTGCTGTTGCTATGATGATTTCTGTTGTAACACTGTTAATTTCGTGTTCATCACCAGTTCAGATCTTACACCACCCTATTCCTGTCCATTTTCCTGTTCATCACCATCAGAAATTTGGCTCAAGGATATTTATATTGTACATCATCCAAGAAACACAGAGGAAAAAAGAAACCTTAAACTTGGTTCTTTTGTTTGCTTAATCAAGCGTCCCTGTGTGATGATGCAACTCTCAAGGAAAAGTAAACTTCTATTGTGATGTTAGCTTTACAGCTCAAGATAGTGATTGGCACCCAAATACATATTGAAAATTTCAAAATGCTTTTTCTATATGAAGACAAAGTAGAGTTACTGGGATTAATGCCTGGATGGTTAGGTGTGGTGATGGATTCTTCTTGGTGTTTGCCCTAGAGTGAATGGAAGTCCACTGAGAACCATTGTGGTATTTTGTGCTTCCAAGTGTCTTTTTAAAAGGATGATTTATCCACTCATATACATCTGTCCCTTTCTGCATGTAAAAATATTCAGACATTCCCATCTGTTTTAAATTACAATGTATCTACATCTACATTTGAAAGGCCGTGCAATAGGAAGATTCTGTGATGACCTTCATGAGTTGGGTTAGTGAGAATTTTCAAATGTTCTGGGTCGTGTTTTCCAAACAATGAGAAACTTGCACATAAACATCCTCACACAGAAACATGCCTGCGACAGCAGTGAAGGGTGTTTGCTGTACATGGATCTGACCTTCAGGAACCATTTTTAGTTCATCAAAATTAGTGATGCTGAGAAATCGGGACATCAGTGCATAATGACTGTGAAATTAGGAATGAGAGCTCGCTATGCAAATGACAGGACAAATCAAGTGAAAAAGTCAAGATAAACTGCATATTAAGACATTATGTTACATAAAATTAATCCTGCATTTCTCGCTTTTGCTTACTGCTGCCCTGAAAGATTTTTTAAACTCTTTTATCTTCTGATCAGCTATTGTCTGCCGGATTTTTTTTAAGTGGCACACAGGCAAAGTGCAAAACATGTTATTACCTTTTATTGTAATGCATGAGATGACAGCAGATCCTTTTTAACAAAGTATATCCTTTACTGCTTCTTGCTGTCACATGTTTGATTAAAAACTAAAAAGTACGATGCTTAAACATTACTGTTATAAGACATACAGGTTTTGTCTTTTTTGTTGTTTTTTTTTCTTTCCTTATCTTTTTTATTTGGGGGTGATTTTTCATGAAACAGTCTTGTATCTTCGGGGTCTGACAAAATGGTTCTCATGTAGTCTGCAAATGAGACACAAGTGCAGCGATTATTTTGAATAGCTAAATTACATTCTCGAAAGCTTGCAGAATCCACAGCATTGTCATTAGGTATCCGCCTGAATACAATTTGTGTAACCTTGGCCAAGACAGCCTGTCATTTTAATGTCAGTGTTTTATCTGAACAAGACATCATCCTTTCAGATACTGTGTGCAGGTTCCTTGCCGAGATGCCCGTGCAGAAGCGTGTTAACAGTTGCAAATATGAAATGCTATCAAGTTCATCACTGGCGCTGTTTGTCACTGAAATGTCATGGGAAGCAGCTCGCCTGGTATCACACAGAGTGTGGAGGAATTGAGACATCTGTGTGCGGTTGAATGAGGCAGGGGAAAGGCTCCTAGGAAGGTCTGTGCTTGAGTGCAGGAGGTGCGCCTCCGAGGGCTCAGCCGTGCGCGAGGCTAAGCATTCCTTGATCTGATCGTCCTTAAAATCGCGGTCCACAGAGGAAGTGGGTCCTGTGAGCTCCAGCTGTGGAGGTACTGGTTCCCACTTGCCTTCTTCTCTAAAACAAAATTTGTTTGTGTTAACTTCATTGTGACGGAAAACTCATTCTTAACAAGAAATTGAGATCGTTCTAACCTACCTCCAGATCTGCCTGAGTCCTCGTCTGCTTGAGAGACTGCCTGGAACAGCTGTCAGTGCTGCAGGGGTTTCTTTTGTTGTTGTTGTTATTATTATTATTATTATTATTATTATTATTATTATTTTACTTAAAATAAACTTCCTAACAGATTCAATAGGATCTGTTGCTGCATCCCCTCTGGATCAGCACCCTGCGTGGGAAATCGGTCAGTTCTTGAAGCCGCTGAGCCTGGCGGGCTGAGTGCTGTGCGCATTCCCTGGCTCCTGCTCACGCTGTGTTAACCTTCCAGGTGCCCGTGTCAGTGGCTATGATGACACCTCAAGTGATCACCCCCCAGCAGATGCAGCAGATCCTGCAGCAGCAAGTGCTGAGCCCTCAGCAGCTCCAGGTGCTCCTGCAGCAGCAGCAGGCCCTCATGCTCCAGCAGGTAACCGCTCCCCGCTCCCTCCTCGCACCTGCTCCGCTCCAGGCCGGCCTCACCTGAGCAGAGGCTCTCCTCCAGAGGCACAGGCGGAGCCAGAGGGGGAGGCAGGCCGCTGGGCCCTGAGGAACCAATGGGCTGCCTCCCTGAAAGAGAGCCCTGCCGCAGCCACTAGGTTTGGGTCTGTAGAGCACCCTCCGGACGGAGATTAGGGCTGTAATTGGGCTTGGTGGAAATAAGATCTTTTAGGCTTATGTGGCTTTGCATTCTTTTATTTGGTAAGCCAGAGGCTTCTACTTGTGTGAATCAAAGCAGAGCGGAGCCGCTGGGAGCAGCGGATGGGACAGCTCTCGCAGTCCCATTTCAACTCGGAAGCTTACAGAGTTTTTCTTTCAAACCAGAGACCATTTTGGGGTTGGCTAATTGTAAGGTACATAGTTGACTTTCTTTCTTTCACCTGTGCTGATGCTGAAATGAATTTCTCGCTGCCACTGTACCATGGAGACCTAATCTTCAGACTTCATGGACCCCTGAACGCAAAGGATGAGACTGAGTACTGCAGGGGCAGGTGGCCCGGCCGGCGTCGGCTGCAGGGAGCCTGGCTGCCCTCTGACGCGCATGCGCACGCGGGACCAGCCCCACTCCCCGGCCCTGTCACTGAGAAAGCACGGCCTGTTTGCAGGAGAGATTCACCAGACTCTCAGCAAGGGCGTTTGCCTTTGTTGTACAATCAAAGGTCACCCCTTGCCTTATTTTAATGAGTTTGTGTGGAAAATGGTATGTTTTTCATCAGTTCATTTGGGAGATTACTTTTCAAACAATAATGCCAAGAATAGTCAGTGTGCGCTGAAATTTATTGTTGAGTTTCAAACTAAAGGTCAGGCCACTACAGATAAAAGGATGCTATTTTTCAAATCTCAGTTTGCGTATGGCACCGAGAGGGACAGTGGCGGGCGCTGCCCCTGACTTACCGTCCTCTCTTTTCTTTGTAGCAGCAGCTTCAAGAGTTTTATAAAAAACAACAGGAGCAGTTGCAGCTTCAACTTTTACAACAACAACATGCTGGAAAACAGCCTAAAGAGGTACCGACACTGCTATTTTACTTTCAAACCACAGATCCCAGAGGACTATCTAGTGGCTATTAAACTGTCATTCATCTTTTAAATGATTGCACAACTGAGCTGACTCTATCGTTCTCAGCTTCCAGACCGAGAGTTATTGTCCTGTTTTCGCTCCGGTTTTTCTGGGTCCCATGTGTTTGCTGACACGTATTTTATAATCCTGCTGCAGGTGCACCTCCTGGGAGCACTGGGCGGGGGTCCTGGGCAGAACCTCAGGCCCCTTTGCAAGTTGTACCTGGGGGAAGTGAAGCGCTTTCAGGAAAACTTGATTTGGACACACACTTGATTATTGTATCCAGCTCAGAGAGCTTGGGTGTGTGCTGAGGTTGGATAAACAGAAAGTTCGAGCAAGCCCTGTTCGGTGGGGCTCAATGGTTAGAGCGTCACCCTGCACAAGGAATGGTCTCGGGATGGATTCCTGGTCAAGGGCACATACCTGGGTTGCAGGTTTGATCCCCAGTAGGGCGCATGCAGGAAGCAACCAATCGATGTGTCTTCTTACGTGGATGTCCCCCCGCCCTACTCTCTCTAAAAAAATCAATGGAAAAAGTATCCTCAGGTGAGGATTTATTAAAAAAAAAGAAAGTTAGAGCCAGATTCTCCATACCACAATCTCAGTTTAACTTTTCGTGCGAGTTGTACATATCAAAACTTCTAAAAGCGAGTCTGCAGTGGCACAGCTAACATTAGAGAAGTCTCCCACTTGGATCATATGTGTTTTCCCAGCAAACAGTAGGGTATCGCAGCAGCTTCCACGTGCACAATGCTTTGTAAGTTCACATAGTTATAGCACCCCGCCCGGTTAGGGGACAGTATTGCCTCCAGGAATGGGAAGGCTTGGGGGACCTTCTGTGTGGCCCGTGTGCGGGAGGCTCAGTCATCGGGGGCGTGTCTTTGTGCCTGTGCGCATTGTCACGACATCTGTCTACCCATCCCAGAGCTGCCCCCCCCCCCTGCCCCCCGTATCTTACCTCCTCGTATTTCTACAGTGACTGGCATGCTTTTCATGTAAGTGTTTTCTCCTTGGAATGACAGAGAAACAGCTCCCAGTTCAATTTAATGGCTTCTGCGCTGGCCCTAAGCAGGTGGCCACTTTCCTGGGTCGGGACGCAGTCTTCCCAGGTGACTCCTCCCTCCCCCAAGTGGGGCGGCCAGGAAGCACTAATTTTACACAGTGCGCATGAGCCGGCCCTTCTCCCTTTGTGGGTTCCTCTCACAACACAAATTGGGTGCATTTTCCATGCCCTGTCAAGTTTTCACCCTGGAGTCCTCTTTAGCAGCCTGGATATAAACCCCCGTAGAGTAGGGGCCATTTCGGGGTGCAGGGGAGGAGGTGCTTTAATGAAAGTGCTGACACATTTGTGTACAGTGGCGTGCTACTGGGTCCTGCTGTAATAGAAAAGGGAACAGATTAAAAAGTGTCTAAAATGTAAATCTAAAGGACTAACAGTAATTAAAATGGAAATGGCACAGGGAGGGAAGGCATGTAATGGTGAGATATCACTGTGCAGGAGGCTCTCGGCTTTGTTTTGCTGGCTGTTTTTCTAATTCAGGAGGGCTTACTCATCAGTGGCAGTTCAATGCGCGTTAATGACTCTGGGATTGCAGGCATCACTCTGGACAAAGAAATGATTATTGTGCGGTCAAAAGAAGTTCAAAGACAAGAAGGGAATTTCAGTTTTTTCCTTAGAGATCCACATTCAAGAGCATATAAATTAAGCCAAATGTTAAAAACCACAGTCTGAAAGCTGACTTCAAAGTCACAACTCTCTAATTAATGAACTGCGAGCTTCGGTTTGGACAAGTTGTGGTTTGATGCGCCCATAAATCAACATGACAGGCCTGTTTCACAGCCTCAGACAGTGCTTGTCATTGAGTCACATCAGATGTAAACAGCAGAGAAGAGAAGGATATGAAGGAGGTGCAATTGATCAACAGAATTGGTAAAAACCCACTTTTGAAGCACATTATGCATGATCACAGGAAATGGTTACAGCCTCGAGAGGGTTCCCTTCTGCTGCTGCTTTTTTGACTCAGATTTCTAACAGCCTTCAAAAGGGAGAAGGAGAATTACGGAGTCTCTCCCCCGTGGCTCACAGGCTATAACCCCCTGTTGTTATTTTGTGCTTCTTTCTTTTCAAAGGCATCAAAATTTAGGTTTTTAAAGATCTTTAACTCTATATTTGAAGACAAACCAAAAAGGGCTGCCACTGCCATTCTTATCAGTTACCAGGGATTGTGTTTTTCCTTCTGTTGCCACTTCTGATTAACCTCTTACTTGGTCTGCAAGACGTGGTTTGAAACGCGCGTCTGCATGCTGGGGGAACATGAAAGTCCGAGCGCTCCGAGGGCAGATAACGACACAAGAGGGGGAAGTTATGCAGCAGAAGGAAGGATAAAAGCTCACTCTCCCAAATCGCTGCTGTCAGAGGGGCATCTGGGCCTGCGAAATGCTGCTGGTGGCTGAGCGGGCGGGGGTTGGGGAGGAGAGGCATGCCTGGTTCCTGAGCCAGGAGGTGAGACGTTACGGGAGCATTTCAGCATCTCCAGGACATTACGTGTGCTGTGGTCGCGCTTTGTCCTCCATTTTGAAGGCATGGGTGACACAGGAGATACGTTGCCTTACCATCCTGAGGGGAGGCAGACCCAGGGGCAGGTCTTGGATTCCAGGGTGCGTTCCCAGTGCCGCGAGATCTGGCCAAGACGTGCTGTCACTGCGGCTTGAGAGCCTCGTTTCCCCGAGGTGGTCTCCTGAATTAGCATGCAGGTGGTGGCCAAGTCACATGGCATCAATTTCATGATGTGGACTAGTGGTTATGACTTTAACAAGGTTTGAACTTGGATGTTGACAGATGGAACAAGTATATTAATTCACTGAATCCCCAGTCATTAGTGGCTCATAATTTTGAATTGTCAGGTCCTCCCCCCTCCCTCCCTTTCCCTTTTTTGATTACCTTTGCTATAAGGCGCTTGATCTTTGGCCAGAACAATGAACCTTTACTTGCTTTTTCCCTGAAGTTGCCTCAAAGGTGTTTCCTTGAGCAAGTTGGGCTCCACACTGAGTTAGACCTGACCTTCCTGAGGAGAGACGCAGCCCCATGTGCTGGCTACTTAAGCAGCTGCTCACAGAATGGGTGTGGATAATAGAAGGCAGAATTCATAGTAAGGCCAGCCACAAACAAAGTTCCCATCCTGTGTGGGTGAGGCAGGCTAAGTTGATTGTTTTAAAAGGGCCATTTGTCCCAGGCAGCTATGACAGTTTATGTTAGGCAGCAGGGAGGAGCCGAAGAAAGGAAAACAGACCTTTGACTGCAGCTCCAGGGAGGGGATCCGAAATGCAAGGTTTATCAGGGCATTCGAGCCTTTTAACGCTGCCTGCTGACCTGTGGCGGCGACTGCGCCGAGACCTTTTTTGTGTGCGTTCCATTGTGAGAAGTAAACAAATGGGCTCGTATCCTGTGCTTGGTAACTGGGTGGGGAGCAGTTTGGCAACCAGTGTTGCTTTTAAATTCTTTCTTTGGACAATGGGCCTTGTATACTTTTATATCCTGGCTTTTCAAACGTGGACAGCTTTCATGAGCTTTCCTAGGGATGGCTGCAGTGACAACAGAAAAGCCATCAGTCATTTTATATAAATACAGCATCTTTAAACATTTCATTTACAGTAAGACAGGAAACACCCTCCCTAAACTTCAACACCCCCCATTATTTCTTCTTCAAGAGGAGTTAGATCCTCCAACTTCTATTGTATGAGTGTTGGATTTTGTCTACCTTCCCCCCCTTTTTAAAAACTCTGGGAATTAATATCTGTTGAAGAAGAGAAAAATCATTTTGACATGAATATAACTATCATTGGGTTTTACATTAATGTGATAACTTGGGAAGGGGTGAAAACAATTGGATCATTTTAAGCATGCTGTTCTTAAAATGAAAACACTGGCTTTTCATTTAAATTTATTTAAATTTTTGTTGTTAGTGATATAGAATTTGTTTTTTGGAGTGAAACTCAATTAACTTTCTCAGTGGCATGGTGGTAAGTCTGAAATTGGTTGCTAATATGAGAATGATGGTTTTTTACTGTAAAATAAACTACACGGAGACCCAAAGGAAGCCACCATTTCTCTCCTCCCTTGATCTCTGCATCAAGGAGGCCGTGATCCGCACACATTCATGGATGGATTGGCTCGAGGTCGCGGTTGGGCTAAGTGAATGAGTTGTTGTAAAGTGAAGTTCTCAGAAGCTCTGGCGGCGTTGTGGAGTCCTGTTAGTTGCAAAGTCTCCCTGATATTTTCATTAATACTTAGAATTAGGAAAACGGATCTTGTTCTTTGCCTAAATGATCTTTTTTGGGGGCTACAGTTTGGGAAGAGTTAACTTCCCTTCCGAATTGTGAGCCATGATGTGGCTGAGACCTCCACCTCGATCTGATTCCTCGCAGATTAAGGATATGAGATAATTTCCCTCTATTTTTGTTCTGCTGCACTGTATTATCTTTCTATCACTCAGATAATTACTGAGGAAATCTACATTAATTTTTTTGGCTGGAGCAAGGCCTGCTAAACACAGGAATGATGTATTGATGTTTTACACAACAAAAGTTTTCCTCCTGTCATTGTCCAATCAACAAAAAGATATTTGTCAAACGATAGAGCCCCTTCGTTCTGAGCCCAAAGCTGGGAAGGGAAACGGGAGGCTTTCTGAACCTCCAGCCCAGTGGAGGCATCTGAAGCTCAGTGTCTCCATATGAAACCCAGTTGAGTACGATGTTGTTTGCTAAATTATGAATGTGTGTAATTAAAATCTAGTGGCTGTTTCTGTGAAAGATTTACAATGTTATTTCATCGTTTGTCATGGCTAATTAACAATATTAGATGAAGTTTTTCTTCTTCAAAGGCCTGATTTTTTCTCATTTATTTATGTCAGAAGTGATAAACAGAGTAGTTAAAAGCTCGCCCGTGCATGGGAGGGAGGCAGCTGTCTGTGGCCCCTTGGGGGCCAGAGTTGGGGTCCCTGCACACTGTCCTGCTGGAGTCTGAGGTCCCGGTGCTGACAGCCAGGGAGAGCACATGCTGGGTGAGGGGGTGGGGCGGTCCCTTTCACACCAAGTGACACCGTGACAGGGAGCACCCCTCGCCCACGTGCCCCTTCTCTCCTGGACGTGGATGGGTGGGTGGGGCGGCCTCCCCTGGCCTGTTCGCGGCCTCACTCTCTGCCTGGTCTCTTGCAGCAGCAGCAGGTGGCTCCCCAGCAGCTGGCTTTCCAGCAGCAGCTCTTGCAGATGCAGCAGCTCCAGCAGCAGCACCTCCTGTCCCTGCAGCGCCAAGGCCTCCTGTCACTGCCACCCGGCCAGCCCGCGCTGCCCCTGCAGCCCCTCTCGCAAGGTGGGTGTGGACGCCGAGGCCGGTGCCCATCTCCTGGGCCCTGCCTGCCCCTGAGGAACTGTCCAGGAAGCCCTGCAGACCTGGGAGGAGTCCCCACACTGCTGGCGCCAGTGGGACCCAGGTGGCGGGTCCCTGAGGGAGGGGAAAGCAGTGCTCCCCCACTCACAGCATTTTAATCAGATCGAATGTTTTCAGTTTGGAATTACAAATGAATTTTCTTGAAGGCTTTTTTTAGTCATTTTAAGCTGCATTTCATGTCATGTAACTTGTTCTGTTTTAAATCTTAGTCATGCTTTATAAATTCCACTTTCTAATATCTAGAGATAGAGTCAAGTTTATTTTTGTGTGATTATAAAAACGAAAGGTTTTTTGTTAGTTTTGCTCTCTTTTCTTACTTTCTTTTTTACCTTCATCTGACTGTTGATTTTTGAGCAGGTTAGTTCACTCATCTGATCAGGGAGCATGTATATCTATAGCTCTTCTTCAAAAACGGAGGTTCTTTAGAACATAACAAGATTATGTAGATTTAAAATGTTTCTTTTGAGAAGCCATTGACATGTTATTCCCCTGGGTGTCGGGCATCAGCAGCGAGCACTCTGCTGTGTTTAGGACACTCCTGGTATAAGCAGCTCTTTCACCGGTGCGGTGTGGGTGCCCCTGTGCGGTGTGGGTGCCCCTGTGCGGTGTGGGTGCCCCTGTGCGGTGTGGGTGCCCCTGTGCGGCGTGGGTGCACCTGTACGGTGAGTGCCCCTGTGCGGTGTGGGTGCCCCTGTGCGGTGTGGGTGCACCTGTGCGGCGTGGGTGCCCCTGTGCGGCGTGGGTGCCCCTGTGCGGTGGGTGCACCTGTGCGGTGTGGGTGCACCTGTGCGGTGAGTGCACCTGTGCGGTGAGTGCACCTGTGCGGTGTGAGTGCACCTGTGCGGCGTGGGTGCCCCTGTGCGGCGTGGGTGCACCTGTGCGGTGTGAGTGCACCTGTGCGGTGTGGGTGCCCCTGTGCGGTGTGGGTGCACCTGTGCGGTGTGGGTGCACCTGTGCGGTGTGGGTGCACCTGTGCGGTGTGGGTGCCCCTGTGCGGTGTGGGTGCCCCTGTGCGGTGTGGGTGCCCCTGTGCGGTGTGGGTGCCCCTGTGCGGTGTGGGTGCCCCTGTGCGGTGTGAGTGCCCCTGTGCGGTGTGGGTGCACCTGTGCGGTGTGGGTGCCCCTGTGCGGTGAGTGCACCTGTGCGGTGTGAGTGCACCTGTGCGGTGTGGGTGCCCCTGTGCGGTGTGGGTGCCCCTGTGCGGTGAGTGCACCTGTGCGGTGTGGGTGCACCTGTGCGGTGAGTGCCCCTGTGCGGGGTGGGTGCCCCTGTGCGGTGAGTGCCCCTGTGCGGTGTGGGTGCACCTGTGCGGTGTGGGTGCCCCTGTGCGGTGTGGGTGCCCCTGTGCGGTGTGGGTGCACCTGTGCGGTGAGTGCCCCTGTGCGGTGTGGGTGCACCTGTGCGGTGTGGGTGCCCCTGTGCGGTGAGTGCCCCTGTGCGGTGTGGGTGCCCCTGTGCGGTGAGTGCCCCTGTGCGGTGTGGGTGCACCTGTGCGGTGAGTGCCCCTGTGCGGTGTGAGTGCACCTGTGCGGTGAGTGCCCCTGTGCGGTGTGGGTGCACCTGTGCGGTGAGTGCCCCTGTGCGGTGAGTGCCCCTGTGCGGTGTGGGTGCCCCTGTGCGGTGTGGGTGCCCCTGTGCGGTGTGGGTGCCCCTGTGCGGTGTGGGTGCCCCTGTGCGGTGTGGGTGCCCCTGTGCGGTGTGGGTGCACCTGTGCGGTGTGGGTGCACCTGTGCGGTGTGGGTGCACCTGTGCGGTGTGAGTGCCCCTGTGCGGTGTGAGTGCCCCTGTGCGGTGAGAGTGCCCCTGTGCGGTGTGGGTGCACCTGTGCGGCGTGGGTGCACCTGTGCGGCGTGGGTGCACCTGTGCGGTGAGAGTGCCCCTGTGCGGTGTGGGTGCCCCTGTGCGGTGAGAGTGCCCCTGTGCGGTGTGGGTGCACCTGTGCGGTGTGGGTGCCCCTGTGCGGTGTGGGTGCACCTGTGCGGTGTGGGTGCACCTGTGCGGTGTGAGTGCACCTGTGCGGTGAGTGCCCCTGTGCGGTGTGAGTGCCCCTGTGCGGTGTGGGTGCACCTGTGCGGTGTGGGTGCACCTGTGCGGTGGGTGCACCTGTGCGGTGTGAGTGCACCTGTGCGGTGTGGGTGCACCTGTGCGGCGTGGGTGCACCTGTGCGGCGTGTGTGCACCTGTGCGGCGTGGGTGCACCTGTGCGGCGTGGGTGCACCTGTGCGGTGTGGTCAGCGGAGGAGAGCAGGCATGCTCTGTGCTGGGGCTGCCCTGCCTCCTCTGGGCCCTCAGCTCTACCCCATTTGGATGCAGGTTCATGTGCCGAAAAGGCTGGTAGCTAAAGCCTTCGGTGCCCTGGATTCAGCTGCTCTGCAGAGGGCTGGCATGGGGAGCCTCTGTCATCCAGGCGGCAGGCCTGGTCCTTTGGTCGGAACCTGTGCTGTAGGTGGAAGTGAGGCCTGTCTGCATTTGAATCTTCTCTCTGGAGTCAGCCGCCCAATGTCTGTCCCATCTGGGGGTCGCTTTGTCTTTTTGTGGGGGTGTTTTTACTGTGACGGCCAGGGCTTTTCCTCCGACTCCTCTCTCCTCTCCTCTCCTCCCTTCCTGCCATGACGCTCACATCTCCACTGCTGTCAAAGTAGATGTGGTAACTGAGCAATGCCAGGGGGAACAAAGGGCGTGTTGGCTAGCATTTTTGGACTTGCAAAATGTTACAGCGTGCACTAATGACACCTTCGGGTGTATTGTTGGAAACTGTTGCCGGCTGCTGTGCCACACCCTCTGGACTTGGGCGCAGCCGCTCATCCTCCCTCTCTCCTCTGCTGTGCGGCTGCTCACTGGGTTCATTGTTGTGGCACATCAGTTAAGCTGTCCAAAAGAGGGCAATTGGGCAGTGACAAGACAAGCTCCTGTGTAATGGGAAGGAAGGAATGTGGCGATGCGTGCCGTGTAAGCGCTGCGGTAACACATCGGAGGCACTGTCGGTAACTCACCGGCCCGGCACTGATTGATATGCCCAGCAGTGTGCCATGACCATGAATCCCCGCGGCATCAGGAAGATGCGTATTTAAAATCTAAAGGGTGCCTTTACGCGTGTCCGAGGGACACACGCATAAATAGAAATATTTCCAGAGCTGGTGCCTGCGGGAAGTGAGGCACAGCGTACGGTCATCTTTGGGGGAATCGGGAAGTTGGTTTTGTCTCCCCTGCCCCCTCGTCCAAAAGGGCTTAAGAATTCAGTCGTGTTGGAAGACAATACAATTTTTTCCTTATCAAAGAGATAAAGGCTTAAAACTGATATCATTATGAGCTTAAATCAACTTTCTGCTGGAGCAGGTCACCTGGGATGGGTGTGAAGGACAGAAAGGTTGGTCAGCTCTGTGTCTGTGAGCCAGGCCTGGGCTGTAAAATTGAGTTCCATGAACAGTAATCTGTCAACTGTCCTCACAACATACATTTTTTAAACCTGTGTCTGCATTTCCTTTTATAATGAAGGGACCAGTTATCCTGGAAAAAGAAAGCTAGCGAGGGAAAGGGGTATGTGTTAAAATAACTGGAAATGCCCACTTCATGATACAAACATGAAGATTCTTTTATATCCTTGCTCGTGGCCTTGGCTGAGTTACCTAAAATGTGTATGTAAATATCAAAGTATAGGAATGGAGAGAGAGAGTGATATTTTAAAGGCCTTTTTTCCCCTGAAGGTTATGAAATGGAGGCATATTTTTGTTGTTTGTACGGTTACTATAGGGCCTTCTCTCTGTTTTACATAATCAGTGTATCTGTTTTTCTCCTTGGTCTCTTTAATTATTTGATCCTTTCCAGGACCAGTACTTCCATATTGAAATATACTTCCAATTTTATTCTGACTTTTAGATATTTAAGTGTACACTATCAATAGGAGAAACTTTATTGCTCAGTTATGTGCCCGTTAATGGATTTGTTTATTAACTCAGTACAATTATTCGTGTCTAACATTTTGGAAGGAATGCTTGCTTTCAGGAAACACGATATCCATTTAGTCTGATGAGTGACTAGCCTGCTTTTTATCTCTCTTCATTCTATCATGAGATCTTGGTAGACAATACTCTTCATGGAACCCAAGTTTAACAATACTGTCAAGGTGTAGCACTGATGGAGGACACTGATTTGACTGCTTCCTTCTAAATCTAATGAATATTCTTAAATGTAATTATCATATTGAAATTTGACCCAGAAGTCAATGAGTTACTGTTTTATTTACCATCTCTCCCTGTGGACGATGAACCTGATTGGCTAGCCCACTGGAATGAAAGGGAGTAGAGTAACGGGAATGTTCTCTTAGGTGTAACAGGACATCTGCCGGGCTTTCTTTGCTAGATACACAGCTTACTGTTAGTTTGTCTGTCATTTTTAATGGGCTTAATTCCTTTTACTTTTTAAATGGCTTCAAGTTCTGCTCTTTCATTTCAGAGCGAAAGTGTTAACACGGTTGTTAGACTTGCGATCCTCCAGGCTTTCCACTTCCCAGGCCGCTGACCCGGAAGTCAGTTAGTTTGAGTGGAAAAATAGGCGGTTTGTGCTTTCCAAGTGTATTTACTCCCTGGAAAATAAAAATAGGTGTTGACTTGCGTGGCTTTGTATCACTGTGTTATCTCCAGCAGACAAGCCTGCTCACTGTTGTTTCAGTTGGGTGAGCGGCGGTCGCGGCCAGCGGCGCTCACCGAGGGTGGTTGGCGTGCAGCGGCGGTGCGGCCGGTGAGCCGCACACAGCCCACAGGGATCATCACCCAGATGCAGCAGAGCTGGCCACGGGATTCGGCAGTGACCTTTCCCTTTGTTTAATTTGCCTCCGAGGTTTAATTTCAAGGGACAAGTAATAATTGAATATGCCTAATAACTAAATGCTCATTTGGGACAAAAATCCATCAAAATATAATTGGCATTTGATTTTTATGAAGGAAGAAGAAAACCGACCTGGCTGTTGAGGATGCGTTCTAAGACTCTCTGACCACTTAATGTATCATTTGCAGCCTCCATTATAGTACATATTAATTGCAAATCCTTAAGTATTTGAACATTTTTTGTGGGGAACCGTTGGGAGAGATCAACTGTTTTTGTTACCACTCCTCTCAGAAAGGCGGAGAAGGTTATTGGTCTGCTGTGCAATAATTCACTCCTCTTTGATATGCAAACGATCCACGGTGAACATAAAAAAATCCTATCAGACTCATTTCACAGTTCTTAGCCACTCGGGTTCTCTGGAGCCCTGCGCCTCATTAGACGGTGCTCTCCAATGCCAGCGTAATTAAAATCTTTAACAGGTTAGCAAAGTAAAGATGTTTGGCTGATCACGTTGAGATGATTATCTATCCATTGTATTCTAAATGACAAAAATAAATTAAATTTAGACCTTGGCATTTTTTATTATGTGTTTCAAATGAATGTAATGCACACAGCCTTCTTTTAAAATTCAGTCCCTTAGACTTGGTAAGAAACACGCCTGTTTCACTTGCTGCTGTGTAGTCAGAAAATGACCAGCTCTCTAGGTCGGGTAGTACGTCAGTTGACTGAAACCAGGAACCCAGCCCAGTTGTAGCGGGAATGCCGAGCGAGGTCCAGGTCTCATGCCTTCTCTCGGGGTCCTCGCACAGCGAGCTGAGCTTGTGGTTGTCATTTGCGTGTTCTCCTGGGCACTAGCGGTACATGGGTCGGACTTGGAAATCCCGGGCTGTCGAGAGGCGTGCCAGCAGAATTAAGGCTACGAGGCCACAGGAGTGAGACGAGCATACTCACTGTCTGTCTTCTTGGGGATTTAAAATATGGGTTGACACTTACTCCTTAAGACCCATGTCCACTTTGACCCCTTTAGAAAACAAGAGAACTTTATTACTCCAACTTTACATTTTCATTTTATTCTGCAATGGTTCATTAGCGCTGATCTAAGAAATGACAGTAATAATAGTGTTACTTGTATAAAAAGTTATACAGTTTTTCAGTAGACACATCCATCAATTAAGCATGTGGTACTAGAAACCAAAATTAATGAGGAAGATAGGTGTGTTAATGAAATAATCATAGTATAATCAATTTGACTGTTAAAAGTTGAAAAGCATTTCAGGAAGATGATATGAATTCATAATTTATGTCTAAAAGTGATTAATAAAAACTATATTTAATAACAAAGCTATTTGTCATCATTTAAGACTTAAGCACAAAAATTATTCATTTTTTGGTTCATGTTGTCAAAATAGTATTGTTGAACACATTTATTTTGAGTCCTTCTTTGTGTCTAAAAATATGTAACATCTATCCACTTTTCCCCCCAAAACCTGGACCCACCCCGGGGATGGAGGCTCACTGTGGGGCAGCGGGGGCACCTCACCGCTCCTGGGCGGAGAGGCTTTCCGTGGGAGCGAAGGAGCTGCAGCCCAGAGCCCCTGACACTAGGCTTTGTTTACTGACTCTTTGATTTAATTACTGTGTGAAGAGGACGGAATTGGCTGTTAATTGATTTAATTATCCAATTTGTTTGTTTCAGGCATGATTCCAGCAGAACTGCAGCAGCTCTGGAAAGAGGTGACGAGTGCGCACCCTGCCGAGGAGACCACGGGCAGCAGCCACAGCAGCGTGGATCTGACCACGGCCACCTGCGTCTCCTCCGCCCCTGCCAAGGCCTCCCTCATCATGAACCCACATGCCTCTACCAATGGACAGCTCTCAGTCCACACCCCCAAGAGGGAAAGGTAGGAACGAGCCGCTGAGATGTGTCCAACACTGTCTGTAGCATGGGGGTGAGGGTGCCTCACCGTGTGTCCACGACCCCTCACGGGCTCCGGGGACTTATGTACTCAGTATTGTTGGGTGTGAGCACCTGAGAGGTCCCACCTTCCCAGCATGGCGTGAGCACTGCTGTGGCTCCACCCTAGACGGCAGCCCAGCCAGAGGCCCTGGATGCTCCTCGGATGGGCTGGATTTAGGGCTTCCAGGCTTCCTCTCTGCCCAGCACGCACCGTGCAAGCGCGTTGCCTTGGCTCCAGGCCCCTCTGAGGGAACAGCAGTGTCCGCCGTGGGCAGTGTGGAGTCCTGGTGGAGAAGCAGGGAGCTTACGCTGCTCCGCACTGCCCTCCTTGGAGGCAGGGAGCCCATCTGGGCATTACGGTGCACCCCCAGCACCTGGCCCTCTTAGAGCGAACCCCGCCGAAGGTTCGAGGCTGGGGGCGGAGGCCACGTCTGCGCGCAGGGATCCGCAGCACACCTTCTGGTGGCCGGAGTGCACTGCCAGGGTCTAGTCGTCCTGGTTCCGTTGGGAAGCTTCGACTGGCCCTGAGCCCCTTTGGGCTGTTGGAGTCAGGTGGTGGGAGACCCCCTGTGAGCATCGCTGAGGGAAGGGGTGGTGCATCCACGGTCGAGTCTTGGCGCCCAGAAGCACTGACGCCACTGGAGGTGCTTTTCGGGAGTAGAATGTGTCGATGTGGATAATGCTCTTAAAATGAGCAGGCTTCTTTAGTTTACTGGTTTTAACCATTTCCTATGTATTACGTAATGAAAAGCTTCCACAGACAGGGGAACCTTAGGAGTAAAATGTGATAGTGTCATTACCATGAGAAAAAACAAATTGTATATTTTGTTTTTAATAGAAGTGACTCAGTGAAAGTTTTAAAATTATCTTTTCACTTAAGCAATTACAAATATAATTTTATATATTTCTTGAAGTGTCAAACATCAGGAAGCCCACTGCCTAAATTAGGTTGTATCTTTATACCAGCAACGTTTTATCCATTTAGAGTTTACTAATCACAGACAACATTATCTAAGTGTGTGTGTGTGTGTGTGTGTGTGTGTGTATCACATTCAAGTGTAACACCCACGAGACGTTCCCCAAATGAGATTTAGGTGGTCTTTAACCAGACCTTTCAGCTCGCATTTTAAGATCATTTGGCGTCTCTGCGCAAGGCAGAGAGGGACCGAACGTGCTTGAGGCTGACGGGGTTAGAAGCTTTGAAGAATGGGGTGGTGCAGGCAGGATCAGCGTGGAGCCACTGCCCAAAGGAGGCTCGGCTGTTCCCCGTTAGGGAAGACTGGAGTGTCTGGAAGCCAGTCGTGGCTCTTGCTTTATTGTCTTTTATAATGTCTCTGTTCTTTTAAAAAACACTGCCCGGAGGTGGCTTTGGGGAGAAGGCTTTAGGCATCCCCTTGCACGTGTGCACTGGTGTCCTGGGGTGGCGGCCCCATCGCCGCCAGGCCGCTGCACGGCCCCTTTACCGCAGAGCAGGGGGCCCTGCTCCAAAAATGCCCCCCGAGGCCCTGGGGGTGTTTGCACAGCCTTGTCGGCCGCTGTGGGGTCTGCACAGACTCCCCGTGA
Organism: Eptesicus fuscus; assembly: GCF_027574615.1. NCBI lineage: Eukaryota > Metazoa > Chordata > Mammalia > Chiroptera > Vespertilionidae > Eptesicus > Eptesicus fuscus. The sequence goes on along the minus strand of NC_072490.1, from coordinate 57,597,381 downwards.
CACACCCTTCCTGCGTGGGTGCGGTGTGCTCAGCTTCATTCCAGGAGGCTGGTGTCCACGCTCAGGTGACAGGTGAGCAGGAAGCGAGTGGGAGGAGAATCCTTTTCATGTCTGAGAGCGCATTTGAAAGGAAATGGATCTAACAGACAGTCCAACTCCAGAATAAGTTTGTTTGACTTTTTTTTTTTTATTGTCCTTGTTTGTCTGCACAAAACTTGAGCGTAATCCTTGGTATACTACATGTCAGAATTAGAATACGGATCAGAAAAGATCCGGGCCTCACTGAGCCTTAATCGGGGGTAAAAGCAGGCTGAGTGTTCGAGTTGCATGTGCAGGGATGAAGCAGCTGTGACATTACCTGCCACTGCTCCGCTCGGTTTAGATTTATGTAGATTCCTAGATGTGGCTGGATTAAAGGGAAATTCTAAGTAGCACATTTTAACTGAATGTAGCAAATAAGACAAATGAGCTCCTTCGGTTGAAGATAATTCAGAGTTATAACCTTGCAGAACTGATCATTAAAAATTCAACTATCATGTATAGATAGGTACTTGTAAGAATGTGATAGGGTCTTACCTGGGTAAGGTTAATTTCTAAATCATGTGTGTGCTGTCCTGTTTAAGTAGTGGACACAGTCAGAACGCGATCACCATAACAACAGGTTCTCGCTGCCACCCAGAGCTGCTGCCTGTCAGGAGTCCCTGGGAGAAGGGTCTCATCCTCAGTCCTCGCCGCCGTGAGCGTCCTGCCTGGGCTCGCGCTGCCCGCGTTCCTGCAGGGTCGGAACCAGCGGGAGTGGGTGGCTCGTTGGGAAGGTGTGTTGGGAAAGGCAGTGCCCGGGTGTTGGTTTTGGACGCAGTCGGTGCAGCCCCTTCTCCAGCCCTGGCCGTGCACCCTGGCCTCCTGCTCGCCGCACAGCAGCTCTGGGCCTCGGCGAGCTGCAGGCTGCTGCAGAGATAAGTCACGCACTGGCACGCCACTCCCACTCTCCTCTTTAATTTGTCTTACGCAGGAAAATTGTAATTAAATCATTCAGGGTAAACCCTTGCGTGTGGAGCAGGGAGAAGCGTGCTTTGGTGAAGATGGCTGGTGGAAGCCCACTTCCCTGCTGGGCAGGGCACCCTCCTCGCCCTGCGACGGGATGAGTGGCCCCTGTCCGTTGGGGGCAGTGCCAACCCCAGGTCCAGGCTTCCTAACATCCTGTCCCTGAGCATCAGGGACAGCCAGCATCAGCACTCTCAGAATTCAGGTCTTTCTCCCCACAATTGAATCCCGTTTGCTGTGCTGAGGATGTGTACATTCATTGGGGCTGTGACCCGCCTGCGTCCCCAGTGCCTGAGAAGTGGGGGTGGGCAGAAGCTGAAGGGCCTGGCAGAGGAAAAGGCACCTTCCTGGCTCCGACTGCCATGTCATTCCCCAGGACCGGGAGGCCAGGCTTCTGAGGTAGATGAGAAAACTCAGACCTAGGGTCCCTGTAAACATGACACTATCACCTTGTTTTCTTTACTCGTCTGACTATCTTGCTTTAGGAAATTCCAAGTTTTGGTGTGGGTAAATAAAATCCACAGCATGCAAATGAAACATTTATGAAAATGCTAAATTTAGTAAAGCCCTTGGAGCTTCTTGGATCAAAGCAGCTATGTAAATACAAATAGCAATTACTACTTAAGTAATTGCCTGAATTAAAATTCTAAATATCACATTATGTTATGGTGCACTGGGGAAGGGAAGGGAGCTCACACTTAATCAGTCTTCCTCTGCACAGGCGTGGGCTGAGTGATGGCTCATTGTAGCCACGTGACTGCTGGGAAGCTTAGGGATTATCATCTCCATTTCACAGACGAGGAAATTGAGTCGTAGAGATTAAAGAACTGGTCTAGGGTCACAGAACTGATTAGTGGCATATCCAGGCTCCAAATTCAAGTCTCTCCTCGTTTGTAAATCAGCACTTGAAGTTTCGTTCAGCTTAGAAGTGAATGCAGTCATGCACTCAACGCTGGGTCAGCCCAGCCGGGCTGCATGTTGGACGGCGGCCCCATAAAATGATAATGGAGCTGAAGAGTTTGTCGCCAAGTGTATCTTAATGTCAGCGCGCAGGGCGTGCCTTGTGTCCTGGTGCTGCTGGCGCAGGCAAACCCGCGGCAGCCAGTCCTGTCAAAGCGCAGCCCGCAGCCCGCACGGCACGCGCACTTGCTGACGGACTGTCGCGGTTTCTGCGCTCGCTGCGGCCGTGTTGCGTGAAACAGCGCGTTCCTCAGGCAGCGGCCCGTCCATCTCGTGCGCACACGGGTCTGGATCGCGCGTCTCCTCTTGCGCCGGAACCCTCTCGTGGGGCGGGGCGGGGACCTGCTGCCAGGCTTGCAGCCCGGGAGCAGTAGGCTGCACGTGTGGCTGGGCGCGGCGGGCAAGGCCGTCCGGCTTGTGTGGGTGCCCTCCGTGTGTTCACATGACAGCAGCACCCCCTAATGACCCGTTTCTCAGAGTGCATTCCTGTCCTTAAGCATCACATGACTACTTGTGATGAACTAAAGTCAGTATTCCTAAAAGAAATTTTAAATTTAATTTAAAATTAATTCAATTAAGCTACTGTGTGCATATCAGCACATTTTAAGGAAAAGAGCAGTTTCCTCTTACCTTGGATACAGATATTTTCTAGGCCTTTCGCGAAGGCCTAGAAATTATTTACGTCTGAAGCAGCACGTAAGAAACAAACATGACCCCGTGCAAGACTTGCACACAGGCAAGTGCACAACCAGCCTCTCTCCCTTAAAAGTGTCCCCACTTCCTTTCCGCCTGGTAAAGCCCACGTTTCCTGGCGGATACATCGTGGGTCTCGGCTCCATTCCCGCTGCCCCCTGTGGGCCACACTGGAAATGCTCCTGGGTGGTGGTCCTCGCCAGCTTTTTGCGCTCGGCTGACCTTCGGTAAGGCGCGTGCTCCTCGGAGGGAGTCCTAGCTCTGCTCAGGATTTGCTCCAAGCCTTCCCGCAGCATCGGGAAGAGGCTTCGTCAGCCCTTGTCCGGCCTCTGCTTTGGTTGCAGCTGTCAGCTGTTCTCAGAGTCAGGTGACCAGGTCGGCCCCCTCCCGGGGTCACCTGCCTCGGTCCACTCACCACGCCTCTCCCTTCGTCGTCACTCTCCTCTGTTGGCGCAGCACGTGCATCGCACTTGCGTCGCACTTGCGTGTGCTTCCTGCTGGCCCGCCGGCCGCTCTTTCACGGAGCCCTGAAGCCTGGGCGTGGCTCGTGCGCCCTCAGACAGACTCACTGACGGCCTCTGGTCTGTGCTGGTGGCCCCTTGCGATGTTGCCACGTGTCTGACTGCGTGACAGTAACATTTGTGTCTGCGGGGCCTCACTATTCAAAAGGCAGGGGACTGAAATGTGGGCAGCCTGGTGCTTTCTAATTTTTAAACTAAATTCTATGTTAATGAATAAATATTGGTGCTCGTGGTTTATTTTCTAAAATTCTAGAAGCTTGGTTTCAGAATTGTTCTAGTTTCACAAGCCTTTCACTGTCGTGTGTGTATATATATTCCTGTTTAGGGCCTTTTGAGCCAGATAAGTAATCCGTAGGTTCCAGCCCCGCATCATTCTGAGTAGCTCTTCCTCGTTGCACCTTTTCTTGGTTTCGGTTTTGAAAATCAGATGATTGGTCTTGTATTCCTTTCGATTTGAAGTACTTGAGCACACACTGGCTACCACGCGTCTTCCTTTCCCATTAGAGTGTTTGGAGAGCCTGCAGTCACATTGTCCCGAATTGTCCTCAGAATTGTTGCTGCTGCTTCCTGCGATTATGTGTTGAGGCAATTGATCTATAACAGAGTTCAGCAAATTATGGCCTACCAGCCAAGCCTGGCCCACAGCTCATTTTGTAAATAAAGTTTTATTGGAACACAGCGGTGCTCATTCATTTATGCATCATCTGTGGCTGCTTTCACGTTAACGTGGCTGCCTTGAGCAGCTGTCGCAGAAACTAAGTGGCCCACAAAAATGAAAATATTTTACTTTCTGGCCGTTTGCTGAAAAGAAATTTGCCAGCTTCTGACCTTAACTAACAAGACCACGTTTCTCAGATTTCCTGATGGCACTCTCACAGGTGCCGGCTGGCTGTTCCTCCAGGAAGATGTGGGTCTCCTGGTCTGAGATGAGGTGTGGAACGTGTGTTTGTCGGACCTGCTGAGACGCTTGCTGCTCGGTTTCAGCAGCCGCAGCAAGGTGGGCATCACCTGGCAGCCTGTTAGCAATGCAGAGGGCCAGGCCGCCCCGCGCTGCGCCGTCAGGGTCTGCACTGCTCTCCACCCCATGGCGTGGCGTGTTCTTCAGGTCCCTTGGTTTGGGCAATGCTGGGAAGTAAGAGTTTTTCAGAAAAATTTTGAAAATCTAATGTTTCCCATTCTTGTATGAACCAGCAGAGCAGAGAGAACGTTGCTGGAGGGAGAGGAGCCAGCATGCAGGGTGGTAGAGGCAGCCACCATTGACTGAGCTACTGCTCTGTGGGGCCCTATAAATAAAGGCCTTCCCCTGGCTGGTGTGGCTCAGTGGATAGAGCGTCAGCCTGTGGACTGAAGGGTGTCGGGTTCGGTTCCTGTCAAGGGCACACACCCAGGTTACGGATTTAATCCCCAGTATGGGGTGCGCAAGAGGCAGCCAATCAATGATTCCCTCTCATCATTGATGTTTCTCTCTCTCTCCCGCTCCTTTCCTCTCTCAAATCAATAAAATACATATATTGATTGACATCAGCCTTGATGCTCTTTTCCCCATTTAATCCTCACAATAACCCTCTGGGCTACTTACTGTCCTTTTTGTACACATGGGATTGTGGGGCCCAGAAGCCACACAACTCGCTGGAAACCAGGCAGGGACCTGCACCGAGGTCTCCTGTCCCTCAGGTCCTTGCAATGACAGCCCTAGTCTGGAGGTTCCCTGGGGCTGCTCCACCCGACTATTGGGTTACAGTCTTCAGCCCTAGAGCTCAGGCATCAGGACCAGGCCACAAGCATCGGGTGGTCGCCTGGGGCCAGACCAGTCTGCTCGGCCTTGAGGGGCGTTTGGCGAAGCCCCGAGTTCTGTCTCATCTTTCTGCCCGGGGCGCGCAGGGCGCAGGCTGGGCATGTCCTGTCAGCTGTCCTAGGGACCAGAAAGAGGAGGGCGGATGGCCAGTTGCAGGGGCCTAAAATGCAGGCGCCTCTTTCTGCTCCAGAGCGACACTTTGTAGCATCACCCGAATCTGTTTCTTGGGAAATAGCCTGTTTAGGGCAAAAATGTTCCTGCTTGCCCAGGGTTTCCGGCTCAATCCCCAGCAGGGGGCGTGCAGGAGGCAGCTGACCCATGATTCTCTCTCATCATTGATGTTTCTCTCTCTCTCTCCCTCTCTGAAATCAATACAAATACATGTTTGAGAACGTTCTTGCTTATGTCAGAAGGAGCACCTGGGAGCTGCGGGGGTGTGGCGACTGTGAGGCTCTGACGAGCTGAGATGCGTGTGTCCTGCTGCTGACAGCCGCTGGCTCCTGGGTCTCGGCGGGAGGAGAGGCTCCGGGGCCGTGCCAGAGGCCCCTCGAGGACTGGCGTGGCCTCGCCCGGGGCCCGGTGCACGGATTTTCTTGAGGGTGCTCCTTGTGTGGTGACGAAAGGAAGAAGTCGGCCGTTGCGCTCTGAGAGCTGTGGTGTACTTTCTGCCATAACATGTCGTCACTGGACGCTACAGCTTTTTTCTTTCTTGTGTTTAAGTAATAAGTAATTTCCAGTAAATGGCATCATTGCTCTGGAGAGTCCGTTCATTTTATGTTTCTCTTAAAGGAGCCTCGACCATGGGCTCTGTCATGTCTAGCGGGCCTGCTGTCCCCACCCCATATTGGAACCCCATTTCTCTCTGTGTAGGGAAGACAGCCTCGGATGATAGGGTCTCCCGCAGTTCCTTTGTGGGTCCCAGCCCTTTGGCAGGTGTGTGCACTTGTGAGGAAGGCTCGCCCTCCTCCTCAGGCTCCGCTCGCTTTCCCGGCGGGCAGCCTGGCGGGGAGCCCGCGCTCCGGCCTGCAGGAACTCGGGCAGCGTTGCTTGCACCGGGGTAAGAGTTTTGCTGAAACACATACTTTGCCACTTGGATTGAATGAGTAGGAAATGTCCTTTGCCAGATACTGGATTCATCCAAAGTGGGAAGGGAAGCCACAAGTCTGCAGAAGCCTGTGGCTTGGAAAAGTCCTGGCCCTGCTCTCTTCAGTGACAAGTAGGAGTCCCATGTTCTTAGCCAGGCGTGGGCGGGGCGAGGGGAACCCTGCAGGAGTCTGAAGTGGGAGTCATGTACTTTTTCAACACTTGCAAAGGTGATTTCTTGCAGCGTGTTCCCGCGTAGCCCGCGGCAGCTCCCGGGGCAATGCCGATGCGTGTGCTGCCTGGGCACTGCCCTGGGTCCTGTACCCTCCCCCTTGGAATCAGTCACGGCCTGAGTATGTTACCTACATGTATAAAAGCCAAGCGACCAGAACAACAGAGCGACTGGCATGACCTGGGCCTCTAGTAATGTCTGTTCTCCTCATTAAAACCATAGTGGAGGCTCACACAGGGAGGCTGTTAGTGTGTGTCCCCGCTTGTCACTCTGCCTGTGTGAGTGGAGAAGATAGTTGCTTTGGGGATCTGTTCCGGGGACTGAGCAACAGATACGCCCGCCAGAGAACTCTCTTAGCTGCGATTTCCTGTCTGTGTAAACTCAGGAAGAGCATCCGACGGGCCCGTGCTCTGCAGTCACAGCACAATTGCACAGCCCCGGTGTGTGCACTGGGCCTGTCCCCTGGGCACGTGTCGCCAGGAGCCGTACGGCCTGTTCGGTGTCTTCATCCATCTGGGCGTCTGTCCCACTCACAGGAAGGCTCGGCGGAGCCCGGCCGGCGCTGTGGTCAATGTGGTGCGAAGAGGAGGCCCCCATCCCAGCAGCCTCTGCGGGAGAGCTCGCCTTCAGGTTACAATGTGCACACGCACACGGGCTCAGTGAGGGAATCCAGGAGAACCTTCCATTCTCTGCCTCACTGTTAGAAGCAAGTGGTTCAGTTGGCAGGTGTAGTCCAGGTGCGTGAAACATTCCTGGTTTATAGCAAGCCACACACACACACACCCCTTTTCTGGGTGTTGTTTGTGGGTTACCCCAGTTTTAGGACAGTGTACCTGTACTAGTTTCTTCCATAGACTCGGTGGTTTTTGTTCTCTGTTTTTGCATTTTCAGTTGTGAAAATGATTTTCAATATACAGTTTGGATTGTTGGGCTAGTTATTGTTTTTAAGTATTAAAATGAGAAAAGTGAAAGGGAAGAGAGAATCATTACTAGTCTCAGATATCTGAGAGTGAAACATTCCATGGAGTTGTTCGAACTGAACTAGGAAAATCAAGAAAACAGAGATTGCCCCATAAATAAGATGAAAAGGGGGACATTTTTAAAGACACTTTGGAACATTTACCAGAAGGCACAGCCTTCTCCATTTTATACACTCAAATGTTGTTATGTTTCTGTGTCACTACTTCTATTCTTTTTTAAAAAATATATATTTACTGATTTCAGAGAGGAAAGGAGAGGGAGAGAGAGATAGAAACATCAGTGGTGAGAGAGAATCATTGATGGGCTGGCTCCTGCATGCCCCCTACAAGGGATGGAGCCCACAACCCAGGCACGTGCCCTGACCGGGAATCAAACCGTGACCTCCTGGGTCATAGGTCGACGCTCACCACTGAGCCAGGCCGGCCGGGCCCTGGCTCTGTTCTTGTTTGGTAAACACAGACCCCACAGTCACTAGCTGATGGTGGTTATACAGGTAGTGTAAACCTGTAAGACTTCCCTCAACCAGTAGACACTCTCTTACGACCTTTAAACTTCAGCCCTTTTATGGTCTTCAAGGAAATCAATCTAATGGCAAGGCTGATTCCTCTTTCATTCTTTTTTCTATTTTTTAAAAAATACTTTTAGGTATATCTTTGAAATATCCTTTCTGTGTGTGCATTTTGCATCTTGGCTGTGAATGTTGAGTGTGAAGGTACATTATGGCAGAAGATAAAGAAAAGCATACAATGTTTGTGTAAATCAAGCATGTCAAACTCAAAGGCTAACACGGGCCAAATAAACAAGGTTTAAGTTTATGTGGGCCACAAAAAACACACACAAAAGCTTCAGTTTTCATAGAAATGTAGGTTTATTTTGATAGAGACATGCTGAATCCAAAGGGCTGAAATAAATGAGTAATGGTTAACATAAAATAATAGAACATTTTAATAAAAATTTATATTTTTTCTTGAACATTAATTTACCAGACAGTGAATAACTGCACAAATTAGTAAGCATAACGCAAATAAACCTATTTTCCTTGTTCTCCGAAAGCAAAATATTTCCTGTTGTGCACACCAAACAAGTGAGTCCAAGACTAATGACGTGGCCATTGGCTGCTAAAATATTTGCTGCTAGCATTAGTGGAGAGAAATGGTGCGCCTGCACATCAGGCGTGTAAGGGAAATGAATGCAACACGATTGTAGTAATCAGTCATTAGCGAACATTGTAGTTCTTTACTAATAATTATGAATAGCAGGATATTGTAAAAATCAAGTTACAAAATTTTTATTGAAACGTTTCTTACATTCCGTGATATTGGCTGGGCCGCATGCAGCCCGCGGGCCACGAGTTGGACGCGCTTGGTGTACATGCTGCAGGCTGGTTTCAGCAGGAGCCATGGTAGTCATTGGGGGGGCGGTTAGACATCCAAAAGGCTGACCGTCCACTGGAATGACTGTCTCAGACCTGAGACGCGGACAGGCTTCTGTGACTGGTCTCTTTTTATACCTGAGATACTGATGGAAACATTCTGGCACATATGAGCCCCTATAGTCAACTTAACTTTTTCCTCATGAGTCGGATTTTTGACAAGAACAAGATGTCTGGTGTTGAAGATCCGTGTGAGAAGTAAATGGCAGTTTAATTAGAAAAAAAATTAACACCAAGAGCTGGAATAATCCAGTGGTGTTGGAATAAATTATAGGGTTATACAGGCAGAACTACAAAGAAACCTAAGGATGAATGGGAAGTTATCCAGCATTCAACCAAAATGCGTTCCTAAGCAGGGCGGAAGTCACTGGGCGGTACATCCATTCAGTCCACACTGCGCACCGAGCACTAACCACGTCCCAAGTGTCCGAGGCTCTGGAGGATACAGCCATGAGCTTGGCAGAAGAGATATAGAACAACCAAGTAATTACATAATAAAAAGACAGACAGAATCAAGTTCTGAAAAAAATAAAGCGGGGAAGGGGGAAGAGGGGCTAAGGTTACCATTTGTATAAATGGGTTGGTCTGGCAAGGACTTTGTGAGGAAGTGAATCTTGAGCCGCTGTGAAGAAGTGAGGGAAGAGCCCTCCAGGCAGAGGACACAGCAGAAGCAAAGGCCCTGAGGCAGGGCAAAGGAGGAGCATGTTTGCTCAGTCGGGGCCCATACCTCATGTGGGGTGGGGGCGGGGCGGCTGTGTTTCTGGTAATTATGAGGGGGACTCTGAAGCTGGACAGCCTGCATTCCAACACAGGCTGTTCACGTAGTTTACTTCATCTTGCTGTGCCTCCGTTTTCCATCTGTGAAATGGGTATGATGCCAGCCCTTGCTTGCTTCATAGATTAACTGTGAAAATTAAATAAATTAATACACATTACAGTCTCTAGCATATACTAGGTGCTCAACAAAAATTGTTAAAGTCATTTATTCTTTCAAACCACATTTTTGAGCATTTGTTATACATTAACTTGTACCTTCTGGGAATTAAAAGATGGCTACAATGTAGTTCTTCCCCTTTAGAAGTTCATAGTCCAATCAGAGACACAAACATGGAAACAGACTCTTGCAACACAACGTAATACATTCAGAGCCAGGAGTATATGCAAAAGTCTGTAATTTGTTTACAATGAGCACTAGTGGGATGTTGTAGAGTGTGTGCTTCCACCCGCATGCGCATCAGGTGAGATGCTGGACTGAGGGGAGGGAGGCTCCGTGTCTCTCGTCGCTTGCTGCACCCTGGCTGTCAGGCCCAGCCAGTCCTTGGGCAGTTGGTGCTGAATTTCACCACAGAGACCAGGGAACTGTTCAGAGGATGGCGAACCTCTTGTTACCTTTGGCCACCTAAGCGGTAAGAGTCCCGGGAGCCTTTGTGGATGCTCTCACCTGCTCCAAACGAGAGAGGAAATGGGCGTTTCTGGTAAGAGTACTTCTCACCTGTCACTGGCCGCAGCGCCACCTGTAGGCCTGGCTGGAGGACAGGTACTGGCCCAGCTCTGGTGTTTCTGACTCAGTAAGTTGGGGTGGGGCCCAAGCATTTGCATCTCTGACAAGTTCCCAGGGACCGTTCTTTGAGAACCTCCCAACTGCTACAGTTCTGCTGTGGCCTTCTTCCTTTGCCACCAAAGTGACAGAGTGATCTGGATAACTTACTTACTATCACTTAGGACGATCTATGTTCCAGTGCCAACACTCATCATTCAAAGAGAAAAAAAATTAAGATTATGATCCAACAAAAACTATTTTATGGAATAAAATTTCTTTAAAAATTCCTAATATTGGCCTTTAAATCATGTGTAAAAACTCTTGTCTTTCTAATTTATTTTTTGTTTTATTGCTTAAAAATGCTTTTTATGCTTCAATCACCTGCCTGGTCTCATCCTACCTCTTGTAGCAGGTGAGCTCCTGCTAGTACGTGAAGGACCAGACAAAATGTTACATCTTATGTGCCAGCCATCTGTCCAGTTCTCTCCCTCCAACTGGAGGACCGGGCAGACTCCTTCAGAGGAGGAGACCGTAGTCAGTCTGTGCCCAGGACTTTAAAGGTGTTTGGTTCTCCCCATCATGATTAAACCTTTTGGAAATGCACCCCTACTAAGAGTACTTTTTAATTAATCATGCACATGTCTAATGTTTTACCTATATTATAAAAGTTAGAGGCCTGGGGATTGAGAAATATGCACACACACACGTGTGTGTGCTCATATGACTTCTAATAGCACCTGAACACACGTCTACGTCAGTCTCAGTGTTCTCGTGACTCCGGCGGAGCCCCCCTGTTCTAGGAGCCCCCCTCCACGCTCCTCACAAACCAGGTGTTTATGTAAGCCCGCTGGACGAGAGGGAGGAGTGTAACTCGGGGGGTTGTTGATGAAGCTTCTGTACAACAGAGGAACAAAAGCTGCATAAAGCAGGGGTCACTGAAGGGAACATACACGCATGTGCTCTTCGCTCGCTCGTGTGGCCCTCACACTGCGGCGACCGGATTCCTCCGGCTGTGACTGCTGACCCCAGAGCACTGAGGGGAGGCTTCCACAGGAGCGGAGGAGCGGGCCTTGGGTCTGTGCTCTTTGGTTTCCTGGGTGCTGTGGGTGCTGTGACATCTGGGCAAGGTGCCACGTGGGCCTGGTGACTCACCACTGCAAATACACTTGCATTGACATAATGAGAACGCTGCGGAACGGTGTCAGTAACTTCGGGATTAGTGGTCCCTTTTCCGTATTGACACAGTTGCTCGCGGCCACCCTTTGGAAAGCATTCTGTTTCCCTAACAAGATCCCAGGCTGGCGCTGTCAGCGGTCACCTCACAAGCTCAGGGCAGCCCTAATGGATGCTGGAAACCAAAGCTGGACCTCGGCCTCCTCTTGGCCTTGGCCTTTGTTTACCCCTTCACTCAGCACCACGCAAGCAGGCCCCCGCCTTTGTCATCCCTGCGGTCTGTGTTGCGAGGGACTGACTGCCACGCACCGTACAGCCTCTCCCTACCCTGTGCCGCGGGGCCCAGACCTGGCGTCGGGAAACCAGGACAGCGTGTTTTACCCAGAAAAGGGAGATGGGGCAGGTTGGTGATGTGGATGGTGAAGGAAATAACTTGCCAAACTCACCACCTGTCCTGGCACACCCTCAGGCTCTCACCATAGGCAAAGCAGCCAGCACGGTCACAGGTGCACCTACACACGGGCTCCTGGCCCGACGGGTAAGGGCCACACCGCTGCCGTTGTGGCCTTTGTAGATCTTTGTCCCGTACATTCTGATGACCCTGAGGCCCCTCCTCCCCACTGAGAATTCACTGGGAAGGGTCTGCAGAGCCTGGCCAGGGCTCAGGAGCCAGCTGTCCACTCAGTCGCCCTGAGGAATACTCCATGAGCTTTTGGTTTTCCAAACTTCAGTAATTTGAATGTGCCCCGTTGTTAGGAAGTTGCCATATGTTCTTACATTATTATTTATCTTATTTTCTTAAAATTGACTTATTTTTCAATTTAAATGAAGTAAACATTGTCCTAAATGATATTTGTGAACTCGGGTTGAGGTTGGAGATACTAGATACATTTTTGTCCGAGACCAACCTTCCCGTCTGTAAGACCCTGTGTTCACCCAGCCTCGTGTGGACTCCGCTGTGTGTGCGTGTCACATCCTGGGATATTTTGGCAGGATTCCCTCTCTTTGCTGAGACGGGCCTTGACCAAATATAGAACTGTGCTAATTGTACTGGAACCTGCATTCACGATAGACTCTGGTTTCTTAAAAAGCCCAAATCTATCACTTACCTTCCTAAAAAGTTTCCAAGACCCTACTATTCCCACATATTCTACTTCCAGGCTCAGAGACACCACTCAAGGTCAGAGGGTCATAGTGCACACCTAGAGTTTGGAAACTGGAGTTTGAGTTGACAAACCCACTAATTCAACAGTGGGGCCAGGATACTCCTGAGCAGTGTCACTCAGATCTGTGATGATGTGAAACTGGTGTTTGTTAAGCAGAAGTAGGAAATGACCTTCTCTCTGTGCTAACTTCCTTCAGTCTTACCTGCTTTGTGGTAAGTTTTTTAAAGCAGCCTTGCATTTAATTCATTAATAACTCAGAGCAGCATTTTTATGAGTTTGCAGCTACTCTTGGTGAAGTTGCTCAATACCTCCGCTTTCCATATTTCTTCGTCTTCAACTTGTCCTTCAACCCACAGTTAACACAGAGGGCACCTCAGGATGTTTCTTTAAGTGCAGTGATTTTTAGGGCAGACCCTGAGACCCACAGCACTCACGCTGTGGTCCCTGGCCGGCCCCATCTTCATCACGCCGGAGCCAGGGGCTTCCCAGTCTCCAGCCCCACAACTCCTGAGTCAGAATCCGCAGGGGAAAAGGTCTCTAGGTGATTTATATCCATGAAAAAAGTATGAAGCAATATCCTTAGCCTTCAGCACAATTATGAACTTTTACGGCCCAGACAGTGAACTTGGAGTCATTCTCTTGCCATGTTCAGTTTTTGCCATATCTGGATTTGCCTATCACTACTTTTTATTTAATAGCTTTCTGAAAATTGACTAACTTCAGTAGATTTCTAAAAGGTTACCTCTGCGAGATCACAAACCGGGCTTACTAGTTGCATTTCTTTTAGTAAACATGGACATGAAACCAGCTTCTCCACCTTTACCCAGCTTCTCCCAGCTTCTCCCAGCTTCTCCCAGTCTCTCCCAGCCTCTCCCAGCCTCTCCCAGCCTCTCCCAGCTTCTCCCAGCCTCTCCCAGCCTCTCCCAGTCTCTCCCAGCTTCTCCCAGCCTCTCCCAGCTTCACCAGCTTCTCCCAGCCTCTCCCAGTCTCTCCCAGCTTCTCCCAGCCTCTCCCAGCCTCTCCCAGCTTCACCAGCTTCTCCCAGCCTCTCCTAGCTTCTCCCAGCCTCTCCCAGCTTCACCAGCTTCTCCCAGCATGCCTGGCTTCAGTGGCCACAGTCAAGATACTGCAGAAAGATGACCCTGTACTTCTCTCAGGATAACTTGCAATTTGAGGGGGGAAATCCCTGAACATAGGTGGTTAATAGCTTTTATTTCAGATGTAAAGTTAGTTAAGGTAGCCCCCACATATCATGGCATAAATTTGAGAGCAGATAATATAACAATAACCTCTATCATCATTTAAAAGCACAAATCTGGCACTTAATAGACTAATTCACAGTCTCTCCATCGCAAGTTTTACTCATGAATATCATATCACGAGGGAATGTGAAATCCTTTAATTAAACATGATGTGAAAGCAGCAGAGATGGAGAGGAGTGCTGGGGAGGAGAGGGAAGGACTCTGCGGGCAGTGAAAGCTGGGGAAGCCTGGGTGTGTCTGCGGGACCCGGCTCCCGTCACTCCAGGCGGGGCCCTTTAAGAGCTCTGATAAACAGCCCTCTCTGTTTAGATTATCAAACCAGTTGCCAACTTACTTTAGGAAAACTGATAAACACGTAGAATAGCATATTTCTATAATGAGTGAAAAGCAAAAACTAAGGCAGAATGTGAGAAATAAGCTAAGTCATCTCCAGGTGTTTTCAGTAAAGGTTAAAGGAGGAAGGTCATGTTTACAAAGCTACCCGGAACCGGCTGCTGCAGTGCGACCACTCCTGTCCCCACGTAGCACTTGCACTTTTGTAGGAAGCAAGAGACCTGTCCCTGGGTCTACAGCCCATGTGGGAAGACACCTGTGCCACTCAGTTTCTACGCGACTCTGGGATTGACTGGCAGCTGCGCTGGGGGCGGCAGCCATAGTATGAAAGCTGCCAGAAGGATGGCCTAGCGTGGAAAGGCCGCATCTGAGCAGCCGCTTCGCTGCTCTTCCTGTGGCCGCCCGGGATCAGGTTCCAAAGCCAGCTCGCCTGGTTTGGTTTCATTCAAGTTGACCTATTGCTATCGGTTCTGGACGATCTAGTATAAAAATCTGAGCTCGGGCCCTGGTGGCAAGGCTTGGTTGGTTGGAGTGTCATCCCATACATCAAGAGGCTGCGGTTTCTGTTCCGGTCAGGGCACACACCCAGGTTGCAGTTCCTCTCCCTCTCTCTCTCTCTCCCTCTCCCCCTTCCTCCCCCTCTATCCCTCCCCCTCCATCCTTTCTCTCTAAAAATCAATAAAATCATGTCCTCCTGTGAGGATTAAAAAACCTGAGGTCTGATTATTGTTTTAGTATCACTTTGTCACTAGAAGTCAAATTCATGCTCCCATATTCAGACCTAAGAAATCCTTGGTATGATACTGAACATATCATTGAAAGTAGGATATTGTACTTTCAATGAAGGCAGGGAAATGTTAAGTAAAAAGTGAGTAGAGAAACTGGCATCATTTTCGTTTAAGTTAAAGAATCTACCAAAAAAAAGGGAAAGTTTAAAAATAGTCCTGGTTTCCATGGACACTATTATGGTCACAGTTTTTATCAGTGGACGGACGTCCTGACACTGAGTCAGGAGAACACCTCGGGGACCGCGGGGTCTGCAGTGGTGTCGTGTCGGGTGGGAATGAGCAGCGCCTTGCCAAGCAGCCCAGGTCCGAGGCCACGACGGCCTGCGAGAGGAGGCTCTGTGGCTGGCATGTCCTGGGAGGGACATGGGAAGCATGTGCACATGGACATGAGCCTGAAGAACTGAGGGACAGGCAGGGAGAGGGACCGGAGCACAGCGAGGCCCGGAGGTGGTGTGGCGGCGAGCTGGCCGTCCCCGTCAGCCGGTGCCTGTCTCGGGGTCAGCGATTCACTCGGTTGGCTGGCGGGAAAGGCCGCCGGCGGGGAAGGCAGGGAAGCACGCTGCTTCTAATTCCAGGAGGGGACGTGGGATTAGCTGTACTCTCTGACGTGTGTGGAGGGGGTGGGCGATGGGTTAGATTCACGGGTAGGGATTGTCCCGCCCGCGGGCCGTAGAAGGCCCACAAAGGCATCTGGGCTGCCCTGCCGAGGCGTGAGGGTGAGTTCATTAAATGTCTGACCAAATGCAGCAGGCCAGTGTTTAATCTTGCCTGGCCCAGAGATGACGTCATAAATCTCCAAATGGCCCTGGCAGGAAGAAGGTTCCCGCCCCGGGTTTAGAAGGAAACGGCCTGTGGGCAGCAGCGGAGCCCCTCTGTCCCTGCCCCTGGAAGAGACAGGCTCACTCACCCTTCTGAACCGGAGTCAGGAAGCACCCACTCCCTACTCATCTCTGAGTAGGAAGATCTGTGTCCCCTGCCCTGTCCATCTGCATATTCTTGGTAGAAGAGTCACGGAAGTGTTACCACTGGGAGAGGTGACACAGGTCATTGGTGGGATTCCCTTCAGTTTTCAAATGCAGAAACGGAGGGCAGGGCAGTGTAAATGACTCGCCAGGTTTCTGGTTGTTAGCACAGCAGCCCTGACAAAGGAGGCCTTTATCCCTGAGCTCCCTTCCAGTGCTGGTGTCAGGGGAAGGCGAGGCCACGCCCACTGCGGCCTGGAGGGAGGGCGAGGCCACGCCCACTGCGGCCTGGAGGGAAGGCGAGGCCACGCCCACTGCGGCCTGGAGGGAAGGCGAGGCCACGCCCACTGCGGCCTGGAGCTGTGAGGAGGAGGAGAAGGGGCTCAGGCTGGCAGGGCAGGGAAGCATGCCTCACACTCGTCCTTCAAAAAGTGGTTGTACTAAGTTTTTATTTTTATTAAATTAAATATATATTTCTGCCCCCATCAAACTTTAAAAGTTATTTTATAATTTAATGTTACTTCAAAAGTTATGTTATAATGTAAGTATAAATTTTTTTGAGAACACAAGCAGTATATTAGGGAAAAATAAATAAGCAAAAATGAAGTACAAAAATACTAACGACATTATATTTATGTTTATTTGTTTTTGACAAAGGTGATAAGATAATTTATTTGGGATAGAGTTACCTTTTTATCAAACAGTGGTAGACAACATACAAAAGAATGAAGTTGGACCCCTTCCTCTCACCGTATACAGAAATTAATTCAAAATGTGTCTTAGACCTAAAGGTGAGAGCTAAAGCTGTTAGAAGAAAATAGGAATAAAAAATAAAACAAAACTTGCAGCTCAACAGAAAAGAGACAATAAAAACCCCAATATTTAAAATGGGCAAAGGACTGAAAAAATATTTCTCTAAAGAAGAGGTCAAGAGGTCGAGTAAAAGATGTCAACATCAGCCGTGGCTGGGCTCAGGTGGTTGAGCCTCATCCTTGTGGGCTCTAGTTCTGAGTTTTGGGTTTTGGGTTGATCCCGGGTTGGGGTGTGTACAGGAGGCAACTGATCCTCTCCCCTCCCCTTCCCCTCCCCTCCCCCTCCCCCACCCTTTCCCTCACCCCTCACTTCCTCTCTAAAATCAGTAAACATATTACATATTCTTGGGTGGATAATAATAAATAGATGTCAACACTATTAATCACTAAGGAAATGATATAAATCAAAAGTACAAAAAGTTACCACTTTACATCCACTGGGGTGGCTAAGATAGCCGTACAACAAGTGTTGGCAAAGATTTGGAGAAATTGGAACCCTCAAACAGTGCAGCTGCTTTGGAAAATAGTCTGGCAATTCCTTAAAATGTTAACTCACATTACCACATGACAACATCCTACTCTTAGATATGTAGCCCAAAGCATTAAAAACATATCAGACTAGCATGCGTCCTCATATTGGCACTAACCACATGGCCAGAATGTGGGAACAGCCCACATGTTTGTCAGCGGCTGATGGATAAACAGAACACGGACACACAGAGGAATAGTATTGAGCCATAAACAGGAACCGCAGTGCTCACACTCACTGCACAGTGTCCAGAAACCTACATGCCATTACGCTAAGAAGCCAAATACGAAAGGCCACATACTGTATGATTTCATTTATATGAAATGTCCAGAATAGGCGAGTCTTTAGAAATGGAGAGTAGAAAAGAAAAAGGTACTCCACAATTTTGAGTGATTGGAGAATGACCAGCAGTTTTCCGTAACTTAATTTATCAAATAACATGCCAGTGAAATAAAATACAATTTATGATCTGGGTTATTTTTTGGGGGGTCGGGGAGAGAAGCTTTAAATCCAAATGGGAACAGATGTAGCCTTTTGTTATGGATGTATCAGAAGTGGAGAGGAAGGAGAGAGGTGAATTTGGAAAAGGAAAAACAGGCAGGGGGAGACTTAGAAGACAGATGCGAGAACCCGAGGCCGGCCAGCACCAAGGAGCTGTGTCCCTTCGGAAGGAAGAGCTGGCATCTGAATTAGCAGGTGTCTATTCTTTTTCTCTCTGTCCAAGAGGATACTCTCGGTTGCCTCAGAGAATATTAGCTCACAGGACTAATGGTGGAAGGACCACTGAAGACTACAGACAAAGTGAGCTGTTCTTGGTTTTAGCGGGTGAACTTAGTGATTGTAGGTCTGAGTTTGGTTACTTAGTGAACTTGGGAAGGCAGTAGTGGATAGTCATCATTGAGGAGCCTTCGTGTTATATAAAATTTCTCAAAGGCTAAAGCCAGTGTTGAAGTTAAGTCTCTGGCTGGTATACTTTGACATGAAAAGAATAAATAAAAACAATTATTTTTTTAAAGTTTATCTTTATTGTTGTATTTATCTTTATTACAGATGTTCCCTTTGTTTGTTCATGTTTTTCCCCCTTGACCCCTCCACCCACACCCGTCCCCCCAGGCCTTCACCACTATATTGTCTGTGTCCACGAGCCCTTACTTCTCTGCATGTAAGTTCCAGGTTAATCACCCCCTCCACACCCCACTTTCCCTCTGTGATTCGTCAGTCTGTTCCATGCTTCTGTGTCTACAAACAGCTCTTAAGTAAATGTCATAGGAAATGACATGACAACATGCTGTATGTACTATTGTGTAACGTCAGGAATTGTAGTTACATGTTTATGTGTAATCACCCTTTCCTTGGCAAGCTGGTTCTTTCTAATCTGAAATGCTATCACTATTATTTTGTTAAAATCATACTTTTTACATATCAAGGATTATCAAGAGAATGTTAAATCAACTGGTTTTTCTTGATTGCATACTATTTGTATTTCATATATTCACAATAAAATTAATCGAAAGTGTCAGAATGCTGTTTTCTCCAGTGTATTGGCATCATTCTGGTCATTACCTTTAATAATATGAATGATATTAACGCAGGTCTTTACCTTCCAAAAAAAGGGGGGATATACAGCTCAGTGTATGGAAATTAAATAGAATGATACCATTATTTCCTGTCTATTCATTCATGAATCCATCTAACACTTACTGGCCTGTGTTCTGTGGGAGGGACTGAGTGTGTGGAGATGAATTAGACCCGATCCTTGACCCTAGGGATTTCCAGCCCGGGAGCTTATAGTAAGAAACAAGCAATTGAATCTCAATTTTAAAAAGCTTAATTGGGGCCAGACAAGTTTCATTCCTTCAGAGCCAGGGTGTCTTTCTTTGTCACTGGCCGGGCAGCTGCAAAGCCGCCCCCTCCCCCGAGAGTGGTCCTTGAACCGTGTAGTTATGTGATTGGCTCGCAGGATTTATTTGACCATTGGATGCCCACGTTGTCATTTTCCCTCCATGTTTCATTCTATAAATGTCCTAATCAATTTACGGTAAAAACCTGCTTTCCCTTGTTTTTAAAGTTCCCTCCTTGTCCTTTTCGGCAAGTCCCCAAAGGCAGTTCGAACTTGAGTGCTAGTCCCACTCTTCTGCTGAGAGGGGACTCGGTCCGGCTGGTGGGAGGATGGGGCTTCAGACAGGAGGGGCCGGAGGCCTCTGGGGCGGAGGGCAGAGCACTGATTCTTCTCGTGTACGCGTGTTTGTATATGTGAGAAGTTATCGTTGCACAGCAAACAATTCCTGCAGCACACAAAATAAAAACTGCAACGGAAACCCAAAGTGACAGCCTAAGGACTCAGTTTCCCACCACCCGCCTCCCGGCCCCGGTCCACAGAGGCGCAGTTACTGCAGAACCTTGCTGCAGACATTCTGCCAGGTCCCCTCGCCAGTCTGTTTCTTTTGTCTCCAAAGCCGAGCCCTTTATTTCAGACAGTGTATTTAAAAGTCTCCATTGGTATACTAAAAGGGAGAAGCAAGTGACAGTGTGAATGTTTCCACTCGCTGGGCGAGGGAGGCGTTAGCGGGCCTGCGGGCGCGGCGCGGCGCAGGAAGCGGGCGGCTGCTGGGCTGGGGAGAGGCGTGCGCTCAGTCCGGAGCCTGCAGTGTCATATGAACTTAAAAAATAAGAGCAGACAGTCTTTTCATAATAACGTAGTTTTAATGCAGAGGCACGTTTTTAAGCGGACTTCTGAGCGTGGGACTCTGTGTGGGAGGAGTTGACTCTCTCTGGACTTCAGGTGTCGCTGGCTGTCCTTCCGAGGCCTTAGTCAGTTGTCATCTGTCCTTCCTGACCAGGTTGAACTAAAAATAAATGCTTAGAGCACAGTAGCTTTTATTCAACCGTGGAGCCCTCACAAATATGTTAACCAAAGCCCAGGCATGGGGTGGGGGGTGGCAAGCATCACATTAAATGATGTACATCTTATTGTGGTCATAAGCTCCTCTGCTGAATGGGTAGTATTTTCTTTCATAAGATTATTTTCAGAACACTCTCAGCTGAACCCAGAAAGCACAGTAGAGTCAGCATTTGCAGTTTTTAGCTACATGAATTCCTCATTTTGTTGTGCTTCATAGATACTCCTTTGTTGTAGTTGTTGTCTTACAATTTGAAGGTTTGTGGAACCCTCAGATAATGTGTAGAAGATTTTAGCCTGGAAGTATTTTTAATTAAGGTAAGTGCATTGGTTTTTTAGACATAATGCTATTGCATACTTAATAGACTATAGAATAGTGTAAACATAACTTTTTTATATACCCTGGGAAACCAAAATCACACGTGACTCACTTTATTGCCATATTCGCTTTATTGCAGTCATCTGGAACTGAACCCACAATATCTCGAGGTATGCCTGTATTGATATTAATTTTATATCCTTACTCTAGTTGAGGTTTCAGGTTTCCAGTTTAAAGAATCACACAAAAAAATATGTATAATGGCTAAGAATGGAGTTGGCATGTAGCATTTCTCAGGAGCAACCTGATAGGATATTCACAGTAAATTTTAAAACTTAGTACTTGTTAACTGAGTCAGTCCATTTCTCTGATGTATCTCCTGGTAAAAATCAGTTCTATACTGGGATATTTAGCCTGGTAAAGTTTATTTCTGACATTACTCATAAATTAAAGAAACAGGAAAGGAATGTCCAAAGTAGATGAAAGCTAGGTAAATTTTGGCATGCGACTAGAGCCTTTCCTTCCACATCAGTAAGCAAGGTACTTGAAGACTGCTCGATACCATGAGGACTTATTTACAGAATTACATTGGCTATAAGAGAATGATATAAACTTCATGCTTTAATTTGTCAAAAATATGTATGCGTGTAAATATAATTTTTTTATTTTCAACATTTTCCAAGTTTTCTGCAATTAACATATATTAACTGTTAACATTATGAAAATACCTTAATAATCTTAATAAAATTGGTAAAGAAATAATTATTATGGTTAGGATTTTTCTTTTTAAGCTATTTGTAATATTATTTTTAAATGATTTCCTTCTTTCAGAATGTGAGAATTCTAGTAGCTAGAAGGATTCTTTAATTTCAAATATTGTCAATTTTTTTAAATTCCATTTTGTATCATCTATTTTTCTAGTTTTATTGAGATATAATTGATATACAGCATTGTATAAGTTGTATACCGTAATTATGTACATAGATGATAAAGTGATCTTCATAATAAGTTTTATTAGCTTCCATCATCTAAAATGGTTACATCTATTTTACTCCTTTAAAAAAGTAGGAAGGAGAACATGGATAATAGCAATTCTTTCCTTCAGTCCAATGGAATTTTACCCTCTGTCATGGGCTTTTCATAAATCTCGCTGTGGCCGTCGCAGTTTACTTGGGTTATTCTTGTCTCTGTGAGGGCACCCTTCCGTGCTCTCATTAGGTAGTTTGTACAGGGCTGGGTGTGGTGTTGTTGTTCCCAGGTTTATTTTCCATTTTAAGGCAAAATAGCTTATTATTATTATTTTCAAATCATATTAGATTTCCAGCAAAATCATTCAAAAGCCAAAGGGAGATACTGATCTTTGTTAAGGTGTCGTTCTATGTATGTGTGTGTGTGTGTTTGTGTATTTATTTTTGAGTGCAGAAAACATTCATGGTTTTTTTTAAATGTTATCTTTATTGTTGAAAGTATTACAGATGTCCCCCTTTTTTCCCCACTGAACCCCTCTACCCTGATCCCACCTCCTCCACAGGCCTTCACCGCACTATTGTCTATTCATGGGCAATGCACATACTAGTATGCATATAAGTTCTTCCCGCTGAAATTCGTCAGTCTGTTCCATGCTTCTACATCTCTGGATCTATTTATTTTTAGTCAGTTTATTGTGTTCTTTAGATTCCACATATAAGTAAGATCACGTGATTCTTGTCTTTCTCTGACTGGCTTATTTCGCTTAGCACAATACTCTCCTGATCCCTCCATGCTGTCTCAAAGGGTAAGAGATCCTTCTTTTTTACAGCAACATAAGTGTGTTTATTTTTAATGTTCACTGTGGAGTAATTATAAGTAAGGGACAAGTGGCATTTGTATGTCTGCTGTATGAATGTGAACCAATAAAATATATTAGTACACATCCTAGTGGTGATATCAAATACAAGACTCATGACCTGGCCGGTGTGGCTCAGTGAGTTGGAGCATCGTCCCGTGTACCAAAGGGTTTTGGGCTTGATTCCCCATTGGGACACATAAGCTTTGGGTTCAATCCCGGGTTGGGTCACGTAAGGAATGCAACCAATCGACGTTCTCTCTCACCTTGATCTTTTTCTCTCCCTTCTCCTCTCTCCAGAAAAATAATTAAAATAATAAAATAAAATACAAGACTCCTGTGTGTGCACACCAGTGCATGCATGCGTGCATGTGTGAGAGTGTGTGTGTGTGTGTGTGAGTGTGTGTGATAATTCACTGTGCTTGAAGTTAAAAGTCAGGAAGAGGCAGTGGAAAAAGTTGCAAAATAGCCCTTTCCTTGAAGAGAATGTGCTTGTGCACAAAACACAACTTTCAGTGTTGGTTTATATTCCTGTTTGATGGAAAAGGGTATGGAAACGACGGTAAAAACACTTTGTCTGAAAGAAGTCTAGATGCAGAAACCTAAGAGAGAATCTTTGCGAATGTGGCTCATCAGCGAGTGTGCAGCTCTGCTTCCCCGAGTGCACGCGGCCAGGTCCGTGACTGGTCCACGGGCCAAATCATCAGGGACCCATCGGAACCCCACCGGGCCTTAACCCTTTCTTGTTCTTGCCAAGTTTCTCTCACACTTGGGTCAGCAATTTTAGGGATATGATCTTCTTGCCATTATTAGCTTTTTTTTTTCTTTTAAGCTAATTATCTACTTGGATATGTTTGTCTTTCTGAAGTATTTTATTCTCAATTATTAATTGCACTATTGTTTGCTTGACAAAATTAACTTGTGAAAAGATTGTGTGAGTTATGGTAAAGTAATTTATGGTGGGAGGGAAGAGAAAAATGTATAATCTGGGTAAAAACAGTAAGAGAATCAAAATTAAGTACAGATTTTGCAATTTCATTGTGCAGATTAAAAGATAAGTTCTAGCTCCTTAAAGAACCCTTCGCAGTGTGAGCAGAGCGCTTTGCATCTAATCAAAGCCTGTCAGGCACTTTTTCTAATGGTGGCACATTTCTAAATTGCACTGCTGGCATTCGGGCATTTAACTCCTGCTTTTCAGTAACAGGGCAGCGTTGATGGGTGAGGTTCCTGGGGAAGGAAACGCAGTCATTCCTGTTGGCTTGGGGCCTTTGGGGTTCCTCTGTGGGCTGGTCCCTGGCGGCAGGCTCCTCCTCTGAGCCTCTGTGTGTTTTCTTTCAGTTTGCCCCACGAGGAGCACCCCCACAGCCACCCGCTCTATGGACACGGCGTGTGCAAGTGGCCAGGCTGTGAAGCCGTGTGCGAAGATTTCCCGTCGTTTCTAAAGTAAGAACGGTTTTACGTTGCTCTCTTCTTTTTTGTAGCTATCCCCTCCCCACTTCCATGCTTTTCCTCCTAAAATGCCTGTTTGCTGGAGGGTGTCACATGACTGCTTTGAGAGGGACTGGACATCTCAAGGTCGGGCACACTCTCTCGGGAATGGTGACAACTTTGAGGGAGGCCTGCCCTGTCGAGAGCAAGGGGCGCACACGCCAGGGGCAGGGTGTGTGATGCGCTTGTTAGGAAGAGCCTATGTCCACCCAGTCTCCCACAATGACAGGGATTAAAAACTCATTCTCCCAGTATTACACTTGCAGTTAGTTTTCACTTTTATTCATGTCCCTACATGACAAATCAGTGACTGCTCATGAGCCTACTTTTCTAAAATTGGTGCCAGTGACTGGCCAATGCAACTTGTTGCTTGGGCCTCTTCTGTGTTTCCATACAAATGACTTTATAAACATAAACAATGGATGCTGAGGAAATGTTGACAGCTTGATTCTTATCTTTCTATATTGCTGTTGACTTTGGTTCCCATTCTTGTCCTTATGTGGAGGGTGCGGTAACTTTAATTTCTACAATTAAAGTATGACTAAAATTTGGGTTATCTCGTTTGAACCTGTAACACATGTCAAGTACCTCTGGAAGTTATTGATGTGTCTACCTGAAGTGAAATGCTTTGCACTGCAGCTTAATGTTTCCCTTACCTGCTCTACATCATTGACATCTTGTAAGTGTATCGATAATATCGTTGAGTCATTGATATGTAGACTGAAAGTTAATACATTATGCTTAATATATGTCTATACAATAGAACAATCAAATATGTGTACAGATATAACTCCTCTATATCTAGGTGCATGATGGTTTACAAATGGAGTGTTGAGGGTCTTCTCTTCTGGCTTTTCTCTCATTCATGCCTCGGGAAATAGAGACAGGCTAATTTACGTGGAGGTGTCTGCTCCAGTGTGGACTTTATATTGTTAGAACAATCTATCTTTATGGACTTGGGTACAAATGTAATACTAAAGCCACCTTAGAGGTAGAGCTAGTGTTACCCTGCAAGTCATTTTGGTGACTATCATGTTTTGATGCATGAATGGAAGTCTGTGGATTTTTTCATAGCTTCCCAGATTTAATATTTCACTTTCACAGCGCTGTGTGTCCATTAAAAATGGAAGTACTCTCAGTTTCTTAGGGAGAGATGCCTACAGTTGTTTCTGAATATCAAGTCAAGATCAGTGATATTTTATTTTAAATTAAGCAATAGCATTTTGCAATTATTATGATTCAAGTTAGTGCGATTGGGCTTTGTTCTCTTATGAATCACTCATTATAGAATCTTTTATTGTTACTTCCTGATCAGTTGCCAATTCCTATTTAGGTATTAAGAGGAAAAGATCTTTGTAGAAACCACTTTTAAGTTCCATCTTGGTGCTGATTTCACTCATCTATAAAAAAACCAATGAACATCCATAAACAGGATTTATTTGTATAAAGTCTTTAGAACTGTAAAATTGCTGTCAATAGTTTTGGTGACATGTTTCAATTTTAGAGTCACAGGAAAATGGGTAGTTTTCCAATTTGACCCATTTAAAAAAATTTGTTAATAGCCAAAAGTATTTCCATTCTAATCTGCAAATCGTAGGTCATTTATTATGTGAGCAGACAATTAGGGGATACACATGCACATATGTACATATGTATATGTATGTATATATGCAAAAGGATACCTCCACAAGGAGACAGCACAATTTTAAACCACATCTAGTACTAAAGAAATGAATCAAAAGATCATTAGGATTGAGGCCTAGACTTGATTCCTAAAAACAAAACAAAACAAAACAAAAAAACAGCCCTCTGCTCACGGAATTCGGAGTCTGGCTCTTGTATAATAGGTCCTGTCATATCCAGTGGTTTTACGTGTGACATGCCATGTGCTCAGTTCATGTCTGCTCAGGGGAATTGGAAAGCCCACCAACCTGCAACTTTAGCTTACTTTCTTTTTTTTTTTTAATATTTTTAATTGATTTTTTACAGAGAGGAAGGGAGAGGGATAGAGAGCTAGAAACATCGATGAGAGAGATACATAGACCAGCTGCCTCCTGCACACCCCCCACTGGGAATGTGCCCACAGCCAGTGTACATGCCCTTGACCGGAATCGAACCTGGGACCTTTCAGTCCGCAGACCGACGCTCTATCCACTGAGCCAAAATGGTTTTGGCTAGCTTACTTTCTTGCCCTTATTTATTGACTTATTTTTGTTAGAAGACTTTTGTGGAAGCTATAGACCCTCAACTTAAATTGGCTTACGCCAAAGAAGTGGTGGGGGATTCTGGGTGATAATTGGTCTCCGTAACTAGGAAGTCCAGTGGTTTATAGCCACTTCCAGTATGGCTGTGTCCAGATGCCTAAACAAGGTCATTTGCGCGTTTGTTCTTTGTCTATTGGCTCTATTTTCTTTTGTGCTGCCTTCATTCTCTCCACGTGGAACCGACTGAAGAAGACAGATGGACAGGCCACAGGTTTATCAATCCCAGAGGGCACGTCCTGGGCAGACTGTCATAGCTCAGATTGAGTCGCGCGCTGTGCTCAGAGCCAGTCAAGTGAGAGCCAGCCCTGCCCACCCCGCGCACTGCAGGGTCGGGGGTGGGGAGGTGGGGGTGGGGGGAGACAATGAGTGTTGTGAACCAGTGCGGGGAGAGGAGATGCTCAGAGAGGAAAACTTCAGAACTCACTTCATTCTCATGGAGCTTTCCTGAGTGACCTGCTGGCCAGCCATGTAAGACAAATTCAGGATTTTAATTTTCTTCTATAGCAGGGGTCCTCACACTTTTTAAACAGGGGCCAGTTCACTGTCCCTCAGACCGTTGGAGGGCCGGACTATAGTTTAAAAAAACTATGAACAAATTCCTATGCACACTGCACATATCTTATTTTGAAGTAAAAAAACCAACAAAACGGCAAAAACACCCGCGTGTGGCCCGGGGCCGCAGTGTGAGGACGCCTGCTCCACAGCGTGATGTTAGCTCTTGGAAATTCAGTGGTCTTCAGGTTCCGGCCTCTGGCCCGCTGCAGTGGAAAACTGGTCTCCTGAGATCCCTAGCCCCACGTCTCGGTGCAGGCCGAGGGAGCACGGCTTCAAGGAAGCCAACTTTTCTTCCCAGTGAACAGACGGAAAGAGCCACCAGCTTGGTTCAGGCAAACCACGTGGCCTCCTCAGGTGCCGCCCTGAAGTCATTGCTACTGGGAGTGATGTTTCAAGCAATTCTTCTCAAATTGCCAGATCTGTAGACGGAAAGCACCCCTCTCCTGGGCACCTTCTGTTCCATGCTCTGCCTTCCTTTGGAGTGTTTCTCGTGGCCTGAGCACATTGGTACCCGTGGCGCTTGGCCTCTCCCAGGCACTCTTGCTCTGCCCTGGATTTAGATGTTGCTTCATAGGTTTTCTTCACCTATGTTCTAATCTCCTGATTTTACACTCCCCTGGAGAGGGTTCGTCATTCACTAGCCCTGAACTGTGCGACAGGCACAATCCCAAGTGCTTTCCTTATTAGAACTCACTCACCCTCACACGCACCTTATAGTGATGCTACTGAAGGCTTACTGTCAACCGACAGGTAGACCTTAAGTCCCACAGCTAGTAAGAGGGGGGGTCAAGATCCAGCCCCAGACATTCTGGCTTCGTAGCATTTGCTCTTAACTGCAGGGTACCACCTGCTTAGAAGCAGTGATTTTATTAACTATATGCCTCCACTTAAGGCTCGAGCAGTGCGTTTTATTAACTATGCTTTCTACTTACAGAAAGAAAGCTTTGAAGAAAGGCAGATGGGGCAGTGCAGCCACTTACTGTTAGTGTGAAGTGTTCTTTGTGCTGGTTACCTCGCATCTTCGGCCTTGGTGTCAGCCTGTAGTTTGGGGAGATGGTAGCAGGAAGCCCTCTTAGTTTAGGGCCGTTAGAATCAGACGTACATCATGTAGAGAGCCTGGCCCATACTAGGCACTTTTAAAGAATATTAGTACTTCTTTTCTTATTTATCTATCTAATTAAGTATTTTTAAGGAGAGGTCATTTGAAACAGTCACACGTTTCTGACCTATGGATACCCGGGGGAGGGGCTTGACGTGGCAGAAAGGCCTCTCCTAGTCAATTTTGATCACGCCTTCCTGGTAAGAATCCCGCGTGGCTGAGTGTGGTCTCAAGGCAGGGAACGGCCAGCGTGCTCTGCGAGGATCAGACAGTGACGAGGAGAGGGGCAGCCCTCCCCGGCCTGTGGGCAGGAGCAGCCGTGGGCCACGGGGAGGGTGCTGTGGCCCTGGGGCAGATGGCTGACCTCTGACCCAGGGTGCAGTGTTTGGTATCAGCACGTTTTTAGCTGAGAAATCTTTCTGCAGTTCCTTGGCCATTGCTGCCCAGTGTTACTTTCGTTTGCATTCACAGTTTCTTCCTGTTTGGGGTGTCCATGCGTGCGTTGCCGTTACTTCCTGCACCAGCAGCTGCCGTGGGCTGGGCTCCTGCTTTCCGAGTCCCGTGTGAGGGGAAAGTGACTTTGATGGGTGACCGTTTTCTGGTCTGTTGCTAGGGTGCTACCATGTAACTTCTAGAGAGGCCAGGATCAGCGGTTCAGGACAAAAACCCCATCTAACAATAAAATGTCACTGAACTGAGAGAGGGGTTAAGGGAAGGGACTGGGGTCTAAAGATGATATTCTTTGTCCCTCCTGAGAAAGAAGTATTGTAACTGTTGGTAAATAAAAAGCAGAGATTTGACACTTTCTGTGACCATTCTGCAGTGTTTATTCCCGAGGTGAGGGCCACCACAGGGCCTGGATTTCCAAGATAAACACTGCTCATCCAGCCACCCGGCTCCCTCCCGGCTCGCAGGCGCTTTATCAGAATCTGCAGACACCACCCCTCTGTTGTACGCACTTATTTCCCTGTTTTTTCTCAAAACAAGTTACAGTTTTAGTGTTGATTTTTAAAAATCTATCAACCATGAGTTACCATGTGACTGTCGTATTTGTTAGAAGTAACCGCACCAGCAGGTGCCCCTGCTAACGCTAATGAAACCAGCAGCCTGCGTGGCTTGGCATCTGCAGACACAGAAAAACAAAAACAAGCTGAGGGGGCGGGGCTCCTGGCCGCCTGCTCTGCCGCTGGGATCAGGTTTTTTCTTTCAAACCAGGTTGAACGCAGTCTTTACCAGTAAAAACATGGATTTACAATTCTCCCCTTTTTCTTTTTAGAAAGGGACTCCTACTTGGCAAGGTAGAGAGTGAATTTGAAGTTAAATCATAACCACACTTTCCTGTTTCCCACTTAGAATGTAAAATCAGGTGCAGACGCTGGTTTCACAAATACCAGGTACTCTTAAGTGCTTGGGGAAAATATTCCCTTTTCCCTACATTTTCTTTTAGATGACCACTTGTGTAACATCTAATAAAAGTGTAATTTGTAGCCTTGCTTAGTATCTATTTGAAATAAATCTTTGGTGGTTATTTTGTTGTTGTTTCCATTTTTTGTTTTTTTTTCCCCTGGGGAAAAAAAACCACCATGCAAAACAAAAATTTATTTGAATATCAGTGAGCTGTATATTACTTATTGAAGCCAAAGTAAATTTTATACGTGCTCTAATGGGCATGGGCGGCAGGGAAAGAAATGTTGGAAGAAAGTGCCAGAGCTGAAACTTGGAGCCTTTGGAAAAGGCCGAGGGTTGTAGACAGGAGAGGACATTTCATTGCTAATTTGCTCTAAACAATTTTTTTCTGTGAATTTTACTTCTCGAAACTGTGAAGAATTTTATGTGAAAGAAACTACTAAGTGCTTTCTGTAATGTTTTCACAAGTGTTTTTATCATGGTAACATCTTGTTTACTTTAGTTCCCTGCCTAAAACTACTTGGAACATGTTAAGAAAACATTTCAAGAAAGCCTGGACAAAGAGGCTTTTGTTTAACAGCCACTGTGAGGCTGGGAGGATCACAAAGGTGTTAACTTTCAGCCCCTTAAGCACTTCCACATGAAATTCCAGCAACTCTGTTTGTGGTTTTGGAAAAACAAAGTGTATGTTAAAGAAACCAGGTATATGCTAATACATGTCGAAAGAGGCCGGATATCATAAATTGTTTCAAACCCATTTGCGGCTCTCAGTTTGCATGCCTGGATGTTCTGCATGGAAATGGCTCCTGGTTAGTGCAGGAGCCGGAGCCGTGCAGAGGCCTCGCCCTCTATGCACATTGAATCCCAGCCCACAGTGTGTCCCCACCCCAGGTGCCGAGTCCGACCATTACAAAATGAGCTTAATATTGTTATGAGTTTGACTTTTCCACATATCATGCATTTTTGAGTCATTTTAGAAAAATAAAAATTGGATGGTACCAAAAAACTTTTTCCCCCTTAAAAAGTCTCTCACGTTTCTGACATTGTTCAGGAGTTCAGGACCTCACCAAGTTCTCAGAGGTCAGAGTGGCCTAAACACCACAGTGCCCTCTAGTGATCTGTAACGTCTTAGATAGAAAAGTTTAGACAAGTTTGCCAGAGATAGGCCCAGGGCCGCCAGTTTGCTCTAAAAGAAGCAAATAACATTTGAATGCACTTTTTTTTTTTTTTTTAGCAAACAGAGTTTAGTCAGAAATGCAAATGAAATGACATGATTTTCTTGTAGGCTGTGGAAGCATTAGAAGGATTTTTTAATGTCTACCCCTGCAATTAATTCTACATATCCCTGCCTGTGTGCAGACAGCAGGCTGTCACTGTGGACACACTGTGTGTGTTTATGTGTTGCAAGAGCCAGTAGGTATTTCACGTGGCCATTTCCGGTGTGTGATTAGAAGGCATTACTTAAAAGACAGGGATCATCTCTGCTCCACACTTTTATTGACACTGTCTACCCTATTACGGCTACGTCTAAGTGGTAAAATTTATTATTAGCTGTAGTGTCACAAAAGTCTGAGACAGCGATTTTCCTTTCAATAAAAGTAGTTAAAAACCTTTTAGAAAATCCATAATTTTGATTGCTGGTACTTCATAAATGTATAACTGGTACTTTTTAGCTGTCTCTTTAGGGAAAAATGAGTTTTATCACCTGCAGTACCTGGGTTAATGAAACCGTGTGCTGGAAGTTCGCCAGGATGAAAGATGAGATCATTCCAAGACCCTAATATTGGCAACAGGTCTTATAAAAAGCTCTGATTTTTGAGTGAAGCATCATTAGATGTTTTTAGCTATTATTTTATTTGAATTGAGGGATTAAGTTAGTTGTCATTTTCAGAGTTTCTGTACTGGTGAGATTCTCATCTGGCAACACGTCCGAACCCCGTGCCCTAAAAGCCCGTGCGGAGCCAAGAGAAACAGCCGTGTCCGTCAGAGCCGCGGAGAAGCATTTCCGTGCTTCGGATTTCAGCTCCAGTTCCTGCTCAGCCCTTTACAAATCACGACTCTCAGCTCAAATTTGAAATAATGCTGCCTTTTTCCCCGGGTTCCTCCTGTGTTTGATTGTTTGTGGATATTAGCTGTCCAGGAAATCCCATACTTACAGATATAAATCCAGAATGATCTTGTTTTTCCGCAGCCAGCCCAGGATGTATGAGACAGTTATGATGATTTGTTAATTCTGTGACCTGTGTTTATTTTATGTGCCGGGATCAGCGGCTGGAACAGTCTCGTGTCTCGCACACAGAAAGCAGCACTAGACCTTTCCTTTTCTGCTTTGGTTTTCTTGCTTTATTTTTTGGAAAGTTTTTTTTTAATCTCCCACTGCCTGTTCTTTTCGCACTTCTTCATATGGCGATAAGCGAGCGAGACACCGTGCCGACACACTCCCGCTCAGCCCCATCGAGGCAGGTCTTCGGAGACGTGGGAACTGGGCACAGTCTTGCCGAATGTGTTTCGATCCATAATGTGTCTTGACTGTGTAGTTCTGTCTCATTTTCGTGGTAATATACATCCCCCCAAGAAACAGATCAATCCTCAGATTTAATATGTGTTTAGGTAGAGCTCTGCATAAAATAATAAAATTGCGTCGCGGTCTTGACGAACAAAAGTCACCAAGGTTAGCATCTTCCCTCTCCGCTCGCTCCCGTGCTGTGGTGAAGACAGCCCCGCGGAGCCTCCCTCCCGCCGGCCTGCCTCTGCGCCGGCTCCGCTCCGCTCGCAGCCCCGGTGTCCACTCGCCAGCCCGGCGATGCGGCCGGTTTCCTGATGTATCGGCTTAAGATGGTGTAGGAATAGACGGAAACGGGGCCAGTCCACCAAAACGGTACAGAAGGAGCAGTGGAGACTCAGTCCTGCCCGACGACATGTGCGCGCAGTGGCCTGTTGACTCGATAGCTGCTTTCCGGGCAGACCTGCCTCCGCGGCCCGTGGGCTAGAAGAATGGCCGCTGACGGCCCTCCCGTCCCAGGTCTCCACGTTTTCCAGAGCACTCTGTATTTCAGAGCGTTCGGTGGCTGCATTAGAGGCCATTTGAATATTTCATTTCCTATTAATTATGCACTGTGACTCTCAGTGTCATTATAAAAGAGAGCCCTAATGTAACAAAGGATGAAAAGAACCATCAAGCAGTGTGACCAAAAGAAAATATTCCAAAGCTTGTCACGTCTGACCGGCTTAACATCTCTAATTTGAAATCCATTGCATTCATCTTAAATTAAAGCTTAAGGATTCTACCTTTACCTCGCTGCTTTTGCTGCATGCTTTAGGTGACTGCATTTTTAGTTAAAATATTAATGGATTCTGAAGGTAGGAAGTCTTCCTTATTTAAGTTATCAAAATATGCACAACATTAAGTATTGAGTTACATCTGTAATTTTTGCATTTCACCTTTACACCCTGGTTAAAGACACAGCTGCTGATGAGAGCGTGCGCTTCAGTTAATAGGTTAATAGCCATTAACTATTCAACTAATAATTCTTAACTGTTAATCACTGCAACTCTCTTCATTTTATTGCTGTTGTGGAGGAAAATATAGTGTAGGTGTTAATTTATTATAAAGAAAAGGACTCTCAGAATTTCATATTACATTCCTAGCTTTCAGAAACATCACCGTCAGTTTGATTAAATAAGGTGAAATCATTTTTTACGAAACCCTTGATTCTAACAGGTTTATTTTTTTCCAGAGCTATTTCTAGTAACCAGACCATTCAGTGCAGTGTGGCAGCCTGACCATTTAAGAGTAAAACAAAAACAGTGGGACCGTTTACAGAAACAAGTGTTTGACTGAAATCTGAATACTCCATTCTTGCACAAACAGTTGTTTAGCTTTAATTGTCTGAACTTTGTTTGGGGGCTGGGGCTGGGCTGGGCTGGCGGGTTCCATTTAAAATTCACAGTGCTGGTTTTCCTTTACATGGCTAGATAAAGGAAACTTTAAATTATAGTAAATGACAAAAAAAGTGAAATTCCCAAAGTCAGCTTGGGCCCCATTTGCTGAACTCCCAAGTTGAGCACGGAAGCATGCTTGGTGACAGTGACCTACATGGTCACTGCAGATGTGATGTAATTTATGATATATATAATATATTGGATCCATTAGCGAGCATAATGAAGTAGTGAAATGAAAGGGTATTTGTGAAATCAGTTCAAACATCCTGCTAGGATTATGATTAAATGATTAATGAAATGCTCCTGCATAAGCATTTTCAAACAGTAATTCATGCGGAGGCTGATAAAGACCGTCCAATCACATTCCCTTCAGTCCTGGACCTTATCGCCACCGTTTTATATAAATCATGAAATGCGTTGTCTGCCGGCTAGCTACTTACTTAGATTAGTTATAAATGTGCAGAAAGAGGGAACATCTTTGCAGCATAAAATAATCACGCATAATTATATTCATAATTCACGCTTGTGACAGATTCCATCTTTCTTATTCTTGTTGTCCTTTGCCTTCCTTCTGGCTTCATTTGATTTCTCTTATCTTGATGACATAATTAACTGCTGCAGCTATGGGGAAAATAAGGAGTCTCAGGGAGCCCAAAGGGGCTTATTCCTTTATGGATACACAACAGCAGCGCACAGTCGCCATGTGTTAATCCACAAACACTGTTTAGACGACATCAAGGGCATAACTAACTGTCCTGCAAACGTGGCGGAAACGCCGGCTCCTCCTGCCGCTCCCTCTGGAGGGCCCGCGCCGGAGAAGTCACAAGTAGGTGAAATGAGGCGCTGTTTGGGGTTTTGGTAGTTTTGATCTTTTATCAGTTTGGCACAGGTGACTTGGAAACCTGGTGGTGCCGACCCGAGAGCCCCCTTGCGGGACGGACGCTGGTTCTGGCCCGGAGCGGCCAGCGTGGTGCTGGGAGCAGATGCGCGCCGCTCCGGGAAGGCCCTGTAGGGCGGGTGTGGTGCCGTCTCCATGGAAGTCCTCGGTGTTCGCAGACCCAGCAGATGCTCTCCTGTCTGCAGCCGCGTCCCGGGCGAGCGCAGCTTGTTTGAATGCAGGCTCTTGGCTTGAAGGAAGCAGACGCTGCTCCGTGGATGGAGCGGCGGAGGCAGGATCTGGCCTTCCCCCGCTGATGGCATAGGGTGGGTGCCGTTACCCCACGGTTTGAGGCAAGTCTCTCAGGGTCCCTGAACTAGGTTCTGAATACATAAAACGAGGACGTGAACTACTGCCGTCCGATGCTTTGGGGATCATGGGTTTCTTTGCACATCTCTTGAGTCGTACACCTTCCCCCGTCCCCCAAATAAACACAGGCTGACATTTTTTCATTTTATTTCAAGGAATCAAATTATTCCAGTTTAAGAACACCTGAACTAGGCTATTTTCTCAACTACACGGTCTTTTTAAAAAGCCAGCTGTGAAATAGTGTCCACCCAGCCAGGTGAGGGGACAGCCCGAGCCGCCTGGGGTGGGCCTCTGTTGTCTGTTCACTGACTCTAAACCGAACGGACCGGAGTCATTATCTGGCCTAAGATTGGCGGTGACATCTTGGAGGTGTCTTACCATTGTTCACATACCTAGGATCCTCTTGGCTCCCCTTTGTTTTTTCAGTGGCGGGGCAAGGGGGCAGATGTTCATCAAGAAGGATGGAGGCCGCCAAGGTTTTTCAGTGGAAGTCCTTCCAGGAGCGCTAGGACGCGCACGGGCAGAGGGAGTGCTGCCTGCGGGCGCCCGCAGCCGGGCGGGCAGGCTGACTTTCACCCGGGGACGTGCTCAGGGTGACTGTTCGGTGGAGTTGTCTTGAAAGGTTGCAAACTTGGGTTCTCAATTTCTTACTTAAACTATGTTTGGAAAGAGCAACTGAAATAGGGTAGCATCTAAAGTCTTAATAACCAGCCATCCCTAGTGGTGTTGTTGTTAAAGCATTCAGTAATTTCATACTAAATCCAGACGTGCTTTTGCCTAAATGTCATTAAAATGTTGTTACTGCATTTTGAGGCAAATCTCTTCATAACTGTTTTTTGTATTACTAATAAGAAAGTACTGAGTAACATGGATACAGGATTTTCAAGGTTTTCAGCTTTGCTTCAGCCCTCTGATCGCCAGAGCTCTTGCACATGGTAAAACTGATGGAAATCTCCATTTGTCCGCCTTTCCCGTTGGAAAATCTAGTAAATAGTAAAAGGACCACAAGACGGGCATTTCAGCGTGTGGCCTGATCACCTCTGACCTGGATGTCCAGACCATTCACAGCCGAGAAGCCAGCCAGAGTGTTCCCTTTAGATAATTGTCTGCATGTTCTCCCTCTCATTGGTACACAGTTTGCATGTATGGATTCATGTTTCAGATTTCATGTTCAAAGTTATACCGTTTTCCACCTTTGCCATTTCTGACATTCATGTTAAGTAATGCATCTCAGTAATAGGAAGTCAGTTTTCCTTGTGAACAAACGCTTATTCAGACCTAATACAAATGAGAGAATTCTGAACGGCCAGGCCCTGTCTCAGGTTTCTGCCCACTGAGGTGGTCTTGAATGCAGCCTTGACTGAATTTGTGAAATTTTCTTTCTTATGTGTGAATGTTTATCGCCAGATTCTCTGCAGAACTGGTCCCTAGGAGACTTACTGTGGTAATGCCAGTGTGGGGAGTTCTATGTACTGACAGTCCCACGCGGTGGAGATGGACAGGCGGCCGCCCACTCAATACTGCCCACTGTGAGCCAGACCCACTGCCTCGTGTATGCCTAAACATCCTGGTAACTTGTATTTTCCTTTTTGTTTCTCCATTTCACTTAATGATTTTCTATGTATTGTTGCAGACATCTCAACAGTGAGCATGCGCTGGACGATAGAAGTACAGCTCAATGTAGAGTACAAATGCAGGTTGTTCAGCAGTTAGAGCTACAGGTAAAACCCAATTTCCTTTTCCTATTACCTCAGTGTTCCTCAAACTCCAAACCTCACTAGTGCTCTGCAGTGAGTCCCTGTCCCTCGTTACCGAGTGGAAGGTACAGAACTTGTTGTATTTGACTGGTTTGATGTTTCACTCTTTGGGAAAGTCCTGCCTCAGTTCACTCTTTGGAGTTCTGTGCGTTTGTGTGCCCGCAGCCACCTCTCACCCCTGTCAGCGCCCCATCTCTCTCTCTCTCTCTCTCTCTCCCTCCCTCCCTTCTCTCTTCTCCTTTAACTCGCTGGTTAACTGCTGTTAGTTAAGTGCCTTAAGTTGCTAATATTATTAACCTGGAGTTGAGGGGTGTGGGGGGGCGCGGGGGAAGCTGGGAAGAGAGGCTGAGAGAGAACCGATGTGAATGAAGAGAGAGCGAGCGAATGTGAGCAGGACTGGGCCTGAGTGCGCCTGCCGGCCGTCCTCGCCTCACACAGACTGACCCTTCTGTCCACAACAGAACGACCCAGCGTCCGGCACACGTTTTACATGCACACGGACAGACTCACACACACACACACACACACACACACACACACACACACACACACACACACAGAGGTGAAATCTCTGTACCTGGAAATCCTTGGGTCACACTGAAGGTGCTGTGTGACTGGAGAAAACAAACGTCTGCCCGTGGGCCTGAGGGTCCCAGCTGAGGAACGGAGGGGGCGTTTTCAGCGTGGCTCCACTCCCTGGCATAACGTGTGTGTGCACTACAGTGTTTTATCAGTCACTCCATTCTTGGTGTAATTCATAGAAAATTCGTTTCTGAAAGTAAAAATTGGGTCAGAAATGGAGATTATTAAAATGTGCAATTGCAAAGGCCCGACCCTGCAAACCCCATTTGTGCAGCCGCGTTGCAGAGGCGTTAGCGCCGGGGCCTGGCCTCCCTCCTGGTTGGCGCGCAGAGGTGAGCCCGCTCCGGGAAATTAAAACAATGTTGTACATTATACTGTTACCAGCCGTCGGAAAGGCTGTTTTGTATGCGAGACAGCAATGCTGAGATATATGGAGAGCCCTAGGCTAAGTACAGAAGATAATTACATTTGGAATTTTACTGAGTTAAGTCATTTATAGCTTCAAACAGTTGCAGGGAAAAATCAGCCAAAACACACTTAAACTTTTTGTTGTGATTTTTCAGGATAGAAGGATTTTTAAAAATTAGTTATCTTATTTGACAAATTAAACTTTTTAAAGTAAGATTGTCTCAAAAGTTATTTTCTTCAGCTAGTTAATATTTTTCTATTCAGACAAATGATAGGAACTTCTAGAAGAGTAGGGTATTTATACAGGCAAAAGGCACATCATAAAATCCCCAGATTTTTAGGTAAATCTTTGGAAACATCTTTAAATTTAGCAAGTTTTTGTGGAAGGTAAAAAGCCATGTATTTATCTCACTCCAAAAGTTCACTTTATACTGAAATGTAGTAAGCCCTTAAAAAACTGGATTCAGCCTGAGTTTACATGTGCTGCTGGTAGTGTTTATAAAGTGATACATTTGTTTATTTAATTGATAAAATTAAATTCTTAATGATCAGCTAGAACCAATTATCTGCCAGAGTTGTTGTCATGGTTGGTCTGGTAGGCATCCCGGACTGCACATTCAAATGTGGGACCCTTGTTACTCACTCAGCAACCGGTTACCTGTTTTATTCATTATTCCTCGCTTTCCACGCAGAGCAGGCGGGAGAAGAATAGGAGCTACAACATTAATAAGGGAAGTGGTTATCTTCTGGCAGCTTTCTGATGGCGTTTTGTGGGCGTGTCCCACATAGCGTGGCCGATGCCGGTGACCTGCCAAACAATACTTCTGCTTGGGAGCCGGCTTTGATGAAAGAGGGCTGGCCCCCTGGGGGTGGAGAGAGTTGTGAGTGTGGAAATAGTGCTCGTCCAAAGCAGGGCTGATGACTGCACACCATGGACCAAATCCCATGAGGAAAGAAAGCGTTTTACATTTTGAATCATTAGGGAAAGCAAAAAAAGACTAAACTACGTGAAATGCAAGTGTCACAGTCCACATATAAGGTTCTGTTGGAACACGGCCACACCCTTCGTTTATGAATTCTCTGTGGCTTCTCTTGGGCCACGGAAACCGGGTAATTGTGACCATGATGCCCTTCGGCGGAACATACCCACCATCCAGCCAGATGGTGGGTATGTTCCGCCGAAGGGATCATGGGGGGCCGCAAAAAACAGTTTATTACATTGTTAGCAACTTGTTCCTTTATTTTCCTGGCTACCTAAATCCGCTCACCTCTCTTACCTCTTCCTTCTTGGCCTTGGTGTATAAGTAGTCACCACACAGGTCAGGCTTCTTCAGTAGCAGCTTCACATGATAGGTACTGCTGACCTTTATCTGTATGGAAAGCAGGCTGAGGGACCTTTTCATTCATTCATCCATTCATCTACTCATGCATACAGCAAACATCCCCTGTGCCTGTGACAGCAGGAACCTTGCTGGAGCCTGTGAGGAGGACGGAGTGAGTGAGAGAGGACTTCCCCCCGGTTCTTCCAGCAGAGGAAAAGCACTGGTGAATAACTCCCCACTGGCTTGTCCATCGTTGGGCAGCCAGCGAACACCAGTGGGTTGTTGAAACACCGGAAACAAGTTGAAAAGGGAGTTTCCGTGCTAGGCAGGGCCCAAACCCAAACAGACTTTGTCTGTTCTCCAGTCGGATGAGATACACCAGGAATGTCAACACCTTGTAGTACCTCATGAACCTGTCCCTCCGGAGACAGTTAGGAGGAGCCCTTCTCGGGTGAGACGGGGGTCTGGGTCGCAGGGCTGGTCCCCTGGGGAGAGCTTGCGGCGGGCGCAGTCACGCTCAGCGGGTCTCCTCCAGCCTCTGTTCCACGGAGCGCAGCCTCTCCACGTTGCCACAGTCCCGTTTGCCATTTCATGCGCCCGGGCCTGGAGACGTGCTTTCTAAGGAACGGATTACCAGAGCCCGGGTAACCTCAGTGTAACCTCAGTGTTCTGGGGTTCCGCAGCCTTCCTCCAGCCCGTTCTCTCAGCAGCCCAGGTCCCCTTATGTGGGGGTACGCCCTGGACAGAGCGGACCCCAGAGCTTCTCTTTCCCTTAAAGAGGGCATTACCCAGTCCTGGACCTACTGGAACCTTCCAGGATCTCAAATTATATTACATAATTGCCACTGATTAACTTGAATTTGGAAATCATTTGCACCGAGCCCTAATCCAGGTTTGAACAGTTGCCCAAGGACGAGCGCCGCTTACAGCAGAAGTCCGCCCCGGGCCCCCGACTCGCTGGCGTTTACACCTGGGAGAGGCCACACATGCCCCCGCTGTAAAAACAGACCCCCGGAGCCGGCCGGCGTGCCTCAGTGGTTGAACCAGGAGGTCACGGTTCAATTCCCGGTCAGGGCACATGCCCGGGTTGCAGGTGTGATTCCCAGTGTGGGGAGGGCAGGAGGCAGATGATCAGTGATTCTCTCTCATCATTGATATTTCTGTCTCTCCCTCCCCCTCTGAAATCAACAAAAATATATTAAAAAAACAAAAACCGAGCTAAATTACTCTCAGAGTAGAAATCAGCAGAGGTTCCTCCTGTGGGCCCAACAGATAGGTCCTGGTGAAGGATTTCCTGGGGGAAGGCGGGAGGGCAGTCCGTGGGCGCCACGTGTGACCACAGCTGGTGAAGGCCACGTGGGCGCATCCTGTAGACGTGTCCATCCGCAGGAACCTAAACCACAGACACCGCAACTCGGGCCCGGCACAGAGGCCCTTCTATCCTCTCCTATAGTCAGACTTCCCTACAGAAGCGGGGACAGAGTTTTAATCACCGTGTTCAGCCTTGGCAGGGGTGGGGAACGGCCAGCTAGGGGCTGGATCAGGCCCATGAGCCGTTTGGTCTGGCCCTGCCAAGGCATTAGGGGTGAGTTAATGACCTGTTTGACCAAACAGAGCAGGCTGGTTTTAAGCTGATAATTTTGTGTAGCCGGCAAATGCTGCTATAAATCAGGGGACTGGCCGAAGGGAGGAGGAACCGGGCTGCTCCCTGGGAGCCCAGCGGCATGATGGAGCAGTTGTGCGCGGTCCGTGCCCTGCACGCTTCGGCACGTGGCACCAGGCGGGCCGGCGGCAGAGCAGTCGTTTGGGCCCAGGACGTGGCTCTGAGGTCCGGGAACGCATGTCCGGGTTTCTTCTGTTGGATGTTCTCTGGTGAGAGCTGCTTCGGGACGATGCGCGGCCATGGTGAGTTAGAACTGGAGAGGAGGTGGGCATGTTTATGTAGGTCTGAAATGTGCAGCACCTCCCTCCAAGACGGGGCAGCACAGGGGCTGGACACCAGTGGAGAGAAGGCTCGCCCACGCCAGTGCCACGCAGTGTGCCGGGACTGTGAGCAAGCCCTCGGACCTGCCTCCTTACTGAGCACCTGCTGTCTCCCAGACGTGGGCCCAGGGGTTTAAATTCATATCAGTCCCGTTGCCTGGGTTCACTCATGCTTATTAGGGCTTCTCTCAGCCATCAAACTGCGGGTGAGATGTCATAAGAGCTATCTCAGTGGCCAGAACAGAATTCCTTTTGGAAAAAGAGAAAACCATTCAATTTAATAGACAAAAAGAAAAAAAAAGTCCCTGACAGACTTACCACTCAGAAAGCTGACATTCATGATGTCCATACATTTGTCAGGTCATAAATACTGTCCTGTTTTTATTCTGTTCTGTGACCACATGACCTTGCTCAGTTGTCAGCACAGCCTCGCTTACGGACGAAGATGGTTTTGCATCAGAGGAAAGAGCCTTGGAGCCGGGCGTGTTCATTCTGCCCACGGCTCAGCATGTGCCGGGACGGCGGCCGGGCTTCTGTGGCCCCTCAGCCGCTAGGCCCGAGCGTGAATGTTGAGCGCGGCTCCGGGAAAGGAGCCAGCCCGCGGCTGACCTTCCTGGCCCGGCGGGCGGGCGTGGGGAGGTTGTGTGCTTTTATTCTTTGATAGTTTGGTTCCATTTAGTCGCTATTTGTCAGGCGCCTATTGTCCTCACAGCACTGCACGGAAAGTAAGGTGCGACCTGATGTGGAGGGCGGAGCCAGCGGTTTGGGGGGCACTGGGGAGGTGACAGGAAGACGATCCAGGCCAAGGAAGCACGTAGGGTTTAGCCTGATTGGAGGGTGAGGAAGGAGGAGAGTGGAACAACGGTGGGGGCGGGGGGTGGGGGTCGTCCTGGGCAGACGGGAGTGCTTGCTTGCCCCGGGGTCCACATGGATCCCTGGGCTGTGGGAGAGACAGGAACGCTTCCTGTTCTCTTGTCATTACTCCTCGGAGGGACCTGAGAACCACAGGGAGGGTGTTGAGCTGCTCTGCGCCAGGCCCTGTTCTCGGCGCCTGCGCCCTCTCAGCTCACTGGCTCCTACCGTTCCCTCGGTTCTGAGTCATTTTAAAAAGGAGAAAGCTGACATTTGGAAACCAGTATGTGCCTCACACTCAATGTGGTGTTGGTTATTGCTTGAGAGGGCACCACTGAGAGGATGGCGATCTGGACAATAATCGGCCTCGCAGTCAGAGACCTGGCTTTCAGTCGTCCCCCTCCCCACCCTGGCAGGGTCAGGAGGCCTCTAAATTGCTCGCAGCCATGGGCACACAGTGGCTGGCAGGATTCTAGCCCGGCTTGGCGCGCTGGGTTTCCCCAGGGCAGTGCGGCCCCTGGGGTTCTGTGCGCCCCCCAGAGTGACCCGCCGCTGTGGTGAAAGCCTGGCCTCCGGGGCGTCTGCAGCAGGCGGTGGCTCGGAGAGGGTGCCCGCAGGGAGGAGGCACCGGTTCGGGTTCCGCAGCAGCGGGAGGCGGCAGCCCGGCACCCTGTGCGTGGGGCTGCCCTGGGCTGCCCTGCTGTCATCAGGGCTGTGGTGATCCCCAGCCTCCCGGCTTTCACCCTCTTATCTGAGCGGGGCCCTGTGTGCTTCCTGACTCCCCTGGGCGAGGCAGTGGCCTGGCCCCCGGGCCGGCCCCAAAGGCTCCGATGGGGGGTGGGCGGCCTGGGGGCACCGCAGCTCCATGGCCACTGCTCTGGGGCGGGCCCAGGGGGGAGGCTCTGGTTTCTCACTCTGTGTCCCTCTGAACGGAGGCCCTTCGTCCTCATAATGGGAGGTCCCGCCTCCTCTGGGCAGCGGACCCGAGACCCTGAGTGGAGACCTGCGCCTCCTCAGGGCAGGGCGGGCGGGGCCGCGGGGGCATCTGGGCAGAGATTGTGTGCAGCCGGGGCCCAGGGAGCCTCCCGCTGTGGGGCCCATGGGCCAAGACGTCCTCCCCAAGGCCCCGCTGCCAGGTGGGGCGGCAGGCGAGTGACCGCAGTCGGATAAAGGGGGGGAGTCGGTAGGAAGAAATACTGGGGTGGTGGAAGTCTCATTTCCGCCCTCCCAGCCAGGGCTGCTCCTCCTCCGGCCTCTCCTCTGCCGGTCCTCGGCCTGCGCCAGCCTGCCGGTGCCTCCGTCCCACCAGCCCCGGGCCCTGCCCCGCCTGCCCCGCCTGGGCTTCGCCCGCCTGCCCCCGCGTTCCTCCGGGGAGGGGCTTCCACGGCCAGGTGGACCCCAGTCGCTGAATGAGGTCAGTAGCACGGAGAGCACAGCCTGGCCGCCCCTCCCGTGCGGGCGCGTGGGGGGGGGCAGTCCGTGTTCCCAGTCAGTGTCCAGGGGTGTCCTGAGGTCACACCCCGCCTCAGACAACCGGGATTCTATCTTAATTTTGCTCATTCTCGCTCCATGC
The DNA here is from genome assembly GCF_027574615.1 of Eptesicus fuscus. Taxonomy (NCBI): domain Eukaryota; kingdom Metazoa; phylum Chordata; class Mammalia; order Chiroptera; family Vespertilionidae; genus Eptesicus; species Eptesicus fuscus. Next base: position 57,554,554 of record NC_072490.1, on the reverse strand, counting down.
CCTCAGGTTAGGTCAACCAGGGTCTCAGGTCCCCACCTATAAACTCGGCAAGATGGGAGGACGTGGACTCGCCCCCAGCCCTGCTTCTGTGGCGTTAAATGAGTCCCTGGCTCCTTCATCTCATCTGTCCGCAAGAAGTCTAGTGTGTTTAGACACCCCGAGTCCTTCCTTTATTTCAGAAGAATTTTTTCTCATCAGTGAGAACCACCAAATCGGGCTTAAGGTGATTCATCCTCCTGACAGCGTGTAAAATGATTGTGTGAAATGAGCCCCAAACCCCGGTCCCTTTTCTCTGCTGAGAGTCATCCCCTGGGTGTCTGTCTCGGAGGACGAGGCTGGAGCTGCGGGCCTCAGGCCCCTCCGCGCCCCGAGGCCCATGTCCGGTCGCACAGCACGGCCGACCGGGGTAGAGGGAGGGACGACCTGTCTGAGCCGAGGGAAAGCACTGCTGGGTTGAGGCCAGGGTCCAGTGAGAACAGGACAGGAATCCCTAAGATAGGGGCTTCGTCTTTCCCGTGCTTTGTTCCTTTTTTTTTTTTTTTTAAAGCATCAAAATTCTCTTCCCAGTGAACCCAGATGCAGATTCCACTGAACCCATCATGTGATCCAGATTTCAAACACACACTCAGCCAGGAGGAGTTCACAGAGACTTCACTGGTTTAACTTTCCTTTAAAAACAAAACAATCCTTTCTGAACATCATCAAGCACTGGGCTCTATGCTGGGCTTATGAGCAAGAGTTTCCCTACACCTGGAAGCGGCCTGCAAAGTTCAGAGGTTATGGTTCCGGACTTACAGGGAGAACTAAGCACAGAGGTCCCCTCCCGCTCAGCTCTCAGGCTGTGCACGTGGCGACCAATCGGCGGATGTACGGGACTCGGCACGGGCCAGCCTCGCTAACCCCAGGAAAGCTTCCGGACAGTCCTTCTCTTTGGATATCACCGCATACATTTTTTTAAATTTGCCAATCAGATTTTTTAGTTGACCTTTGGACTGAACTTCTCATCCTCCTTTTCTTTGCCTTTCCTGGGACTCAGTATAAGGGAATGCCGGAATATGCTTGCTAATATTAAATGCTTGTATTCTCATAATAATTAAAGGATGCCATGAAAATTGATGGGATGGTGAGCTCATGCAATGATGGCATAAAAAGTAATAAAGAATCTGAAAGCTTTTTGAAGGACCAGTGAGTGTTATAAATGTAAGACTGTAGAGAGAGGGTGTGGTTTCAATAGGTGTGAGTGTTTAGCCTTTTTGCCTAAACAAAAAGCAAATTCTGCCAGGTTTTCTTTAACTGTTAAAATACTTTGTGTTAGAGCTAGACTTGATGATAAAAATTCAAAGCTCACTTAAGAATATATTACATGCTAGTTTGCACTAATTAAACAAAACCAAAACCCTGGGTTTTTGCCTTTTTCTGTAACCTTAGCCATCATTTATAGGTGGAGTTGAGGTTGGTAGAGGCAAAATCAGAAACCTAGATAATTCTCCAAATGGATAATGAAGTCCAAGTAATATTCTTGTGGAAAACTAAAATGTTCCCTATGGCATGACCTCCAGGGTTCTGGGTGTGGCTGTGTGTGCAAGGCTAGGTGTGTGTTTGCGGTCTAACCAGTGCAAGGTCAGCCTGGTAGACGTTTCCATGGAATATAGAAAGATCTACCAGGTGATTCCTTTGCATGCTGAGAATTTGGATTTCTTTCCTCTTTGGTCTTTGTAATTAATATGTCAACAGTGTTTACCCCCAAATTAAGTCACATTTAATATTCATCAGACTCCAGCATCATCACTCGCACTCTTTAATTTGTAGCATTCACTATGACACACTACTTGTTTTTCCTTCTGCCCATTATAATTTTAAAACAAAACATTTTTTAAAAATTAAGAATGTTTAACTTTTAACATCTAAAAATTTAGAATACTCACATAAAAAACACACACAAAGAACTGTAGAAAAATGCCATTGCCAACATTTTAATTGTTCTAACTGAGCCACTTGGAAAACTAAATTCCTTTAGCATTATGTTTTGTGTTGAGAGCATCTTTTTGTTTGGCTGTTCAATAACTTACTGAAGAACAGAAGATGAATAATATAAAGTGGCTCCTAATATGGTATCATTTTCATTTCCTGTTTGTGGGAAGATGAATGCTAGCTCTGTAGGGCTCTTCTCCCCGCCGCCCGGCATTTAGTCCTCCCTGAACCACAGGGAATAAGAAGAAAAAAAATCAAATGTGGCCCGGCCCAAGCCTGAGGCAGCCAGCAGCCAGGAGGATTCCTGGGGCCTTTTCTCTTGCTGGTGTACCCTTTCCCTGCCTCTGCTCCCCCATTCCTGAAGCACTTCCTCCCTTAGAAATGCCCGTATCTAAAAATGTCTTACTTGATTGTTATTTTGGAATAACTTTAGACTTACAAGACAGAATTGATGTTTAAAAGATTTAAGGTTAATTATGTGACATAGAAGAAATGAGTCCCTCCTCAATTTTGTGTTTCTCCCTCCCTCCTTCCCTCTTCCTCTCCCTTCTCCCTCTCATCATTCTCTTATGCATTTTCCCAAAATTCCACAGCTGTTCTATTAACAATAACATCACCTTTTGGGGATACACTTCCCACTTCTTTCACAGAGGTAATTATTACATGTCCCCTATCGTCAGCTGTCTTGTACTATCAAAAATATCATGTTAAAACAGTCCAAGGCACGCATAAAGCAAGTAACATCCAACAATCAGTATTTTGAGTCCCTGCCACATACAGCAGATTAGAACTCCTGTGCCTCAGAAGGTAATGTTCTGTAGGATGAGGAGGTTTCGGTGTGTTAGAGAGACCAGCACAGGGTGGAGGTGCTTACGTACCGAATAAAGGGGCAAGTTACCCTGTGTTCATGTGCAAATGGGCACCTGTGACGCTGTGGCCCTATGTCTGCCCTGCCAGTGAGGCTGCGGCCAGGTCTTCGTCTGTGCCTCCCTGCCAGGGAAGATGGAGCTCATTTGGCATCAGTGCACCGTCTGTCTAGGAGTTTCCCCACAACAGCACATGAGTTGATGAGTGTTAGCCACCTGGCTCATTTTCTTTTGGCTTCCTCCTGATTAAGGTTGGTTAATAGGCATGATTCACGCTTTTGTCTTCTCGCTCTCTGTGTCACATGCGACTCCTGGTGCCAGCCGGTCTGGAACCTCCCAGTTAAAGGCTAATGTATCTTGTGCTGAGAAACTCACACCGACACCTCAGTGCTTGAGTTTGGCACTGGTCATGTAGATTTCAAAATGATTAAGCGGGGGAAGATATTTTGTCATGTGTGATAGTGCCATAGTTCAATTTGGAATGTGTATTGTTTTGGCTATAATGATATGTAATAGTAACAGCGTATTCAAATCTGTACTTAAAGAAATAACAGAGCCTTTTCTCCCTGCCAGCTTGCAAAAGACAAAGAACGCCTGCAAGCCATGATGACCCACCTGCACGTGAAGTCCACGGAGCCCAAAGCCGCCCCGCAGCCCGTGAGTACTGAGCTGCACGCAGGGACCTGGCAGCCTTCTCGTCGGCGTCCCTACCCCAAGCCAAGGCGGAGCACAGCCACCCAGCTGCAGTGCGTAGGGAAGGCCTGCGGTGAGCTGGCTGCAGTGCGTAGGGAAGGCCTGCAGTGAGCCGGCTGCAGTGCGTAGGGAAGGCCTGGGCTGAGCTGGCTGCAGTGTGTAGGGAAGGCCTGGGCTGAGCTGGCTGCAGTGCGTAGGGAAGGCCTGCAGTGAGCCGGCTGCAGTGCGTAGGGAAGGCCTGGGCTGAGCTGGCTGCAGTGTGTAGGGAAGGCCTGGGCTGAGCCGGCTGCAGTGCGTAGGGAAGGCCTGCGGTGAGCTGGCTGCAGTGTGTAGGGAAGGCCTGCGGTGAGCCGGCTGCAGTGCGTAGGGAAGGCCTGTGGTGAGCCGGCTGCAGTGCGTAGGGAAGGCCTGGGCTGAGCTGGCTGCAGTGTGTAGGGAAGGCCTGCAGTGAGCCGGCTGCAGTGTGTAGGGAAGGCCTGCAGTGAGCTGGCTGCAGTGTATAGGGAAAGCCTGCAGTGAGCTGGCTGCGGTGCGTAGGGAAGGCCTGCAGTGAGCTGGCTGCAGTGCGTAGGGAAGGCCTGTGGTGAGCTGGCTGCAGTGCGTAGGGAAGGCCTGCAGTGAGCCGGCTGCAGTGTGTAGGGAAGGCCTGGGCTGAGCTGGCTGCAGTGTGTAGGGAAGGCCTGCAGTGAGCTGGCTGCAGTGTGTAGGGAAGGCCTGGGCTGAGCTGGCTGCAGTGTGTAGGGAAGGCCTGGGCTGAGCTGGCTGCAGTGTGTAGGGAAGGCCTGCAGTGAGCTGGCTGCAGTGCGTAGTGAAGGCCTGCAGTGAGCTGGCTGCAGTGTGTAGGGAAGGCCTGGGCTGAGCTGGCTGCAGTGCGTAGGGAAGGCCTGCAGTGAGCTGGCTGCAGTGTGTAGGGAAGGCCTGCGGTGAGCTGGCTGCAGTGTGTAGGGAAGGCCTGCGGTGAGCTGGCTGCAGTGTGTAGGGAAGGCCTGCGGTGAGCTGGCTGCAGTGTGTAGGGAAGGCCTGCGGTGAGCTGGCTGCAGTGCATAGGGAAGGCCTGCGGTGAGCTGGCTGCAGTGTGTAGGGAAGGCCTGCAGTGAGCCGGCTGCAGTGTGTAGGGAAGGCCTGCGGTGAGCTGGCTGCAGTGTGTAGGGAAGGCCTGCAGTGAGCTGGCTGCTTCTGTAACCTGTCTGAGGAGGTGTCTAGGGAAACAGGGTGCTGTGGCCACAGGGCTGCTCCTGAGGCCCGAGCAGCCAGCTCCTGTTGGCACAGATGGTGGACGCTACACTAAGCTGCTAAAGTAGATGATGCGAACTCACTGGGAGAGAAAAGAAAGACTCTGAAAGGCGATGGGGGAGAAGACAGACCACGGAGGCAGAGGCGAGGCCTCGCAGCCTAGGGAGCTGAGAGCGGTGTGAGTGTGAGTGTGACGGAAGGAAGCACCCGCCAGAGCAGTGGAGGTGAAACTGGGGCCTCGAGGGTGACTGGGCTCCTTCCCAGTCAGGAGACCAAGCTCGGCTCTGAATTATGTCAGCTCTAGGCGTCCCGCTCCTTGCCTCTTCCCTCTCACTTGACCTCAGGAAGTGCCATCCAATGGAAGGATGGTCTCCCCAGCTCCTGGCTTGGGCCTGGTTCCTTATGCTAAATTGATCTCTTCCATAGTTGTAATTCTCATATACTTGTATTTCTAAAAATCTCCGAGTACCTTCAACTGATTATCAAAATAGAGTTGCTTTGCTCCTTGATTTTTAAGATTTGTAAAATTTAAAGGTACACTGCCTTTATTTGATTTTGTACGGAGTCACTGTGTGAAAATTAATTGAGCGTTGACAATCTATAGTTAGTACCAGCAATTTTAATCAACATGCAATGATGCAGCATAATGGCAAAGTATTGGTTTATCTGTTTGGACTGATTTTTTTCTATAAATAAAGCAAACACACACCCATATATGTATGATTTATGGTGATAGAAATAAAACGGAGTCAGACTATTAACCAGCAAATATGGTAGCCTGCCAGGACGCAGTTGGCAGACAAAATTAATGTCTGAAACAGAACACATTACTGAGATATAGGACATAAAATCATTAAACACTTTGCACATCCATTTTTACTTGGAAGGAGCCCTTAGTTTCCATGTATTTTGCAGTAAATGGCTATGGGACTGAGCGTGCAGGCTACCAAAAAGAAAGAGGAGGAAACACAGGCCATTCAGTATGTGGTGGAATCAGTAGTCAACTGTGCTATTCTTGCTATTTCTATCAATCCCCCCTTTTAAAAAAAAATATATATATATATATTTTTTTTTTTTTATTTCAGAGAGGAAAGGAGAGGGAGAGAGAGTAACATCAATGATGAGAATCATTGATCTGCTGCCTCCTACACACCCCCTACTGGGGATAGAGCCTGCAACCCGGGCATGTACCCTGACCGGGAATCAAACTGGCACCTCCTGGCTCATAGGTTCACTGCGCCACAGGGGCGGGCTCCATCCCTCCTTTTAACAAGGACCTTGGAAATGACAGGAAGTCAGCTGAGCACAGTGGTGAGCCCTGCAATGCCTGCGTTCTCCAGGGCGCCGGCTGCTTCTCAGGGACATGACCAAGTCCCACTCGGCGTGTTCCTATGGTTTCATTTGGAGGGAAATGGTTCCTCCCGGGCTGAAAGGTGTGTGTCTGTAACCCTAGCAACAAGGGGGGCAGTGATATTATCTTCTACTTGCAGACAGTGGTACAATAATGTTTGGATTCCAGAAATGGACTCGATCATGAGGCTTCTTGGGGGCGGAGGAAGGGTCAAACTAGAGAAGGCACTGCCAGAGCCCAGACCCCAGGGAGGCCCCAGAAGGCCCCGGACTCTCCGTGCGCACCAGTGGTGAGCAGCCAGCAGGCAGGGAATAGCAGTCCTGGGAGAAGGCACAGGAAGTTCGCCTTGATTAGTGTTAAAAAATGTGTTACATTCTAGAAAATTATAACTCTGAAGCAGACCTCCTACTAAATTTATTTTTAACTGCTCTATTGAAAATTCTCTACCACTAGTCAACATTATCTCTTAGTAGCTCAGCACAGTATTTCTTTATTAAAAGAAATAGGCACGAATATTTTTGACTGAAAAATTAATAGCTTTTGAATTCATACACAGCAGGTTTTCTTTTGCAAAGAAGTCCAATATCGCCGCGCAGCACTTCCATAACCATTTATTTCGAGTCCAAGTCAACCTCTGACAGCTCGAGCAGCGCTACAAGCCGGTATAAAGAGCTCCAAGATGTAAACCCACAATAGGCGTCTGTGTGAGGCTTGCCATTGTCAAACACAGATTGTTTGGATTAGTTTATGTAAATGTATGTTGTATTACCCTTTGAAAAATAAAAAGATCACATTTGTGTATGAAAAGTGGTTCCCTTCACAGGCAGCATTATAAATTCCTTATCCTTTAACTTACACGTAAGAAGTAAAAATTGGTGCCTGACAAGCAGATATTGTGTGACACTGTCGCTGGAGTGAACCTGCCTTCTTTTCATTTATTGGAAAATAGAAAATTTCATTATAGATACCGTCTTATAAGTCGGGAATTATTAAATATGTAAGGGTGAGGCATTGGGAAATTAATTAGAAACGATAGACGTGTCGTGTTTTGCATGAGTTTTTACTTCCGTGACCCCAGAAAGAAAAGCACATGCACACAGCAGGCCCTTGACCTTTCCCGCTTCGGTGGCAGAGCCGCCTGAGGGTCGGGTCTAACGTGCAGACAGTCCCTGTTGCCCGTCATTAATTTATTTCACCTCAAATAGTAGAAAACACAGCGTATGCTCCAATGCATATTCTTCCTGAATCTTTGACTTGAAATAAGCAATCACCAGGGTTCAAATCTAACCATAGATGGGGACTTGGACATGATAGCCTTGCCAGTACGTTTATGAAGTTTCTCTCGGTGTCTGTTTAAAAGGAACTCGGTGTTTATTTTTAAGTTCTTAGTGACTGAGTGGTAGAAGGCTTTGCTGTAGGCGCTGCTTCTCACTGCGCCGCTTGGTGGTAAGCCTTCCAGCCAGTCCCCGTTCCACTCCTCAGAGGAGCTGCCCACGCTTCTCGGGTTGTTCTCACATCAGCTCATAGGGGGCGTTGCCTGGGCTGAGCGGGGGCACGGGCCTGTGTGAGGAGGGGAGGAAGGGGGAGCAGTGTGCAGAAGCTGAGGAGTAGCCGGCATGGGGCGGCGGCGGCGAGCACTGTGGTGGGAAAGAAGTGTGTGGGCCACAGCGCACCCAGTTGTTGAGGACATTTGGGAAGACTTCGCTGTCGCGTCGGGAGGACACGGAGCCATCCTGCCTGACCCTGGGCACGGGAGGCACTGGCGTCAGGGTGCCCGTGCCAGCCGCGGTGGCCCCCCGCAGGGCAGCGCGTGTCCCGTGTGAGCTGTTCGGAAACACCCAGCGGAGCGGGCTGTTGAAGGGCGTGCGGTGCTGGATGTTCCTTGGTGCGCGTCCTCTTTTCCTCTAACATGGCAGTTAGGGCTGTTGGAAATGGTTTCAGCTGCTCTGAACACGGAGCTCTCCTGTCCGAAGGGGGACTTGAACTCTGAAAGCAGAGGCCCAGCCGTCAGCCCCGCCGCCCGGCTGTGTGCGGGACCGCAGCACACGCAGGCCATGCTGTGCACCTTCCTCACGGGGTCCCTCTGGCTCGGAGCGGCTCTCCAGGGTCCGCTCAGTGACTCCAGCCCCTCCGGCCCCGGCGCTAACGCGGAACCAGGGCCCGGGCTGGGAACAGAAGCCTCCGTGCCACCCAGCCCGCCTCCCCCCGCCGGTCCTCAGCCTCAGGAAGGCCTTCTCTGAAGGAACACGCGGGATTCCTGGAGGGAAACTCCATGCAGGGCTTGACCCTGCTCAGGCCGGTAAACCCAACGGCAGAAAACACGAGTTCTGGGGCCTGGAAGCCCCCCGAAGCAGCAAGGTCCCTTGTGTTTGGTTTCAGCTTCGTCTTTTGTTCTCAGAGTCTGTTCTCATGTGAGACAAGAGCATAAACAAAAATACCGACGAGGCCTCATGGGAGACTCGACAAGTCTGTCTCTGTCCGGCTCTGCTTCAGCGGCTTGTTCGTTTTTTTCTTTGTTTTTAATGCGAGTGACTCATCATCTTTAAAAGAGAGACGAGGTTACTGTTTAAAAAAGTAAAGACTGATTTTCTGCAAAAGGGCTAAGCAGACTGAGGTAGCTGAGACAGGTCCAGCCGCGGGCTGGGATTCCCAGGACAGCCTGCGGCGACGGCGAGAGCACCCAGAAACGTAAAACACAAAACCCTACGGCACTTTTAAGTGACATAGGAATTTAACTTTTGGCCAGAGTTTCAAAGAGATTATCTTTGCCCAAATCATCACATGATGGAAACTTGCCATGTAGAAAATACCAGCGTTACTAACTTCTCTAAACATAGCAACTTCTTTTCAAATAGAAAGTGAACACAATAAGAAAAATAGGAAAAGAAACCCTCCCAGGCCAACTCCTTCCGCTCCGTACCCCAGAAAACGCCCTTTGAAACGGTAACTACAGTCAGAAACACGAGGTGCAGATGCTCTCCTTTCAAGTCGAGGATTATGTTCAGATTTAATAGTTTACAGTTAAGAGGACGCTTTCAAGATGATAGCAAACCCATGCTGTTCCCGGTGCGCTCGGTGCTGGGCCTGGACTTCCCCTTTGGTCCTCGGAGCTCAGACGACCTTCCGCCGCAGGTGGAGCGCAGCCTGTCCCTGGGACCGGCCCCCCAAGATGGCTTCTCCTCGAGACAAGCGTGTGAGCATCCGACGACAGTTGCAAAGTTAAGCACCTTCGGCTGCGGTTGACCAGGCTGATGCTTCGTTAACCTGTTGGTTCAGCCTCAGAGGCTCTGGCGAGGCGGAGCCTGGTCCGCAGCCCACAGCGTCTGCTCCTCCCTCACGGCTGCAGGCGTGTCTCATTTGGGATCTTGGCTCCTTCGGCAAATTAGCAATTAGAACAGTTTTGTGGGAATGTGTATGTGTGTCATTAGTTTTCCTGCAAATTAATAGCGAGGGCAGAGGTCAGGCAGACATTTCCCACTTGACTGCAGCCCTCTGTGGAGACTGGCCCTGGCGTGGGAATGGCCACAGCTGCTCTCAGCCCCCTCTTCCTCCAGGAACTGGGTTTTAATTACTTTACCTCATCGCCATCATCGCAAATACGACTGCCTCCCCTCCTCGAAATAAAATGACTGTTTCTACAAAACAGTCCAGGGCCGTCCCGCAGCCCTGCACATGATGGCAGGCCGCTCGATGCGGCATTTAATCGTTAGATCACCTCCATCCGCGTCTCCTAATTAGAGCCCTTACAATACATTTTTATCTGGTAATTAGCCGAGATTGGCTGCTTCCTCTGTGGCTTGTTAGAGACAGCCCAGCAGTGGGTGTGGATCCAGTGTCATTTGTCACGCCTGGCCCGCCCCTCGCTGCCCTCCTCTGGCGAAGTGTCCATCTCCACTTGCTCCTGATCAGACGCCTCCGAAAACTCCGCTACCCCGTTTCCTTTGTGGCTTGTGCTAGCCTGGCGGGGGTAGTGTTTCACTGCTGTCTTCTCAGGAGAAACAGTCCAAATGTTGAGACCTTTGTAAAAGCTGCAAGAGTCAGATGCTTTTCACATTTTGGGGCGTTGCTCAGTGCGCCCTGTCTGTTGCTCCCGGATGTGAGCTCCCGGAGATGCTTGCCTTCCGGAATGTTGACGTGAGTTTGGGTTTGGACAATTAGACCAGAACCCAGTGGACTTGGAGATCTTTTCCAAAAACTGGGAAGGAGCACACATATTTTTTAAGGATGTTATATTTACATTAAAATTTTGTCACAGTTTAAGAGAGTCATGTGTTTGGGGTAATGTTTGCGAAGTGCAGAGAGAAGCCGGAGAGGCGCGCGTCCAGGGCATGGGCGGGCGGGGGGGGGGGGGGGGGGCCCGCCCTCCCCTCTGGAGGTGCCTTCGCGGGCCTGCGAGCTCCTGGGCAGCCTTCGCCTGCTCGCTTCCTGCTTTTGTCAGTTCAGCTCCAAAGGCCGCTCAGCAGCTTTGCTCCTGTCATTCAGAAGCAGGGATGAAAGCTAGCCTCGCCGCCTCCCAAAGCCTCGCCACAGAGAAACGCGACTGGTTAGTGTTTCTTTTTCTCGTTCAGTCACAGACGCCTGTGTGACCGCGGGCCCAGGTTGTGAATTTGGGCAAGTTACTTAATCTCTCATGAGCCTCAGTTTGCTTATCTGTACAATATGAGCAATAATAGCTCAAGAATTGGTGATGGTAAGAAAATGAAGTGAGACCAACACGGAGGCAGGTAGTACCACGTGGTTCTTACACGCGGCGTCCGTGACTCACGGTGTTGGCTGTGCCTCGGCGCAGCGGCCTCTGCATGGAGAGCTGTGTACGGGTCAGCCTTCGCCTTTGTGCGCTGATTTCCGACCCTTGGGTTGGGCTGATGCTTATAGTTTGTGCACGTGGCCCGTGATGAAGGTCCGCTGTGGAGAAGGGGTCACCCAGCCTCCTCTCCCTCCCTCCCAGGGCGGCCACCTCCAACTGCAAGCACGTAGTTTGCAAATGCGTGTCAAGAAGTCAGGTGTCCCGCACTAGTCAGCAAGCCCCGCACAGCAGCCCCAGCTTGCCCAGGGGCCGTCGGGGCAGGCAGCCTCCCAGCTTGCTCCTCCCGGCCTGGGGCTGCCGTGCAGGCGGTCTGCGGTTGGCTGGGTCAGTGCCTGAAGGAAAGGGGGTGAAAAAGAAGCACAACTAAAAGCTTGCAACCCAGCATTCCGTTCCCAGCACCACGTTTACATCTTTCCACTAATATTTCCCAAGGCTACTTGTTCTTTCTTTTCTTCAGAATTATTGTCTTTTTATGGAATTACTCTAAACATATTAGACAGAAGTTTCTCATGGCCTTTTTCATTGCTAGAGTATGAGCAAGGTTGAGTCGTCTCAATAATTGAAACTCTTCTTTTAATAAGGTCTTTGGTTATGACCTCAGAGGAATCGCATCTTGAATACCTTCCACAAATCACGCCGTGCGCTGGGACTGCGGTGATGGTGAAACCGGCTTGTTCTGTTATGTGATTCGAAATAATGGTTTGAGCAATGTTACCAAGTAAGCCTACTCGGCTGAAGTTTCTTGGATGTGGGCCAACTGTATGTGTCTGAGCTAGCAGTTCTGTGTAAACTGGAATAAATATGTTGAAAATGATCAAGTTCTTCAGCACAGCCAGTTTTAATATTTCTGTAACAACAATTTTTGGAACAGGAGGTTAAGCCTGTTTGTCCGGTATTAATAAGAGAAGTACTTCAAGGTGAAAGTGAAATTGATAGAGACAAAGAAAGAATCAAAACAGTACTATTGGTTTTCCTCTATATTGCTTCAGATAAATAGTACTCATTTTCTTACGTGACAAAGTAGATCACTCCAGTACTATATTAGTGAACGTTGGAAACTTGAAGGGGAAAAAAATCAGAAATTTTACCGTTCCCTGTCTCCCAGATGCCATATTCTTACTACACGAATGCACTCCAGCCCGTAGTGAGAGGGGTGGACTGCACGGGAAGCCTCAGGGGCCGTCAGCGCTGGCGCCCGTGTGTTCCGTCCCAGCTCTTCATCCCGAAGCGCGGCAGCCTGTCCCTGGGCCACGCAGCATGGTAGCCTGGGTTACTCCTGCCTACTTACCTTTAAGGTCATCAAAATGGAAGTTTTTATTAAAAAGTAGGTAGAGGCCGTTCCTCACCGTGCCGCACTGCAGACGGCGCGCCCGGCCCGCTCCCGGTGAACGGTGTTTCCGTGGGGTCACCTCACGCTTCAGAGGATCAGAACCTCCCACTGGGAGGAAGCAGACGCGCCAGGCGCCCCGGGTCCCGCTGCCTGTGGGTGCTGCAGCCTGTGGGTGCTGCAGCCTGTGGGTGCTGCAGCCGGTGGGTGCTGCAGCCTGTGGGTCCCGCTGCCTGTGGGTGCTGCAGCCTGTGGGTGCTGCAGCCGGTGGGAGCTGCAGCCTGTGGGTCCCGCTGCCTGTGGGTGCTGCAGCCTGTGGGTCCCGCTGCCTGTGGGTGCTGCAGCCTGTGGGTGCTGCAGCCTGTGGGTGCTGCAGCCTGTGGGTGCTGCAGCCTGTGGGTGCTGCAGCCTGTGGGTGCTGCAGCCTGTGGGAGCTGCAGCCTGTAGGAGCTGCAGCCTGTGGGTCCCGCTGCCTGTGGGTGCTGCAGCCTGTGGGTGCTGCAGCCGGTGGGAGCTGCAGCCTGTGGGTGCTGCAGCCTGTGGGAGCTGCAGCCTGTGGGTGCTGCAGCCTGTGGGAGCTGCAGCCTGTGGGTGCTGCAGCCTGTGGGTGCTGCAGCCTGTGGGAGCTGCAGCCTGTGGGTGCTGCAGCCTGTGGGTGCTGCAGCCTGTGGGAGCTGCAGCCTGTGGGTGCTGCAGCCTGTGGGAGCTGCAGCCTGTGGGTGCTGCAGCCTGTGGGTGCTGCAGCCTGTGGGTGCCGCCTGGGTGCCGGCCTCCGGGAGGGCTTCACGAGTTGTCTTTTCCTCACAGCTGAACCTGGTGTCCAGCGTCACGCTCTCCAAGTCCGCGCCAGAGGCCTCTCCGCAGAGCTTACCTCATACGCCCACCACCCCCACCGCCCCCCTCACGCCCGCCACCCAGGGCCCCTCCGTCATCACCACCACCAGCATGCACACGGTGGGGCCCATCCGCAGGCGGTACTCGGACAAATACAACGTGCCCATCTCTTCAGGTAGAGCCTCCATGTTGCCTCGTGCGGAATTGCCATGTGCCCTTCTTGTAGACCAGCTTCTTTTTAAAGTGATAATTAACAGGACAATGCTCTTATTTAGCAGATATTGCGCAGAACCAAGAATTTTATAAGAATGCAGAAGTCAGACCACCATTTACATATGCATCTTTAATCAGGCAGGTGAGTAAGTAACACGGTGTATGAAATTATATCAGAAGGCGTATGTGTACATGGAGGTATCATACTGATGAAGTAGATTTAAAACCGCTTAGTATGCAGGCATGCTAAAACCTTGACTATAAGGTTTTTTAAAACTGCAATATATAACATAATTGCTTTTGATTGAGTATTACAATACGATGTGATTATTAGGAAATTCATTTCACACAACAGTGAAAATGAGCCTGTTTAAAGATGGCAAGTCAATTATCACAAGCCACAGTAATCTCTGATCCCAGAATTAATCTGAGCTCTAAATAATTACTGAGCTTTAATCAGCTAGTGAAATGTTTTGCATTTCTCTTTGATTCTGCTTTATGAATGACTAATAAATTAATATTTCTGTACAGAAACAGAAATAAAAACTCAAAACAATTACATAATTTCATTTTGAATTTTGCTATTGAACTGTTAAATACAACCATTAATCTTATATCATTTTGGAAACCTTTCTTAGGATTTAGCTCTGAATCATGGTTATTTTATATTTTCAAGAAACTGTATAATGATTCTGCTGATTTGGTCATAAATTATCTTTCTCTGTTATTTTGGCTTCCCAGGCCATTCTCGAGTCTCCGGAAAAGCAGCTAACACTAAACGAAATCTATAACTGGTTCACACGAATGTTTGCTTACTTCCGGCGCAACGCGGCCACGTGGAAGGTAAGCCTGCTTGCAGGCCTGTGTAGTCTTGCATCTTGCCATTTATAGAAGAGTTCATTGTTGAGAAAATGCAGTTGTTGTACGTTACATTTACGTTGTTTGGGTCCACTGAAAGAATCTAATTTATAGGCCTATTTGATTGAGAAAATAGTTCCATTGTGGTTGAAATTCTGGGATGGAAGACTCCCATCACAGTGCCCCCAAGGGTTGGATGGACCAGCCAATGAAAGCAGCTCCCTCTGGTTGGAATATATAGGGAGAAGGAGCAGGGAACGCTGTTGCCCACATTCTGAGCTTGTCCTGTTACTTATACAAACTCCATGCCTTTCGGTCTTTAGCCACCACCAGTATTTGCAGAGTTGCATAGATAACTTGTTTTAATGCCATTAGGAATCTGGAGAAATGACCAGATAAACTTGACATAACTTTCATTGGTTGGATAATATCTTAATCCAGTTACTGGGGGAAGCTTTGCGATCCGAGTACTAGCATTATGTATGGGAGCTATTGCAGGAGAACACAATATATTCTTTATTAATTTTTTTTTTAAGTCCAGAGACTGTCATTAGAGATTCATAGATACTCTGGAAAAGCAAAGTAACTTCTGAATTATGTAACTTCACTATAACCCCATTTGCTTTAAAACAGGTCTAATTCCATAGGTCCATGTGGATACCCCCAAACTAAGCATGAAGTCATATGACATACCTCATTTTCAGTTCAGCAGTTGGTTCATAGATTCCATTAGTATTTATTCAGTTGTGTTAGATTAAGCCCTCACAAAATTTTAGACTTCCCACTTTCAATTTCTTGGTCTCTAATATTTTTGCTATAGAAAAAGACACCTATAATATGATATTTGTGGGTTGCTGTTTTGTTAGTGTTTTGGGGTTTCTTTGTGTGTTTTTTTGTTTGTTTGCATTTTTACTACCTAGAATTCTTATAATTCCTAAATGCCAAAACATTTAGGTACATTTAAAATGGAAATATTTTAGGATATTTTACATGTCATTGTTTAAAATATGATAGGGATTTATTATGGGGAGCAAGGAAAACTTGCTTTGCTTGAAATAAATGTCTTTCTTGCTACTTTCTTAATTTTATGAGAGAAAAACGCAAGCAAAAACAGAAATCATACTACCTCCGTTACATGCTTGATAAATTAGCATTATAAAAGAAAACATATGTAACCAGAGAATTAGTTCTTCAAGTTTACAGAGCCTTGGATATCTGGTGTGGCCCAAGTCATCTTTATTATTTCCATTAAGACTCATGGGCGCTGAAGGGAACCTGTGTTCCAAATTCTACCCTCTTCCTCCGCCTGCCTTGGGAGGTAAAATGCAAAGGATGTTTAGCTATGAATGCTTCTCTAAGTTTAGGAAGTAGAGCCTGAAACAGACATTTTCTTCAAACTACCTTTTCTAAATAGCAAATAATCACATTTAAAAATAAGTATCAGTTGTGAATGATATTTAAGCTCAGATCTTTAGATTTAACTTTTTCATTTTTGCAAACTATAGGAAAAACTATATTCCTAGTTCTTAGTGACCCACCAATACGTATAATTTTCTCTCCGTATCCTTATTTGTATTATGGTCTTAGACAAAACATGAAATGCCCAGAGAAAGTGACCACCGAAAATGGCTGACTCAGCTTTTGGGGGAACTTGGTTTTTTTGTTGCTTTTGCTTAGATGTGCAACATCATTAAAAACGAAACTTAGGTTTTGACTTTACATCTTTGCTGACCGGGCTCTGGTTGCACTGACCTAGAGCAGTCCTTTCTGCAGACATGGCTCTGTAGATCTGCTCAGTCCCCGCCACACAGATGATGGGGGTGAGGAGAGATGTTGACTCTTCCCCACTGATGTCTCCTACATGTGTCCAGGCCCTGTCTGGTTTGTTTTTTAAGGAAATGTGGGTTTACTTATTTATTTCAACTTCCTCAGTGTTGTTCTAGGGGATAACAGTAGATGCTTAGCATCCTTGAAAAATGTGTTTATTTAGAGACCAGACTACAGTTTATATGCAAAAAAGTTGTCTTACCTAGTACAGTTATAACATGTCAAACATTTTCCAGAGATTTTTGTTTTGTTGTGCTTTTTTTTGATGCAAGGCTCTCAGACCTGTCCCTGAACCAGGGTTCCCTTTGCCATCACCTGGGTGCGTGCACCTGCCCCCGTTACACTGACATTCTCCAAGGCTCCTCAAGAATTTGTCCCGTGGATGCTCCTTGTGAGCAATTCATCAGGCCTGTAGTATAACTAGCCTCATTATCTTCTAAACATTCCATATCAGAAAAGAAAAAATCCATCATTATCTCATTTGACTCCTCAGAGTCACCAGTGGCGATGATTAAGATTTATCACCTGCAGGATACTTTAGAGAGGGACATTGCAGGTACTAGAAGCGGAGGGGCAGTGTTGGAGCAGCAGCTGCGGTATTGAAGTTAAGGGCTGTGGGCAGTGTACATGAAGCCTGATGCAGGCCTCAGCTTCTCACGCCCATGTGTCACCTACATATTCCCTGTAAGAAGAAAGCTGAGTAAATGACATGGTCTCTTTGTAATGTCCTCATGTCTAATTCTGAGTCTAGATCAGTAAGTTCAACAGGAGGACTAGAGAAATGAGGCCACATGATCGCTGCACCAAAGGGCTGTGGGTTTCCCTGATGTTCAAGGGAGAGATGCTGAAAGCTCTCCCCCGCTCACTGGGACCCTTCTTTCTGATGGATTTCTATAGGTGTCAGGGTTCTCCGCTGAGGGATGGGCAGAGATGACTTGTTTTAGCCATAAGAAAGAAACGTGTCTGTAGAAATGTCAATGTTGGAATATCATCATTTTCCCATTGAGAATTATTCTACTCATATGTTCCTTTGGCATCTCCTCAGTTAATTAAGGTACTTGCCCATAGTAAGAGCCAATTTCTGTGTAGATTCCGGAAGGTAAGGCATATCTTGATGATGGATGCTGATCCTTTGGGGGTTCTTTCACCCCCAACCCCCGCTCCTGTCAGCCCCAGGAGGGACACTCAATGGTGAAACCCAATTTAGACTTATTCCTAATTAAGCTGAGAAAACCCATAGAAGATTTTAAAGCCAAAACTTAAACAAAAAGAACAAGAGCAAAATGTACTGAACAATAATAATTGAGTCTTCGTCTTTCCTGGTTTAAAAAATAGAAACAAGCTGCCCTTTTATGGGAGGTCAGTGAGTTTAAAGGGACAGTTGTACACTGCTCACACTTCCTTATTTTGAAGTCACATGAACAATATTTTCAGATTTTTACTGTGAAATCTATTTGGGGCTTATATGCATATTAAATTTTTTTCTTCTGGATCGCTATGATCAGAGACTAGCCTGAGATGCCAAAGTACAATTAATTTATGGTTTCGGTTTTTTACCTTTGCTTTTGGGAAAGGCACTCCTGACCACAAGAAGGCCGTCCCTGGGGGCGGTGACTATAGCTCTTGGGGATGGTTTTACAATGTGGGCTGTTGGGCTGAACTTACTGCTGTTTTTGGAGTCTTTTCTCATAGGAAATGTCAATGTTCTCTCTTTTATACTTGCTGCAGAATGCAGTGCGTCATAATCTTAGTCTCCACAAGTGTTTTGTGCGAGTAGAGAACGTTAAAGGGGCGGTATGGACAGTGGATGAAGTAGAGTTCCAAAAACGAAGGCCACAAAAGATCAGTGGGTACGTCCACCACGTTTGAACTTCTCAGCCCAGCTCGGATTGTGCTAACAAGTGTAACGTAGAGGCTTTTGGCTGCTAGATGGTGTTAGACCAAAGACCTGGTTTCACGTTGTCTCAGTTAAGGGAAGCAAAAAAGCATTCCATCCCTCCTGTTGTATACCCACCAGTCCCCGCCCTGCTTGCCAGTCTTTGTTGCATCACATGCTAGTAGCTTTTAGGTGGCAATGCATATTAACCCTCACAAACCATTTGCTTATGCTTATTGCATTTTATTTTCTTTTTCCTGTTCCCTGTATTGGATGTCTGTTCTGCCCCCAACCCCGTCTCCCTTTGTTGCCACTTCATCTCCTTTGCTGCTGCTCCTACCCCAGGGTGCCATTCGCACCAACCTCTCACTGCATAAGTGCTTTATCAGAGTAGAGGATGAGTGTGGGTCCTTTTGGACAGTTGATGATGAAGAGTTTAAACGTGGCCGCCATATTCAACGAGGCCGTCCTCGCAAAAACTGCCCCGATGAAAACTTTGACGAGCTTGTCGCACAGTAAGAGCCTTTAACTTGCTTTTGTTTTTTGTTTTCTGCTGTTGCTTTGGCTTTGCATGGTGGACTCATCCCATGTGGTTTCGCATCTCACCGGTGGCAGTGCCACAGCTTGCTCCACGGAGCTGAACCGTGTGACCTGCACGTCCTCTCGGTTCTCCTTGGAACACCAGTGCCTTGAGCAATGCTTTTTTGATGTCTTTAATGCAAATACTGGTCACCTTTTGATTCAGCAGCTAACAGGGGCCCTATCCCTAAATACTTCTGTGTGACTCGTAATCCCTCCAAGGAAAAAGGAAGCTTTTATTTAGAGTTAAAATTTGTACCTGGGTAAATTTCTTCCTGTTTTTGCTTGTTCAGAATAATAATATAAATGTAGTGGATGTTTGGTTAAAGTGCGCCAAGCTTAGGAAAGAAATGGATATCAGCGCATATCCCTCCTCTACTGGCCCCGCTAAGTGGAGGTGCTTCCTACCGGAGCCACTCCTTCCCCACAGTATCTCCTCTGTGATCATTTAATATTTTCACTCTACAAGGTTAGAGATTTTCTTACAATAGTATCTTGTCTTCAGTGACTGGACCCAGCATTAAATACCCTCCTGCCCCAGACTTGGCTGTGCGAGAGCAGCCTCGGCCTGCGGGGCAGTGACCCTCTCGCAGCCCCGCCTGCCCTCCGTTTCCCCCCGGAAAACCGGCTCGGAGGCCTGCCCAGGAGCCCGGGCCCTCCCCAGCCGCCGTCCCAGCTCGGGGCCTGGAGAGACGCCGCCGGGAGCCCAGGGCTCTGCTCTCTGTCGGAATGACAGCTTTACAAACGGGCGGAGGCCAGTATTTTGTGGCACAAAAATTCATCAGTGGAGGGAGTGCCCATTACTTAAGCTGCAGTTTTACACCCAGTTTCCTTGAATAGCAAAATCTGTATTCCCAGAGGAGTTCACAGACCAACCCAGGAAAGCCAGGGGATCTGGAGAAAGCCCTCCCTGGGTGATAGCGGGGATGTTTCTGATTTGGAAGGATGCCAGAAAGCTTGAACAGAACATAGCTAGGAACTCGGGGGTGATTGCATTTAACTTGAGTTTTCTTTCTCTTGTGCAGTAACCCTTCCCTCATTAAAAACATGCAGAGCGGCCACGCCTACTGCACGCCTCTCAACGCGGCTTTGCAGGTAAGATCGATGGCCGTCCCGAGCGTGCGCAGGGGCAGTGCCTCCCCGCTCATCTCAAAATATATTAGCCTCACTCTAATTAGATATTAAATTTTAATTCCGTTAAACTTTTTTCTTAAGTGCACAAAGCATCGTCCTCCCTGGAGGCAAACACATCGGCTGCTTCAGCGTTCGCAGGATGCTTAGCATTTTGAATATTGTGGCAAAAAAATTAAAAGTTCACTTATTAATATTTATCAGCGGTATCATAATTTCCATCCTCTTATTTCAGAATTTCACTTGAGGCAAAAATACCACAAGTGTAATTACTGCAGCACAGCTATTAATGTGCTGGCGATAGGCCGCGTCACGTGCCTCCTATTGTTCAGGCTCCGCGGAGAAAGCCGGGCGTTTCACTTCTCCCTTTCCAGTCTGTTTTAGCATCTTGCCTCTGTGTGGGGCGGGGCGCGGGGGTCCGGGGTGGGCCGCTGAGTGGTAGGAAGTTGTGGTGGGTAGGTGATGAGGTGCTGAATAAACTCCGGGTCCCGCAGATTGCCGGAGCCACCGAGGCACAGGGTGCCCCTCCCCTGGCAGCCCGGGCCCTGAGCGGGTGCAGGGGTGAGGCCGCTGAGCAGGAGGGAGATCCCCAGCACTCCGGAGCTCCCAGGGCAGCGCTGCGTTCCTGTGCTCCTCACTTCCCAAGCCCAGGAGGACCGGACCGCAGGGCCCCTCCGGCAAGTGCCTGGGAGGGACCCGACCCCCCAGCAGTTCCCAGGTCAGCTGTCCCTGTGGCCAGGGATCCTGACTGAACTTGACCTACCTAGATTGTTCTGGAACACAGACCTAGGGAGCCTTGATCACTTTTAGATGACATGTTCTATAGATGGAGCTGCAGGCCACTGAAGACCTTTGCAGCATGCATTCTGGGGGGGCCCATATCACCCTGAAATCGGTTCTCTTCCGTTACAATGTCTGTGCCCCTCCAGAGGCCTTTGCCCATAAGCAGATATTCATACTTCACGCGGGGCGCCACGGATCCAGAAGCAAACGTTTTTAAAAAGTTCCTTACGGGATAATAATGAACCAGTGGTTGAGACACTTGGCATTATGGGAAAGGGCTGGGTTAAAGAGGAGACAATGATGGGAACCTGGCTTCACCGCTCATAAATCCAGTATTTATTGAGCACCTACTCTGCATCCCACAAAATCTCTCCCCGGGTCATCCAGCAGAGGCTCAGGCTCCCGAGAATGGATGGCACGCCTTTTACACAGTGTCCATGCGGAGGCAAAGGCACTGAACTTAGCTTTTCAGTAATTATATTTATTTATTCTTAGCCTGAACCAAACCCACCAGGAGGCACTACTCTCTGCATTTCTTTTAATTACTTGTAGTTTACACAGTAACTTTAGAAAAGCAAATGAAAGCACGCTTAGATGCCGCCACTGTAAATACCATTCATTAGAGGCTTACTTTCCCTGGAGTCTTGTGAACTGAATTTAAAGACCGCTCTGCTCTATCTGGACTAGCACTGAGTTACAAGCACAGTTCCCACTCACGAGGCGGAAAGGGAAAGACGCAGCGAACCTCTGTCCTCCGGGCTCCCCAGCTGTGTGACTGATGTCAGGGGCACGCTCCGCGGTTCCAGAGCCGCACACCCTCATCCTCCACACACCGTTTTCCGCCTCCTCTGCACCCTCCTTGTTTTCACCGAGAGCCCCCGTGCTGCTGCCGTTCCCGGGACCCCTTCGCCCGTCAGGAAGTGAGTGCGTCCGTCGGTGCCGCTTCCTGTTGGGGAGGTCTTGCCCTCCTCTGTGTGGCCCATGGTCGGCAGATGTGTCATGAGAAGCCTGTCTGCTGTGCAGATTCCATGAAGCCCCCCAGCAGCCTCCCTTCCCATCGGTGCCTTGTTCACGACGAGTAGAAAGCATAGCGGAGCAGCATCTGAGAAGGATCACTGGTGTGACATAATGCCTGCTGCACGGTGTATAAAATAGGACAGCAGAATCCACCACAGAAATATAACAGTGGACTTGGGACAGATTGCATTATGCTTTGAAAAAGTGGAGTAACTAAGGGTAACCGTAAGCTTCGTATTTATAGACGCCTTTCCCCCGAGGACCCCGAGGCGCTCGCATCCCAGGAGCGATGGCACTGAGGGCCTCAGCGGGACTCCGAGGCGCCGTCATGTTTTTGGCAGAAGTGCCGGTTCGGTGTGAAGCCGCGTGCTGTGCGCAGGACCATTTCTAATATGAACTTACATAGTCAGGGCCGTCATACAAAGGGCCACGCAGCTGTTCCTGGGGTGACATCAGCTACAAGAGGAACACTTGTTTAGGCATAAGCAGTTTCTAACCTTGTTTGGGGGGCGGGGGGGGTGTGCTTTGATCATTCACTCAACAAAGAATGTCCAAGCGGCTCTGTTGTGCAGCGGGACCAGGTTCCCTGCGCAGCCCACTGGTCGTTTTTTAAGGGGACAGGCTGGCTCTCCTCCCTTAAATCTTTCTTGTTTGAGCGTCAGTGTGAGCACTTGCCTTTTGGATGCCTCTCGCCACTGTGACTGTCGGGCCTTAGTCCCAGTCGGAAATGGCCTCAACCTCAAACACGTTGAGAGCCAAGGAGAAAGGACCCCAAGACGATTGCCCTGTCAGTTGGGTGACCGAGAGCACATTCTCATAAACATTTCAATTTTATTTCTCAATTTTTTACTCGAGAAGCTGCTAAAATACAAGCTAGAGATGGCCCCACTTTGACCACTTTGCAACTGTCTAATGATGAAATGACCAGTGAGAGCCACTGGGGGTGTTTCCAGGGAAGAGAGACTCATGATGGTCCCAGCAGAGCCTTCAGGTGGACAGTGTTCCACAGGAAGTTCAGGATTGTTTTTTCATCTCCACACTCTTTGCTGACACTCATTTGGACTGACTTTGTCACCCTCAGTGTAGATCTACTTAAGTTCCGCAAAGAAATACAATTCAGAGCTTCCTTTTGGCAGAGATTTATCTACCTACCTAACTACCTACCTACCTATCCATCTGTTTATTTTTAGTCCTAACATTCTAGGTGATTGGTTGGTCTGAGAGGGAAAGATTTGCGGGTGTTACCTTCAACCATTTTCTCAAACTACACTAAACAGATTAAAAAACCATTTAAACAGAAATGATGGGGGAAGATAAAAATTGATTCCAATTCTATAATCTCTTCCTCTTCTATAGGATCTATGAAGTAATGTTTATGGAAGTTCTCATAAGTTTGAGCTGTGCAGCCAGAATAATGTGATCAAATCTCTAATATCCAATACTGGAGTCATCAAAGTGGATAAGAAATGAAAATTCCATTACATTTCCCTGTGATCTGGAAATATTCAGTTGGCTCTTGAAAAAAGGCATCAGACACAAACCTCATATTAGATGGCCTTGTCTGGACCATGTGACTCTGCCCAGCAGGGCTGATGGAGCCTTCCCTCCCCACAGGCGTCTGACCCCCCGGGGAGCTCTCTGAAACTAAGCTTGGGATGTGTGTCACAAATCTTACTTTTAAAGCAAAATCCTTGTCACTAGAAACTTGCATTTGCCAACCACACTACAGTGAGCTGCGGCTGAAGATGACCGCCTGCACTCTCCGTGAGTAGCTCCCTCCTCTGGGCGCCCGCATCCTAACTGTTCTCTCGGTTGATGACAGGCTTCCATGGCTGAGAACAGTATACCTCTGTACACTACCGCTTCCATGGGGAACCCCACTCTGGGCGGCCTGGCCAGCGCCATGCGGGAAGAGCTGAACGGGGCGGTGGAGCAGGCCAACAGCACCGAGAGCGACAGCAGCCCCGGCAGATCCCCCGTGCAGGCCGTGTGAGTACTGTCCCCGGAGACCTCTGCGCCAGACCCGATCCCTGTCCTGTGTGCACACAGCCTTTCTGTAATGGTGTACTCCCGAACCCAGTGCTCCTGCAGACATTTAGCGCGCTTAGCGCCGTTGTCTGACTTTCGCAGGGAAAGGGCCGGCTTCAGGCAGCACTAGAGTGGGGGTCAGGCTGCTGCGCTGCCCGCCCTGGCATCCCGGGCCATCACTTCCACCCTCCGCCTCCCACCCTACTTTGTCCCCCTCAGTCAGCGTGTACCACTGTGCAGCAGTTTGGTGTGTTCAGGCGTCGGGCATGCTGCACCTGCCAGGGAGAAAGGGATGCTGTTTGCCTGCTTGTGGGACGCGCTTCACCATGAACAGTGCCGGAGCGCCAGTCCCAGGCAGCGATGATGGCACAAATGGAAGGCAGCGTGATTGATAGATTGCTGTTAAAATCAGAAGGAAAATTAATAGGAGCGTTCTAGCAGCAGACGGCAGTGTAATGAGCACACACGTGACTGAGTGAAGTGAGGGCAATGGCTGTCCGTGCTGAATGCGAATGGCCCAGGAGCCGGCAGCCCCGGGGAAGGCTGCGGCCCCTGTGGGGGGCCAGGGGAGGGAACAGGCGGACCTGACAGTGCCCTCTCTCGGGGAAAAGGTCAAAAAGAAGAGAAACCACACTCGCCCAAATGACTGGGTTGGGTGGGGGGTCATAGAATGAGTGCTTTTTAGCAAGTGGCTGCAAAAGGACGCCCACTTTCAGAATAGACTGCTCAGTGTGCCTGCTGCCAGCTCTCAGAAGAAGCTGTTTAACTACCGGACCTTCTGAATTACCGATTAACATCTTATTGGAAGATCATTTGAGCAATAGAAATGGAAAATATGACCTATAGCAATTAGCAACAGAATGAATGCTGTCTGTCAGGGTAGTTGTTGGGTTGGGAGGGGGGGGGGGTCTGAAATTTGGTTATTTAGCATTTGGTTTAAGCCCGAAGTGACCTGAAAAGGATTTTTAAAGCTGGAAGTGATTTTTAGTTTGTAGGAATAGTCGCTTAGCCTTTACTCCCCATCCTTCTGAGAGATGCTCCCATAGATCATGCTTTCTAACGCAGCCTGGGGTTTCCATTGTATCACACGTTTTCATCTTTAAATCGTTGTCATGACAGGAGTATTATTCAAATATTAAGGAAGTTCAGAGCAAATATAAATTGCTATATAAGACACTTCAAGAAATACTCAGTAGAGCAAAAATATCTGAAGTTATTGAATAGAAGGATACCATTTCTCATAATCTTAGGGACTCCCAAGGTTTAGTTGATGTATATTCCTATTATTTAGTTTAAAGGACCACTTAAAAAAGAAAAAAAAAATAAAGAAATTTGGATAGAAACCTCAGGCAACATTTTAGAGTAATGTGACTTTTGCTGTACAAGATAAAGTCACTATAAAGTTAATTTATTTAACAACTTTGAATTAACCCCAGTATTATCAGAAACCATGTTTTACATCAGTCAGCATAATTTTTAACAAAATGAAGGTTTCAGCGGCTTTTACAAAAAAAAGAAACCCTACATAAAGACATTAAAATGCATATGAATTTTTGCTCAAATCTCCCAGGTTCACACTGTTTGCTAAATCTAATCACATGTCAACAGCATATTCCCTGTGCCTGCTATCAGTGTCATGGACTGTTATTCTTTTTGACCCCATATTTCCATTAAGCACACTGTAATGGCATGGTTTCCATTCTTGTCCAATGTGCATTACCCTGCTATGATGCAAATTGTTTCTTAACTGCTCCAGTCTATTGGAGTAAATCAAGCTGTAAACTTTACAGCAAGGCTTAAGGACCTTGTTAGTGCCGTGGCCCAGCTAACGTCTGGTGTTGAAACAGAACTCTGCATTCTTACTGTTTCCGTGACACTCAAATACCATTACATTTTGTTTCTCTTTTGAAACCCTGGAAAGTAGTCACATAATCATGGCTTTGGGGCATTATACTTTTAGCCTGATAGGAGCTAAAGGAGTTACAAAGCAAAATACTGCAAGCTTTGCACACACCCTGGGGTCACAATGCCGTTACACACCAGCCAGCTTCAGTTAAAAACGCTGTTCCCAGAATGGCTGAACAAAGGAATGACTGGGACGTGAGAGCGGAAACGTGTGGTTTCAGTTACTCACTGGTAGCCCTTTGGGAAGTGGGAGTTGGAGAGAAAGATGGGGCGGGTGGGGGGTTGGTCTGCGAGAGAAGAGGAGGTGAGGCTGCAGCTCCCGCTGCTGGAGACACGTGGGCGAAGGAAGCGTGTGTCTCACCCGAAGTGCGTCCTGCACGGAAGGCCGCTCCTCCGCTGTCTGAGCGCTGCGTGCCGGCCGGTGCTGCTGCGCTGGCGCACTCGGCACCTGCTGGGACAAGAAGCTGGATTTCACTCTGGTTCTGGTGTGTTGGGTTGTCACACAGCAGTCTCCTCAGTTCACGTTGGCTGGGGACCGAGCTGCACTCGGCGCGGACTGAGCCAGTAGGCATGCGTGATGGGGTCATAACCTGTGTCTTTGGGATGCTAATAATCTTGCTGAATTTGGCTGCAAATTTAGGGCTGTGGGGAATACTCCCTAATGTGAACTGTGTTGGCAGGCTTATGATTTTTATTTATTTCATTTTTTCCCAGCAAAATATTTGTCAGTCTAAAACTATAAAGCAAGAACTTCCTGATGACTGTTTGATTTCTTCTAGGTCCCCCCACTCCCTCCAGTCCATAGTCTTGTATCATCTCAATGTCATCAAATTCAGATCTGTAAACCTGAAAAGTTTTAATAAATATGATAGTTTGAGAAAATGAAACTGGGAAAATGTTGATCAAGGAAACTACATTTAACTTCAATCTATAGCACAGTCAAACACAGATTCGATTCTGCCTCGTAGTCACAACCACGTCATTAATGAAGAAGGTGGTAGTTTATGAATTAATAGTTCTCAGTATTGAAAATAGGAAACAAACATGAAAAAATGTACACTGTTGTCAGTAATTCAAGAAACACAATTTAAGGTAATCCGAGCTTACCTTATACCTGCTAAGCAACAAAAAAATTTTTAAGTGATATTGGTGCTGATGAGGTTGAGTCTAAATTGATGCAGTCCCTTTGGGAATCATTATCACAACAAATCATAAAAACCACAGTGATGCTTGGCCTTTGCTCTAACATTTTCATTCTTAGAAAATCATCCTAAAGAGGCAAATCAGCAGAGGGAGAAAGAGTCATGGACAGAAGTCGCCACGGTGTTCCACAAAGAGCAGGACGGGGGCCGTCACACACACAGTAGTTCACAGGATATGGAACTATGACCCCAAATGGAGAGGATGGCAAAAACCAAACACCTCCCCTAATTCGGAGTACGGGTGACTTTTTTTAAGGAATAATAGTCAGTACACCTAGTCCTTCCCAAAAGAGTGCAGGGGATCCGCCAGGGCCCACGTGTGGTGTGCAGTGGGACCGGAAGGATGCCATGCTCAGGACTGCTTCCAGCTTGAAATTCTTACTAAATTTTGAACCAGTTTCCCTTTACAGAGGGCTCTGCAAATGATGTAGCCAGTCCAGGTCTCACTGTAGAAGCACAGACAACGAGGACCCTCAGAAAACTAAAAGTAGACGGGCCACAACTAGTAAAGCCTGTTATTACACAGCTTGGGGACATTTTATTTTGCAAGTAGTTTTTAAGACTATGGGCACGATCTAAGAAAGCGCTTCACCCTGCCATCTGCTCCCCTCCTCTCTAGGTGTGGAGTGTGGGTTCTCTGAAGGGTCACAGGGTCAGGGGCGGCACACAGCACTCCTGTTTGTTTTAAGTGGCTCAGGCGGCCTTCGGGTTTGGACACAGCATCCATTACTCAGGAAGCCAGCCGTCCATCTGCAGGAACACCTCTTACCACTAATAATAACTTAATAACGTCAGTTACAGCATCCTCCCTTCTGCGGCTGTCCCAGGAAGGGCCTTTCACGCGAACAGAGCAGTTCTTTTACATATCAAAGCCCTGTAGCACCAAGTAATTTGTATTTGCAAAGGCCTGGTTGTAAATATGATTTACGAACATTTCTCAGTTTTTATCAGAGTGATGTCCTGCCATCCCTGTGGGCCTCTCCAGCTGAGCCACAGTCAGTCCCTAATGAGCCGGTGGCGGCCTCCCCCAGGCCCTTCCGGCTGCACCAGTGGCCTCCTGTCGGGCCTTGTTTACAGCTGACAGCCTTGCTATTCCGATTGGGGCTCTGCTCTCTTATCATCTTGTTGTGTTGAGGGAGCATTTTCCTCTTCGTTTGTGTTTCCTGGCAGGGCTTTTCTTGCCTTATTGACAGTTTGTAAAAATATGCATTAATTTGGAGTTTCAAGCATGTATCATGGTGTCTCTTTGCTGTGTTTGCTTGAAGTTGATTAATGATAGGACTCCACTTGGGTCGTTCTCAGGAGAGTTCTCTCGCGGGGCCCGCATGCTAACGAGCAAAGCAGCACAGCCTCCGCTCTCCCGCCGCCAGCCGCGCTGCCCCAGAGTCCTAGTTCGGTGGTGATGTGGAGACTTGTAGTCATCACCCAGGATGCCACAGGGCTCAGTGTGGTCCTCCGACCAGCAGCGTCACCAGGGACCGTATGCGCATGCAGTCTCAGGCCCCCCAGACCCGCTGAGTCACCTCTGCCTCCTCACAAGACCCTCAGGGAGTGGGGTGCCTACCTGAGGCCCCTGGGAGGAGGATGGCCGGTTGGTCCAGAGACCACCAGGCTCCAGCCCCCAGGGCGGGAGCGCCTGCTGTGAGGCCAGGATGCCTGCTCTGTGCGGTCCGGCCGGTGGCCTTGCGGACCTGGCCTTGAGCGTTAGAAATGTGGCCGGTGCAGGGGAGACACTGAATTTTAAATTGTATTAATTTTAATTTAAGTGGCCACCTGTGGCCCGCGCTGCGTTGTGGGACGGTGTGGTCTGTCTAGATGCGCTTTTGTGATGCGCAAAGCAGCTAAATCGCACTGGGCGGGCAGTTCTCTCAAGAACCTTTTCTTGCTTCCAGGCATCCTGTGCACGTCAAAGAGGAGCCCCTGGACCCGGAGGAGGCCGAAGGGCCTCTGTCCTTAGTGACCACAGCCAACCACAGTCCAGATTTTGACCAGGACAGAGATTACGAAGACGAAGCAGTAAATGAGGACATGGAATGAACGTCTGGGTAGGCCGACCCCAAAAATGAAGATTGGAAAAAAACAAAACTTGTCAAAACTGAGCAGTGACGTTGTTCTCCATTTGCTGTACAGTCTGGCGGAGTCTCACTGCGCTTTGACAGACTCTGAAAGGTGTAACTCAGTGCCATCCAGAACCCCATTTGGGAGTATTTTTGATTTTTCTACTTTTTGTTGAAAAAAGGAATTTGTACTCTGTGCATCGGATGGACGTGTTTGGTACTCGGGATTTTCCTCTCTAACAGTCAGCAGCTGTTGTAAATTTGCTAAACCGACTCGCTTTTAGCAGCAGACTCTGAGCTGCAGTCCTGCCGACGCTGGACCCTGAGGACACCCAGCTGAGCATGCGCACCTACGCTGCGGCCACGCCGCTCCCAGCAGCCGCGGCTCCGGCGGCCTGTGGCACGGCACTGCATGGTGATTGCCACTGCCTTTATCCAGCGTGGGCTTTTGTTTGTTTGGGTTTTTTTGCTTCCAGTTGGGATGGGGAAGGCCTTTGTGTGTTTATTGGGGGGAGGGGGTTAAAAACAATTACCCCAAACTTTTTAATGTATTGCTTCTTCTTCTTGCTTCTACTCGACCATTTTAAGTTCTGACCTCAGGCCTCCGCTTGGGCCCTCGGCCTCTTGGAGGCTTCGCGTTTCTGTACCTTGTGATGAATGTCATAGGTGTTTTTATTATACAGCGCTGAATGTCATTTCTTGTTTGTAGTTTTCTGTCACTCATTCCACTTTTCTTCAGACATCACCATGTTTTCTCTAAAGTCAGAAAACATTCCGTTTGGTCTTTTTCAAAAAGGTCCCAGATGCTGCACTCTACACATGCAGGTCCTCGCGCAGCGCGGGGCCTGCCCGAGAGAGAATGGATGACAGAAAAGCACGGGCTCGGGGCAACGCGGGCTCCGCCACCCAGCAGTGCAGGGGCGGGAAGCGCTGCTTCAGATCCGCCGCTTTGGCTTTGCAGCTGCCTCCTCCGCAGTAAAGGCCACACGTCTCACCTGCACCAGGAAACGTAGGCAGCACCCCAAACATCTCGTCCTCGTGAGACTGGCACCTGGTGGTGAAGGCTCCCCTGTGTGGAACCAACTCGGGACCAGCCATGCTAAACCAGTGTGGGTCGCTTTGTTTGCCAAGTGGCCAGAGAGCCGGCTTCCTGAGCAGCTCTGCTGGTGGTGGTGGTGGTGGTGGGTTTAAACATCAGTTCAGACCTGCTTGGTGGCATCAATCTGTGTGAATGCAAATTCGATTTCAGGTGGAACTTGTGGGAGTTAATGGAGACTGAGTTCAGCAGATGCTAAAGTGTTCATGTCACGTGTGCAGATTTGCTGCTGCAGCTCAGTGTGCATGCCCTGTGATCACACCAACCCAGCGTCAGAACCGGCTGTAGGAGACAGGGAGCGAGGGCCGCGTCCAGCCTGGGCCTCTGGGGAAGGAGCGCGGGATGTGAGGGTCACGCCAGCGCCGCCCCGGCCTGGAACGCTGGCGCTTGGCAGCCTGCAGCCTCCGCCTCAGTTGCTCCCCTAGGACCGTAGCTCTTGTTTTTAGTTTGAGAGCCCTTTGGAGCTTAATTTATATTCTTTGTACCTTTTTTTCTAAAATTACCAAAGATATTACACAAAGGTAAATTATGTTCTCTGTTTTATGCTTTATCTGATGAAGCCAAATATCCTCTTATTGTTGATCAAAGGAGGCAAAAGAATTTAGAGGCAATTGATGAGATGTAGGCTGTTGCTGAGCTGAGGAAGAGAGCTGCTCCTTCGTAAATTTAGAAGGCCAAGCAGATGATGGAACCAAAGTTGTTACTTTTTTTAGTTGTTGGGTTTTTTTCTCCTCTGAATCTCTACAAAGACCAAAATTCATTCTTGTAAAGAGAGATTATGGGGCTACTGAAGACAAAAATAGGACACAGTATTAACGCCGTACACCAAGGAAGGGAGTCCCACCTCACACACGCCTGTGCCCCCGAGAGCCAGGGTGTCCAGTGGGTGAGACGGTCACCACACAAGTCAGAGAGGAGCGAAGCTCCCGCGTGGACTGCACCCTCCGGTGCTGATTCGAGAATGCCCTTTCTTAAAGGAAGATCGTACGCCACTTGTGTTTAAGGACTGTGCTGTGATCACTGTGGTAATTTTGGTTTCTCTTGGCATATATCCTCTTTTCTTACTTTGTTTAAAGATTTTTTTCTTTGTTTGTTTTCTGATTAGGCTTTGGCCAGCATTTTTCACTTTTTTAAAAAGTAACACTCCTGTCCACTCGTAAGCTTGGTACAAAACTCCTTTGGCAGTTGACGTGGACGCGTCTCGGCTTTCTGCCCGGCGCAGCCCGTGGTCAAGCGCGACCGGCAGCCCCCCCGCAGCGCAGCTCGGGTGCAGGCCGCAGCCAGCAGGGCCGCGGGAGGGCCCTGAGCTCCTAAACGGAGTGGTTGCTGGTTAGTTTGGTGTTCAAAAGAGGATAAAAATCTGGTAGATTAGTTCATTCTCAGCATGTGTAGCTAGACATGAGTAAAGAGAACAGCATGAGAAACTGTTAGTACGCATACCTCAGTTCAAACCTTAGGGAATGATTAAAATTTAAAAAAAAGTCACTCAGTTGCACTTAGTCGTATGTCTTGCATGCTTAGTCTAAAGACTGTAGCAAAAGGTGAAAAGGAAAAATTAGACTTTACATATCGTTGCAGGTGTCACAGCCTTGCAGGAGAACCAACTGAAAAAAATTCTCAGGCTTACAGCAAGCAAACTTCGCTATGATTTCACACTTCTGATTCTGTATCCCGTGGGGCTGCCCCAGTCGCTTCCTTAGGACGGGTTTATTATGTTGTACATATACCCCAATGTGTCTGTGTGAATCTTTGTCTTTTGGGGGCGGGAGGAGGGCGGTTCTTTTTTTAGATATTGTTCCTAAAAAGGAATAAATGCATACACCTGTTTGTCAAAACACCTTTGCTTTTTGTGCAACTGCTTTATATTCATGATACTTAAAAAACAGCTTTGGCGGGACAAACTACTGTATGTAATGGAATTGCGGAATCTGCTGCACATGTGTTTTACTTAGTTATCCTTGCGTTAAGAATATCGGATGACATTTCCTGACATGTGGGAGAGAGAAATTCCCTAGCCTTTTTTTCTTTTGCTTTAAAATTGTAACATAGTTAACAGACTTTATTCCCCCCTCTTCTCATTGATTGGAGCATTTTGTACAGGATTTTTTTGTGTGTGTGCGTGCGCGTGGGCATGTGTGTTAATCTGTTTTTTTGATACATTCCTATCCATTGTGTCTATCCTACACTGCCTTCCTGGCCATCTTAAACAAGTTCATACATTTGAAAAGAGAAAAGATGTTTTAAACAATGTTTTCTCCTGCCGCAGTAAATATTTTGCATGATGAAATTGCAGGGTCACACTTTCAAAGTTTATCCGTGAAGTAGTGATTAATGGCGAGGAGTGTCAAAGCTATTGAACGTTTTATATTTTAAAAACAAAACAAACAAAAAAAAACACTTTACAAGGTGCCAAAATGTAAACACAATTTGTTACATTTTTTTCCAAGGAAAAGCATACCTTAGGGACATGGTCCCGTGTATCAGGCCAATGCACTGTCAGGAATGAGGACCGTCCCGCGGCTCCCCAGAGCCGTGTTGGCCACCGGCCGGCCCCACAGACCGCTCTGACACCTCCACACCCCTCACACCTAACCAGCAGCCTGGATTCTTAACCCCAAAGTGATGTAAATCACTAGCTTTTTTATCGTGAAAAAGAAAGTTAAATATTTCCTCTCCTTCCACATTCCGCTGAGCTCCGTTTCCAAGGGTGCAGAGAACTTGGTTTTAAGGGTTTTGAATGGTTTGGTACCTTTTGGTGAATGGTGTGCCCTGTTGGTACTTTGGATGTGTTTGAGAGTTGGTTTTGCTTTTTTTATCCTGAGAATGAGACTTGTAATCTAAAGGCATCCGTGGGCCCAGAGCAGTTCACACGGTCTCCCCCCCCCCCCTCCGACGCCGGGCGCAGACGGCACAGCGGACCGCCGCCCGCTCCGAGGGTGGGCGCTGCCAGCAACAGGAACTTTTTGTTTTGTTTTGTTTTGATAAGGCATAAAAGAAACTCATTCCTTGACATCAACTGTAATTCCATCATTCCGTGTCTGTGGATGCAGACAATAAAAAAAATGTGTAGTCAGTACTGATGACTGACGTTATAGCATTCTCAAATGCAATAAAATGCTGGTTGTTCACACTGGTGGTCAGAGTCCCACAGCCTAAGTTTCTTTCCCTTCTCACCCTGATCGTGTCTGTCGGGCGTGGGCCTTGGTTTCGTCAGCTGCTCCCAACCCTGAATTGAAGTCGTTGGGACTGAGCTTCCAGCATCACAGGCCTGAAGCCCTGTCCTCGGCCTTCAAGTACGTCTCCCCTGAGAACGGGAAGCGGGAACGAGGGGCGACCTTTGCTCTTGAGGACGCACTCCCTTATTGTTCGTCAGATTTTATAGAGAAAAACAAAATGTTTAATAACTAGCATTAAGAGCAAACTGAAATTTCAGAGGAAAGCAGTATCATGAATAATTCATTAGAATTTCACATCTGCAAGATTAGTCATCCAAATAAAATGCTAATGTCAAAAACATGCACCGTCTATAATATTCTCATCAAGAGATCTTTTTGCATATAATGATAAATGCTTAGAACAAGTGATTTTATAAAAACATTCTATAAAAAATATGCCAGATCAGTGCTCTCGGGGAAGGAAACAGTAGAGCCCCAGTAACTAAATATTCCAGAAAAACCATCTTGATCTTGAGATTTTTAAAAAGTTGCATATCTTTAATACATTTTTTAATGTTATATTATATACACTAAGGATTAATGAATTTGGGCATCTTCCAGTAAAAATTAAATTGGTCTATTGCAGCAATTTTCAACCTTTCTATCTCATGGCATGGCATACATAAACTAATTACTAAAATTCTGTGTTAAACCAAAAAATGTATTTTTTGCTGATCTGGCCAAAAAAAAGTATAATTTTGATTCACACTAGATAGCTATTGTTGTGTTGGTTCTTGTCATTTCTTCAAATATGTTTTATTGATTTTTTTTAGAGAGAAAAGGAGGGAGAGAAAAACATGCAAACATTGATGAGTGAGAGAAATCAACTGGCAGCCTCCTGCACTCCCCAACTGAGGATCAAGCCCACAACCCGGGCATGTGCCCTGACCAGGAATCGAACCAACGACCTTTTGGTACATGGGACAACACTCAACTAACTGACCTTGGCTGGCTTTTGTCATTTTTTATTTGACAATTTAAGGGAAATGAAGTCAGTTCCCGGTCTTTTTAAATAGTCAGGTGTTAGATGTTTTAAAAATTCTTGCAGCACATGGGTTGAAATCGCTCGTCGGTGGAAAGCCAGAGCGTGGTAATAAAAGCCGTTCTGTGTGATTCGGACACATCACACAGCGAAGAGGGCCTTAAAGATGAGGCTTGCTACTTTCACTTGGCAAGACACGGTCTGGTGCCGAGGAAAAGGCCATGTGCCTTCCTGGCCGTGTTTCAGGAAAAGCCCTTGTCCTGCTGGCAGGTGTTGCTGTGCAGCTGCGAGGGTGTCTTCTCGTGGGCAGGCAGGCCACAGTCCACAAGTCCTCTAGCCTGGTAATGAGCGAAGCACGCAGACCCTTAGTTCTCACCCGGCTAACTAAGAATGAGAGAGTTAACTGAGATTCCTCACAATGCCAGGCTTAACCACATGCTGCCCACAGCATATGCAGCGGGTAAGGTTAAATATGTACACATATTTGAATAAGCTGAAGGACCCAAACCAAGTATGACAATGCATTAGTGATGATACTGCAGGTTGATAGTACATTTTCGAATTGAATGTCAGGAACTGTTCTAAAGCATGAACATCATCTTTTACATATTTCAGACTTGTCTCTCAGGTAAACAAGGCAGCAAACCCAAAATACAGGTTTTTCTTTTAAATGAGACCTTTATATAAAGAGCTTAAATTCTTAGGAATACCAGTTTCACACCAACACAAACACGTGAGAGTAACACCCACTTCTCCAAAAAAAAAAAAACAACAAAGTATAATTAGTCTTACTAGATTTTGTCTTTTTGATATTACACATTTATGTTCAGGGTAGTGATCACAATTTATCATTGTAGTTGAATCAAATTAAAGTATTCCTTATTAAAATGGAAGTTGGATCTGAAACTTTCATTTAAGGAATTGACTGATTGATGAAAGGTTTAAGACAGAATTCACACTGGAGGGAAATTAAGTTACATATGAAAACACTGGTTTAACTGGGGCAATAGTTGGATTAGAAAGCCATCACTCTAAATATCACCTACTTTATTTTTAAGCAATATTTGACTTTTTAAAGAAGCTAAACCTATTGTAAAATGACCTTCAATGCTTTATATATATAGATATAGATAGATAGATATAGATATATAGATATATCTACATATTTACATAATGGGTATTCCCATTTGAAATTACCAGTCTTTTTTTTTTTTTTTTTTTTGGCTTATACCGAGAATATAAGGAAGGAAAAGACTAGCTTCAAGTTATAATGTTAATTTGAAGGTAACTGATCTTTCAAGAATTAATTTCAGCCAAAGCAATAATCATTATTTACCAGTGTGTGACATTTTTATCACTCATCATATTAGCAAATTTCCATTGAAAATGCTAAAATGGTTCGTCATAAGGCAGATAACTGCTCTAGCTGTAAAAATGACCAACACAAGTGCCGGTGTTCAAACATTAAATTATACTGTAATTAATAAAGACAGTTAAACTGCCTACTAGCAACAGCAATTTAGGTAACCACATTTGATCGGCTATAAATTGTAACTACATTAAAATTCCAGAAATGTTAGCAATATGGATCACTTGATGGAAGTCAGTGATGATCACCATCTCTTTTTTTTTTTTAACAACGGAAGCACAGGTCAAGTTGACCACAAATCCATGGACGAAGATCAGGCCTTAGCACTTTTCATCTTGTGAAACAAGCAATTACAAAGAGCTGCATCGATTTGGTAAAAAGCTTTAGGTGACATAAATTGTTTCCTGTTTAGCTTATTGCTCTGATACATAAATGTCACCCAGTCCGGTGTTAATTAGGCCGGAGAGGGGCACCGGCGGCTTCCGGGGACTCGCAGGCTCCGTGCGGTGTGGGGCGGCTCCGGCTCACTCTCACTAGCGAGAAAGGCTCGGGACCCGCGGGGTCCAGTGAAGGCTTGGGGAGCAGCTCCATTTTAGGTTCTAAACTAAACGGCAGGATTTCAGATTTGCTTTCTTACCACCTGACAAAGCACCACGTTTAAAAAGCATCTAAACAGAAGAACATTTACAAGGCATTTCAGCCTCTGAAAAGTTAACACTCTCCGTCTCAATACATAGTCCTATACATGTTTCCTTGGGTTGCTGTTTCTACATTTAAAATACAATTTTAAATGGCTTGTGCATGTTATTGACTTAACATAAATCAAATGTATCATATATACTTTCCTTAGGTTGGCAGGCCACTTAGAAAAATACATTAGATTCTGGGGGGGAAAGTCTGGAGAAAATTTATTAAATAGAAGTTTTTACTGTAATAGAATATTAATGCAGACCAAAGCTCATTTGCCATTAAGCTGATCCTTTTTTAACATACACATGCTTTTTATTATTTTGCACTCAAGCAAAAATTCCGCATTCAAAGACTTTCCATCGAGTCGGGAATGTCTCTGGCCAGAAACACGTAAGGAGCCTGACCTTCAGAAAGACAGCAGACACGGCCCGCATGGAGCGCGAGGGCCACGAAGGGAACGGGCCTGGAGCGCAGTCAGCAGGTGGGAGCAGGAGAAACCTGGCTCCTTCCTCACCTCACCTCAGCGCACACAGATGGAAATATTTGATTTGCAACATAAAAGATTCATTAATTACCACTTGAATATTTAAAGCTATTTTGCAATCTAACAGAGATTGATAACGCAGTGAATTAAAACCTCTAATAAAATTGTAAAGAGATTTCGGTAAGCTTAGCCACATTGTGGTTTAGGGAGAGATCCCAGTATTCTTGCAGAATAGCGTCTTAGTCATTTTCGAGTGTGTAATTGAAGGAGCCAGCTAAGTGTTTGGAAATAATTTGTTTCTCACTTTCAAATGTTTACTAATTATTTTCCCAAATCAACCTTGCTACTTTAGGACCCTGGAGGGGAAAAAATCTGCCAGGCATGTTGGAGAACTGAGCGTCTGACCCAGAAACTAAAATACTTGCAGAAGTACTCACTAGGCTGAAGCGTTTAGAAGCTATCACGTCAAAGTGCTTTCCTGCCCACAAAATGCACCGAATCTGAAAACACTCAACCCCAGAACTAAGTCCCTTCCCTGCTCCCGCCCAGCCTCAGAGTCACCCGGGAGCCACTGCGCGTGCCAGCGTTTGGATCGGGGCTCCTAACGCCAGCAGTGCCGGCCCAGCCCTGACGAGCACACGGGTGACTCTGGCAAGTTACTTCTCCTGGCTCCTCAGCTTTCTCTTTCTCTGAGTGGAGCCATTTAACTAAATGATAGAAGGGGCTCCTTCCCATCTTAACGTTCTAAAAATTTAATAACATATTCTTCCTTGGGGACTTTTCCTGATGAAATCCATGGTCTCAGCATGGAGTTTGTGTGGCGCTCCACATTTCCTCAATATTAAAATATTGTCTAATTAAACTCTGTCTGGTCACGTGACCTGTTAGGAGCAGGTTTCACTGGCATGCACGCTTCCATCCATCCATCCATCCACAAATACTCATTAAATGACCTGTTCAAACTCAGTGCTGGGGATGCAACTGGGGAAAGATGGACACAAACTTGGCTTCATGGTCCCCAGGGCCCCTGGGAAGACAGTTCCTAAGCCTCCCACAGGATGGAGCGCCCTGGGTCAGGGGCAGAGGGGGAGCGCCCACCCCGGGACAA
The DNA here is from genome assembly GCF_027574615.1 of Eptesicus fuscus. NCBI lineage: Eukaryota > Metazoa > Chordata > Mammalia > Chiroptera > Vespertilionidae > Eptesicus > Eptesicus fuscus. The sequence continues at coordinate 57,517,052 of NC_072490.1, read as the reverse complement.
GGGGGAGGCCTCCCGGGGCGCGCAGTGTTGAATGAAACTCAGGGTGCCCAGAGCGTGCGGCCAGGGAGAAGAGAAGGCCCACACAGCGAAAGAGCTGGAGTGGGAGGCAGGGACTTCAGAGCAGGGTCAGCAGGGACTTTCTAGAAAACCCTAAAGTCGTCATGCAGATGCCGTAAAGCACGCACATGGCAAAACCCTCATTCAGTCATGTCAGCAAGCCCGAGGGCGGCACACGGTCCCGCTCGTGGTTCCGGGTGCTGCTGACCCAGCTGCACGTTCAGCAGGGAAGCTGCTCCTCTCCCCCCACCCACCCCCGCCGCACTGGCCACTTGCCCCCTGGACACCAGGCACCTCAGACGTTTCCTTTTCTTTCCGGTGGGTGTGCTTTGCTTGGCTCTCCGCACGGCTCCCACCCTCCCACCCTCCCAGTGTTCTAGGAGGGAGGCGTTTCCTGCCACGCAATAGCGTGACAATGACACGGCACCCTCGCCACTCTGTGCCCACCGTGTTGTTCGCATGGTGCCCAGCACCGCTCCTATTACACACCCATCGGCGGCTTTGCTCGCAGACCGTCCCCCTCCTCCCACAGCGGCCCGCGGCCGGCCTCCAGCAGGACCAGGAGCGCCTGCTCAGCTGGGGAGTTAACTGCTAGGGCGGTCGGTCGGGGTGGCCTGACCCCGCCAGATCCCAGCGCTGCCGCGTGCACCGTCCCAGTGCGTCCCGGCCAGCCCCGCTAAGCCCCATCTCCAAGGCGCTCGCCCAGCCCGCGGTGGGAACGGCCACCAGCACCCCGCCCGCACGTCCGTGGCTGCCTCCACGCCTGATGCCGCAGCCCGTCTGCTGGTGCAGGTCACGTCCCCGACTTCTAAAGAGCCCCCCGCAAAGGACTTTCACACAAAGGCAGCAAGTACACTCGCATGACGGTGTAGCTTAAAGCTCAGTCGTGCCTTTGTGAGATATTACGAAGTTATTACAGCGTGGAGATAAAACAGTTCAATGTGCGCCCACTGTTAAACGTGGGAACCAGACTCCGGATCTGGGTGGGTCTTCGTGACTTGCCTCATCTCGGACTGCATGGTGAGGAGGCCTAGACCTTTCTTGAATCTTCCAGCGAGGTAATGAAGAGTCTTTCTGATAGGTAGATCTCGCTTCTATGTCCAGAGCCCCACACTGTAGCTGAGACCTGCCGTCCCTGGAAAAACGCATGAAGCAGCCGTGAGCTTCCTGAGGACAGGGCTCCCTGTCTCGTTCCCGCAGGGCACCTGACCGCCCGGGCCTGAGGGACGCTGGGTCTGGCACAGGCAGGCCTGGAAGTGGAGCCAGGTGAACAGGTGCCAGCCTCCCTGGCCTCTCGATGGCCAGACAGCCTCGGTCAAGCTCCTTAACCCGCTGCGAGCTGCAGGAACAGTTCCCACGCTACAAATTAGCTGTGCGTGACTAAGCGAGATAGTGTGTGCGGAGCCATGGAATACATTGTAAAGGAATGGAATCGAGCTTTGAGAACAAACAGACCAAGTGCCTGTCCTCATGCCTTTTATACTCTGGCTGGGAGCCAAGCCCTCATGAGACAGCCTCACGTGGAAATGGAAAATTCCAGTGTTACAAGAGGTAGTCCACAGAGGGCTGTGTGCTGGAGAAGAAGGGCCAGGGGCTTCTGAGCGGAGACCCCAAAAGTGAGTAGCAACCAGCCAGGTGCACTTTCAGAGACGTCGTTTACCATCTTCATTTCCATCCGAGCAGAGAGCAGCCCTGCTGTTCTCTTGGAGAGCCAGCCCTCCACACCCACCCCTACCCCATCCCTGTTCCTGCAGCCACGTCAGCACTTCAGTGTGCCTGCTGCATGCTTATCCCCGGACTTTTAATAAAACCATTGAGAGAAATACTCCTTTTGAAGGAGTTGTTGATTGGCTAGATCCTATTCTGATTATTTTTGCTGTAATATGGAAAGGGCCCACCTAACTTAAAGGAAAGAAGAAAACAGACAAAAGAGAACGAGACGTTCATTCACTCAACACCTGAGCAGGAATTCCTGGTCCTCCTGCTGGAGGTGCAGCAGCGAACCGCCTGGTGGGAGGAGGGAGACGGTCTGTAAGCGAAGACGCCGATGGGTATGTAGTATGGAGCGGTGCCGGAAGCCCAGAACAAGCCTGAAAGCTGAGACCAGGACAAGATGGGAACCCAGGAGGGGAGACTGAAAGCAAAACTGGGACTGAAAAGCAGATACACTGACCACATCATGTGGACTCCCGGATCCAGCCATGCCTGAGGCTAGCTTTATACTCCTGGATTTTCAATTACATGAGCCAATAAATTCTCTTGTACAAGCTAGTTTGAGTTGGCTTTCTGCTTTTTGTAACCAAATGCACTATGGAGTGGGGCTCATTTCACAGAGGGAACAACATTCATCAAGGCCCTGTGGCAGAAAAGAGAATTCCAAGTTCAAGGACACGAAAGGAGGCTTGTGTGTGTGTAGCTCCGAATGTGAAGGAGGGTATGGGTGGGTTGATG